>NC_047062.1:10598314-11211647 GCF_902459465.1 Asterias rubens | reverse complement strand
GTGAATCGCATGCAGTGCCAACACAAGATAGTGACGCCTGGCGCAAGCTAACAAAAATTTATGCCCTTAAAATTGAAACAATACCCGATTTTGTCACGTTAGTTAGGCAATCGGATCCTTTAGATTCGTCACACCTTCTTCGACTTCACACTAGCTGGAAAAATTGTTGTGATGGCGTCATGTTTTCAAAAAGAACTTTTCTCTTCATGTCAAAATGTGGTATATTCCAGATTCTCGAAGCACGACGGTTCGATCTAGTGTTTGCTGCACAGCGCTGGAAAAGACGTCGGACCGGTACCACTTTCAAACTGACACCATCTTTAGTTGTTTTGCTGCACACAGCAGCAATACACCTGGTCGACATTGCCCGAAAAATGCAAGAAAAAAAACTTTTTTCGAAACGTACAAACTCACGACTAGGACTTGCATGTACTTGCACGTATAAGTACGATCGATTGACGTCACAAAAGGGACAGGCGGAGTCGCCCCCAAACAACTTTATCTATTTTTTAAACTTATAAATCGTAACAAACAATTACTCAAACAAATATGTTTTTGTTCAAAAACATAATATACTCTAATGTTTGAATAAAAAAATTATACTTAAGCTGCATGAAAAAATGGTCACAGATGTGATCAAAATGTGCCCATTGTATACCAATAATTTCCGGATTTTAGTGGTGGAATTTTGCTGGTCTTTTGTATGATTTCAGCCCTCTGTATGATATATTATCCACGTATTCTGGAAGTGGAGGAGTTGGCTCCAACAAAGTCAAACACAAGTTTGTCAACTGCCTCCTCAAATAACACACGTGTATAACATTTTTAAAACTGATATTGATCAAAACTAAACGAGGGAAAAAAATAGAACCTTTTCAAAAGTGTAGCCCAAACCACAGAGAAATTACCCTAAACTTAAAGGCAGTGGACACTATTGGTAATTACTCAAAAGAAATTATTAGCATAAAACCTTTCTTGGTGACGAGTAATGGGGAGAGGTTGATCGTATAAAACATTGTGAGAAACGGCTCACTCTGAAGTGCCATAGTTTTCGAGAAAGAAGTAATTTTACACGAATCTGATTTTGAGACCTCAAATTTAGAACTTGATGTCTCGAAATCAACCATCTAAACGTACACAACTTCGTGTGACAAGGGTGTCTTTTTTTTCTTTCATTATTATCTCGCAAGTTCAATGACCGGTATTGAGCTCAAATTTTCACAAGTTTGTCCTTTTATGCATATGTTGAGATACACCACCTGTGAAGGCTAGTCTTTGACAATTACCAATAGTGTCTACTGCCACTGTGTTAACCCAGTTAGTATGGTTTGTCAAAGGCATAAATATGCCGTTTGACATCCGGCACATTGTCAAATAAAAGGGATATGTTTAGATTAGTCAGATTATCTTGATCTTTAGCTGTGAGATAGCCAAATCTTTGCATCATTTGAGAACAGGTTCCAACTTCCTCAATGGTTTTAACAGTTGGGAAACTGAGTCTGCCGCGCCAAGATTGGTAGACTTGACTTGACACTCGTGAGGTTGAGTAAGTACCGGCTACGTGAGCACTCGTGTGTTCTTGAATCCACCTGGACACACTCCCAGGAACAGCACCAAGACCAGTGAAATTATAGATGCGTCGAGCCGCTTCGTGTGGATCCAAAGAGACATCCTCGTACCTCAGGAGTAAATAGTTTTCTTGGAATTTGGGCATGTTGGTCCCCACGTCCGTGTTGTGCAAATTGTTCCGACAGTAATTGATAAGTGACGCCTTTGTGTCGTCCGTAAATTTGTCTAATGTGTCTGCCGTTTTCTTACCTTCGTTCAAGGCAAGCACACGAGAAGCGATCATCCCTCTCGGATCACGAACGAGATGAATCACTTTCAGATTGACCGTCTTGTCTTTGATCAACGGTAACAGACTTCCAATATCAGAGATACGAATTGATTTGATCGCAACTTTCTTCAAATCCATACATCCCACACTGTACCTTTTTTTTAGACGAAATATCTGGCTTGGAGCAAAGCAGTTTGTACATATCCGGGGCTTTCTGTAACAAACTTGCCGGGACCAGCGTCGACAACCATTTTGAAAAATATTCATAGCCAGTCAAGTTACACCGATAAAGGCTGTCCAACATATCAATGTAAAGCGACTGCGAGAATATATCACCTCGTTGGCGGAGGGCAGCTTGAAGGAATGTGCCGGGTTCAATAGGTAGAAAATATCACTGTTTTGGCCGAACATTTGACCAACGAAGGAACATCCAGTTCTCATTTACGCTAAGATGATAATCTTCACACCGCTTGGAGTGTCTTCAGTTGTCATGTGTTTGTCCTGAGTTTGAGTAAAAAGCGAGTACTGTCTGGAACTCTGAAAACCAATGTGAGGAATAGGTTGGTAAGTGGTACCATCCAGCCACGCAGCACCACCAGCGAGCATGAATATTGACGCTGCCGATAAAAAGCCTGCTGCTCCAACAAGGAAAACTTTACTAACGTTTCTAGAAGCTTAGGTTTGTTGAGCCATTTCAAAATCCGGTTTCACTAAAAAAAAGTATACTCTATTACTGAATCACTGTTTTGCTCACTAGAATCAGTCACCCCCAATACACGCAATTTGTATCTCTTAAAAGCGCTGGCTCCAGCCGACATCTACGAACGTTTTGACCGCATCATGCAATTATTTTTGTGTTTACCCATACACCTTTGTATAGTTCATGTTATTACAGATTTGAATGACAAAGGAAACGAAATGTCGTACGTTGCCTGATAACAGTGCCCTTGTGGGGAAAACCAGGTCGTTCTGACAATCCTGTTTTTACTGTCTCGAGTAATAATTCGGTGTGTCAGACGCCCAAAATATTTCACAAAACTATGACTGGAAAAACTATGTACACTCGGAGTTCTCAATAACTTGAGTTCTCAATAACTCAAAAATCGTCGAGGCTGACAACAGTCCTCTCCTCGGAAATCTCAGATGGATTCTTACACACCTTATTTTTCTCCCGTGAAATTAGCCCAAAATCCCGCGATAAGGTCTCGTGACTATAAGGCCTTTTAAAGGATTTGGGTACCTTTTCAAAATTTCCATAGATTTACATTTAACTTATACAGGGTTTGAAGATAAGATAGTTGAAAGCTTCCCTTCAAATATTACTTACTGAGGTACTGTAGTTTTTGAGAAATGAGTAAAACAATGTCATGAAAATACGTTTGTAAATGATTAAAATAATTTTCGTCTAATGAGACGAAAATAATTTTCATGAAATTGTTTTGCTCATTTCTCAAAAACAACAGCACCTCAGCACGTAATGTTTTCAGGGAAGCTTTCTACTATCATTATCTTCAAACTGTGTAAGTTTGGTGTAAGTCTGTGGACATTGTGTTTTTGTCCTACAAAAGTAACATACATCACCCCTCAACACGACCTCCCTTTCGAACCAAAATCTCCGGTTCGGAACCGGTTCCCAATCTTAAAGGCAGTGGACACTATTGGTAATCAAAATAATTTTCCACGAATTTGATTTCGAGACCTCAAGGTTCGAATTTGAGGTCTCGAAATCAAGCATTTAAAAGCACTGAACTTCGTCACGTGACAAGGATGTTTTTTCTTGCATAGTTATCTCGCAACTCAGACTACTAATCGAGCTCATATTTTCACAGGTTTGTTATTTTAAGCATAAAAAAATGTTGAGATACACCAAGTGAGAAGACCGGTCTTTGACAATTACCAATAGTGTCCACTGCCTTTAAACACAAAAGAGCTATCGGTCCGATTCCTTATTACGTCTCAAAAGTTTGGTAAACTTTACCCTATAACAAACTTGAACACAATCAAAAGAAATGTCATGTCATATTTGCGGCGCTTTTGGCCATCACTATAAAATCCTTGTTACTCGTGTACTCTAGTATTAATTAAGTACAACTGCAAACTGAGGAAACCACAGTAATTCTTTAAAGTTCGTATCACTCCCCAAAAAAAAGACACTGGTTCTGGGTTTTTGAGGAGCTTTTATACATTTTGGCTCAGTTTTGGAATTGGAGAAGTGCCTCATGAAAACTGGCGGCAAGTCGGTGAGGCAAAACACATTGGTTCGGGTGTTTTTTTTTTTTTGGGGGGGGGTGAATTAGAAAAAAATCCAAACGGCTGACACGCACAAAAATTGACGAGAAATCCGTAGTTTAGTGGTCTGAAAATATATCTGATTGGTGTTCAAGAGGTTGAGAGACCTTTTAAATAGTTTTTGAGTACTGATTAATATTTAGTATTATTTTAACATTGGTTACTGAGAGGTTATAATATTTGTACACAGTGGTGCACCCTCATCGACGATCCTGCTTTTCGTTGTGTATCATAGAGGGCGCTATACATCTACTGTTTTGGATGCGGAAAGTCTACTATCGGAAAGTCTATACTATCTGGATCGAAACGGAAATCAGACAGATCAAACCGTGACATGATTCAGTTCGAGACGTTCAGTGACAGAGAACACTGCAAAAACGGGGCTGTTGAATCGACACCATGATGGGTATTGTCACATAATTTTAGATACACAAGAGAGAATACAAATTTAATAAACATCGTAAGGTGTTAAAATAACACATGTTATTGTGTTGGCAAAAATTAGTGTCATTATAACACCCTAGTGGGTTAACTTTGGTTTTTCTTTTCTGTATCTAATGTGACAACACCTGGTGTCGGTTTTACCACCCCGTTGTTTTGTAGTGTGAGATGTGTATGGTGTACAATAATGTGTATAGGTCACAACTTTTTCAGTTGGAAATGACAGTTTATCGTGTTTGGTTTGCATCGAGTCCGTCTCGGGAGCATTTCATGTTTTTCTGTACATCAAAATATTGTCAATGTCGTTGTGCATTTCAGTCAGAAGTTTGTTTTTTATTACTTGCTTGAGGTACTTTTGTAACACAAAACACGATAATATCCACAGATCTACATTCAACTTACAAAGTTTGAAGATTTAATGTGAAAGATTTGTTCCAGATTTAATTAAACTTTTTAACACAACAACAATGTGATTACATTTGAATAGTCGTGTTCCTTAGTGTATTAAGTAGTGTGTGCACCAAGTATCGTGTTGAGATTTGCCATGGCAACGATGTTTCATAACATCGTATACACTGTATTACTAAAGTACAACAATAGTCCATTATTAATTTACACATGAGTCGTTTAGAAAACACCATCTGCATTAATACTTAATGTCTTCATTAAATGAGGCATAGGGCATATTTGGTAATAATGTCAAGGACCAGTATTCAGCTATCCCAGTATATTTAAAGGAACACGTTGCCTTAGATCGGTCGAGTTGGTCTTGTAAAAAGCGTTTGTAACCGTTTGTTATAAATTGCATATGGGTAGAAAGATGTTGTGAAAGTAGAGTATAATGATCCACACAAACATGCCTCGAAATTGCACGGTTTTCCTTTAACCTCGTCGACTAATGACGGTCGGCCATTTATGGGAGTCAAATTTATAACTCCCATAAATGGCCGACCGTGTTAGTTCGCAAAGTAAAATGAAAACCGTGCATTTTTGAGGCAAGTTTGTGTGGATCATTGTATTCTACTTTTAGAACATCTATCCAATCATATGCATTTTATAACAAACGGTTACAACACTTTTTATAGACCAACTCGTCCGATCCAAGGCAATGTGTTCCTTTAAGCATAACATTACAAATCTGTGGAAATTTTGACTAAATTCGTCATCGAAGCCGACAGAGAATAATGAAAGAAAAACACCCTTGTTGCACAAAATAATGAGTGTGCTTTCAGATGACTGCAGCTGAAGTATTTTGTTATTTTAGGAAGAAATTACACCTCCTTCTAAATAAACTATACTTCAGAGGGAGCCGTTAATTTCTCACAATGTTTTATGTCAACAGCTCTCCATTGCTCATTTTTATGCTAAAGTAATTACCAGTAGTGTCCAATGCCTTTAAAGACCCTGTATACACCTTTGGTAATAATTTTATTGTCCAAGACCAACGTATAAATATGAATAAAATAACAAACCTGTGAAATTTTGAACTCAAACACCCTTGTCGCACAGCACTGTGTGCTTGCAGATGCCTCCTGAGGTCTCGAACTCAATTCAAATAATTTTATTGTAGTGAGAAATTACTTCTTTCTCAAAAACTGCGCTACTTCAGGGAGCTGTTTCTCACAATATGTTTCATCAACAGCTTGTCTATTGTTCGTTAATACGCAAGTAAGTTTATATGCCAACAATTATTTTGAGTAATTGCCAATAGTGTTCAGTGCCTTTAATTATTCCTTCCAGCAACTTCAGGATTCTGTGACCGGAGAACAAGTCCTTGCCTATGGTGATTTCCAATGCCTTGAGATTGGGCGCTTTGGGCTATTACAACTTTTTGTTGTTTAAATTAAATATAATTGGAAATATATTTTAAAAACAATAAAAATGATAATATCCCATGATTATGTTTGTTTTATGTAGTTTCATGACAGAGCGTGGTCCGCTCTTTTGTAGAAACAAAGTGTTACTGGGTGTATTTCATGAGACAGTTTGTTGTTGATGATAAATCACTCCTCCATTTTTTTTTTGGCACGAACAGCTCTTTGACAACAACAAAAACAAGGAGCAATTCCAAAAAGCAACATTTGGAGAGATTTTGAAGGCAAGATGCCCCAACATTGATCTTTTCACCTCAGTCCATAACCGTCAGTCCCTCCCGGGGGTTATTAGATTTATATAACCCAATCTTGCTTAGCTCTGATCGACAAACCCAAACTACTTAGTCATAATAATACTAACTCCGACTTTCCCCTTCCAACATACTTCTTTCGCAAACAATAATACCAGACTACTGACATTAAAATGCGACGAAGAAAGAGCCTTGAAATTTTGAAGATTAGTCTTCTGTCATGACATCACCTGTGACCCCAATGATAATTTTGAATGAATTTCATGATTATTTCTAAATAAAATTTAGTGGAGCCTAAACGAAACAGGAAGGAACTATAGTCCTTGCCCTATGCCTGAACTAAACACAACACTATCAGTCAGTATGGATTGTAAGCTACATAAAGTTTGTCATATAACGTACATCTCCCGATTGACATCCGGCACTTTGTCAGATAAAAGGGAGATGTTTAGATTAGTCAGATGTTCTTGATCTTTAGCTGGGAGATAGCCAAATCTTTGCATCATTTGAGAACAGGTTCCAACTTCCTCAATGGTTTTAACAGTTGGGAAACTGAGTCTGCCGCGCCAAGATTGGTAGACTTGACTTGACACTCGTGAGGTTGAGTAAGTACCGGCTACGTGAGCACTCGTGTGTTCTTGAATCCACCTGGACACGTTCCCAGGAACAGCACCAAGACCAGTGAAATTATAGATGCGTCGAGCCGCTTCGTGTGGATCCAAAGAGACATCCTCGTACCTCAGGAGTAAATAGTTGTCTTGGAATTTGGGCAGGTTCTTCCCCACGTCCGTGTTGTGCAAATTGTTCCAACAGTAGTCGATAAGTGATGCCCTAGTATCGTCCGTAAATGTTTCTACTTTGTCTGCCGTTTTTTTTATATCGTTCATGGCAAGCACACGAGAAGCGATCATCCCTCTCGGATCACGAACGAGATGAATCACTTTCAGATTGACCGTCTTGTCTTTGATCAACGGTAACAGACTTCCAATATCAGAGATACGAATTGATTTGATCGCAACTTTGTTCAAATTCATACATATGCGCATGAAATGCTGAGGTGTCATTTTCCCACACTCAAATTCAGACGAATTACTTGACTTCTTGGAGCAAAGCTCTTTGTACACACTCGGGGCTTTCTTTAACAACGCTTCCGGAACCTGCCCCGATAACCACTTAAAATAATATTCATAACCAGTCAAGTTACATTGATAAATGCTGTCCAACAAATCAATGAAAAGCGGCTGCAAGAATACAGCACCTCGTTGATGAAGAGTGTTATGAAGAGGGAGGCCGGGTTCAAATAGGTAGAAAATGTCACTATTTTGGCCGAACATCTCACCAACGAAGGAAGATCCAGTTCTCATTGCTGCTAAGATTATAATCTTCACACCGCTTGGAGTATCTTCGGTAGTCCTGGGTTTTGGAATAGAAGTACAAAGCCGGGGTTGTTCAGACTTCTGAAAACCGGTGTGAGGATTTTCCGTCACCTTGATCTCCCCTTCCTCACCACCGCCACCAACCTCCGGGGGCGATACCGCCATGTAGACTGTAGTAGGCATAACATGACTCGCACGGTGTTCTTGTTGCTGATTCATAACAGCAGAACCATCCATCGATGCAGCATTTCTGGCGAGCAAAACAAAACACGCTGTCGATAAAAAAACAAACATTCCGAGGACGAAAACCCTGAAGTTCTTGGCGATTTCTCGAACCATATTAAAGATTCAATGCCAACTTATCAGTTCAAGGGATAATAATTTTGTGATCACCATTTCCAACTCAATCCACGGTTGTTGAAGCCAGACCTTCTTTGTGCAAGAACGTACCGTGAGGACTATACGTCCTTTGTTTGTGTCTTCACAATCCAAACAGACCAACGTCAGAGTGTCGACTATCTGTGTATACATTCAGCAATGGAGGAAGGAAGAGACATCAATTACACTCGCTCACACTGCGCCAGAGGTGTTGCTTATCTATACAGTAAATCAACATTGTTAATTTGATGCTTAAAGTAGACCTCATGACAGCATATAGAGCAAAATAATAGCAAATAGCTATATTATGCGAGCAAGATGTCGATACTGCACTTAGCCATTACATGATAATCGGCCTAATTAAACCCCGAAGATACATGTACATCTCAACATTACAGAGCCTGTTGGCCTACCTACTACGCTGTTTATATTGAGCCTGATGATGTAGAACAGAGGCTAGGCAAGTTGACGTTCATGTAGCACTTCCCGGGAAGTGGATGGTTCATCCATCATTAATGAAACAGAGATAGGACGTTCATTATAACACGTGTCACTTGTCGTAAAGCAATTCTGACACGATGCAAAGCCTTGATTGAAGGGCCTAATTATAGCAAAAAAAGAAGTAGGGTAAGCGTTTTAGAATGCTCAGCTTCAGAGAAAGGCGCTCTGCCCGAAGACACAGACCTCGAAAGTGATCGTGGCACTGTACTCTACCGGTGGCACTGGTGGTGGGATGGGTCACGGGGATATTTTTACTAGACTGCCCTGTCTTATTCACGAGCCTCGAAGTGTGACGTCAGATGTTCAGACGAGGCAAAAAATGTGTTCAACGTATCTGTCAACCAGTAGAGGGCGTGCTTTACATCTCCGACTGAAATATTGTTTACATTCAACGCGACAACAGCCACCAGAAGGTAAAACTCCAACTTATTACATGTATATCCCACCCATTATTCTGCATAGTTATAAAGTTAATAAAGGTCCATGATTAGAGAAATGTAGCGGAATAACGCCGTTTGTATGTTGGTAAGTCAGCCAGGGTCCGTTCTTTCTTCACACATTAAAAACGAAACAAATTGACAATTTTCAAATGTTGAGTGTGTTGACTCATACCATAGAGTGGTTGACTGGAACTTGAAGTTGTGTTGGTCATGTTTGTGTTTGGACAAGTCGACCTTCTCACATGGACTGTGGAGGTAGAACCTCTCACCTCAGACTCAGTTGATCATTTGATCGAGGTAGAATTGGATCATAAGATCTGAGATGGGGCTCTGAAAAGTTTTGAGCTAAAAAAAAAGAAAAAACAAGAAAATAAAGACAGGAAGGATGCCATAAGATTAAAGGCAGTGGACTCTAAATAATAATGGTAATTGTCAAAGACTAGCCTTCACAGTTGGTGCCATGGTTGGTGTATCTCAACATATGCATAAAATAACAAACCTGTGAAAATTTGAGCTCAATCGGTCATCGAATTTGCAAGATAAAAATGAAAGAAAAACTACCCGTATCACACGAAGTTGTGTGAATTTAGATGGTTGATTTCGAGATCTCAAGTTCTAAATCTGAGGTCTCAAAATCAAATTCGTGGAAAATTACTTCTTTCTCGAACATTATGGCACTTCAGAGGGAGCCGTTTCTCACAATGTTTTATACCATCAACCTCTCCCCATTACTCGTAACCAAGAAAGGTTTTATGCCAATAATTATTTTGAGTAATTACCAATAGTGTCCACTGCCTTTAAGATTAAGAAAACATATTTATTAAATTAAACTTTAAAGGAAGGTTTATCGCGATTCAGAACTGCAATGCGTTGTAACCTGTAGTTTGAGAAAGTACAAGCATTACAATATTACTTGCTGAAAAACACACTACTAAATGTTTGGCTTAATACAATTAACCAACTAAAAGCTGAGCTGAGACACAAAAGGAAGACAGCGCCTTAGTAGTCTAGTGCACAGTGGTTTTGAGCCATGGAGTTCGATGGGGATGGGGGTTAACTCAAGCAATTTCTTTTTTTAGATTTGAAATAATATTAGGGCCTGTACTGTAGTCAGATTTATGCATTTCACACTAAATCAACCCGAGGTGCTTTACAACTTAAAACATACTCAAATGAGAAAAAAAGAAAAGAAAAAAAAGAAGACATGCACAGGGTATGTACATTACATGTAAACCTTATACAATTAAAACAGCCGAATGGTACATTAATTTAAACCATTGGACACTTTCGGTAAACAGTGTTGTCCAAAGGCCCACACTTTGTGTAACACAACTAATATATAAAATATTTAACTAATATATGAAAATTTAGGCTCAATCGGTCATCGGAGTCGGGAGAAAATAATGGGAAAAACCAACCCTTGTTTCCGCACGTTTCGCCGTGTCATGACATGTGTTTAAAATAAATCCGTAATTCTCGACAACGAGAATTGATAACTGTTTTAATGTTTTCTCAAAAAGTAAAGCATTTCATGGAATAATATTTCAAGAGAAGTCTGTCATCATGACCTTCTGTAAACCCTGTAAGTTATTTGTAAATCTGTGAACTTTTATTTTTTGTTTGTTCCGAAAGTGTATAATGGCTTTAAAGCAGATCTTTTAATTTTTCCCCTCTGGACAGAGCATTTTCACCCGATGATGTAATGAGCTAGACAGTATGGCAGAGGTTCATGTTATTGGTGAGATCATCGGAGCAAGTGGATTTCCAAACCATAGTCTTTTTTGTAAATGGGGAATACATGCAGGTAAGTTTGTCCAATTCATCTTCTTCTTTGTCTTGCTCCTCTTGCCCCAGCCCAGGCCGTGGACACTGTCGTCTGGGCAGCAGCAGTGAAGTTACTTCATTTGTGCCTGGCCTGGGCTTTCTTTTTACCTTTTGTCAATGAAGCCTAGCCCCTGGTTTTCACATATTTTCCTTGAGGCAGTCTGCCCAACAACTGACAAGGTCACTTGCCCAGCCCCAAGGTTGAGTTCATAGAGTTGTCATGATCTTGTGGCATTTCAAAGCCACTTTTCGAACCTCTGTGAATAAAGGCTTTGCAACAAAACATTAAATACATGCCTTGAATTTCATTCCTGAAGGGGGCACAGAAACTTTCTCTGGTAAGGGGTAGTTGTATTGGACCTTTGCACAAAGGGCAACACAGCAAAAGCATCTGAGGGGCACTACGGCAATTGCTGTGGATGCTGTGAGTGGTTTCGAGACCTAACACCATTCCTTCCATTTCTTTTAGGTGGTGCATGGAAAGTAATAGCTGGAGCTAGAGAGGGGCAGACCCAGGTAGACCTCCCTCAGAATGAGGCTTTCGCTGCCTGGAGTCATCCTATCGACATTCATTTTGCCACCAAGGGTCTTCAAGGTACGTTGGTTGTCAATATTTTTCTACTGTCACAGAAATTAGGGATCTTTCAACTAGGCCTGGGCGACTAGTGAAAAAAGCAAAGCCCGCATTTTCATAAGTAAATTATATTGTCGTGAATAGTCAAGAGCGACACAATTGGTTCACCAAACAGGTAGTCCCGTCTTTTTTTGTAGTAGCCTGTAGTCATGGCAGCCAGATTAACCGTGTATTTGAAAAACATAGTCGCGACTCAACTAAGAAATCAATAGTTGCCACTACGACACTAGTCGCCAAGGCATACTTTCCAACATGCATGACTGTAAGGACCAAATTCAAGGCTCAGCAGAGTTTTGTAAAAGTTAACTGATGCAGGCTTAAATGCAAATAGCCACCTTGAATTGCGTGCGTGAGTGGTCATTGGGTTTTGGCAGTGCTTCATGTTGTAATGTGTGGCTCACTAGCCTACAGGAGTTCATGAAGTGATTATGTTTTAGTTTATTGTGGCTGGGCAGTCATAGTGTTACCTTTACTAATCGGTTTCACGGTTTCATAGAGATACAGAAGGTGTTATGGATCCAATAAACTATTTTATTATACCTCATATATATTCATGACCGAGAGTTGAGTTCTTATTGGTCCATTCATCATCACGTGCCAGGTGCTACTTTTGCTAATTACCAAACGCGCACGCGAGTAGTCACACACATTGGAAATGCACATGACAAGTAGAGTAGCGCCCGGGCGCTACTCTACTTGTCATTCGCAATAGACTGTGCAAGTCTCGCGCAGTCTCGTGCGTATTTGAACTTCCGGGACCTTTATTGTCCCAACCTTTACGTTGGGGAGATTTTGTTTCGTCCATTATTTTAGTTTAACGTTGGACACAACAAAACTTCCTGAAGTTAAATGATGATAAGACAGAGTTTCTTTTATTTGGGTCACGTCAACAGTTAACTAAGGTTTCAGTGCCATACATCTCCATCGGTGATGCTCGGATAGCTCCCTCGCTAAAAGCTCGGAACTTGGGGGTTATTTTTGATTCATCGATGACACTTCAGCCACACATCAACAATATTGTTCGTTTATCATCATATCACATCAGGAATATAGGTAAGATTCGCAAGTACTTGGATAAAAGTGCCACTGAAAAGGTCATTCACGCATTTGTTACTTCTCGTCTTGACAACGGCAATGCTCTTCTATACAGTCTACCTAACAACCAGATTTCCCGACTTCAACGGCTCCAAAATACTGCTGCCCGCATTGTGACACTGTCTAGAAAATCCTGTTCTATCACCCCCATTCTGAAACAACTACACTGGCTCCCTATCTCTCAACGAATCATCTTCAAGCTGATGCTCATTGTCCACAAAGCTCTAAATGGCAAGGCTCCCCACTATATTTCTGAACTGCTTCAAGTTTACACTCCATCAAGGAATCTTCGATCAAGTTCCATGCTTCTCCTCATTGAACCCAAGTCTCGACACTCATGGGGTGACAGGTCTTTTTCTTCAGCCGCGCCACGCATCTGGAACTCTCTACCACTTAATCTTCGATCTTGTGTTTGTACCGCAAAATTCAAGTCTCTTCTCAAAACTTATCTTATGTCACAGGTTTTCAATGACTAATTTTGTTGTGTCTGTTTTTCTTTGTGTTGTGTTTTTGTTTTTGTTTTGGTTTTACTGCGCCATGAACACCCAGCAGGGTGGATATGTGCGCATTACAAGTCTTATTATTATTATTATTATTATTATTAACGTACCTTATGACCATAGAAAAATACATATGTTGTTGAAGATGTAATACTAGTCAACAATAGAAGTACAAATAAATTCAACAAAATAACGAAGAAAAACCTATACTTTAACTTGACTTCAGGTCAAGTTACTTGAAAAAAATTGAGAATTTGTGCCCACCTCCGATCGAGAAACTGGGTGAAAAGCCTTTACATTGGTCATTTAAGCGTAAGCTTCCTGTTTAAACTGCGTCACGCGATAATCTAACGCCCTCGTGACCATTGTGCAACGCGTAAAACCCAGCTTTTGATAATTTCACAATCGGGCGTAGATTTGCAACAGGGGATTCAAAAAAATTTAAGATCAAATAAACATCCTTGTCCCAGAAATTTCCTTTTGTCTATACATAAACTATAACCGATTAATTGCACAAAAATGTTTAACAAGCTAAGACCAAATTGAACAAGCTCTAATGAGTATTTTTGTTGTTCAAATTCGGTATTTTTAATAATTTAAGGCCTAGATTAGATTTGATTTGATTTGATAAAAAACAAGTTTTTCATTTGTCGTGTTTTCTCGCTCCGGTGCGTGCAAGACTGGCACAGTCTATACCATTGTGGGACAGGTCAGCCCGGGCGCTATTCTACTTGTCATGCGCATTACCTGTTCTGATCGTCGTACTGTTTTGTATACACGCACGAACATCGCTCTTTAGCGGCGACATCCAACACATGAACAAACTTATCATGTGCATTTTATTTCCCAGTCGTCATTTTTCCTTGCTCCAAATCATGCTCCGGTAACTGAATATGTATGATGTATAGTAGAAGATTCTCGGTATTGGAAGTTGACTCTCAGTATTGGAAAATGACCAACTAGTTCCCTCGGCTTCGCCTCGGGAACTAGTTTGTCAACTTCCAATACCTTGGGGAGCTAATATCGACTAGTCACCCTCAAACCATGGTGTATTTGTATTATTAGCAATCAACAAATTGTCTGTTTATTTAAGCTTTGAACTGGACCATTATAATGACTCTTTCAGCATTCTCCCTCAAAAGTTGTCCACTGGTCACATGTCTTCTTCTGCTTATCGGGTCCACACACCAGCTAGAATGGAACATTGTGTTTCAGCCAGAACTGAGCACAATCTTTGGCATTTTAGTTATTTTCATATAGGTCTCCAGCTGGAGACATCTGAGTTGTTGATCCATAAACTAAGTTCATAACAACCATAGACACTTGACTCCCACCCAAAAGAAATAATAATAATCTCAGAAATTCTAACAAACTTGGCTCAATCAACAGGTACAAAAACAGCCCAATTCCATCTCTAACCACACTTCTCAACAGTTGAAATTTTTACTACTTGTTTTTTTTATCCAAGTATTTTGTCCCCCTTTTTATCCACTTTCCTTTTTGTACATAATCGTTATTAAATTTATTTTTCTGTAAAACACTTCCTTTTTTTATTCTGAGGAATTTAAATTTAAGTGATCAATCAAGCACGTTGTTGTACCAGACAAAATTCAAATCTGACACGCAAACGGCTCATTAATTACTCACAATTGGTTTTAAAAAGGCAAATCTTACCTGTTAAAAGTGCAGCTTACCTCTTCGTCTTTTCATTTCATGTCATTTAATTTGCCAAACAATAAGTCCAAAGACAAACAAAATATTTTGTATACAATGCATAAATTGTGCCTGCCAAATTGAAATTTATTGACAACTGAAATTATTGTGCAAACAATTATATTAAGGCATTACAATTGTCCAGGTTGATGATAATTTTCAAAAATAATTTTTGTTTACACATTTTTTTTGTAAATTCAATTGAATTATTAGGATGGCCAAAGCTGAAGTTTGAAGTGTACCATCAGGATGACTATGGACGCAATGAACTCTATGGGTACGGCTTCTGCCATCTGCCTACATCCCCAGGCACGCACAACATTGAATGTGTTACATGGCGTCCCACAGGCACCTCCAGGGAGCAGATATCGCAGTTCTTCATCGGGGGTGCCCCCCAGCTACGCAATCCTGACCTGGTGCACAGCGCTGAACGATATGCTTTGAGCACTTCGGCGATGGGAAAAGTCCACTTGCAGCTCGGCATTATCTTCAGGAACTTTGACCGGTACGGTGTGGAGTGCTAGGGATTGAAGGAGCACTCTCACCCAGTAAAGATATATCCACTCGGACCTGGAATTACACAAAGGCCAAGGAGGTCATGGCCACTGTTGCCCATGGTCTTGACCTTGGTGCCCCTTCAAAAATTTCCCATTGACTTTAAGAATTTCAAATGGAAGTGCCCTTTGCAAAATAAACTTGCCCTTTCAAAATGTTTAAAAATGAAACTCTAGGCCTGATGACTGTTATTAGCAAGATCTGAGGAATTGGATTCACTTTTGGAGGTGAATTTTAGAGATGAAAGGCTAATGAAGCATGGACTTCATCATCATCATTTGGACCTCGGTCGACCATCATCATTCTTGATAAAGACAGTTAGTGGTGTAACTACCTGGCAGCAAGCAAGTTCTTCAGACATTTTTGTAGTTCATGAGGGTTTTTTTAACTCATAGACACTTTGGAACTACTGTGCTTGCCAGTAGAGAAATCACCTAACATCACAAGGCCAGACAGCCACTTCAAAGTAAGGGCCACACTACGGATTTACAGTAAAACAATCAAACGGTTCCAAAACCAAAGGCACACTTTTAAAGGAACACGTTGCCTTGGAACGGACGAGTTGGTCAAAACAAAAGCATCTGTAACCGTTTTTTATATAATGCATATGGTTGGAAAGATGTTTTAAAAGTAGAATACAATGATCCACACAAGTTTGCCTCGAAATTGCGTGGTTTTTCTTCTACTGTGCGAACTAACACCGTCAGCCATTTATGGGAGTCAAAATTTTGACCCCCATAAATGGCCGACGTGTTAGTCGTCGAGGTAAAAGGAAAACCTTGCAATTTCGAGGCATGTTTGTGTGGATCATTGTATTCTACTTTTACAACATCTTTCTACCCATATGCATTTTATAAAAAACGGTTACAAACGCTTTTCAAAGACCAACTCGACCGATCCAAGGCAATGTGTCCCTTTAAGCTCAACAAAATGATACTCACAAGAATAAGGCTTCATGCTTAAATACCATTTTACATACTGCAAAATGTAACTGATAATCTGCTTAGTTTTGCCAAGCAGTAAAAGTATAAACAATATTATTTTCTGCTAAGCTGCTCTGCAAAAATGGGCCTATGTCTTGTTACTGGACCAGGAATATTTCTGCAACATATTTTATTTATTTCTTGTTTGATATTAGCTTGACTTTATTAAGGAGTAGGTTTGGAATTGTAAAGCATAGGTGTAAACTGTAAAGTTCTCACAATAATCTGTCTGTAAAACACTAGTCAGCAGGCTGGTTTTATACTGCAGTAGGCAGTGTCTTACCAACATCATCATCATCATCATCATCATCAGTTGGCTGCACAGCAGGCGGACTCAAACTTTTCCCATTCTCTCCTGTCTTGCGCTATTCTCTGAATCTCAAGCGGGGAGAGCAGAAAATCCAGGGAGACTAATCTTCCGATGTACTCGGGGTACAGAAGCGCGGACGACCTTGACCGCACCAAGATGCAAATTTAACATGTACTATATTGTTGTCGTACCCGCAGCTAAAAACATATTATTCTAACTGCCTCTAGCTACCGGCGATCTCGGTGTTCTAGTTGGTAAGACACTGCTCTAAAACGGAATATTATTTCTTCATCATCTTTTCCACACAGTTATCTTCGAGCCTACACAGGTCACATGTTACGTGTGAGAGTCCCTTGGTGTCATTACCGAAAAACATGAAAAAAATAAACACATTTTCTATTTGTATGACTCAAAAGAGTCGTATACATGTAGGCCAAAGGTTGTCAGGCACAAAGTGTACTTCACCAAAAGCAATTTCTTGTACAATTTAGTTACATGAGTGTGTGTAAAGCACTGTATACTCGGTACTTTCCAGACTCCTGTGAAAAAAAAAAACAGGCATTTTAGTCTGCATGTGTAAATGTAATTACTTGTAGTGTATTTCACAGGAATGCTTATTCCCTTGTGAAAATATCCTCATTTAAGAATTAATAGTAGCCTTGTTTCAACTGTTTAAAACAAAATATGGAAGAACAAATAAACAATATAAATTCAGAAATGAATGGTCTATCAGGTTTTTAGAGTACTCTAGTGCAACACTGCCTGAAAGAAACACAATGTTAAACAATAAATTATATTTTATGTACCGTTATGGGTTCACTTTGAATTAGAGTGATGAAATAGAAATATTGTGTATAATTTATTTGAATGTGTATTCAAAAGCAACAATAAATCACTATGAAATTGCAGTTAAAGTTTGTTTTTCCTGGAATCTTTTTTTATGAGCTGTTGGCCAAGATGTTTCTATTTTCACAATTTGACTCCATAAGTTTCTATTAATACTAGAAAATCATGTCATGCAATCCTTGTTGTACATTCTGTTTGCATTTAAATATGGACATCACACTGGGATATAGAAGGATTAAACAGCCCCCCCTATCCCGCCCCACCCACCCACACAACTGAAACAAAAGATGGAAAAGTGTGCAAACTATTGGACATGATTCAAGTCCCGTTCTTGTGCGAGAGGACCTAGGCATAAAATCCGCCGTCGATATGTAGCAGAGTTTTCTGATGGGACTGAAAATAGAGAGATTCTCACGGGATTGGGACTTGAGTCAAGTCTAGCAAACACTGTGCCAAACAAAAAAAGTACTGGAGTAGAGAGTGTAAGTTTACAAACACCCACACCGCCGAAACAGTCGACCAATCACGAAGGTATAAAACTTTGCTTGATGGCGGCATGCAGCACATCTTTTCCCTAAAAAGTGTCATGATGTTTGCGTGTAAATACGTTTTTCATACGGACGCATTGTATTGTATTATTGCGGATTGAGCTTGTAGAGAATTCAAGAGATATCGACGATCCATGTAGAACCGGTTTTTAATGTTTGTTTGCAGCAAGTACTACTTGAAGTAGGCCTACTTGATGCCCATTAAAAAAAATGTGTCAACGAACAAAGAATAATCATTGTTGTAACTAATTGGCATGCATTGACGTACGGGAGTAAACACAAGGATAGTGACTGATTAATCCTAGGTACCGTAAAGTATTAAAGGATGGCAACTGCAATACTTTCAACTTGTCTGATAAAAATGAGGTAATGTACAATTTAAATATAATTAATAAGTCGCACAGTCGCTAACAAGGCACTACACTAACGTTACACTGGCACTGGCAGTGGTGTGTGTGTCAGCAGCAGTAGTAGTAGTCAGCAGTTAGCAGTTAGTCAGTGGTTGTCACTGTCAGATTCACATTACTGGGTACTGCACTTGCACTTGCAGCAGAGTGTAAAAACTGTATCCATATCACCTCAATATCATAATCATGTATATAAGCAGAAGTGTGTTCTCGTATTTATTTGCATTTTCTGTTTATTAAATCGTCATGTAAGTTAGTCATCATGTTGGTGGTGCTGGGTGATTGCTTTTTTTGATTTGGTAGGCCCTGTAATTTATAGAGCTATATATTGACTAAAGCGCTAATTTGCTCAGCGTTTTGAAGCCACCCTGGCATCCTGGGCACAGATATGTTTGGTGTGTTGTGGACTACGGAACAATTTTAACTTTAAGAGAACACATTTTTACATTCGGCGTGTGCGCTTACTACATACGCAATTGCCCATTCGCATGCATCCGGCTACGAAAACCATTTGTTCGACTTGATTGACGTACCGTTAACAAAGTATACGCGCCTTTTAAACATGACGCACATGACTCGCGCAGTTTGTACGCTCATCAGCAGATTGTGCGTTCACATTTGCTGCATTTGTCGGTTCGATGTCGCATAGAAAAGAACAATATGCACGATCATGCAAATAGCTGTACAATTGCCGTACAAAATTTCAAGCTTTTGTATTGGTTTGTACATAAACATGGATGCGCCCACACGGCTTCAAAACCTTAGTGCGTGTATAACGGGGTGTTACTCTAGTCAATATATATAGCTCTATGGGTAGGCCCAAGTCCAAGAAAGTACTGCAGAACCGTTATTCTGTATTCAGTTAGTCTTTCGGATCACTGTTCATGCATACATTTTGGTTATTAAAATAGCCGGGGCCATGAACATTGATTTCTAGGCTTTCAGAAGAAATGTGATACTTTTTCGTGACAGAGTTGGTGTCAAACATTTTGTAGTTATTAAATTTATAATATAGAACTGGTCGTATTATATAAAAAATATTTTAAAAAATATATTAATTCAAAATAAAATTAAAAGCCTGTCAATCCATGAATCCTCTTCTTCAGCATGTTCAGGAGTTCAGCCTTATGAATGTCTCAAATAACCCACCGCACCTACAGTAATTGCTGATGAGGCGCCCTGGGCTTTTGCTGTGGTGTCCCTTTGCAAAGTTCAAATACAAGTTTACTACATTTTCCTCATAGAAGTGCCCAGAGGAAAATTGCTGTGCCCCTGCAAGTTCAAGAGTTAAGTTCAAGACCTGTTAATACAGCCTAGGCAACCTGTATGAACTATGACTGTGACATTGACAGAGATACTAACTTCCCAATGTTTGCCAAAGACAAGTTTGTTATCATTTGTTTTTACTTTCATTTAGCTGGAGTATGACACTCACATTTGTTGCGATTGCAAGTCTTTTAATGGACTACACATTAGCAGTGTGCCAGTGGCAAGTTGAAGTAGCCAGACAAGACAAACCGTTCACGAGGAGTGCCTTTGTACAAGACAGACAGCCACTAGTATCAATGTCAGAGTTCTTGAGCAATATTTCTGTTGCCAACATGGGCTCGTCGGATGCAATGGTAAGAATCCTAGGTCACATCAATTTCAGGGGGGACTATCATTATGATCAAAGCAGGCCTTTACAGTGGCTGTGTATGGAGTTGATGGACTCGCACCCAGTTACTGCACATGAACGCTGGCCATTGATCAGGTATAGCCAACGCGCATGCAAGTGCAATTGGGTATTAAGAGTTCATATAGTTACAAATAGAGGCCTGCTATATGATCATGGACACAGTTCCCATTTTTAAAAAAAAAATTAAAAATTAAAAGCTCAATTTTTTTTCTGTTCAGACACAGAATACTCACCCACAAACAATTAAAAAGATTATGCAACAGTGCAGCAGTATTTGTCTAGAGCTGAGTCCCCTGGTCAATACTCATTTTTATTTTCCGATACAATAGCCTATTGTCCGATAAATCTCCTTTATCCTATAATATATGGTGTGTCATGGCTGAGCAGTCGCAACTGCGATTGATTTGCCGTTACGATCAATCTTATTTTTTTTAGCCCTTTGTGAAATCAGCCCCTGGCCTGTATGCGTCGTTTTAGAAAGGCCAAGGGCACCAAGGCATTTTCTCCTTGGTTATTGTTATGAGGAAAATGCAAAGTTCTACTGGGGCATTTTATAGGGCATCAAGGCAATTACCATGGAGCATGGTGGCAATTGTCTGTGATACTTGTGTCTTTAAGAAAGACAATTAGCTTCTCTAAAAGCCAGTGGACATTTTCGGTAAACAGTGTTGTCCAGGCCCATACTTCGTGTATCACAACTTATGTATAAAACAACAAACCTGTGAAAATTTAGGCTCAATCGGTCATCGGAGTCGGGAGAAAATAACGGGAAAACCCACCCTTGTTGGGATAGTATTGTGTTAGATTCACCCCTTAGTGAAAATTTAAGCAGTTTGGGGTTGCTTAATCCTCAAAAATTTGAGGAATGGACTAAGTATGCCTGACGAAAAAGGGATTACAGGCCCTTTTTTTTTAAAGAGCCTTTGTCTAAGTTTTGTGCATGCTATGAGAACCACTTTCCTGCTAATTTTTATGTTTATATCTTGATTTACTTGCCTGGACCACAGGTTCAAGCTAAAGTTGAATCTGTAAACCGATTTCTGCTTTGGTGAAATAAATACAATAATTAAGGGAATCAATGTGTGGTGAAGAGGTTTTCAACTAGTGGTTTAAACCCAACGTGGCCTGGTTTTTGATAATTTTACCGAGACAAAGTCAAGGTAAATTATCAAGAACTACTAATTGAAAACCGATTCAACACACTTTGATTCCCATTCATAATACCTTTTCGGTCAAAAAACATCAACACTTTTTGGTTAAAAGGTAAAATAAATGCAAAAATTATAATTGTTCAATGATTTCCTTCAACAAAACACCCCTCCAGCTATAATGGTAAGGCCCTCGGGTAAACAACTCCTTTTAAAGGAAATGCTGTGCGCGTAGCGTGTATTGCGTGATGTGGCACAACTGTCCCGGCCGTTGCTCTCCACCAATAGGAATGAAGAAACTTTCATAAGCACAGGTGCAAGCTTTCAACAAAACACCCCTCCAGCTATGAAATGGTAAGGCCCTCGGGTAAACAACTCCTTTAAAGGGAATGCTGTGCGCGTAGCGTGTATCGCGTGATGTGGCACAACTGTCCCGGCCGTTGCTCTCCACCAATAGGAATGAAGAAACTTACATAACCACAGGTGCAAGCTTTCAACAAAACACCCCTCCAGCTATGAAATGGTAAGGCCCTCGGGTAAACAACTCCTTTAAAGGGAATGCTGTGCGCGTAGCGTGTATCGCGTGATGTGGCACGACTGTCCCGGCCGTTGCTCTCCACCAATAGGAATGAAGAAACTTTCATAAGCACAGGTGCAAGCTCGTGTTCCACGCCCATGTTTTCAACACTTTTTACTGGTCATAAACAAAGGTTTATACACACCACGTGACGCGCTCTCCACCAATAGGAATAGCGAAACTGTCTGAGGTATTTATGAATAATAACTAAGATAGCCCAAAAGACCCCAAACCATGTCAGAATAAATATTATAAATGGTTGTTTGATTATGGATACAATTTCAGAACTTCAAACTTATAATAATTATAGTAGAAATAGCAGCTTCTCCCCCCCCCCCATTACTAAGTAAAGAATCAAATTTAAAAAGTATGGGAAAGCTAAAATTAGCCACACTTATGTAGCTGTCAAAAACAATAGGCCTTACGTTTGAAACACTGATTATTTTCACGAATTGATTTCTAAGATTTGAAAAAGAAAACAAAACTGACGACGTGAATACAAGTTTTCACTTTTAAGGGGCTTGCCTACACAAAAGTCTACAAAAATTTTTTTTTAAATAATTGGAAGCAAATATTTATATACATTTTACCCAAAGACTCATTTTATATAACAATATATAAACAAAATACATGGATTTCTTTAAAATATTATTTGTTGAATGTTTTCGATGTCATCTTTGCCTTTGTTTGTCTACTCCCCATGCAGGACTATTTGTCATATCCATATTTGTTATATCTCCAAGTATACTGCAATGGTTATCCATCACCTAGCGTTGGCAGAACGGTAGCAGCATCGGGTATAAATCCCACAGTAACTTTGACTTACTCCGAGCAGTCGTTTGAAGAAAGTTGCTCAAATGTTTTAGAATACACCTTGCGTGGCGCTCTAGTTAGCACCAATGATAGCAATCAGCCGGCTGTCTTGAGCAATCCAGCCTGGCTAGTGCCTCTGTTATTTAACAGCCACACTAGATCGATACCAATCTGTGTGAGGACTGGAAGCACAGGCTATGATGTTGAGCCAAAAAGGTAATACGTTCTTCATTGATGATCATATAGTTAACATAGTGTTCCATCTATGAAACATGCTTCTTTGCACTCAATTTAAATACAATACAAACAAATTCTGTTCAAGTTTTAAAACTATATTTAAAGTTAAATAGACAGTACTTCAAATGGGAATGCCTCAAACCCCATATAAACAGTACAATTTCATTTTACCACAAAGCAACATGTTGGTTTTTCATTTCTGATTAACCCTAGCAGTTCGCTGTATCAAATATGAGTAATGCTCGACCTTTTTTACAGGAATTGCGAATAAAAATCGTAGAAACATATGGCTGTAGTCAAAGCATAGTAAAGACGTGTTGCATTGTAATAAAGACAAATGCATTTTAAAAACACAATCTGGAAAACTCCCCTTTATTTTTCACATAATTTATCAGGATTTTCCACTGATGTCCCTGTGTCTTCAGATTTTCATGATGGAGAGAGGCTAATATGTTGTCACAGAGAGTCGGAAAACCACTAAAAATTCTGTAATTCCAACCCAAGAGAACATCTATTTAACATTTTCATTTCCGTACAATCTCACGACTGCTTTTAAGCAAGCCTTGAATTTCACTCCTGAATGGGCGCAGCTGGTGAGGGGCATTTGTATGAGAAAAATATAAATTTGTATTGGAACTTCGCAAAGGGCACCACAGTAAAAGCGCAGGGCACAATTGACAATTGCTGTGGGTGCCGTGGATTATGTTGAGGTCTGGTTTGATTTCAAATAATAATACTGACTGTGGTTGACAATAACAATTCTCATAGGCATACTATCAGCTTGGATGGTTTCCATGAGGTACATCCCAACGGCAGCCAAGACTCAACAAGTGTCTTAGGTACAAAGGTACCCATGGAGAACATCTCCAGGAAGCTGCTGGCTGGAAGGCCCTACCAAGTTGGTCCAATCGCCAGTAGTACACCTACAAATGTCTTTGGTGCTGGGATCCCTGACTCGTCAGCTGTGATTCTCAGTAATGATGACTTGACGTCGTTTGAGGCTCTCCAGGTAAATGACTTGGGTTCTTTTAAGAGGGGGTGCGGAGAAGGGGTTTGCCCTTTCAGCAACAATTGCATTTTGTTTTCTGCTTTTTTTCTTTCATCAAAGCAGTGAAAACTTACATAAACAATAGTTAAAAAACAGTCATACCAATTGTGAGATATAATAAAAACATGCAAACTTTCCAAAACAAATGCATCTTTTTCCACCATGTAAAACTCAAAACAAGTTTTATAATCACTAAGGGAGGTATTGTATTTTAATTAAATACTATTTTCATTCAGGTTAAACGAACTTGAGCTCAATGTAGAAGTCAATTTTACTGTTTATATTTATGTTGGAATTGAGCACACAATTAAAAAATTATTTGTTTTTCTCCCTGTGTAATAAACCTCTGTAAAATTTTTAGTTGTTCTTGTAGAGCTGCCAACTCCCATATTCTGCAGATTTTCCCCCGAAAATAAACAAATCTTTCCATGTTCTGATGAATAAATTTACCAATCTCCCTGATTGTGTGACCTCTTTGTTGAATGTAATTCTAAATATCTTCCTGATTGCAAGATGCGAATGTTGGCAGCTTTGCGCTTAAACACAATAGTTTATATTGACTCTTACATGTACATTACTTATCCAAAAGGTTTGGAGTATTGTATACTTGTTTTTTACTGTTTTTATACAACAAATTTTCAATCATTTTGCCAATTTGTGCTTGAATGAAAAATTATCTGTAACTCTGTATTCATCGATTCAATGAGAAATCCGATAACACACAATATTTTCCTCTTACAGATTTCTTTACCAGATGAGGATGATAATTTATGCACCAGCCTTCCGGTTGGTGGTCCCCTCATCAAGCATGTCTTAACCCTTCCAGACCGGATTCTCTTTAGTACGATCAGCGGTTTGTACGAGGCGTTCGGACAGTACCAAGATACGACCATGCCTGCGGGGATGCTAAGGAACACTCCAGCTCGATGCTATGAATGGATGATGGCCCCTACTCAGAGCAGAACGGCTGAAGTGTACATACTAGCTCTAGCAAAATCTGACGACAAACAAAAAGTCTTCGCTGCTCGCGTCCAGTCAGGTCTGTATCTGGGGCCATGGTTGGCTCGTGCATAAAGCGCTCGCCTCACACCACGGTGGCCCTGGTTCGATACCCGGCCAGGGCCATATGTGAGTTGTGCGTTTGGTTCTCTGATGTTTCACAAGGGTTTTCCAGACCATCCGAAGGGGCCCTTGCACGAACACAAAATAGCTGCTACCTTTGCAATTCAGCTCTTCGCTGCGAGTCAGGATGATTAGCCTCCCAAATTATTTCTCAAATCCCTCCAGGAAAATTCTTAACTTTGATGGGGTATATAGATTGAGAGGTCAAGTACAACTAGATAATTATTTTCGACAGATTTCAAAGTAAGAATCTAATAATAATAATATTAATAACATGCATTTATAGCATTTAAAGCAATCGCACAACATCGGTAAACGGCCCACACTTCGTGTATTACAACTTATATATAAAATAACAAACCTGTCAAAATTTAGGCTCAATCGGTCATCAGAGTCGGGAGAAAATAACGGGAAAACCCATCCTTGTTTCCGCATGTTTCGCCGTGTCATGACATGTGTTTAAAATAAATCTGTTATCCTCGATATCGAGATTTGCGACAAATTGTGTAAATGTTTTCTCAAAAAGTAAAGCGTTTCGTGGAATAATATTTCAAGGGAAGTCTTTCACAATTACCTTTTGTAAACCCTGCAAGTTATTTGTAAATCTGTGAACTTTTAATTTTTGTTCTGTTCAGAAAGTGTCCAATGGCTTAAATACAGGGCTTAAACTAGAGCTTAATACAGGGTTTCTAACACTGAAAACAAAATTTTCTCAGATGTGGCCCACCAAATAAACTATTATTTTTTCTCTATTTTTTTTGCCTCAGGCATGATGTTAGATTTTCAGGAACTACTGGATGACAGTGGAGGAGGCGTTTGTAGTGTTTTAAATCAAACAGAGAGTAAGTGTGAAACGATAATAATAAAGGTGTTCTTTTATATTGCGCCATGCCTGTCATAAGAATGATTTTATAAGACCATAATACAATACCTTGAAAGAGATATTTGGTGACATGTTGCATTGCTACCAGACCATATGCCAGAAACACCTTTGCAAACCTAGACTTCTGGACAAGTCGTTTAATGGTCTGTCACTGTGAGATAGTCCAGTCGTGGTGGTAATGGTTCAGGTTTCCGCGATCGAATACTGCTCTCTCGCGAAGCTGCTGGCTGCCGACCACTTCTCCCCCATATGGGACTGCACATCAGCACGATCCAGCAGTAGTTGCGGGAATCGTGGAGAGAGTCGAAGCGCTTTCACCACAACAGACATTTAACGACTGATCCACAAGTCTTGGGCAAACCCCTTTCCTTTATAATAAGTGTACTGGGTTCTATTACGTGCATTTCACAAAACACCAGACATATATTTACATCCCATCCAAAAGGATGAAGCAATGAGGTTATTAAAGTGTCTTGCTGAAGGTCAAAAGGGTCATGAGCGGGACTTGAACCCACACTTTGTTGATCAGAAACACTGGAGTATTACAACATGCTGTTGACTTTATATGGCACTGGATTATGAAGGACTGGAATCAGTAATTTAATTATATTTATAGATTCAAGAAAATGATCAGTTTCTCATGTAAGGTATTGCAAAAAAGGAAATTGGCTATTGACTGTTTATGGCACTGGATTTAAATGACTGGAATAAGTAAGTAAAATATTTCTTATTTAGATTAAAGAAAATTATCATTTTCTTATTTAAAGTATTAAAAAAAAAAAAAAAAAAAATCAGCCAGCGATAATTGCTATTTAATTAAAAACTAACAGTGAATCATTGTGGGGATCCTGACATCATTTCACAACCATCAGCCACATACTGTGTACACATAATTTTGCATGTTAAACATGTACATTGTGCACTGTCTGTGGCTGTTGTATGTCTTTTGTTTTGATACAGCATTATCTGAAACAAATTAATTCAAAGAAAAAAATAAATTTCTGCAAGCAAGTTAGCCAATTCTTGCTTTTAATGAACAGAATTGTGTTGAAAAGTTAGAATTGAATAACACAAACAGACTGTTAACCGTAGCCATACACTTAATTTCCTTGTTTGTTTGATCTGTTTTATTTTTCTGGGGATAAGAATGCTATCAACAGTTATTTTGTACTATATAAGTTGTAAAGTTTCAGAACTTTTTGGGGTTAATATGCTTTTTCCATTTATGCATCAACTCTGGAATCATCTTCCTACTAATTTTTGCTGATCTCCTTTTAGCTTAAAGGAACATTACAGAATTGGTTTTGCTAGCAAAAAAGTTGCTGGCAGTGTAAGCACTTTATGTAATCCACCATATACATAAACTGACAAACCTGTAGAAGTTTGAGATCGATCAGCCATCTGGGTCATGAGAGAATAGTGTAAAACCGATTACAAATGTTGCATTGCATCGATGCCAAAACAAGTGCGAAGTTAGATTTTTTATTTCTCATCAAATATGAAATTTCAGACAGAAATATTTCAAGGGATGTTTTCTACTTTACAACTTTTATGTAAATGTGTGATCTTTACGATTTTTGTTTCTTACCATGTCTGTACCGTTCCTTTAATGTATATAAGTAAAAACTGTCTGTACAGCGTTTTGAAGTTTTTAATGTGAGGCGCTATATTACGATAAATGATTATTATTATTATATTAATGTTCTTTGTAAAAGGTACTTCTTGTGAGATTGTTAGCGGCACTGTCAGTGGGACAAAAGATCAAGAGTTCTTGCTACTTCTGAAAGGAGATTCAAGCTACTACATTGTGACGTATAATGGTAAAAAAAACAAATTTTACGGTGTGAGGCGAGCGCTTTACGCACAAGCCAACCATGGCCCCAGATACATACCTGTTAGCCACTATGTGATAGTAATGCAGTTTAGATTTTTTATAGTGTTACGATTTTTCCAAATATAAAAACCACAACTTACAAAAAACAGGCCTGTGATTCATCTTTGAGAGGGCAAGCCCATTTTTTTTTTTTTTTTTTTTCAAATCTTAAAATCTATTGGAAACTTCTGAAGAGGCACGATGCCAAGACGAGGGGGCAACAGAGGCTGTGGCCTCCATGGCCTCCGTGTAGTTTTTTTTCTGAGGTAACTCTGAAATAACGTAGTTTTTGAGTTAGAGGTAATTTCTCACTCAAATAAAATACTTCCAGGCCTAAATCAGAAGCTTTTCATTGGGCATCTGAAAGCACACAATTTTGTGCCACAAGGGTGTTCTTTCATTATTCTCTTGCAACTTCGATGAACAATTGAGTCCAAGTTTTCACAGATTTTTAATTTTGTTTTGTATATATGCACATATCAGGGTACACCAAGTGAGAATACTGGTTTTTGACAATTGCCAAACGGGTGTCCAGCGCCTTTTTTAAACATCTAGTTTTTAAGAAGTATTCTTACATAGTGTGCCTGCCTTGTGGACCCCATTGCCCATCGGTATCCATTGTTTAACATCTATCTCTGTAGTCAAATCAGCTGTTTCTCCTTGATTCAACCCATACAAGTTCACATTTGTCATTGTGTATATCTTGTAATTTTGGTATCACACCTGTCTGAACCTTTTATGGATGTTTTTATCCACAGACTGAACCTTTTGGTTATAAGTAGAAACATTTTCATTTTTCCTCCTCAGTTTAGCATTCTCCATCTCTATTTTAGGTATTAGTGTATTTCTTTGGTGTGTACTTTTTATTGAATTAATGGAGATTAAATAAAATAATAACAATAAAAAGCACCCATTAATTAACTACGTATACTTAAAATTATGATTTGGTAAACAAATTAAGTGATTTGGTAAACAAATTAAGTGATTTTGGAAGTTTTAATTTTTTCGAGATGATGTGTTTAACTTTTAGGTGGCACCCCTTCACGTCAATGGACTGTTCTGAGAAATTTCTCCGGTAGCCAATTAGCAAATGAAGGTAATTGCTCTGGTTGTGATTCGGATAGTACTATTGTTTTTAAACAATCATAAACAATAGTGTTATAATGAAGTGCACTTCCTCCATCCTGACCACTCCTTATCAATCCAATCTCATTTTCAAATGTGGAAGTTCATTATTAAGGGCAGAACACATTTACAATTACAATTTATGACAAGTTATTTCCTGTTGAATTGGGTGGGTTCAGAATTTGACATGGTTTGAAAAGTATTCGACTGTCATAATTTATATTATGGTTCGAATATGGATCGCTAATGAGAACCATAATTAATATTTAATTAAATAGTTCTTCCTGGATAATACATGCAGTCTTTAAAGGGATCCTATTACTTGATGAATTGTGAAGCTGCAGCAATGAGCTGGTTTTAGTTAGTCTGCCCCCCCCCCACACCCCGGATGGTATATGCCTGCAACCATAGACCTCCTATTGTTCCTCTTTTGTTATAGGTCCCCCCTGGTTTGAATGTTTATCGTAACCTACTCACTCACACACACACAATTAAAAATGGATCATGACATTCTTTCTAAAATTGTACAACCTGCTGCAAAACCTAATTTCATTTTTCATGACCGCTAAATTGTAATTTTGTTCCACCTCTAAAGACACTGGACACTATTGGTAATTGTTAAAAACCAGACTTCTCACTTGGTGTATGTCAACAAAAATAACAAACCTGTGAAAATTTTTGCTCAATTGGTCGTAGAAGTTACGAGATGATAATGCAAGAAAAAACACCCTTGGCACACAAAGTTGTGTGCTTTCATATGCTTGATTTTGAGACCTCAAAATATTTTCTGAGGTCTCAAAATCAAATTCGTGGAAAATTACTTCTTGAAAACTACGTTACCCCAGAGGGAGCAGTTTCTCACAACGTTTTGTAATATCAACCTCTCCCCATTACTCGTTACCAAGTGAGGTTTTATGCTAATAATTATTTTGAGTAAATATCAACAGTGTCCGATGTCTTTCATAATATCCCTAATCTCACTACAGACCTCAAATTCTTATTACCCGCTGGTGGCTTCTTGCCCATATTCATTGCAACTGTGCATTTACTTTTTTACTTTTTTTTGGCTTTGTTTGTTGGTTTTTTTTTTTTTTTTTTTTTACCCCTCCCCTTTAATTTGTAAAACTCCTGGATCCTATCTTTACTAATTATTCCTAAAATGAAACTGCAGCATGTCCATTTTTACAAATTAAGTTAAACATCAACTTATAATTAACCAGAAGGTATAACTTAAATTTAAAATTTTCCGATAAATGCTTAATTTTTTCCTTTCATCTAGGTTCGGGTGATAATGAAGTAATTCTCAACGCTGTTGAGCAGGCAGAATCACTAGTTGATAGAGAGACCATCCCATTGCACCTGAGGGGAGTAACATTCGGTGGAATCATCTCCTCTCAATTATTTCTATGGGGACGGAAACTACTCTACAGGTAGCAGAACAAACTGCTAAGTGATTTTTAATTAATACTAATGATAATAATATTATTGGTGTAATAGATCTTAAATTTTCATCATGGATATCGAAAATTAATTTTGGTTTTTACCCATACACCGATGTGTGTTATAGCACTGTATACAAAGTACTTTCCCGAGTCCTGTAAAAATATCACAGGCATATGCTTTTTCAGAACACAATCTGAGTGGACAAAAATGACGAGCAAGAACTGGCAATCAGACCTAAACTTACCCCTTTTGTAATTTTGTTATTTATTTAATTTTATACTTCTTCATGAAATCTGATTTCTACTTTTGTTTCAGTCCAAACGCAGGAGAATGTCTTCAAGTTATCTCTGAGTACACATCGGACTCTAACATCACATTGTTGACTTTCACACATGGCACAGGGTTTGCTTTCATGAATGAGCAGTGTGAGGTATAGGATTGTTCAATTACTTCACAAAGTTAACAAACTTAAAAGTAAATGTAGATCTGAGATGGTAAGCGCGCCAAGATTCATTATTATCAGTATTATTATTAAGTATTATCTCTACAGAGTAGCCCCATCAGTGTAAAAACACGGTTCTCCTTGGGGACCCTGTTGAAAAAGCAAAACGCAGAACAATGAGAAAACAAACAAATAGAACAAACCCCATAAAAGCAACAACAGCACACCACCTGGGCCTAATTTCATAGAGCTGCTAAGCACAAAAATTTGCTTAGCATGAAATGTCTTCCTTGATTAAAACAGGATTACCAACCAAATTTCCATTCATTGCATTTTGCTTGTAACTAGTAACAGCTGTTGTGTGCTTATCCTTAAAATCACATGGAAATTTGAATGGTAATCCTGTTTTTATTAAGGAAGGAATTTCACACTTGGCAAATTTTTGTGCTTAGCAGCTCTATGAAGTTGGGCCCAGGAACAAAAGCAGAGAAACTTGGAAATCTTGGATATGTGACTTTAGGTACCACCCCAGCCCCCCTCCCCCTCTCAAAAGAAAGGGAGATTTATAATCCTTTCCTTATATTTGTATTTCTTGTTTTAAGGATGAAACAAAAGTAACGTTTCTGGTAACTTTAAATTTACTTCATTAAACTTGTGGGCCTTTTTTTTAGTTTTAACCATTTCAAACATAGGTACCATATAACGATTATTATAACAAAAACCCATGTTTTAGTTCAAACTACTTGGTGAATATTTAAAAAAAAAAAATTATTGTTGTTGTTTTGAACTAAAGAGTCAGTTTTGCCAATTTATCTTATAATGTAGGTTTGGTATGGTGTGGCAGCAGAGACTGTTGTTCTCAAGCTTTTGAGGCCCTCGTCAGGATATTCTCTTTATTCTTTCCTCGGTGGACAAATCACACCATCGGACTTCCACGAGGAAGAACAGACACTCAGTATCTTCTTTGACGCAGACAATCAATTACAGGAGGCAAGTGCATAAAAGATGTCCCTGGTAGGACATCATCAGTAACCCTGTTTAATAATATTAATAGTAATAATAATATTGCGCCTTGAACACCCAGCAGGGTGGATATGTGCGCATTACATTATTATTGTTATTATTATTATAATAACCAGTTTTGATATATAGTGCTTTTCACACAAGAAGGGCGTCTCAAAGCACTTCCAACATTATTACCCCTGGACACTGGGCCTCAATTCATTCCTTAAAACCATCTCAGCTTCTTGGGAGTATACAGCATGTGCAACATTAATTATGCGCTACTCGGCTAAATCAATCACAAGAACCATCTCTGCCCTCACAGGTACCCATTTATCCCTGGGTGGAGAGAAGCAGTCAGGTGCCATGACCGGGAATTGAACTCCTACTCTGCTGAACAGAAACACTATAGCTTGAGTTCGGTGCTCTTTCGCTTGGCCATTTTAGTTTTACATGTACCCTTACACTGCTGTGTATAAGCACTTTGTTCAACACATTTTGAGTCCGGTCTTGTAAAAATAAATTCTGGTCCAGTACAAATTTTGAGCTACGAGCCCAGCCGTTGATTTCACCAAACTCTTCCTAGCTTAAGATTAATCTTTAGACTTAGGAGGAGTCCCAACCCTGCACTGTAGCACGCAGACCTAAAGATTGATCCTAAGTTAGGGCGAGTTACTCATCCTAAACTCGAGGCTGGATTATACCTAGCATTTCGTGAAATCGTCTGATGCCAGTATTGTACAATTTCAACAAATTTGATCGCCCTGCCATAGATTGGTTTTACAACTTGTGTTTCAGATTATAGCTACAGTAAACAACAGTACAGAGAAGTTGAGGATCATCAAACGAGGTCTTGAAGTAGCTGATATAATAGAACATGAAGAATGGCTTCTAAGGAAGGAGGAGTTGAGACAAGATGACACCGGGTGAGTAGTGGTAGCGTCAAACTTAGTTAAGCTAGCAAATTTTATGTAAAAATATCAACTTAAAGCCCTCCCAGCCATGTTTAATAATTTCCTTCCAGTTTATAGTCATGATTATAACACATTAGGGAAACTGTTCAGGGACGCTGTTTCCGTGGCAGACCACAAACCACCTAATGTGGACATCTTGTGCTGGGACTCTGGCCTGCAACGGGAGGAGCTACGTACATGCAATGGGAAACCAACGTGTTTGAAGGGCCATCATCTGATTGCAGTTATTAAAACTAAGAAATTGAGAGAATCTTTAAATTTTCTGTCCTTCATCAGTTCCTTTGAGATGCCACCCCCATGCCCATTTGAGGTGCTTCGGTTTGAGTTTACCAACATCCAGCCGTACTCCAGATTGAAACAGTATAAGTTGGAAGCGCCGTATGTTTCATTTAACGACAGGCTTCATACGGCGGAGTCTTTGAAGGTCTATCAAGCCATAGTGCACATTATGAAATCCCTGGATGAAAATGCTCCTCTGGAGGTAAACAATTTATAAGTTGGGGAGGTGGTGCTTTCTGTTCTACCAGCCGGGCTTCTGATGTATGATATACCCAAGTCTACATCCGTACATGGGCTGTAGGCCTAAAGGAGAAAACCCTATTTTATCCTCGGGAGTAGGTGGCAACGGCCCCCAGAAAAAGAGTTGATTGCCAGCCCACACATTGAAGTGGCCTTCAGGCCTTGTGTGTCTGGCAACTTGCATAGAATAAAATAAAAAGGAAACAAAAAACTTGCAGGAATGCGAAAATTCAAGTTTTTCTTTCTTTCTAAATTCATATAACTTCATGTCTGCCTGGTGCCAAAGACACTGGTTCAAGTCCTGCCCGAGTAAATTTGTCTTTGGTTAACCAAAAAGTATTACAAATTTACCCTTACTTTCCCTTGTGGTTTATTACTTGCTATGTTACCATGAAGTTAACATCAGAAACTACTTTTCTGCTAATTGACAATAATGTGTTTTATGTGTGTGCGGAGGATAAACAATTTCTTACCTTTGTTTTTCTCATCTCCTCTTCCTACTGCGACTTCCTTATCACCTGACAATTTGTTTTACTCCCCCCCACTCCGCAAGTATGTGGTACTAGGAGGCCGTTCCCAATTTGTGCAATTTCTGGCATTCAAACTTCTTAATTTCAGGTGAATGAGTTGACCAGGTTTGATCCCGTGAATGCTTGGCGTCAGAGTAAACTTCCACTGATGCCCTACAATGACTACATCTTCAGGAACCATCTACTAGAGTCTCAAATAGCTATATCCCCATTGGAATATCTTAAGGTACTGGCATACCCTTCCTAATTTGACAATTAGGGGCAATTCAGTTTTAATTTTACCATGGTTTTTGTATATATCATTTGTGTATTGCTTTTACTTGCCATCTTTTGTTTGAATTTTCAATTTTGGAGTGTGTTATGTATAGTACATGTATATGGATGTTTATCCTTTTTTTAACAAGTACTCTCTCCTGCTTACAAACGAATGAAAGAAATTGATCATTTTTAAGAGGAGTTATGTCTATTTTAATCAAGTTACTCATTTTGCAAGCTTTCCACGGAATACTTGATACAATCATTAACATTCCATGGACAGATTAGAATCAGTCAAGCATTAACATTCCATGGACAGATTAGAATCAGTCAAGCATTAACATTCCATGGACATATTAGAATCAGTCAAGCATTAACATTCCATGGACAGATTAGAATCAGTCAAGCATTAACATTCCATGGACAGATTAGAATCAGTCAAGCATTAACATTCCATGGACAGATTAGAATCAGTCAAGCATTAACATTCCATGGACAGATTAGAATCAGTCAAGCATTAACATTCCATGGACAGATTAGAATCAGTCAAGCAATAACATTCCATGGACAGATTAGAATCAGTCAAGCATTAACATTCCATGGACAGATTAGAATCAGTCAAGCATTAACATTCCATGGACAGATTAGAATCAGTCAAGCATTAACATTCCATGGACAGATTAGAATCAGTCAAGCATTAATATTCCATGAACAGATTAGAATCAGTCAAGCATTAACATTCCATGGACAGATTAGAATCAGTCAAGCATTAACATTCAATGGACAGATTACAATCAGTCAAGCATTAACATTCCATGGACAGATTAGAATCAGTCAAGCATTAACATTCCATGGACAGAAAACTTGAGTGCTTTCAGTAAAACAGGCATGAAATGATCAGGAAAGAATGCATGGTTAATATCACTGTTTTGAGTGTCAGTTGTTTTGTTTTTAAATCATAAATGTTGGTCAACTTCGTTTTGACTCACCTTGTATAAGGAGTTGTATTTATTGACCTCATTGACTTGTTGTTGATTTGAGTCACTGATGACTTGGACTCTAGTCAGACTCAAGCCGCCAATTTCATCGACTTGTTACTTGACTTAACTTGGGAGAAATTGACTTGAACTGACTTGAGGGAAAATGACTTGCTACTTGACTTGACTTGGTAAAAAAAATCGACTTGTGACCATGACTTGGCTTGGTGGAACAAACTTTACTTGTGACTTGGCATTACTTGGTGACAAAAATTACTTGTGACTTGACCTGACTTGAGAAAAAATTACTTGTGACTTGACTTGACTTGCTCAATTGATAATTAATTTGATTTTTTAAAATGCGTAAATGGTGATGTTAAAGCTCAGTAAACCTCTGAAATGTAACATTCTATTTGTTCAGTAAGCTTCATCTCAAAAAGAAGATATTGTTGTCCAATTATTCAAGAATTTTTACTAGTAGTTAGTTGCCAAAAATTTTAGAAGGCTTCAGCTTTTGAGAAAGACTCTTCTGATGCCTCTAAACAATTTTTTTAATTGTTTTTCTTACACTCTTAGACATGATCAGAAGTATGAGTTCATTTTCTTGAACATACAAACCTTGAGTATAAGGTATCAAATTAACTGTAGTAAAATGGCTGTAATTGTTAATATTGCAGTTAAATGATGACATTGATGTTGAGGCAACTTCTGTGATGCCGGAGGAAATCTTTCTGGATCATTGTGAGATCTTTAGGTTCGCAGTATACCTCACCGCTACAATTAATCAAGGAAACAGTAGGTTTTTTAAAAACTTATTTTAAAATGTTTTTGTTTATGAGAGATCGCCTAACATCACAAGGCCAGACGACCACATCAAGGTGAAAGCTACACTTGGGCTATTGATTCAAATTAACTTCAACGAGGGGCCATTGCCACCTACTCCTGGGGCTGAAACAAGATTACCCCTTCACAGTCCGTAAGGACATAGGTATGGGTATCATCCACTAGGAGCCTGACTGGTAGAGCAGAATGCACTACCGACAACTTTTTACAATCAACTAGTCTGATTACCTTTTGGCCAACACCATTTTTAATCAAGATTATACATAAGTGCCCAAATTCTAAGAGCTGCTTAAAATAATATGCTTAACTTAATTTTCTGCTTAGCCAAACTAATCATGATACCAGTCACAGATATCCATTTTGGCTGACAGCCTTAAACTGTTAAGTAAAAATGTGTACAATTTTGTTGTGATTAATTAGATCTATGGAGTTGGGCCTGTATTTGTTTTCACAATAGCCACAAGTTAAAGACAGTGGACACTAGTGCTGGGCGAATAGTGAAATTTTGTTATTCGGATACCGCTGGCCAACTATCCGAAATTAACCGGATATTCGAATAGTTTTTTCGCCGCTTGTGGGCGCTATTACCAAAATTTTTTTAAAACATTTGCCGCCAGAGGGCGCTGTTCGTTTGTGAATGAGATCTTATGGGCGGATTGATATTAGTTTTAGACAGTGTCACTCGGTTCATTCATAAAAATGACCGGATCTAATTTAAAGATGGCGATTTGCTAATTCTTTTGATCGTGATTGACTCTACGTGAAGGAAAACTTTTGTAATCTTTGAACAAATTACGTCAGAAATGTCATTGTTTTAACTCTTCACGGAGGTGAGCATAGTTAAATACTTAATTTATGCTGTTTTATGCTGTCTTAATAAAGTTTCATAAGGATTCAGACAAAACATTCATATCAGTTGTCGCCCGACGTCCGCGGATATTCCGATATTAAAGAATATCCGGTTACTTGGTTGTAATTACAGAACTATCCGGTTTATAAATAGCTATTCGCGCCCTATGCGGATATCCGGTTAAGAAAAAAAAGGCAATCGCGGTTACGGATAGGAAAACCTATTCGCCATTAACCGGGTATTCAAATAGTTCGCCCAGGCCTAGTGGACACTATTGGTAATTGTCAAAGACCCGCAGTCTTCTCACTTGGTGTATCTCAACATAAGCTCAAAATAACAAACCTGTGAAAATTTGAGCTTGATTGGTCGTCGGAGTTGCAAGATATGAATGAAATAAAAAACACCCTTGTCACACGAAGTTGTGTGCTTTCAGATGCTTGATTTCGAGACCTCAAAATCTAATTCTGAGGTCTCGAAATCAAAATCGTGAAAAATTACTTCTTTCTTGAAAACAGATAAAACTACGTTACTTCAGAGGGAGCTGTTTCTCAAAATGTTTTATACTATAAACGGCTCTCCATGCTTGTTACCAAGTAAGTTTTTATGCTAAAAATTAATTTTGAGTAATTACCAATAGTGTCCACTGCCTTTAAGCAACAACTCATTAAAGCAATATTTTCCATTTTTTTCCTAAAGTTTGTTCTGATGATTTTCTCCACTTTACAAAGTTTTGACTTTCTTGCTTCATCACTTTTCAGGCACATCGTCTCTAGATGACCTGCGGCTTTCAGTGCTTGTGTCCGATAACAATCTCCTCCAAGTATCCACCAACAGGGAGGTATTTCATCTCAACAATTCCGTGAAGTATCAGGTAACAATGGACTTCAGAAAAATACTATCCCCCCCCCCCCACTAAAAAAAAAAAAAGAAAGTTAATTGGAGCCAACACCTTCATGCCTTTGTGTGTCAGATGATTAGCCAAAAAAAAAAACTTTGGTCCATAATTCTTTTTTTTGCTAACATGAAATTTAAAAGCTTGGTTTTTGAGCATATGTTGAATGAACTGAAGAAGAGAGAACAAATGGGATTGAATACAGTAATGCAAATCCAAACATGCATTGTGCACATTTTATTGGTATTTATTTGACCACACTCACACGCCTACATTCTCTCTTGTATTATGCAATTAACACTTACCTGAAAGCAAAACTAAAAAAATTGCAAAAAATTAAGAGTTTTTTTTTCTTCAAGAAAACAACACATAATGATTTTTTTTTACGGAATTTCCTCCATGGGTATAGATGGACCTTTTTCCCCAGAGGAAACTTTTCGCCCCTAAGTAGATATACACAATCTGGCCCTTTGATATTATTGAATGTAAACAGTACAGTTTTGTTTTATATTTCTGGTTGTAAAATCAAGGATGCCTCATAACTAAATCATTGTAGCTAGCAAGCCTGAGGAAACCTGTAAACAAGGATGTTTGCAATGTGACCAAGAAAAACCAGCGGAAGTGTTCTTGTTTTTTTTCTTTACGTACAACCCAAAGCTTGATGTCCTATTCCAAAAACATCAAGACAAATAATGACAAATCATCTTGCCCAAGACCCACAACCGGGACTAGAACTGACATTACCTGCTGATCAAAAACTTGGGAGCTTGTCTGAGTCTATAGGATTTGAGGCATCTCATGGTGAGGTATCAAAATATTTGGTTTGTGGTAACACCATGAAGTGAACCCCTATAAATAAGCCCACTTCTCTCTTACTTCTTCAGTCTCCTGATGATGACTAGAGCAAGGTAGTCGAAACGTTGAGACCAGTTCAAGAACTGACTCCGCTGTAGTACTGTTAATTACGATCCTTTAAGCTAGGGTAGTAGTCCCAGCCTATTTCTATACCATCCGCCCAGGTAATAGTTAAACAGCAGGGCAGTTCTTTTCAGAACTGAGAAGTCTCCCGAACACCCGAACAATCTGCTCCGCGGTAGTAGAATAAAGCAAGACAGTTCTCTAAGAACAAACTCTACCTTGCAAGAGTGCACACATGGTGTTACCGCAAACCAAATATATATTGTCTGAGTCTGTTAGTAGCTTAACTGCTCCGGCCATGACACTATTATCAAACAGCTATGGATCATGCAGGCATTTGATGACAACACTACTTATTTTAGATTAAACTTGAATTTTATGAATCTAACAAAATATTCAAATATTATTTGTTTGTTTATTCTTCGAGGTGGATGTGGCGGATAGAGGAAACCTGGGTAGCCAGTCAGTGCCTGGTGTTGGTTTAAGACCAGTGTCAGTTACATTCAATGTATGGAACTCTCCCTTGAACTGTTTCACTCATGATGTTTATAGCGGCAATCAGTTACAGGTAATGTACAATGCTATTCAGGCTCGATAATTTTTCCTACAAAGGTTTGATTTTTGATTTCTTTTCTTTTGCCATTGGGAAAAATAAAAAAAAGTGTGGTTAAATTGTTTGTATACATGCCTTGAAATCACCTGCGTCACCCATGCAGCAATTTCTGTGGTGCCCTGTGCTTTTGCTGTGGTGCCCTGTGCTTTTGCTGTGGTGCCCTCTGCAAGGTTCCTGTACAAATTAACATTGTCCTCATAGAGATGCCCCTTACAAGAGGAAAATGACAAGGGCTACGTTCAAGGCCTGTGTGTAGTAGGGCACAGCCTGTACTTGATAAAATGTTGCTGGTTTTTTTTTTTACAAAGACAAAATATCTTGCCTGTTATTGCTAACTACAAAATTGCTTCATTTAGAAATTGCTTCCTAACAAAATCATGTTTTTACTTTACATGAACAATTTTGTAAAATTAGGAATGTGTACTTTGGACCTGAAACAATGTAAATATATTTTTTCTGTGCTTTTTAATTACACTGCAATTTGAATATTAAAACGAAAAGTGAATATTGTAATACCTGAATAAGCCAAAGAAACAAAGGAAGATGCATGGTTTTTGAATTACACTACACAAGTTTAGTTTTAAAGTTGCTATGTCAGATTTTTGGCCGATTTGACCCAACAGTTTTGATTTAAAATTCAATAGGTATTTTGATGGGGGTCGAGAAAGTTACAAGCTTTCATTTGAGCCATTGCTCGAAAAAGTCCGCCAATTAGTAGTAGCAGTGAAATAAAGTGCTCAAAATTAGTTTTTGTCGGGATCCCAACAATATATCACGTGACCAATTCTTATATGTGTTTTATAAGAAACGTTTTAAATTTTTGCCATGGATCCTGACCATTAAAAGCAAAAGTCAAACTTTTTTCATAAGAGCGGGTGATACTCTTTGAAATACCCTTCACTCAAAAAATTTGGGGCCAAAAATCCGACATAGCATCTTTAAAGGCAGTGGACACTATTGGTAATAAATATTTTGGGTAATTACCAATAGTGTCCACTGCCTTTAAGCGTTCAATGTATCAGTTAATAAATAATGTAATGAAACCACAAGGGAAACAAACTGGGGTACACTTTACTTATGTCCATTTCTCAACAAGTGAATGTTGCTTGAAAAAAAGAAAATTGTATTTCATTAAGCAAACAAAATCAAACTTACATATCTTTCTGTGACAGGCTTCTCAAAAATACTTTCAAATCTATAACAAAACTTGAAGAGAAATTACAGAAAACACCATGACTGATTTACTGTGTAATTGGTAAAATAACACAGTATAATTTATGAGGAAACAAAACCCCAAACCCAAGAGCTATTAGAACTCTCTCACAAATCCTGTTACCAAATCATTGAAATGTACAAAATGAAATGTAAAGAAAAATAGTGTAATAATTAAAGCAGCCAAGATATTCCTCCTACTTTAGTCTGATTTGATAAGCAAGTGCTCTTTATAAACTGGTTTTATTATTTTACCACAGCATGCAAAAGATAAAAAGAAAGATACTATGTTTTCCCTTGTGCCAGTTATTCCTGGAGTTGTGTCATGTCCCAAAGCCTTAGATCTGAGGATACTGTTTCCCAAAGCACCGCCTTACGTAAAAGATCTATCCTTGCATTTATCCCTATATCCAAACTTATTATCTTCCCCTGTGCTTTGGTATTATTATTTAATTTTATAACAGCATGCAAACAAATATCATATTTTCTTTTTTGCTGTAAGTCCTCAAGTCAGGCTGCGTCCCAGAGCTTTAGATCCAAAGGTTTTATATTTTCACATAATCATCGCTGTTCCCAAAAGCACCACTTCATAATTCATACTGTTATCACTAAGTTTAAGGACTAAGTGCGCGTATTTTTGACCGCATGGTATTTTACCATGGTTTGGGTGCGCCATAGTTTTAATTTGCTTTGGAGCTGGATAATTTTTAAGGCTCCTTTAAAGACAGTGGACACTATTGGTAATTTTCAAAGACCAGTCTTCTCACTTAGTGTATCTAAACATATGCATAAAATAACAAACCTGTGAAAATTTGAGCTCAATTGGTCGTCAAAGTTGCGAGATACATGTATGAATGAAATAAAAAAATACCATTGTCACACGAAGTTGTGTGCCTTCAGATGGTTGATTTCGAGACCTCAAATTCTAAACTTGAGGTCCCGAAATCAAATTCGTGGAAAATTACTTCTTTCTCGAAAACTACGTCACTTCAGAGGGAGTCGTTTCTCACAATGTTTAATACTTTCAACCTCTCCCCATTACTCGTTACCAAGTAAGGTTTTATGCTGGTAATTATTTTGAGTAATTACCAATAGTGTCCACTGCTTTTAAAAGAAGGTCCTATTGTCCATGATAAATATGATGTTTGCAGTGGTAATGTGTTTCTGTTTTGGGTATGAATGAATATACCCCTGGAAGTAATACAAGTAAAGTTTGAGAAAGCTCTAACGCGGTAACAATTTGGCACATTTCAGGAGCTGTGGTTTAATTTTATCCACAGGGAACCAAAAGTCTAAGTGTTCAACTGGGTTGCCCTTCTGGTAGACATCTAGTCTTTGACGTTGATGGAACATTCCAACAACTACGGACGTCGTATGCGAGCATATATGACTGTCCGATACCAGATCCCAAGTATCCATGCTTCTATTACAAGCAAGGTAAGGTAGATTAGTGATGCCCCTTTGCACCAGTCAGGCACTAATGTCTTGGAAAAATTGAAATGGCGATGAAAGTGAAGACAACTGACACATCAAGGCTTGAGTTCAGTGTGATTTGATGTCTTAAAGAGCAAGGGAAGAGCAAAATTCAATTTTGTGATGCACTCCATTTCCAATAGAGTTCTTATGTGGGTTGGGAAATAATGAAAAGTCTCTACCCTCACATTAAAATGGTACAACTTGCTTTTGTATTCAGTACCATTCCAGTGCAAAATTTGTCAATTTCCAAATTATATTATACTGAAAGCACAGAGTTGGCGCTTACGGAAACAGGGAATTCTTTGCGTACAACAAGCGTATTTCACAGGTTAGTGGCAAACTTTGACTTCTGCGCGTGCATGCTCCACGTTACCAAGCATTCTACGCTTGCAAGGCTAGCGCAGAAATTTGGCGCTTGCATGTAAGCGGGGAATCCTGATTGTACATGCAGAATTCTGAGAAAATCTTTTGCATAGGGGTATTTTGGTTCATTCATGAATTTCAATAAATCAAAACGGCAAAGAATTTGAAGTGTTGGCTGTCAAAAAATTCCTCCTTGGAATACGAAGACCATTAGTTATTATTTGTTGAAATCCAATGATGTCATTTTTTAAATCTCTCTCTGAAAAAGTTGGATGTTTTGGATTTCAACAAATATTGCACTGGAAGGGTATTGAATACAATGACAACTGATCAGTTGGAAAATGAGTTCATGACAAAAATGAATTTAACATTTCCCTTCCTCTTTAAACGTTGTGTACATGGACAAATCTTGTAGGCCTTAACTAGGTTATTTGAAAGCTCTTCTTTTCATCAAACGAACTAATCTGGCCAGATTTTAGTATTGGCATGAAGTGCCGGCTTTTGGCTTAGCGAGGCCATTTATATTATTGGCTGTAACTACTTCAACAAATAAGTCGACCCTTAAAGTAAAAAAAAGTTCATCAGTTTTGGGGTCCCTTTTGGCACCTTGATTACTACAACAAAGGTAGCTACGTTGTAACTAGCATTGCTATAATGATTACTGAACCCATGTCAGTTACTGCTTTAAATTCAAGGTTCAAATTATGATTTTGTCTTATTTTGTACAGCGCTTTGATCTTTTTGTAAAGGCGCTTTTTTTAATACCTTTTATTAATGTGACTTATCTGTCTTGTGTTTGTCACATTGCAGAGTTTAGTCCTGTTTTCCGCCTGTTGGATCTAGCAACAGGGAGATCCAGTTTGTTCACTGGGCAGTATTCAATGATTGTGATTGGTGGTAGTGTGGACAATCCAACCAATGCAGAATACTTCAACAATCAACAGATCGCTCAGTATAATGTACAAAATGGGTAAGCCATTATCCATATATTTCAAACTATTTCTGTGACGCCACTAATGAAAGTGTAGATTATTTTTACGAATCTACACTCAACTGTAGATGGATTTCGGTACTTTTTGTAACACAAAACACAATGTCCACATTAAACTTACACTGTTTAAAGATAATGAGAGTAAAAAGATTCACTTAAAATATTTCTTGCTGAGGTGCTGTAGTTTTTGAGAAATGAGTGAAACAGTGTCCAGAATACGATTTAGGCAACTATCCCCAGGAAAACACAGGGATATTCTAACCCGGGGACGTTTTTCCTCCCGGTCCAATAGCTTTCAAATTCATAACGGGATTATTCCGGGACACTTCACTGACAGCTGAGCTGTATGTTTACATTCTTTAAGATTAGCCGCAAGCACTCAGATCGTTATGTACTGGAAGCCTTGTTTGCGGTCACCACTGAGCGAGGTGTCACCTGCTTGTGGTTTTCTCAACCAGATAAAGCCAACACTGGGATATGAACTGGGATCTACACAAGCACACTAGTTTTTATGCAGTTATCATTTAGCATTTTGGTAAATTCTGGTTGACATCATGAAAACAATTCTCTCAAAATATTGTAAAAGAACTACATCTGTATGCGTGATGAAAACACTTTAATTATTTGCAGAGTTGGTTTGTTTTGTACTTTTGGATACTGATTTGTTACGTGTAAACATTAACTAACTTGGAATTAACTTTGAGTTTTATTTGAAGCGTTTTTGTTTTGTTTATAATCCTACATACTAAAAGCCCACAACGTTTCTATCTTCAAAGCCAAGGGTGTCAAGTACAAATCAGTCTATAAACTTAGTGGGGAAGAATATCTCACACAGAACTGCTAGCACCAAGATCAAGAAATGACACATGGAGTCGCCCTTTAAATACATGTAGCTACATATAGTTTCGAGAATTGCAAAATGATTGATGTTATTTTCTTCCACTAATTTTTGTGAAAAACCTGTTTACTTTGAAGTATAATGTGTTCATGGAAAAGTATATCCTTTTTTATTTCCCCCAATTGTAATCCAAGAAGCATAATCGACAGGTTCTGATTTTTCTGAGATTGTGTATGTTCTGAATACTGAATATGATTAATTCTTCCTAATTCTTCCGATTTTTTACGATATCTTAAAAACGCAGCCACGTTTTGAAATGAAATTTTCACAGGTTAGTATTACTATATAAATTTATTTATATTTATATAGGGTTAAAATAATCAAACGGCTCCCTCTGAAGCAACGTAGTTTTTAAGAAAGAAGTAATTTCGCACTCAAATATTAAAAGAATTCAGACTTGCAGCATTTTATTTGGTAACTTGTGCAACAACTGTGTTTTTCCTTTCATTATTGTCTTGCAACTTCAATGACCGATTTAGTCAAAATGTTCACTTGTTATTTTAAGCATATGTTGGGATACACCAAGTGAGAATGCTGGTCTTTGACAATCACTAAAAGGTGTCCATCCAGTGCCTTTAAGTATTGAGGTCTACACTATTTTTCTTCTTCTTATTCCGACTTCTTACTAATTTCCCCAACATGCTTCACCGTTCCTCCTCTCTTTCCCAGATCGGGACCTATCATATGGAAACCAGCCGATGTAAGAAGTCACGGTAATGGTTCAGTTCCGATCTTCACTCATGAGTACAGTGGGATTCTCTGGAACTGTGAGCAAGGATCGCCATGCGGCAGTGTTCCTATGAACTTCCCCTGGCCACCAGAGTACTACTTCGTCATCCAAGTAACAAACAGGTACTTATATTCAGAAATAATGCCTTGATCTGGTGAATCCCACGTTGTGCTTTCTTTTTAGGTGTTCGGGCCAACAGCCCGGAAGACCTCTTTTTTTTTGTTAGTTTTTTAAATTTTAATTGATACTTCTTCTTCGTCCCTTGTCCCCTAACAAAAGGCACCTTTCCCAAACTCGTATGTACTTGAAACTTCACACATAGTTAGATGTGGCTAAAAACTAGAGTGCTTGCTATGTGAACCAGAAACACCGGTGTTATAACCCCTATACATGTACCCGGTACTCTCCATGATAATTGTTCTGGGGTCGATTTTACAAAGAAAGTGCCAAGGACTAGTCTTAGGACCTTCAGTTATCAAAAACTTAAGGCTAGTCCTAAATAGGATGAGGAGTAACCAACGTTCTTACTTGAGATAAGACTATAGTCCAAGGTGAAATCCACCCCTAGGTACTTTAACATGCATATGGCCTATCCTAGTACACAGGAGCTACAGCTTAATAATACATGTAATTTCACATCCGAAGGACAAAGCAATAATGGGAAGTATATCCTGCTCCAGGACACAAGTGGCACAACTGGGACTTGAACCCCGCACTCTACTTGTGGTCAAAAACACCAGCTGTCTATTTCACCAAACACTTCCTAACTTAGGATTAATCTTAGGACTTAGGACAAGTCCCAGCTTTGCACTGTAACATGTAAACTTTTAGATTAATCCTAGTTATTAGGACTAGTCACTCGTCCTAACTCGAGATAGGGTAATCCTTGGCGTTTCATTAAATCAGCTCCAGAGTAGTCTTAACCAAGCGGCCTTGTTGACAGACAAAGACAAAGTTCTTTGTGATAACATTAGCACATTAATTTTAAGTTTTCGTTCTTATTGAGATTGTGGTTTTGTGTTTCCTTTCTCCCCCCCCCCCCTTTTTTATAGAGATGTGGACTCTGACTCAACCTATTGTGAATATACCACGCAGTTCACGATAAAAGTGCATGGATTAGAACTCAGTAAAAATGATTTAGTGATCATAGTTGGGGTAAGTATAATGGTCAAGTCCTGAAGGTGGGTCTTCTTAAAAAAGGCCAGTATCAGGGAAGTGTCCTCAGAAAAATCAAAATGAAGATTTTGTTTGTATGTTAATCAATGTTTTGAAACGAATGTATGTAATGGCTCAATAACAATGATGTTGCGATCATGGTTGGGATATGAGGTACAACTTTAATAAGCTGTTCTGTGTGGCAATCCGTCACAACATGCGCACATCTGCAGCATGGCTTGATGCATGAAGTTTCCACACTTCTTGCTCCAAAACCGGCAAACATTTGTGAGCAATTTTACAATACAAATATCACACATTTCATCGTTCAAAAGCATTTCTTATGAAATAAACTGTTAATTCCAGGCATGATATTCTTAGGACAAATCTGAAAAATGTCCGCTAGATACCCCAACTGCCTCTAGCCTCTAGCTACCACCACATATGGGGAAGGGATCAAGCTTAGCAAGCAGGGAAAGACATTTGATCTTTCAAAACATTCATTTGTATATTTCTGTTCTAAAATCTCATAGGGGGTGGTAAGAGTTCCGAGAAAGGTTCAACTATTATCATCTCGGAATTACAGCCATGATATGTTTTTGTAGTGAATGTTTTTTTTTGTAGCATTCCGACTGTCCTACATCTCAAAACATTCCTACTCTTGATTTGATTCAACTTCTAGGGTTTTATTTCTTTTTCTTGTCGTAATGAATCCTCTTTAGTGGTCTTTGGGGATATCGTTGTTAATCATCCTGATCTTTGTATGCTGCAATCGAGCCAAGAGAAGACCAAAGAGGAAACCTCGTCCCCGTAGGAAGAGGAGTAGAGTAGCCCCGATGCCAACCATTAGGGAGTCAGAGTTATCAGGTAGGTAGAGGACTTGTTTGGTTGTCTGTTTGTTTGTTTGTTGGTTTGTCGGCAAACTCTGACAAGGGGATATAAATACCACTATGGCTGGCAACAGCCAATCTATCTCATACAAACATTGGTTTAAAGTATATGGTAAGGAATTGCACAAATAAAGACAATACTTGTTTGTTTGTTTGTTTGTTTGTTTGTTTGTTTGTTTGTTCGTTCGTTCGTTCGTTCGTTCGTTCGTTCGTTCGTTCGTTCGTTCGTTCGTTCGTTCGTTCGTTCGTTCGTTCGTTCGTTCGTTCGTTCGTTCGTTCGTTCGTTCGTTCGTGTGTTTGTGTGTTTGTGTGTTTGTGTGTTTTTGTGTTTTTGTTTGTGTTTTTGTTTGTTTGTTTAGATAATCTTTCCCTTTCAGGGAACTTGACAAACTCCCACAAAGGGATATAAATGCCAAGCTGGCAAAAGAAAATCTCTCAGTCTCATACAAGCATTGGTTTAATGTCTATGATTAAGAATTGTACAAATCAAATTCTAGACTAGTAACTCTCGCATCGAACATGGAACTGTTTTGTAGAGACTGTTTTTTTGTTTACATTTCTAGATGACAGCGAGACTGATGAGGAAGTTCTCAATATAGAAGAAGGTTTTGGTTTAGGGGACATCTCGCGTGTCAACGTCAACACACCTGGTAAGACCATAGATTATTTCTGTTTAATTGTTTCTCCATTTTACTTTGCCATATGAAGAACTAGTGTGCATGTGCTCGACGCCTTTCACGGCGACCCGTTCAACACGGGAAATTCCCTTCAAATTCATACACTCGGGACACATTTTCATCAGTTTTAGAAAAGTGATTCTGTTATACTTACAAAGTCGCTCGGCATCGTATAGTATATATATTCCTCTTTTGAAACAGTACACTTTTTATATAATTAAGAGCCAGGAAAGAGGGGCGCTTTTTGATTGAAAAAGATGCATTTTGACTAAAATAATCAGTTTCCTATGGAGGTCACACCACATTTTGTCATTTTTTGCAGGGGTTGTCCCACTAAATTCAACAGCAAACTCGCTAGCAATCTCGCACCACCAGAAGTCGCTTGGTTTATGAAACTAGATGAAATAAGCTTTCCATCCATGTAACATGTTTTGTGATTGGTGGACTGGAAAAGGGGGCACTTTTTGTGTCAAATCATGAAGTCCGTTTGGGAGAGCTTGCACCTACGTAGTCTGGATTACGAGCCGTTATGGCCAGTGGGTTATGTGGCGGAAAGCTAGACCTCTTCAAACCGCGCGAAGCACAAACGTCGTTCAATCGGAAGCAGACTACGTCGTTTGGCAAAGCTTTTTGCTGTTTCAATTCATTCTTCTTTATGCCTCAACAATAATTTTATATCTAAGAAGCATTTTTATTCAACATTGTAGCGTTTTTTAATGTCCAAAAGTATATTTGAATCGTGGAATTGTGTGCTTTTCTTCGACTCGAACATCACTCAACGTGGCTGGATTACTACATTTAGTTAATAGGGAAATTTGAAATTGTTTGAAAATGTCAGAAACCTGTTTCCAGTCATGGTTGCCAAAACACACCGGCAGATCAAGTCTTTTAGCCGCTGTGGTCTCAAACTAGGACAACACCCTACACTTGTCTGCTATAAAGAAGGAAAAACACAAGTTTTCTTTTGCAGTTGGAGATATTATAACCACCTTCCTTGTTAGTTTTGTTATCATAGTGTGTTCAATGTAATCCTATTTGAGTTGAACTGTTAATTTGAAAAAAAAAATAAAAAAATCCTTTATTTTTGCTGTAATATGTCTCATTTGGTATTTGTCAGTGGACATTTCAAAACAAGCCTTTATGGCTTCTGTAAATAACCCCTTAGTGGTTTGCTCTGTGTCCATTACATTGTATTAGTTTCATTTCATTATTTGTTTTTGTTTTCATTTACTATTTTTCTCAATCAGTTCTTGATAGTCTTTGACTTAAGTTATTGCTGTAAATTTGTTTATTGATCTCCTTTTTCACCAACATGGACATAAATAGTGTTTTGAATTGCATTGAATTGACTCACAATTCTATTTTCTTGTTACAGGTGTTTTGAACGACCCATCCAGAAGTTCCCATCAATCAAATCTTCATGTTCCAACCATCATTCCAAGACATGTAACATCTGAAAGATTATGAAAACTATGAAAATAGTATCAGTCTTTTAACAGCCTTGACCAAAACTCGACGAGTAGAAACTTTTTGAGAGAATAGGAAAAAAGTCTTAACAAGTACAGTATCCGCTGCTAAAATATGTGATTCAACCTAGCCACTGGAATAGCTCAGTGGCATAGTAATAAGACATCTTCTCCAGAATGGGCAATGGTCTTGAGTTCGAATCCAACACGTGTAGTATGCCTGTGAATTTTATCCACAAGACTTGGGGAAAGTACCGAATAAGGGGTGCTGATAATGCACTTGTTGTGTAAAGACAAAAACCAAAATGATTCTTTATACCTGATGCAAAATGAACATTAAATCGTTGCGGCATGTTACCAATGCTAAGATGTAGGTTCCAATGGCCTCAAGCCACATGGCTAGCTCGATGGCCTAGAAGTAAAACATCTGCACCAGCATAGCAAAGGTCAGGGGTTTGAATCCCAGCCGAGTAATGTGCCTGTGGTGTTTTGAATAATAGTAGTTAAAAAAATCAAAGGGGGAGGAGGTGCTTGTTTTTTCGAATCAAATTAAAAACAAAAACTACAGGAAGGAAACTTTACACTTGTGTCTAAATAATAACTAAACGAAAAATAAATCAAGGATTAGTCAAATAAGTTACAGTGATTTCATTCAAGTTGATCTAGGTATAAGCTTCAGTTGAGGGAACCAACTTTTAATTTTGTTTTCTACAAATTGTTTTAAAAAGTGGTATTTGACCCAAAAGAGTCTTTCTAAAAAGATCTTCTTGATTGGTAAGTAGTTTTTCTTTATGAAAATGATTTTATCTGAGATAACAACTCCACAATAAAAGAGATTCCGAAGTTAAAGACACCTTCAAATACTCAGGTTGAAGTTTGATATCCTTTAAAGCCATTATACACTTTCGGAACAGAAAAAAAATTAAAGTTCACAGATTTACAAATAACTTACAGGGTTTACAGAAGGTAATGGTGACAGACTTCACTTTAAATATTACTCCATGAAATGCTTTACTTTTTGAGAAAACATTCAACAATCATCAATTCTCGATATCGAGATTTACGAATTTATTTTAAACACATGTCATGACACGGCGAAACATGCGGAAACAAGGGTGGGTTTTCCCGTTATTTTTTGTCCAATGACCGATTGAGCCAAAATTTTCACAGGTTTGTTGTTTTATATATAAGTTGTGATACACAAAGTGTGGGTCTTTGGACATTACTGTTTACCGAAAGTTTGCCCTGCAATCATCGTTTTCAAATCTTATGTTCAATATTATGCAAATTCTTGTCGATGCTGATTCTCAAAGGGAATCTTGAATTTAAAAACAGTTGTATAGAGTGTACATATTATGCTTTGCCAGTGTTAAGAATTTGAATAAAATGTTGATGGAATGTCACTTATGTCTCGTGGACCTTATTTAAGTGTTCGTCATTTAAAAAGTCTTAGCCCCTGACTTTAATGTGTATGATCCTGTTGGTGGGCCAGGGTTTGCCCTTAACTTTTTCAGTGACTAGCCAGTAGGACCAGTTAGCTTGTCATGTCATCACTAGTCCGCCAGTATTTTCACTGGTTCATATTTTAAGGTTTTCTTTCAAAAATTTCCATTAGCTTTGGACTTGTAGGATCTGCCCTTTACTTTTGTAGTGACTAGCAAGTTGGATCAGTTACATACATAGCTTGCCAATTCACTAGTCCATCCACATGCCTTTTCACAAGTTAGTCCATTAATTTGTCAAATGAAATGGTGATGCTTTCCAACATAGAACTAAGCAGCCGGACCACTTGGAGTGAATTGTGCCTGGTCCTTGTATTTGAACTAGAACTTGGGCAGGGGACCACTGTTGGGAGAACACTATGGGTGGAGGGTCACTCGTAAGTAGTGAGAGTCTAAATGTGCAATCAAAACGTCCGAAAGTGGCACAGACTTCCCCATGCACTCATTCTGGTAATTTTGTTTTCCGTTTACAGGGGCTGCCTCGCTTGTGAACTATTATCTTTTTGGGGTGAATAAATTGAAATAAAAGAGCTGCATCCAATAGCGAGTTGTCAGTGTGTACAACGAAATACGCCCTCGTGTGGTACAGACTTTCCAGTGTATTTATTCTGGTACAGACTAGTCTAATCGCAGAGGGGTGAATACAATAAAAAGCCTATTCAGTTCTCAGTTCTTGCTGTTGGGAATGACCAGGGGTCGATTTCACAAAGCAATAAAATTCATCGCCAGACAAAATATCCAGTTACCATATAGCGATCTGGTTCGGGGGGGGGGGGGGGTATTTTATTAGCAGGCAGCTTCACATTGATGTTCTAACATCAATTTATGTGAAGCTATTCTGCTCGCAACAGTATAGTTGTGATCAACTCCTGTGAAACCTTCGCTGCTAAAATAGCCATGTGACATCAAAATTTGCTTTGCATTTGCAGGAAGTATGAATGAAATAAAAATTTTCCTATGCACTGTTCTTGTACAAGTAGAATATAGAACAGTTAACCTCACAAAACAAAAGCTTCACAACTGTGTAAATATCCAACCGCATGCCTCAGGCACAATCATTAGTTCTTAATTAAGTTGATAAAGAACAACCCCATGGTCAATATTGTCATAGCTTACAAACAATATGCTAATTGCCTGAACAGCTGTAAAGATCCATCACGGCTGTGTACCAACCACTCCGAAAGTTTTGTGTCTACAAAATGAATGAAGACGGCAATATTGTTTTAACTACATATAGTATTTTGGAAGTTGGTTGACGGAGTAATAATTAATATGAAATCACACAAGTAAAAACAAAAGGCCAAATCTTTTAGCTAATGGACAGTTGCTGGGGAAATGTACAGGGATTCAAAGTTAATTAAATGTATTCAAATTATTTGGAAGAAACCCAAGTATCCTTGTCCAATAACTTCAGGATTACACAACTTTAAAACATGAATTAAAGACTTTTTAAAGCCACTGTACACGTTTGGTAATTGTTAAAGACCAGTGTTCTCACTTGGTATATCCCATCATAACAAAAAAATAACAAGCCTGTGAAAATTTTGGCTCAATTGGTCATCGTTGATGCGAGAAAATTATGAAAGAAAAAACACCCTTGTTGGACGAATTTGTATGCTCTCGCAGATAGGAACAAAAGACTTCTAGCTAGAAGTCTTCTATTATTTTAGTGAGAAATTACCTCTTTCTCAAAAAATAGTACTTCAGAGGGGGTCGTTTCTCACAATGTTTTATACTATCAACAGCTCTCTATCACTCATTACCAAGTAAGTTTTTAAGTTAATATTTGTTTTGAGTAATTTCAATACGTGTACCTTCCCTTTAAGACCCTTTTAATGCTACCCTTTTTAAAGTTTTAGAAATAAGGCAGAGAAGAAACAGCTACAACTATTCAGACCTTTGTTTACACAGCAGAATTCGGTTCTTTTTAAGTTGAAAACTTCTTTTACTCTTATACTGCATCCATGTTTTAAGAACTCAAATAATTGAATTTAATACTGTTTCAGGCCTTAAATTTGGAATACTCAATCTAAGACTTAAACAACAAAAAATTAAGACACGCAGAAACTCGACCTGACAAATGCTCTCATGTGTTGGGTATCTCGGCTTACCAGCTTGGTCAGACGACAAACACGGCCCAAGAAAATAGAAGCAAGCCACAATGTATTAACTCAAGGCAATTTATTCAGTCATTCTTTTTTTTTTGGCTTCTTTTAAAATAAACTTTTTTACATTCTAGCATAAGCTGATTACTTTACATACAGATAGTTATATGTTGATAAATGCTGTTTGTAACTAGCTCTTTTTTTCTTTTTTTCTTTCTTTTTTCTTAATAAGACACCAAAGATATGCAAACTGGGGCGTGTCTGCATCCAAAGAACCAAAGCTTTACAACTAGTCATGGGTCCTAAAAGAGAACACCAACAATAAATAGCAAATTCTCAAACGTCTGGTATTATTACATATGCCATAATTAATACTCTAGACTCCCCCCCCCCCCCCCCCCCTCATTAGAAAGGACAGCACCATACAAATATAATTCCAAACTGTTTTTCGTCTGCGGCAAAAAAACAACACAAATTGTCATCAAGATCATAAAAACCTACACAGTGCCTCAGCAACAAATTAACAGTTTGGTTGTTAAATTTGTTCGTAAAAAAAAAATGGACTAAAATTAAGGTGTGAAGAGCAATTTACATTGATTAAAGGACTTTAAAAAACCAAGTTAATTTTGCCACTGAATTGTATTTTTCTTTTAGATTAGAAAATATAAATTGGTCGATGACTTAATTCAGCACCACGGTAACAAAAATAAGAAATCAACGTCTTTGGGATATCCCTTGTAAAATAAACAAGGAGTTAAAATGAGAGACCAAAAGAAAACGAAGAAAGAATGCAAATTGAAGTGGACGTTTACAGTACTGAATACAAAATAGGGAAACTTAACCCCAATATATAGGGCAGGATATTAATGGGTCAGTTAACGAAGAAGGGTAATAATGATTCTTAATCGAAGGCTCTTGACTAAAACTAGCAAGTATGAACAAGTTCTACACTTCAGGGCAGCTCCACAATTGTCATGACGGTGCTCCTCCCACCCCCCAACACTCTCAAAGCAAACAAAAGAGGGAACAGACCCCACAAACGATGTTGATATAGACCTTTTCGAAAATACCATTGCGCAAGCTCAGACTGTTAAATGAGGTGCATTGTGGGATAGATATGGATCAAATCTGGATACCAACTAGACCACAATGCACCTAATTCCAAGCTTTACACGCGCGCACCAGTATTTGCGAAAAGGTCTATTGGCAAAGTCACATCACTGCTGCATTTGCTGTTCCAGGGCAAAACAGGGCAAAACTCGAAAAATGGTATGGGATGAAAATGTAACAAGAATTTTGAATTTCAAAAAAGGCCCTCAAATTACCCAGAAATGATGTTATTATAAGAAACAAAATATTTAAAGTTAAGCTGTTTGACATTGAAGGCACCCCCCCCCCAACCACCAAAATAAGACATTTCGTTTCCAGTAGCAGAGGGCGCTGTTGCAAATGTGTGGATTTGACTATTGCTTGCATTATATTCTTTCTACTTTAATCCGGTTTCCGATTTATTTGCCCTAAGAATTTTGTTTATTTAATAAGCCTGAAAAGCCTATAGCAAGTGTACATCCCTTGTCCCGTGTCAGCCCTTGTGCTCCATTAAAGGTCACTACTATTGTCCATGAGCCAAGTCTCATGCTGCCAATTGTTATCGATATTTGTATGGGTGGGGTTGGGTTGGTGGATGGGAGGGAGCTAGGCCCTATTTCATGGCTCTGCTTACTGTTCTGCGCTTACGATCACCATTCTCCGCTTGCAGGGCAATTTCTGCGCTAGCTGTGTAAGCGTAGAATTCCTAGTAACATGGATAACGCACGCGCACGAGCCAAAATTCCCTGCTTACCCGTGAGATACGCTTGACGTAAGCGTGGAATTCCCTGCTTCCGTAAGCGCAAATTCTTTGCTTATGGTAAGCAGAGCCATGAAATTGGGCCCTGTTGAATCCGTTTGTCAAATATGATAGTCTGCCATTTTAAAAGGCAAATAATTCAGTAACAATTGTTACAAGAACGGCAAATTCTAACCCTTCAGGAAGAATTTAGGTCAATCAGATTTCTGGGCTCATCACTTTTTACTTTAGTCTTTTCTGTAAGCTGCCATTGGTGTAGCAACAAAGTTTTATAAAATAAAATGCAAGTAACTGTCCATCCATTCTATAACTCAGTCACAGGGATGTTTTACGTCCTATTCCGTACGACCATCCAAGCCACGATTTAAAAACAAATTCACACCGGCTCATCACAAATAAAATAAAAACTTACAATGTACGGTAGATCTCAGTTTTGAAAAAACAACTACTAGTTCAAAGAATTGGCACATAATTAAAAGGATGCTAAAGTCGTCATCGAATTTTGGTTTGTGACTGAAGCATATAAGCACACACTTGTTTGGTCGTCAATCTATCTGACAGTATCAAACAATCTCAGGAACTTTCAAATCCATTTGTGCGTAGTCAATTTTATTTGGCTCACAAGATTTTACAAATGATACTGATCCCCAAACGCTGATGCATTACGTTGCAAAGTCCAGTGGCTATAACTGTCGAACAAAGAACTTGTTAAAGGCACTGGACACTATTGGAATTACTTAAAATAATTGTTAGCATAAAAACTTACTTGGTAACGAGCAATGGAGAGCTGTTGATAGTAAACATTGTTAGAAACGGCTCCCTCTGAAGTATTACATGTAGTTTTGTGAAAGAGATAATTTCTCACTCAAAAACATAAAACACTTCAGCTGAAGCCTTTTATTATGCATCTGAAAGCACCCAAAGTAACGCAACAAGAGCGTTTTTTCTTTCATTATTTTCTTGCAAGTTCGATGACCCATTGAGGCCAAGTGTTCACAGATTTGTTATTTTATGCATATCTTGGGATACACCGAGTGAGAATGCTGGTCTCTGACAATTTACCAAACCTGTCTAGTGCCTTTAAGTTATTCTCACAGATTTCTCAGCAAGGGAATGGTCTGACACTAAGAAATCAAACGGTAGGACCATGGTAAGAACTCTCACTCTATTGACGGAGACGATAAACTAAAATGATTTCTTATTGATGCACACTTAAAGTGTCTGCTGAGAATAAGTCACAATAAATATCTATTCACAGCCAAGCCTCTTTTCCCTGCACAGATTTGAAGGACAGCATTTTTTTAGTATGTACAATCAGAGGGCAATTCATCGGTATATATATTTTTTTACCCCATTGATTTTGATTCAATCGTGATTTTGCATCTTTCCTCATCCAACCCGATCCAATCTAGAAATACACATCACAAGCTCAATGATTCAGTACTGTCTGAGTCAACTTGTGATTCACTGAGTGATTTCACACAGTATTTCACAAAAGTGATTCACTGCAAAAACCCCAAATAATGGCTTGCTCAAGCATTGAAAAAACTTTCTCATGATTAAACCAAGTCAGCACTTCTCAGACAGATTTTCACTGATTCCACAAAACTCGTTCAAACATTTCAGAAACTTCAATGAGTTATTCACTGATAAGTGATTTCACAAAGCCTGCTCCAGGCACAGTGATTAATAAGCAATTTTCACTGAGTGAGTTCACAGAATGAGTCTTTCACCCATAGATTTCACAGGATGTTGCACACTGAATGGTCTCATACAGACTGCCCCAGTGATAAAAGAACTTCATGAGGGGTTTCACTGATAGATTTCATTTTCACTGAGTGATTTCACACAGCCCGCATCAAACAGAGTAACCACTCAGTGATTTTTACAGAGTGACTTCACTGAATGTTTATTTCCACTGATAGATTCACAGAGCATCTTTTCTTTTTTCACCGAGTGATACCGCACAGCCTGCTTTAAACAACAGACTTAATCAGTGATTTTTACAGAGTGACTTCACTGAAAGAGTATTTCCACATATTCCTTTTCACCGATTGGTTTCAGACAGCCTGCTCCAAACACTTCATCAGTTGCTCGATGCTCCTAGCAAGCACATCCACAAAGTTCTGCTGCCTCAACGTCGAGTTTGACAACCTTCTGACAGGCTCTTTAGAGTCAGCGACTGCTACACTCGCGGTACTGGTGGATGGCACGTCTTGACTCGGCGTCTCATTCCTCGCTTCCTGTTTCTCTTTTTTGGGGGACTTTGGTCTCTCACTCTCTGCCGTCTTGGCGTCCGACAAGAAAGTCTTATCCCCTTCAGCATCCGATGACGGCTGCTTACCCTCTTCCACTGTGTCCTCTTCCACACCTTCTTGATCACTGCCATCATGAGGGCTGGCAGAATCTCTCGTCTTCTTCTGCTCGGCTTCGTCAGTCTTCGACGTGGTGACTTCATCAGGTTGCGTCTTCTCTTGGTCTTTGGTGGAAGCTTTGGGAGAATTCCTCTCTTCTTTCTCGGCACCTTCGGGACTCAACTTGATTTTCTTCCTGGGGACGGCCTCCGAGTCAGTATCTTTGATAACAGGAGATGCCAATAAATATTATCAAGCTGCGAAGATGTATAAACCTTTCTGATTTACTTCTTCATGAATCGTAATTTACAAATACTATCAATTAAAAAACGATTCCGAGAAGCGGAGTGTTTCTCAAAGTCTAAATGACAACACGAAACACATACAAACAAGCAAACACATACAAACAAGCAAACCCATAAGTAATTCATATTTCAGAGTAAGTAAACTTAACATCAAAACAATGAACATCGCGTTGGAAATTCACCAACAAAAAAATAATAATAATAAATCAGTTTTAATTACAAACAAATTAAAATAACTTAAAAAATGTAAAAAGTCAGCCCAAAATTATTGCCCCCAAAAGAACAGTTTTTTTGTCAGAAGATGATCAGAGCATACTGATCTTTTCATAAAATCCCCAACTCAATTAGAGATTATCATTACATAGTGTTACCACAAACCGTACTATATCCTATTTCCACCATGCAAAATTTGAAATCTTACAGAATCTATAGAATTTAGTAACTTCGCAACAGTAATACAAATTTTTAAATGCTTTAAAAAAAAAAATGAAAACCACCCAAGGCTCGTCCCAATTACCTCGATCACTCTCCTCACCGTTGACCTCCTCCTTCTCAGTGACCTCTGGTTCCGACCTTTGAACTCTACTGACCTCGGCTAGCCTGGCTTCTCTGTCTCTTCTGCAGGCTGCGAGGATGTGTTGGAGGGCTGGTGGGAAGTGGGGATTCATGGCCCGAGGGGGCACCACAGAGAACATCAAGAGAAGGGCACGGATATCCTGAAACACAGAAGAGAACAAATAAATTAATGCAGGCTTTAAAACTAAAAGTATACACATAATATGAACTGGCGGTGAGCTAATGAGAGTTTATCCACCCCCCCCCCCCCCCCCGCGACTTTGTGTGACCAGAACAAGGAAATAGGTCCCTCTTCTATTCACTCAAAGGCCCAAGGGAGGATAAACGTGCACTAGTGGCCTAATTATGCCAGTCCATATATGTTTTATAACACACCTCGGTTTGAATATGAAAAAGGAAAAGAAACTTTTCAGGTTTTTTAAAACTAAAATGATATATTCAACAGTTACCCCATGAGCAATTAAACTACAAGCAACTCAACAATTAAAGGAACGCTTTAAGTTTCCCCGGATTCAGTTTTTTCAAGTTGCGGTTCATTGTTCACATCACAAGAGGCCGCTGTAACCATTAATTTTTTTTTATAGTATGTAGACCATTAAATAAGACTATACCTGCCCTACAACATGGCGTCTGTGAGTGTGTGGGTGCTCGCGGGTATGCGTGCATGTGCTATTGAAATCAACCCGAGAATGCTGCGTGCTTAATTGATATGCAGGCTCTTAAACGCGCATACGGTCTGCCCTACAACATGGCGACTTTCATAGCAACAAAGGGGTTATTCGATACGGTCTATTGGCCAGTTCTGGAACTATTTCCCACAAATAATGAGCGCGCGTTGTCTAGACGCGCATCTAGTGGTGAGCACTTATCTGATTCACCTGATGCAACATTCCAGTGAGGTACTTACCCCATTGAGTTTCCACTTATCTCATGCACTAGCCTCTATTAGTTAACACCTGATGCAACATTCCAGTGAGGTACTTACCCCATTGAGTTTCCACTTATCTCATGCACTAGCCTCTATTAGTTAACACCTGATGCAACGTTACAGTGAGGTACTTACCCCATTGAGTTTCCACTTATCTCATGCACTAGCCTCTATTAGTTAACACCTGATGCAATGTTACAGTGAGGTACTTACCCCATTGAGTTTCCACTTATCTCATGCACTAGCCTCTATTAGTTAACACCTGATGCAACGTTACAGTGAGGTACTTACCCCATTGAGTTTCCACTTATCTCATGCACTAGCCTCTATTAGTTAACACCTGATGCAATGTTACAGTGAGGTACTTACCCCATTGAGTTTATAAGCCATGAGCTTGAGTTCATCTTGTTTGTAGCGATCAACGTCCTCAGTCTCCCCAAGTATGCCACAGATGATGGAGTCTACCACCGACTCCCACGTATTGCACAGGATTTGTTTGTACACCTGTCGCAACAAGAACCAGATCATAAGTCATCTTAGGTCAACAAATCTACTTCAGCAGAAAAGGCTGCTTAGCAATTTCATTTGCTTAACGAAAAAATAGCAGGGAATCTGTCACCACTAGTATATTTTATCTTTTGGTATATTTTTATTAATATTATCACCTTGTGATTGAAAGGTCAAATCACATGACAATTTACAAGAAAAAAATATCAACATCTAAGTAGACAACAACTAAACAATAATTATAAATTGGAAAATATCCAAGAAAAATGTAAAAGAACAAGAAAAAGGAAAGTATACACATTGCACATACATGCAGATTCGTCTTACAATGAACAAGTTAAAGTGACATATAAGTATGCATACAAGTAATCATCGTTATAATGAACAAGATTAGATAAAGTGAAATATAGGTGTGTCTACACAAAGTGCAACACTTCTATACAATCAAACCAATTGCTAGTGGCCACAAATGGATTCTATCGTGACCAAAACTATTGTCACAATGTCCTCAATCTATTATTACTCCATCCAGATAATCAGATGGTGGCCACTGAATAAAGACCAACTTAAAGGCAGTGGACACTATTGGTAGTTACTCAAAATAATTATTACCTCTCGGGAGAGGTTGATAGTATAAAACATTGTTAGAAACAGCTCCCTCTGAAGTGACGTAGTTTTAGAGAAAGAAGTAATTTTCCACGAATTTGATTTTGAGACCTCAGGTTTAGAATTTGAGGTCTCGAAATCAACCATCTAAGCGAACACAACTTCGTGTGACAAGGGTGTTTTTTCTTTCACTATTATCTTGCAACTTCGACGACCAATTGAGTTCAAATTTTCAAAAGGTTGGTTTTTTATGCATATGATGAGGTACACCAAGTGAGAAGACTGGTCTTTGTCAATTACCAATAGTGTCCACTGCCTTTAACTTTAAGTAACCTAACCCAAAACATTACACAACAATGGTGACAAACAGCAAAGTTAACAACATCAGTATGACCACAAAATGCAATATTATCAATCCTCAAGTTGAAGAAAGCACTCATTTCAAAGTTGTTACACACACAGCATTTCATTACAGGAAAAAGCAATGATCTGTACAGTGGGGAAAGGAACACAATTTAAAACAATAATTTTGATGCAGATCTGAAAGAAATTTTTTATACAAAATGAATACCACATAATGCAACAAAATACAACAAGAAGTGGCACAGAATGCAAATGGAAAAGTTACATCAGCTGGATTCAAAGCACAAAAACAGCCAAACAAATACAACATGCAATCAAAAAAGGAACAGAATATGATACAAAGCTACAGAATACACTGCTTATTCCACTGTACAGTAGCTTACATTGCAACATTCTCATATTGTGACATCGCTTCATCAAAGAAATGGAATCCATAGGAAAATACAGAATACTATTAAAAAATACTCTGCAGAACACTCTCAGAATACTCCAACAGAATACTCTGAAGACTACTGTACAGAATACTCTACAGACTTCTCTACATAATATTCCACAGAATACTCTACATGATACTCTAAGAGAATAATTGATCAGAATACTCTAACAGAGAATCATACAAAATATTCTAGCAGAATACTCAAATAGAATATTCTAACAGAATACTTTCACAGAATACTCTAATAGAAAATTCTACAGAATACTCTAATAGAATATTATACAGAAAACTCTAATAGATTATCCTACAGAATACTCTACAGAATACTCTAAAGAGCACTCTACAGAATAACACCACAGAATACACCACAGAATACACCACAGAATATTCTACTCACCTTAGGGAAGAATATACAGAAGAATGAGTTGATGTCTGGGTTGTTGAAGGATGTCCTCTCATCTAGTAGGATGCCATCCACATAGTCATGGAATGTATGAAGGCTACATAGAAGCTGCACACCAGTCTTATCGCTTCCCTGTCAGGAATTGACAGGAGAAAAACAGAATCAAGACAAAGCAGACATGGACTCTCAAATACCGTTAGTCAGTTTTCATTCAGATATTACCAGTGAAACAGAAGCCCCAACAACTGTAAATGAATGCATTTGCCTTCAAGTCTCATCATTTTCAAGCCGACAAATGTGCGCTCACACAGTGCAATTTTGCTCATGTAATTGAGTCGGTACTTTATATAGAAGAAGAAGCACTTTACCAAGTGTGTGTGGTATCTTAAAGTCTGATACTTAATGGTAAGGATACGTTTAGATTTTAATCACAAGACTAAAACCAAAAATTAAGTCTCCAAGGAACAAGTAACTTAACATTTTGAATAATTATTATCTCATATAGAAGCAACACATGATGAGCAAGCCCCTGAAGTCAAAAGAGTCAGCTACAATCCCAGCCCTATCTCCCAGGGCCCCCGCCCCCTGGCTGGCCTCCCGCCCCCTGGCCGCTGTTCAATAGTGGCTCTCTTACGGGTAGGTACACTATTGGTAGTTGTCAAAGACCAGTGTTTTCACTTGGTGTATCCCATCATAACCATAAAATAACAAGCCTGTGAAAATTTGGGCTCAATTGGTCATCAAAGTTGCAAGAAAAAACACCATTGTTTGACAAATTTGTGTGCTTTCAGATAGGAATTAAAGACTTCTAGCTAGAAGTAATTTACTATTTAATTGAGAAATTACCTCTTTCTCAAAAACTACGATTCTTCAGAGGGACTCTTTTCACACAATGTTTTATACTATCAACAGCTCTCCAATGCTCGTTACCAAGTAAATTTATAAGTTAATATTTGTTTTGAGTAATTACCAAATGCGTATCTTCCTTTTAAGCTGGAAATAACAACATTGAGTGGGAAGGGGGGTGGGGGGAAGGTGTGTGCTTTGTCACCAAAAGCAAATACATTATTGAAATGATTTTGAAGGTTTGCATGGTGAAGGTACAAGGAAGTGACACCGTGTGTGACACCTTGAGAAGAACCGGAGATATCAGTTATAGAGCGTCGCTGCAGCATAAATGGTAGAGTGAGAGATGACGCGTGTTCCATCAATCAAATGACAAGGATTTGTGTGTATGGTATAAAAAGTGTGTTATTAACTATACCTCAGAATGGTAGATGAGTTTCCACAGCTTGGCAAACCAGTCAAGCTGAAGGGGTACACCTTCCAGCGCCACCAAACCACCTGAAATAAATAATAACACAAATAATAATCAAACTCAAGAGCAATCTATCTATAACCAAACAAATTTGGAGGCGCTGGGGAAAAAAAAACTTTTAAAAAGCTAACACTACATGTACAATAGATAATCTAAGTATACAGGGGATGTAATTCAGAGCACATTAAAGAGAGATGTGCACACTAACAAAAACAAGTGGTTAAACACAATATATATAGACCATGTGACCTTTGTTTACAATAAGTGTGACCTTGTACAAGTATTCTGGCAGGCACTGTACTACACTGGTCCTATGGGAAAGTTGACATTTTGTGTCATAATTTTCACATAAAGCCAAGAGTTATGAAAGTAAAAGCTGGACAAGTTTTGAGATGTGCGCCCTTTCATCATATCAAAAGTTGATAAGAATTAGAAAGTGCAATCTCCATAAAATATAAGATTTTATATTTTCTTCCATTGAGCTGTGTACAAATCGTGCCTGCTGGAAGTCCAGGCTCTGTGGCTCTTTTGTAAACATGTGATGTCACAGGTCACATCGTCTTTAACCAGTCATAAGGAATGCTGAACACTGTTTTAAAGGGTCTATGTAACTTTTGTAGGACAAAAAACACAATGTCCACAGATTTACACTAAACTTTCACAGTTTGAAGATAATGATAGTAGAAAGCTTCCCTGAAAATATTACGTGTTGAGGTGCTATAGTTTTTGGGAAATGAGTAAAACAATGTCATGAAAATAATTTTCGTCTCATGAGACGAAAATTATCTTAATCATTTACAAACGTATTTTCATGACAATGTTTTACTCATTTCTCAAAAACTACAGCATCTCAGTGAGTAAAACTTGAAGGGAAGCTTTCCACTATCATTATCTTCAAACCCTGTAAGTTCAATGTAAATCTATGGACATTTTGAAAAAGTACCCAAATCCTTTAAGAATGCTTTTGAAATTAAAATATTACAAACAGCCAATATGCACACACGGACGTTGAAGCAGATGATCCAAAGAACAGTTAAATACTGCTGCAGCCGATTTCACAAAACGCTAGGATTAATGTAATCCTATCTCGACTTAGGATGGATTCAAAGTATCCTAATGTCTACGGTTACGGAACTTAACAAGTCCTAAGATTAATCTTAAGTTTGGGAGAGTTTGGTGAAAATCGATGACTGGAGTGTAGCTGACAAACTACGTCACTTCAGAGAAGACCAATCAAAACACTGCAATAGAGCTCTTGCATAACACGAAACGCAACAGGGACACTACCTCACGCGCCGTTTTTACGCACAAAGAACAACTATCGTCCAATCATTTGACTCCTTTGACCCCAGTGAGGGCGCTTTTTGCAAGAGGTCTATCGAAAGCTTACGTCACTGCAAGTTTATCTACTGAAATCACTGGGCCTGTAATACCAGTGTAAGTCTACAGGGGGCCAGTCTAACTGACTACTACTTACTGAGGTTGATGGTATCCTCTGTGAAGAGGTTGACGTTGAGGGCAGTATGACAAAGCGTCTCTACGAGCTGATGATATGGTAGGAAGTACTCCCTCAATGCTGCGTCATACGCTGGATCCGAACCCTGTTAATGTACATACAAACAATTTTAACCGCTATTTTTTTAATTTTATCGTATATCTTTTTCCCTCCAACTGTCTGACCATTCCATATCATCCATGAAGTTTGGGATGATAGATGCACTATGCCCGCCTGCCTACAATACAATGCTGTGTGATGAATACATCTACATAGTACACAGTTAACCCTCCTACTTACAGACCATTGTTAAAAAGGGGCTCAAAGGTCAAAGGGCTCAAAGGTCAAATTCGATTTTGATGTGCTCCCATTTTCCAATAGATAGAGTCTTTATGAAAACAGACAAAAGTTACAAGTCTTTAAACTCACTTTGAAATGGTGCAAAATTTTATTTGATATTCAATTTGTAACAAGACATCATCGCACATCAACAACAAACAAATAGGTACAACTCAAAGAGGAATTTTAGCACCAGTCAAAAGTTCAAGTTCAATGCCGTTTTGAATGAATATCAAACATATTCAAGAATGAACTAAAAATTCTCAGCACAAAAATGTCCAGATCCTTTTTCAAATTGCACATGTGAGGGTAAATACTTGAAATTGGTTCCCCATTTGCATCCGAACTCCAGACTTGAAATGACCCACGGCATTCACAGCAATTGACGTGGTGCCCTGAGCTTTTATTGAGTCGCCCTTTGCAAAGTGTCAATACAAATTAACATTATCCTCATAGATGAGCCCCCTTATCGGGTGAAAACTGCAGTGCCGAGCCAAGAGCAAAGTTTAAGACCTGGAATTCCATCTATTGGAAAATGAGTAAATCACAACACTGAATTTGACCTTGGAGCCCCCTGGTTCAAACCCTTACATGAGACGTCTCCAGTTGGCTGGGATGAAGGAACATCTGAAGCTCAGGTCTTAGAGGTCTGATGCTGGTCTTGTTCGGGGCAGGCTTTGGCATACGTCTTGGGAAGTACGGACCTGTGGACACTGATACATGCAACCAAAAATACAGGTTTGATATGAATATTATAATAACAATGCAATCATTTTAGAGTGAGTAAGGTCACAAAGTTTCTGCCTATAATTTGAAAAAGGGCAACCATAACACCATCAAATTAAATGGCGATATAAAACGTATGCTAACATTTAACATTTGTCTGAAGTCTGAAAAACAACAGAAAATATATATGAATATTTATTAAAATAACCCTCCGATCCTACTGACTTATCAATCAATATCATTGACTGTAATTTGGGATGATAAATAAACTACGCAGCCTGCAATATGACATCATTTGGTGAACAACACGCGTACACAGTACACAGTCAACCCTTGAACTGTCTGACCATTCAATATCATCCACTATGGTTTTAAATGATAGATAAACTATGCCAGCTAGCAATATAATATCATGTGGTGAATGCATCTCAACAGTACACAGTCAACCCTCCTACTATCCGACCATTCAAGACCATCCACAATAATATTTGCCAGTCTGCATTATAACATCCTGTGTTAAATGCACCTACACAGTAAACTGTCAATAAACAGTGTGGGGGAAAAAAAATGTGAAAAAAGAAATATGACAAAAATTTGCTTTAAATCTGAGATTTCGCAGGTCTGAAAATTTGGATTTGGCAGTAAACTTACATGGGATGTTATTTGTCTGAAAGTGGTGATGAGCGTGCAGGATGATGGGTACCAGTCTTTGCACACATTCCCTTGGGTAGAGGGTTACCAGTTCATTCAGTAGAGCTGCAAATCAATAGCAATAAAATGCAGAATAAATAAACTTTTCAAAACTCCATGATCTGGTAGATGACAAAAACTAGGAGCTGCCGTCGATTTCACAAAACTCTTCCTAACTTAAGACTAATCTTAGGACTTAGGACGAGTCCCAACCCTGCACTGTAGCATGCAGACCTTAAGATTAATCCTAAGTTTGGACGAGTTACTCGTCCTAACTCGAGATAAGACGAGTCCTAACTCTTTGTGAAATCGACGGCAGATACAATAATAAATACATACACATGGAGTAGGAATTAGGGACAGCTCAATTCAACCTCCAAGTCACAACAACGAAAGCAAAGTTAACAATCTTTCCTGATCTCGTTGCCCATAGAAATCGTTGCAATGTGATCCCGCCAAATTTCTGTAACTAATTTGTTGGAGGCTGTTTTTATCACATCTTGCTTAAACAATTTGTGTAGTACTTGCCTTAAAGAAGAAGAGCATTTTACTATCGCATATCATTCATGTCGTTTTTACAAAATTGCGCAGGACCTTTAATCAATAGTGCCTTTTAAAATTTTTGTATCTGCTTGTTTTCAGAAATTGGATTGTTCAGATTTTTCAAGATTATCATGACATGGTGTTACTGCAAACCTTATTATATTGACCCAATTCACCTGACGTCATCATCAGAGTAATCTTGGTTGCGCTATATTGGTGGGCAATGTCACTGTGCGTTTTTCAGTGAAGTGCGCATTTTAGGCGACGCGGCGTTTACAAGTAAACCTATTGACCACCAAAATGGTGAGTGTGGCACAGTCGGGGGGTCAATATAAGATTTTTCAAGTTTTTTATCGGTTAAAAATCGTGACGATTTAAATTCAATTGGAACGATTGACAGGAATGCGAATCACTCCCAATCAGGTAGTGACACTTTACCACACAAGTCTCTTGACATTTGTACGCTCGGTCTCATCCACAGCAAGGTCAACTTACCAAGACTTTCTTTCCTGACATTATCCGGTGTGTAGCAGTTGAGTAATGTCAACAACTTCTGGGCAAATTCCAACCGCTCCTGCCACTGTAGTAACGACTGCTTCACATCTGTCAAAACACAATTGTTTATAATCTGAGCTTATAAAATGACCCCTTGCATATGATGTATTATTCTTAGGCACCATATTAAAACTTTCCCCGGACAACTTGTGGATGGGTTTTCCCGAAACCATTTGGGAACAACTGCTGGCTCTCAGTAGATAGCAAATCTAAAGTGTGTGCGGTTTTACCAACATTAAACAAATGGCGCATAGAACTTTCCTGAAAACATTTCCTGGAGTTTATACAGAATGCACTATATTTTGTTGAGGGATAACAAATTAGCTCCGGGAAAACTTTTCCTCAAGTTATCCGGGAAAAGTTAAGATAAAGTGCCTTATTACTCTATCCTATCTAGAATAGAGGCTAAACATGTGTTGGTGGTGTTGACGGAGTGTTTCTTTCCTCGCCTTCCACCTCGAGGAGCCCTGTTTGAATCCTGTCTGGGGCTAAGTTGGACTGAGTGGATTAAGTTTTGAGCCCCTACCAGCCTGAGTGGGTTTTCCCCTGGAATAATTCTATAGGGTTTCTAGTGAATGGAATGGAATCTTTTCTTGTAAAGAGAAGTTCTCAAAACAAAATGATACTTGAATGGGTACCTGCGAGGGTAGAGGTTGATATTGTGTTTGAAAAAGCCATAGGAGCGTCACGGCAGCTCAGGGCTGTGTACTCCCCAGGAAGCTGTGAAAGGTTAAAGGAATACTTTTGGCCCAATGACCAGGGCACTAATGTAAAGCGCATTGATATGTTATTGTAAAACGTGCTACTTAAAGTCACCTGGAAGTGGTATTTTTTCAAAATAAAGCTTTTGTCACTAATATATGTGTTTTGATGAGTGGAATGTGAATAAACAGTTAACTAAGGTTTTAAAAAATCAGTTCTTATGTTATTTACAAATTTAAGAGTAGACCCCGACCCGAGAGGGCGCTGTTCGTGACGTCAATCGAGGCAGACTTTGCCTGTAATGCGTAGAGTAAACACAATTGCAAAGGACATGTACAGATCAAGTCGTGAGTTTGTACGTTTAAAAAAAAAATTGTTTTGTTTTTTTCCGGCAATGCCGACCAGGTGTATTGCTGCTGAAAGCAGAAAAACACTTTTTGAAATGTACCAACTCACGTCTTGGACGTACATGTACTTTGCACGTGTGTTTACTATACGCATTGCAGGCAAAGTCTGCCTCGATTGACGTCACAAAAGGGTAGGCGGAGTCAGCCCCCCAAACAACTTTATGTATTTTTTTAAACATATAAATCGAGACAAACAATTACTAAAAAAATTGTTTTATTGTTCGTAAGCATATACTCTTATGTTTGAAAGAAAAAAATTCTATTTCCAGGTGACTTTAATAACTAGTTATTATCATTACTGCACTACCCCAAACCTCCTCAGCCAAAGAGCGTAAGAAGAACAAGTGACTGTACATTGTCTGATTACCTACCCTTTCTATCTCTGTATTTGACGGCACATTGTAGAGTCAATAGCGTGATAGAGAGAAGCTCAACCAGATCTCCAGTGACATGGCAGGCCGTTGCCTCCTGGTACATCATGTGAAGTGTGTTGAATGCCTGCAAATCAACAAGAAGAAATCAACCATGTTGGAAAGACTACACAAAATGCACACAAGGCCTGAAGGCCACTTCAAGGTGTGGGCTACAATTTTTTTTTTCCAGAGGCCGTTGCCACCTACTCCTAGGGCTAAAACAGGGTTACCCCTTTTACAGTCCAAACAGATGTATGTAGGCTTGGGTATCATCAGTGCGAAGCCCGGCCAGTAGCGCAGAAAGCACTACCTCCCCAATTTTACGTGGCAAGTGTCAAGACCGGGATTCAAACCTACACTCTGTTGGCGCCAGATATTTCATGGGTTAGGGCAAGGCCCCAAATATTTTATGGGTTAGGGCAAGGCGCCAGATACTTCATGGGTTAGCGCAAGGCGCCAGATATTTCATGGGTTAGGGCAAGGCCCCAGATACTTCATGGGTTAGGGCAAGGCGCCAGATACTTCATGGGTTAGGGCAAGGCGCCAGATACTTCATGGGTTAGGGCAAGGCGCCAGATATTTCATGGGTTAAGGCAAGGCGGCTTTTTTGAGAAAGAAGTAATTTTCCACGAATTTGATTTTGAGGCCTCAGATTTAGAATTTGAGGTCTCGAAATCAACCATCTGAAAGCACACAACTTCGTGTGACAAGGGTATTTTTTCTTTCGTTATTATCTCACAACTTCGACGACCAATTGAGCTCAAACTTTCACAGGTTTGTTATTTTATGCATATGTTGATATACACCAAGTGAGAAGACTGGTCTTTGACAATTACCAATAGTGTCCAGGGTCTTTAAGTCTCTTGTTCAGTGGTGGGCAATAAATCAAGGCAATCCACCAAGGGCGAGTGGATCAACAAAATTTGTCTTGTTTAATTATGGGCCATTATTGCTGTAGTGGAGCCAGGTTTCCAAAATGGCCTTTTGACTGTGTTCTTTCTCTACAACATTTGATACTCCTCATCATTTACTATGTCTCAGATCAATGCACTGGGTGGCACAAAGTATTTTGCTCAGAGTGCTGGGCAAAAATTGTGAGTCCAGCTACAACACTGGTTAAGATGCAACTCAGCACTTTGAGACATCTTCTCATGAGTCAAAGAGATTGTTGTTGATACTTACATCCGCCAGTCTGCTGAGCCCATGGTATGTGATGACGCCCAGTCTGTCTTCATCATTCTCTAGTAACACGCGGAACGCACTGCCAAGAACAAACATCAGACACTCAACATTAAAGTACAATTTAAAACTTGCCATGGTGGAAATACAATCCAGCAATTAAGACATGTAGATGTTAAACTTGCATTGGGGATATAAGAATATTCTATTTGGTTTAACCCATCATCGAAGTGTGTTACCACTGTATACTCAGTTCTTTCCCGAGTTCTGTGTAAAAAATCACAGGCATATTACTCGTGTGGGATTTGAACCTTTGACCTTTGCAATTCTAGAGCAGCGTCATACCAACTAGACCACTGAGATTGCCCGGTTCGAATCCAGCAAGGTTTGCTGTAACACCATGTACCATGCCGTAATGGCATCCTAATTTATCTGCGTCACATTTCTACTTATTACTACTATATATTTATTGTTCTACTCATCTATTTGATCAGCAATGAAACCAAATTATGAGTTTGGGTAGGAAGTGCCTGGTTTTGGCATGGAGTGACACAAACAGCCTAAATTAAAGAAGCAATCCTTAAAATGAGCTGTTTATCATACAGAAGCCATCTTGCTCTTTTCCCCTAGGTACACTATCCATTATTACACTATTTCTGTGACGTCACTCTATTGTTGAAAGTGTTGATTATTTTTTACGAATCTACACTTTACTGTAGATTCGTATTCGTTACGACACTTAAGTGTAGATTCGTAACATAATCTACAGTTGAGTGTTCATTACAAACTTAAGTAGGCCTAAATAGTTCAACTTGAAAATTACTGTTTTTCCAAACTGAAAGATAGCATGAAGTGCAACAAAACATACTCTAAAGTGTAGATTCGTAAATACAATGTACTCGCCTTCGGCTCGTACATTCTATTCACAAATCTACACTTTCTCGTCCATTCTCCTCAACAGAATACCGATTCTAAGTACACGAAAAAGGCGCCAAACTATTTCTTTCCTCGCAGCTTCATTCTAGTTACACTTCAAAAAGCTGTCAAGCTAGTTACACTTCAAAAAGCTGTTCAGCCAAGAGGCCATCCAATGCATAATGTTCATAACTGGTTCCCTGCATATTTTTTGTTACTAAGCACCATTTTCTGATTGACAGCTTGATGAAATTGGGCAAGTAAACCATAGTCAAGTGATTAGACTGCAGGACTTGCAATGCGGTTGTGGGTTCGAATCCCTCAAGCTAACCGCTGCTTTCACTATGACTAGATCAAGTATTGTGGTCTAGTTACTGAATATAATCATATACGTTGAAGTAGAAACCAATGTTAGAATGAGAGAGAACGGCTGATGCCAGAATGCTGTTTATTTACCCCTATGGGACTTTGCTGAGTTCCCATGAAAGGAAGATCATCTCAACAAATAAATAACCAAATTGGGCCCAGTTTTCTGTTATTTGTGTCTGACCTGATAAGGGTTGTCCAACAGGAGCTTCTTTCCAGGCATTCCAGGTAACACTTGAGCGTCATTCTCTTAAATTCCTGGATCTGAGCACTCTCCTCGCTCGTTATATCTGGCTGGCGGGACACAAACAGCTTCATCATGCGGAACAGCTCATCCACTACCTGAATGTCAGAAAGAGAAAGTTCGATACTGACGTCTCAGTTACAAAGAAAACGGACTTTGAAGAGAAGAAAATAACCTACAAGGGAAACTGACTGAAGAAAGATATTGGCAATATAGGGGGACCACCACTATTAGGGCTAGTCAACTCAGTTGATAGAACATCAGCCAATTTATCCGTAGGTCCCAGTTCACATCCCGCTTTGATCAAGCTATTATGTTCTACCCACAATTAGCTATTAAGCTCAGGAACTTCAATGCAAAGTTCCTAACCACATTAGCAGGGAAGTATATTAACAGACCCCTTGCATTCACTGTGAACCAACAACAAAAGACAAGACACACATAAAGGTGCCATGCAAAACTCTAAGCAAGTGACCTCAAAGAGGGCGCTGTTCAAGTTGGTCACATCATGCCCAAGGGGAGTCCTTTGTTGGCAAAGACCCCTACTTCCCCAAACAGCCCTCAGTTCTTATCATAGGGTATTACACAGCCCAAAATGCCACTATCCCAAATAACTTTCAGTTCTTACCATAGGGTACTGGCTAGCATATGGCGTGAGAAACCTGAATGCCCATTGCATGTTCTGATGAACAGCAAGAGCTCTAGCAAACTGTGGCGACTGTTGACAGCAGAGACGTAGGAGTCCGTAGTAGGCCGGCAACATGATCCTGTTGAACATCACCACCTCCTGGTCGTCATGATCCGCTCTGAAGCACAAAGAAAAATGGGAAAAGGAATTAGTGGAAGGGTTGAACATAACCTATAGACCATGTAAGTCATGCATGTATTCAAACATTTTGGGACCACTTTAGTCCAACGTACACTGCTTTGTCGCATAAAGAAAACAAACCCACACACTTTTTGGGGTCCAAATGTTCGAATTGCTCAGTCAATGAACACCAATGTCATATGTGACTACTGTCTGCCACACTCATCATTTGGGAGTCAAATTGCACATGAAATCATGGTAAGCAGTTAAACACCAACTACTCTGTACCAACAAGAAGACACTTAATACTAACCCCCGAAGCCGTTGCTACATTCTTCCGTAGCTCCTGTTATAGGCAGTGGACACTATTGGTAATTGTCAAAGACTAGCCTACACAGTTGGTGTATCTCAACATATGCATTAAATAACAAACCTGTGAAAATTTGAGCCCAATAGGTCATCAAAGTTGCGAGATAATAATGAAAGAAGAAAACACCCTTGTCACACGAAGTTGTGTGCGCTTAGATGGTTGATTTTGAGACCTCAAGTTATAAACCTGAGGTCTCGAAATCAAATTTGTGAAAAATTACTTCTTTCTCGAAAACTATGTCACTTTAGAGGGAGCCGATTCTCACAATGTTTTATACCACCAACCTCTCCCCATTACTCGTCACCAAGAAAGGTTTTATGCTAATAAATATTTTGAGTAATTACCAATAGTGTCCACTGCCTTTAATGTATATGGGAACCAAGAGTACCCACTCCTCAGACTACAGAGACAGTTGATATGTCAAACGGTTCAGGGTAAGCTTTTGATGGGCAAACCCTAGTTCAATTATGCCACACACATTAATTCAAAATTGCGTTTAGGCTTTCCAAGTCTCTGACATAGCAACTGTCTCTATAGTCAGAGGAATTCAAATTCTAGCGTTAAGTTGTGACTAAGCAAGACATTACTTAAATCTAACTCACAAAAGGCTACAAGGTTAAAAACACAGAGCGAGGGCAATAGACAAGCACCCCTAGGAAGGTTACAGAATTGGTAAGAAACAAAAATTGTTAAGATCACAGATTTACATAAAACTTACACGGTCTAATGATGATGACAGTAGAAAACATCCCTTGAAATATTTCTGTCTGAAATGTCATATTTGATGAGGAATAAATAATCTAATTTTGCGTTTGGAGTTTATCGTACAGTGAGCGTTTTATTCATTTTTGTTTTGGCATCGATGCAATGCAAAATTTGTAATCGTTTTTTTCACTAAACTTGTACAGGTTTGTCAGTTAATGTGTATTGTGCTTACACTGCCAGCATCAGTTTGGATTTTGACTTAAAGCCATTGGACCCTTTCGGTAAACAGTATTATCCAAGTCCCACACTTCGTGTATCACAACTTATATATAAAACAACAAACCTGTGAAAATTTAGGCTCAATCGGTCATCGGAGTCGGGAGAAAAAAACGGGAAAACCCACTCTTGTTTTCGCGCGTTTCGCCGTGTCATGACATGTGTTTAAAATAAATCCGTAATTCTCGCTAACGACAATTTATATTGTTTTACCGTTTTCTCAAAAAGTAAAGCATTTCATGGACTAATATTTCAAGAGAAGTCTTTCACCATTACCTTCTGTAAACCCTGTAAATTATTTGTAAATCTGTGAACTTTTTTTGTTTTTTCTGTACCGAAAGGGTCCAATGGCTTTAAGGATCCTGCCAACGAGTTACAAAGGTAAATGTAAATGAAGGCAGCACTTACAGGATGTAGTTGTACGGCAGGTGTTTGACTACAGTTGGATTGCTGATGATCAACTCTACATTCTCAGGAACGTCCACGCAGGCATTGTACCAGAACTGGAGCATAGCCTGGGCAATCGGGAAAGAACAAAGGCGTAAATAGAATGAGCCATTGCAAACTGCTTAACAACCTAAAGGACCTTTGGTATAAATGTAAAAATAGTTAATGGCGTGGCATTTCGACTCTAGACTCTAGCAGAGTCTTTCACGAAGGATAAAGACTCTGCTAGGGTCCAAACGTCAAGACCAAAATTAATGGTCTTACGTTTAACTACTTTTCACCAAATGGAAAGGTAACGATCCAGTTTTTGGTCAATAGACCTTATGCAATGCATCATCCCGCTACCAACTTAGAGGTAAGCCAATGATGACACAATGGAAACGCAAAGCTGTGCATGCGCAAAACACAGAATGAGCCATTGGCAACCTCCGTTTAACCTCCATTTTATTAAGGAAGAAATTTCATGCTAAGCAAATTGTTGTGCTTACAGGCTTTATGAAATTGGGCCCAGGGCTTCACAAGGCTCATTCCTGAGTTATGGCTAGTTGACTTTTCACAATCCTCCCTAACATACCTGTTTATTGTGGTTGCATGGTATAGGAGGCTCAGACAACTTGGGCTGGTAAAGGTTCCAAAGATCCATGAAATACTGGGAAAACTGTCCACAGAAAGAGCAATATCAAAAAATATGTTAATAACTGTGTCTGTTAGGTGATTCTCCACTAAGGCTAAGTGTGGATTCTTCTGCTTACCATGAATGTCAATTGTTCCCTTACAGAGCCAGGGAAGTTACACTTGGGTTTAAGCAACTGTTAACAGTGGTATTTTGCACATTATGATCATCTTTGACATACAGATTCCTTGCTTATCTGTGAAACAAATTTGCTTCAGCGAAAATTTTTCTGCCATCTTACTAAGATTTTCTTACAGTAAGCAGAATTGAAGGGAAAATCGTATATAGTACGGACAGAGTTACACCAAGTGGAAGTCTGGCTCCCTGACTTACCATTCTCTTCTCTATCCTACTGATGATACAGTGACTGAGAACAGAGAAGTAAGCAACCAGCTTGGTGGTCCCATGGATAGATGCATCTAAGGATAGATAATAATAAAACATAAGAACTCTGGGGTTTACTTTGATTTGTACTTTGATAAAATACCATTATTTTAAAATCATTGAAAAACACAAAAAAGGTGAATGGGGCAGAACAAAATTGATAACTTTAAGCTATTATAGACTTACTCACTTATCCTAGCAGGTAGATCAAGTGTCGTACAATACAAATAAACAAGTAATAACTACAACGTTCTAAACAGATCTGAATATTTTGGGCGGTTGTTCTAAAGTTTGAGCCAGTGCAGCCAGAAGAACCATGGCCAACTGCTTTCAAGGAATATGGCTTGCAAAGCGTTTAGACATCTTTGAGTTTGCTTTGTCTGCAAATCTTAGAAAAGAATCTTTAAGACTCTTAATGACCCCTCCCTCCTCACGCTGTTCCACTCTGACACACATCAATGCACCAACATTCCATGTAAAAATTAATTTTGCGAGACTTAATTTACCAATGGCGGAAAACCCCCCAAATACAAAAAAACTTCAGGATTATTTTGAACTGGTTCAAAACAACACAATAAGGTCTCCATCGACTGTGGCATTTCTTTTGCCCAAACTGTGAGACACATAAAAGGTTTGACTTACCAACATAATGCCTTGCCCTCGGCAGGTGTTTGAGTAGGATTGAGTAGATCTGCTGAAGGATTACCACGGCTTCTGGATTCAACTAAACAAAAATTGACCGAATAAATAAATGTAATCCAAAGCAAATTTTACGTAATAGTACAACAAAAAGAACAATGACATTTAGTGTTAAAACAGCATTACCTTGTCACCTCCAAACTCGGAACATATTAATCATGTCAAATTTGCAGTAAATTTGTTATTGTGCAACCTTAAAATTACTTCAAATTTAGGCAGTCGGTTTTCCTTGTGGTTTATTAGTCAATAAAAAGTCGCACCCCCTTTAAGGTAATCCCTCTCCTGCTGCTTCACAGGCTGTATCTAAAACTTGGATGTGATCCCTAGCTATACATAAGGCAGTTAACGACTAAATGGCTTCGGAATGGCACCCCAAACAAATATATTGACAAATTAGAATGGCCATCAACATTGGGCTGGACAGCTTAGTTGGTAGAGCGCTGGCATGTTAACCTGGTGGTTTCAGGTTCAAGTCTGGATCAATTTGTCTTTGTTCGACGCAAAATCAAATTTTTTTTTAGTCTTTTGCACAATTCCTCTACCTAACTTCTCTCAAGTGCGCATTTTTGGACAAGTAAACCAAGTCCGACTACTCCCAATGACTTACTCTAATCTCCTTCTGTGGACTATGAACTGACCGAGCTGAGCGGAAGGACTGTCTGAAGTGAGCGTCAGGAACCAAGGAGATCAACAAAAAGGCAGCGGCTGGTGACAAGAGAAAGGTATCATTGATGAAATGGATTAAACTTATTCATGCTTAAAGGTGAGGTCATATATTGGTAACTACTCCAACAATTAACGTCCATAAAGAATGACTTGGTGAGAAGTACTACAGCTGGTAATATAGCTTTTCAACAAAAATGTCAACAAAAATCCTTTTATTTGAACACTTGGCTCATTAAATTTCGTTCAAAAAATGAATGCTCTGTTGAATAAGCATTCAATATCAAAAACAAAACCGTCATTTCGGCAAAGAAGGTATGGAAGGATTTGAGAGGAAAAGGGTTCAGGCAACTGTTCAAATCAAAACTGAAAACAGATGAGAAAGGTAGACCTGAACTCCACTCAAGTTTAGACACTACCCTACTCCATGTGCCCAGAATACACAGTTCAGGTGACAATACATTCCAGTAACATGCGACTCTGGAGTGAGCTTTTACAGTGCATCCGCTACTCCCCAAGCTTGGATGCTTCTAAGAAGGCTCTAAAAACACATCTTTTTGAACAATGACTTTATACTAAGCTGTTTTCTTTGTTTTTATTCAGACTCTGTTCAGCACTGTGTAACCAGTTTTGAATGAGCCGAAGAGTAGTGGGGTCAGAGTTGAAGAGTCTCACTTACCATTCCTAACTCTGACATTATTATGGGCCAGTAGGAAATGCTCCACCCACGTCTTGACCCCCTGGAGCACCCAATGATGAGCCAGCTTATTCCTGGGGGTTTGAGCGGCCAACCAATCCAGAACTTGAATCGGGTTGAACTCCGACACCTAGGATGTGTACAAGAAAGAACAAAATGCAGTTTATTATGACTTCAGGACAAATGTCGAGCATTTCCTTCCTGAATCCTTTCTCATAGGACTTGGAAAAGTCATGTTGTATACAATACTTAGCACACAGCAATGTTATAGGTAAAACACAAATAATATAAAACAACAAAGATCAACAAACCACCGAATAAACAAAATAGTTAAAAAATGCTTCTCACAAAAGATGAAATTTGGGAGTGATTTTTAAAGATTGAATAGTTTTTGAGGTCCGGGTGTGAAAAGGTAGCTAGTTTCATGTACATGATGCAACAGTAATAATGACCTATACTGAATAAATCTAAATAGCTTACCTCCCATATTCTCTGGAGTATGATGGGTGTAAATGGAGGTACACCTGGTGGTCCTCCTGCCGTCTCTACCAACATGGACAGGATCTTGAAGAAGGGCTGGCCAGCCTAGTAACAAACAACAATACAAGTATGACACCACATCACAAATCTCTATAGACCGTATTGAATATGACGTCACCGTTCAAATATCTGACCTACAAGATGGCATCTGTGCGAGTGTGCGTGTATGTGTGTGTGCGTGCAGTAGAAACCAAACCGGGAATGTTGCATGTTGTGCTTCGATGACGTACGCGTTTAAACGCCCTTACAGTTTGTCCTACAAGATGGCAACTTTTCGTAGCAAAAAGGAGTTATTCAATACGGTCTATTACAAAAAACATTCCCCAAAGTTTCACATTTAAAAAAAAGATTAAAAAAAAAAAAATTAAAAAAAATCCCTGTAACAAATACGATTGATGAAAAAAACTAGGCCCAACTTTTCAGAACTGCTTAAGCAACAAATAGAGCTACACAGTTTTTTTTTGCTGAGCAAAAATGAGCAGGATACCAGTCACACATGAAACACGATGAATGATATTTTGGTTGGTGACCCTATTCTGCTAAGCATAATGTGCCGAAGCAGCTCTATGAAACTGGGCCTTGTTAAGTTGACATTTTAAATAATATTGACGTCTTACATAGCGCACGCATCTACCAACAAGGTACTCGAGGCACTTTAGCGTATACACTTATACACAAAGAGAGGTTACTGAAAGCTATGACTTCTAAGAACCAATTATGTAGCATCCTATATGGGTTTACAGGGCGATCAGCAGCCACAGCCAGGAACACCAGGGGAATACCCTTCTCTTTTCGGTAAGTGCACTGGGACCATGGTTTTACGTCCAAATAAATAATAACCTCAAAGTCTACTAACTACTAACTACTCTGTTAAAAAAAAAAAGCAAAAAAAAAAAACCCTAAATAAAACCATAATTAAGTCCAAATGGAATCTTATATAAAAACAAAAAGTAAAACCAAAATACAATTGTTTATTTCTTTCATCTCCGAGAGATATTCGCATCCTACCTCCGGATTGAGTTTAGCGATGGCATTGAAGATCATGGCAACTATCTGCTCGGCTAGTCTAGGCTGGAACCTCGTCAGGCTGATGATGAGATTACGAGTCTGCTGGAGATTGATGCAGTCTCGGATTTGTTGAAACAAGAACGGGAATCCCTGAAGAAAAAACCCCAATAATATACACATAAATTTTAAGTCAAATAATCCACGTGCAGGCACAGGTTAAGCTTTAACCATTGGAATTTTGCCTATGGTCTCGGTTAAATATTATCCCATTGCGAACGCAGCTTAAAGGCCATGTCACACGTGGCAATTTACAGGCAACCAGTTCCAGGCAATCTCCAAGAAGAAAAGCCACTCACATTTGAATGTTTACATATTATTCCTGGGGATTCGTAAAGACACTGCTTGAAAAATGACTCATGTGCTACCAAAGTGTTCTTGTACATTAGCATGCAGTTGGTTGCCTCCAAGTTGCCTGTAAAAGTTGCCTCAAGTGACAAGGCCCTTAGAGTAGACAAGCATTTAAGAGAGTCTCTCTGTGTCACATATCAGGTATTTTTAAAAATACTTTATTAAAAGAGAAATCGCCTAAAATCACAAGGACAGACGGCCACTTCAAGGTGAGGGATAACAGTAACACTTAACTGATTTGGGCCCTCAACCCAAATCAACTGTCACCGGGGGCTTGCTGCTACCTACTTCTGGGGCTGAAACAGGGTTACCCCCTTTACAATACATAAGGATGTAGGCTTGGGGTATAATCCACTAGGAGCCTGGTAGAGCAGAATAGACTGCCTTCGCAACTTTTTACAAAGAAATTATGGTCAAGTGTCTTGTCAGGGACACAAGTGTCTTGACCGGGATTCGAACCCACACTCTGCTGCTGACAACATCAGAGCTTGCGTCCGGTGAACTAGACCGCTGGGCCATGATACGCCATAGTGTAAAATGTTTGTTCACCTACCTTGCCAGCTACAAGCACCGCATAGTCCGTCTGCGACAGCATGAGTTGTCGATCAGTTCTTGAGGAGTCTACCAGGTACGCTATGAGTGAGATCATCTTCTCTAGGGACGTCGGTTTGTATTTGTCTTCCGTCAGCGAGATGATGTCATCCTCATCTTCATCATCTTCATTATCATCGTCTGAGACAACTTCCACCTGAGCGCCGTAAGGAAGGCAATTTTAAAGGGTCCGTAAACATTTGGTTTTGGACACCCAACAAATGTTTCACTCCTATATAAATGTAGGTTTATACAGTGAAACTAACCCATGAACATTTCATTGTAAAAGGTGGTCGTGTTTTTTTGAGATATCGCCTCAATCTGGAGTGATTATGTCCACACAGGAAGACTAATCACTAATAGGAATACACATAATCTGAGAAGGGTTATATTTTCATTAGGCCTGGGCGAATAATTCAAATATCCGGTTAATGGCAAATAGGTTTTCCTATCCGTAACCGCGAATGTTTTTTTTTTCTTAACTGGATATCCGCAATGGGCGCGAATACCTATTTATAAACCGGATAGTCATGTAATTACCACCAATTTACCGGATATTCTTTCATATCCGAATATCCGCGGATGTCGGGCGACAACTGATAGGAATGTTTTTTCTGAATCCTTATGAAACTTCTATTAAGACAGCATAAAACAGCATAAATTAAGTATTGAACTATGCTCACCTCCGTGAAGAGTTAAAACAATGACATTTCTGACGTAATTGTTCAAAGATTACATGTACGAAAGATTTCCTTCACGTAGAGTCAATCATGATCAAAAGATTTAGCAAATCGCCATCTTTAAATTAGATCCGGTTATTTTTATGAATGAACCGAGTGACACTGTCTATAACTTTATATCAATCCGCCCATAAAATCTCTTCACAAACGAATTTGACACTACCATTTTTCACAAAGTTTAACAAAAAAATATGTGCAAACCTCAAATTTTCGATTGTAATTGTTTACATTTAACAAAAGGGCATTAATGAATGGGATAAAAAGAGTAGTGACTTGTTCTTAAACGGCTGTTTTAAAGCACTTGACACTATTGGTAATTATCAAAGATCAGTCTTCTCACTTGGTGTATCTTAACATATGCATAAAATAACAAACCTGTGGAAATTTGAGCTCAATCGGTCGTTGAAGATGTGAGATAATAATGAAAGAAAAAACACCCTTGTCACACGAAGTTGTGTGCTTTCAGATGCTTGATTTTGAGACCTCAAATTTTAAATCTGAGGTCTCGAAAACAAGTTCGTGGAAAATAACTTCTTTCTCGAAAACTCTGTCACTTCAGAGATGTTTCTCACAATGTTTTGTACTATCAACCTCTCCCCATTACTTGTTACCAAGTAAGCTTTTATGCTAATAATTATTTTGAGTAATTACCAATAGTGCCCACTGCCTTTAAACCTTGCAGGGTTGTGGCCATGTGATTAAGGCCCAAGCCAAAGGCGAAAGCCATTATCACTTGGCCCCGACCCTGCCAGTTTCAAACAACCGTTTAAGAACTTGTTGTTACCCTTTTTTGCACTTTTTGTTACCCTTTTATTCCCTTATTTTTGCACTGACATATTAAAATAAAGCCATATAGAGCATTTGTGTGTTCTATTGGAAAATCCTGTAGTTGGGTAGATACAGGCTCTTCACTCAATTTGCTAGAAACAACATCAAGCTAAAGTTACTTTGTCTAAAAAAAAAATACTTACATAATCGGCAGCTTTAGTTCCGAGATAGAAGTTGGTCATGATTGAAATAGCTTCTACAGATGTAAGGAACTGTGCCTGAAGAATAAATGAACAGATATTAAGTTTCAACAGATTTTATTACAAAAAGTATTTTAACATTTCTATACATTATAACAAAAACACTATTAGAATTTATTACATGATTTTTCAATACAAATTGGCTATTTCTTTTTAACTTGAGACGAAAAACAATAAGGAATTTAAGAGAGGTTAGCGGTAACACCATGTGAAAATCTCTTTTGAGTAGTGTTGATTCTGAAAATGATTTGATCAGTATGCTATGATCATCTTCAGAATGCGTGTTCAGAAAATGCTGATCTAAACATTGAGTTGTCAAACACCAATTCTTTTCAGAACCACCACTACTCAAAAGAGATTTTCGCATGGTGTTATCGCAAACCTCTCACAGTTATACTTCCACCATGCAAGGTTTCAAATCCCATAAAGAAGCTACATAAAGAAGCTATACAAACAAAAAATAAATTTAAGATTAACATTTAAGATGTTCACCAACCTCATCTTCATCAATCTTGGCGAAGTCGTAGAGGACCGAGAAGTACTCTGTCAGGTGTTTGGACTGTGGACGTACACCATGCTCAATCTACATGCAGAAAAAAAAATCAAATACATAAGCAGGCATGTAACATGTTAGGGAGTAATGCAGTATTTAGTAACTGGAGGTTACTTGAGGTTGAACCCCAGGATAACCACAGGAAACCTCAAAGAACCTGCAGGCTACCCTTGAGTTACCACCGGCATGATTGATTCACTCTTCCTCCCTTAGTTAATCGACCACAGGTTAGTTTAGAACAGTTTTCTCATATCCCCAAAACAAAATGAAATGTCAATGAGATAGTGATCAAATATGTGTGGCCTTTATGAAACATTGTTTGTTTGTTTGTTTGATTTCCATTTATACAACAACAAAAGTACAGGCATATTGATGACATTCTAATTCAGGAGGTTTCATGATAAAGAAACAAAGAAAACGAAGGAGATAACAGACCAAATCTCACAAACGAGGAGCAGATGTGGCAAATGCTCTGTCCCCCAAAGTTCTTTTGAAACAAGGTTCAAAATGTTTAGGGGCACTAGACAATCCTAGACCAGGACAAATGACAGAGGGAGATTGAATGAGGATGTCCCCCATCCAACAAATAATCTTAGGTCTTTTTTTCACAGAGCTCCGGAAAGTACTGAGTATACAGTGCTTTATACACATCGGTGTAAGAGTAGAAACAAACTATATTCTTTATCCCTGGTGAAAAACTAACAGCTATTAAGTTTTACGAGTTACACAACTGAGAGTGAAAGACTGGAACTCACGATGGAGAGGAGCTTCTTGATGAATCTTGTCACGCAGGAATAATTGCCAATCTCATCAGGAGGAATATCCACCTCGTCCTCCCTGCCCGAGTAAGAACAAACCAATCAAATTAACTGTAAGTTGCAAGGTATTCTAACTTGGGCATGTCGTCCTCTATCAGGTACGGTAGTATTAAGAAACACAACAGTGTCCGGATAAAAGACTTAAGGTCAAGTCACACAGGCCCCGATAACGAGAACGAAAACAATACTGATAACAATGCATGCCCTCAATGGGAGACTTTCTGGGACGATAGAGGGCAGCAGACTTACCGGGTAAATCCATTGTTCTCAGAATTATGCGCATGTTCAGAACTACGTAAACAATGGAAATTTACCCGGTATGTCTGCTGCCGCCTAGCGTTGGAAAGTCTCCTATTGGTCGAGTGAGCGTGGGCGTATTCTGCGTAGAGCATTTCAACCAATCGAGGGAGAGCATTTTTATCAGTATCGTTTTTGTTCTCGTGATTGGGGCCTGTGTGCCTTGGCCTTTTGGCAGTGTAAGCATGTAAGCAAAAAAAACTTGCTTAGCAAAGAAATATATCGCTTAGCAGAAATAGGTTACCCTTCAAATTACAGTACAGTTTACATTGATGCAGCTAGTACCCTAGTCAATGCGTGCTTCTACCAAGCAGAATAATCTGCTTAACAGCTTTATGAAATTGAGCCAAGATAACTGAAAAGGCCTGTTCTTTAACATTGTTGCTGCAGCCAAAAGCCACAGCCAGAGTGGATGTCGCCTGATTGAGATGGGGTCCTTGTATATGTAAACTTTGATCGAACTTAGAGGTACATGAATGATACAGAATAGGCGCAGTTGACAAAATAGGTGCATCAAGTGTGAAATGAGCAAGTGGTGATGATGGGGTTCTGGGGATTTTTTTCCTCTCTAGTGTGAAAGAGGCTTCAGAATCCCCCGTCTTTCTCGAACTCATGACTTACCCATCTACGATTGGATGAAGATACAACGGAGCGTGTTTGTCCCTCAGTTGTCTGATCACATGGACACAAAGTCTCTGGAACAACTGAATAAACAAAACAACACAAAACAAAACAAAACATTATGGCAACTTCATTATAGACAACTACACACTTTAAGACAATCTGATTAGCTAACAAACTTGCTAAGCACACAATAAGCTTAGCAGAAAAGGGTCACCAGTCAAATAACTTATTAACAAAACGAACAAAATGTAGCCACTAAGCAACGCTAAGCAATGGACGTCATCATGACAATGACCCCTGACCTAGCATCCTAACAGCTCACCTGTCTGCATGTTTGAATGGGACACTTAATCAGAATCTGCTGTGGCCACCAGTCATCATTAGCCATGTAGTCCAAAAACCACTGCAAGTAAAATACAGTCAAAATACAAGGTTACAAAAAAAAAATGATTAACTCTCTCCACCAGTTCATAAAATTAAACACAAAAGATAAAAAATAAAACCTAAAAGAGTTCTGGAGAAGATAACATTCAGGAGGAAAATGACTGTATTTGATACTGACCTCACAGGCTGCTTGGCATGTATGGAACTGTTTAGTCATAAGCTCCATCCATTGTAACATGGTGGGTTTCTCTCTGGCGTGAATTAACGTCTCCAAGACAAAGGTTGTCGTCAACTAAACAGGAAGGAAAACACTTCACTATTGAGAACAAGAATTTCTGTATCTATTTCTACTTCTGGATTGTAGTTGCTTCCTGCTTAATAAAGCAACGTATACACAAGGCCTTGCGAATTATTTTTAATTTTTATTTTTTAATCATTTTTTATTACCTTCATTGCACAGATACATAAAAAAATGACATTGGCAGGGCTCGAATTTGGGGAAAAAATCCACAAGACCGCAGGGCTTGTTGCTCAGAATTTTTACTGGACCGGAAGATTTTTTACAAGACCAAAATTTTATTAGGAAAAAAAAAAGTTAACACGATAGAACAGCAGGCCTTTTTCATCCCTTAGGAGGCTTTTTTTTTGCTGTGAAACCCAATCAATAAAGTTCCATATACCTACTTCACGTCATTCTCGCCGCCTCGGATTTTTTACAAGACCAAAATTTTATTAGGAAAAAAAAAAGTTAACACGATAGAACAGCAGGCCTTTTTCATCCCTTAGGAGGCTTTTTTTTGCTGTGAAACCCAATCAATAAAGTTCCATATACCTACTTCACGTCATTCTCGCCGCCTCAAAAAAAAAAATCCGATTTGACAGGCAAATCACCAACAAAACACTGCAACGTGCAGCATTCATAAAAAGATCGTCATAAAAAGATTGACCAAAAATTTGACAGCAGTAGTCAGAAGCTCATCACTGTTGGTAGCCATACTTAGCAAGACGTTTGGCAACAAGACCTTACTTTTAATCCATGCAACACAGGGATGTGTGGTATTACAACCAGACCTTCTTAATGCAAATTCAACACTCCTTTGTAAGGTATCAGACTTTACACATGGTCAGTGGTAAACAAACATCGCTGTACTAAGGTGTGCCGCCACGCCGGGTACCAACACATCACTCCCTCGTCCCCGCTCGCTCACTCCCCGGGTGCATAAACATCAATGGTTTGAGACTAGATGTACAAGGTGTGGGAATGAGTAAACTGAATGGAAAACTTGTATGCAGCCTGATGCACGTGAAAAAAGGACGGATTGACGTTCCGCAGGCGTGCTCAGAACACTGATTTGACGACAAGTAAAACAAACACTTTTATTTTAAATGAGATTGAAATACATTTTTTAATGAAAGATAATATATTTCATATAATTATTTGTAATAGTAACTATATTAGTATGCAAAAAAAACCACACAAGACCGCCGGACTTGTTCGGCATAAAGTTTACTGGACCGAAGCTAAAATCACTGGCCTCGGGCCTGCGGTCCAGCGTGAAATTCGAGCCCTGATTGGTGCAAAAGGGAAACCCCGAACAGGCACATTTAACACATCAAAACCAAAAGACAAGGGACAAACACAACTACAGGCAAACAACCAAAGAAAAAAAAATACTATTAAAAAAAAAAATAATAATCACAAAGAAAATGTAAGATTATCTACATATGATCTACATTCATGAGAATACTTTCACTCTATCTGATGAGGCAGGAATCAAATTTGGCGAAAAATCTGCAGGACTGCTGGGATTTCAGCTCAATTTTTTTCGCTGGACCAGAACATTCACAAAACCAGAATCGAAATGAGAAAAAAAACTGTACCCAGTGTAAACTGTTTTTTATATGTACTTGGAAAAAATAGTTAACCGCCGGACGTTTGGACCCTAGCAGAGTCTTTCTCCAAGGCTAAATGACAACACAACAAACATAAACAGGTATTTGTACTTGGGGTACAACTTTCATTAAAAAAATACCCACCAGAATTTAAAGATACTTATCTAACTTACATATCAATATTTGAACAAAATACGGTGAGGTATTATTATTCAAAAAATTTAAAAACACAAGAATGCCAGACATGTTTCTAAGTAGCTTTCTCACTTACCTTGGAGGCCATGAGTTGCACTTGTGAAGGGTCTGGAAGAGTTGACGGCAGATAACTACACACCTGCCACATGAAGTTCATGTAAGAGTGATCAAAGATTGAACGATCTCGAAGGTAGTTCTTGTTGTCTTGCCAGATCCACTGCAAACATTAAAACCGATCACCAAAACGAATAAATTCCCCGCAGTACACAAAATAATCTAGTGAACTGGTGGCAACAATGAAAGTTTTAAGGAAATGGGAAAATTCATCTTCAGCAAAAATGACATTGGTTTTGCATGAAGGAATCTTAGGAGTATGGAGTGCCAATATAAGATTTGGGACATCATCGGTCCGCTACATACCTCAGCAAGTTCTTTAGGTAGCTCTATGACAGGCTGGGCTGGAGGTTCTTTGTGGATATCCTCTGGTAGACATCGCTCATAGAATAACATATAGGCACTGTGGGTCTGCAGATGTAAATAATAGCCATTACAGAATAACATATAAATATTTAGTCAGTATCTTTTTGCTCAGGGGTGCAAATCAGAAGCCATCCAACCCAGGTTTACGATACATCTTGTAAAGAGTTATTACTAACAAAAAAGTCTGAAACTTGGATAAAAATTCAAAGGTATGTTGAAATGATGCCATCTCTACCTTTTGGCAACCCCTGAAGTTAAAGGTTACAATAAGCTTTTGAGAACATTAACCAAAGCACTAGAGAAGTAGACCAAAGACCAGGACTTCTTTATTTGTGGAAAACAAATATTGTCTGATTTTCTTCACCAGGTCGACATAAAAAGACTGAATTCAGATAAAAGTTTGAAGTATCTCATCCCTGGTTTACGATACATCTTGTGAAGAGGCTGCAAAGAGATCACCTGCACGGGATGCGACTTCAACTTAATTGCAAATATCAAGTTATAAACCACAAAGGAAACTCGACTAGGTGAATGATTTTGGTTGAACAAAGACAAATTTATGAAAGCGAGATTTGAAAGACCTCTTGGTTAACGTACTGGTGCTCTACCAGCTGAGCTTTCATGGTCTACCCAGGCAAGATTTTTGATAATAAATGAAAAGTCCTGTTTATATTTACCTTTTCGAATGAGAAATCCATGTACTTGTCTGTGACCGAATCATAAGTCTTGGTCTGAAAAGATGAAGGTGTTTTATTTATTATTTATCTACCTGCTTCTTATTTAATCCTGAGGGAACCTTTCCATTAGCACAGCGAAAACAAACATTCATCAATATCAAAATCTAAATCAGAATAAACACTTTTATTTGAGTTAGAGTACAAAAGTAAATGAAAGTTGAATCAGGAAAAAATAGGGCAAATGGGGGAAAAACAACAAATCTGGGTACCCAATGAAAAGAAAAAGAAAAAAAATTACTGAAGGAAAAACTGAATAAGTTGCACCTAGACATAGACAGTAAAAAATCCAAGTAAGACCTACAATCCCGGCCACAACTCGTTGGCCCCCTCTGTCCCCTTTCAATGTTGGTTCTCATTGCTGCACGGTCTTCTGCATTACAGTCGACATTGAGCGGGGGGACGGGGGACAGAACAGAGAGTGTTTTTTCTGTCTTGGGGAAGTGGACAGGGAATGGTTATCTAACATTAGGAATGGGTGGCCCAGCATTTTTACCGGGATTGTAGGTGCGAGAACATGCATCACACATTATATCTCAAACGCTTATAAATGCATACAACTAGCTATAAAGTGGAAGGCAAAGAATATTGAAAACGTGGCCAAGCAAAAAATATTGGTGTCTGCTAAGCAGATACCAGTCACAAATTGAACATATTACATGGTAGTTTGGCTGGTAACCTTTTTCCTGTAAGCATAACTTGTTTGTGCTTAGCTACTTTTGGGGGCTTGGGCCAATTTTACTTAAGTCCCTGTTTGGGATCATTGCTGTCACTATTTTCTTGGTGATCGCAAACCGCAAATCCATTGCTTTTGTGACGTCACTGATTTTGCGTTCTCACTTAAGTCACTGCAGTTGTTGCAATGAGTAAAGATTTAACAAAATCATTATCCAAAGATCCATTGCTATGTTGCGATTGGTTTCGACGTTTGTGATGTTAAAAACAGTGAAATCAGCCCCAGGTGTCTCTCACAGATGCTCACCGTCATTTCACCACCGAAGCACTCTCCAGCCAGCTGAGTGGAATCAAACGGTTTGACCTCGGCATCGTTGAACATGTACCATCTATCATCGGAGCTGTGCATACGATCCTTGATGAAGCTGTAATAGTGACCCCCGTCCGCCGTGCCGGTGTGGACCGTCACGCCGATCAGGTTATAGATGAAGGAACTATCGTCAGATTGCTTGTCTGTTTACACACAACGGGAAAAACAATTTGATAGATAGATAACAATAATAACAATGGTAATAATAATAATAAATTAGTAATGAACAGTTTTTATAACGCTCAAAATAACAATGAAGTCTCAAAGCACTTTTGGAAAGTGAAAGCGAGAAACCAGGACTATTGAAGACAGAAATTACAGAAAATATAGAAAGAAGGAACAAAGTGCATACAATAAAAAAATACAAGTTATTTAACATAAGCTTTGGTGGTGGCAGCAAAAGGAGTGAGTCAATAGTCGTGGATTAATTCTTTGAGATATTGAGGAGCTAGACTATGTTTGCATTTGAATGTCGTAACTAAGCGTTTGAATTGATAGATAGAAAAAATGGTTTCGATTAAAAAACTGTCCTCACAGCACAAAAGGCTGAATTATAGCAATTTTACATAATAAAAAAAAAATACAAATTGATATTAAATAGGAGGCTGAGTAGAACTCTATTAATTGAGTCACAATTTTACATTTCAAATTTGTTTGTCTCAGAGATCAAAATCTTGTATTGCCTCCTCGTACACATAAAGTGCACGACAACTTTGCTAGAGTATATAGGCAATAATTAGACCTTCGTAAACAGTAGGATTACAAGGATCTGGCCTACATGTACACATGGTTAAGATTCTAATAGACATTTTAGACTATTTAAAGGCAGTGGACACTATTGGTAATTACTCAAAACAATTATTAGCATAAAACCTTACTTGGTAACAAGTAATGGAGAGCTGTTAACAGTTTAAAACAATGTGAGAAACGGCTCCCTCTGAACTAACATACTTTTTGAGAAAGAACTTATTTCCACGAATTTGATTTCAAGACCTTAGAATTAGATTTTGAGGTCTCAAAACCAAGCATCTGAAAGCACACAACTTCGTGTGACAAGGGTGTTTTTTCTTTCATTATTATTAAGCAACTGGCTAAAATCATCCCTGTGTCATTCTGAAAGATTGACTAATGAAAAAGCTAACGACGTAGTAAAATTACGTAGTAAAAACTGGTCCTGCCGGCCAGTCACTAAAAACAGTTAAGGGCGAACCCTTCGTGCCTACCTTTGTCGGAGCCCATGAGGGCAGCCTCCGTGTAGCCCGCCATGTCCAGCTTGAGAGGGAATGAGAAGTGGGTATTGACTTTCTCTTTCATCATAGTCACCATGTTGAAGGTGTAGCGCATTGTGTTGAAGGATAAGATCTTGGGTAAGGTCTTGAAGCATGCCCTGTTGGGAGACACATACATCAAGCAATTAAATGAAGTCACCATAACCCAGTGGTTAGATCGCAAGACTTGCAATCACAAGGTTGGGGGTTTGAAATCCTACCCAACTTACAGCGCAGTGAATAGTTGTCTGTGAGGGCAGAGATGGTTCTTGTGATTGGTTTAGCCATGTAGCGCATTTAATTGTCGCACAGGCTGTATACTCCCCAGGGAGCTGAGATGGTTTAAGGAATGATTTAAGGCCCAGTGACATGGGGTAATAATGTCGGAAGCGCTTTGAGACACCCCGTGAAAAAGCGCTATATAAAAAACGTGTATTATTGTTAGATACCTTGGCATTCATATCAACCTTGCGGGAGTTAGCCGAGTTCCCTTTACAGGAAGATCATCTTAACAATTCAGATGAGGCAATTCAATAGCTAACCTGCATCTACCTTACTATACTACGGGAAATTCCCGTAGAACACACAACACTGTAAACACCTATCCACAGAACAACCTACAGATGAACAATAAGCTTGTAACTTTCAAAAAAATCTGAAACTACTATCTAAACTTTGAAATAATGGCAATTCCACCTTTTGATAGCCCCTGGTGTTATAGATTCCAAGGAGCTTCTGGGAACAGTATCCTCAGTGCTAAATGAGTAGGGGCCAATTTCATAGAGCTGCTTAAGCAAAAAATTTGCTTAAGCACGAAAACAGCTTGCTTATTTTACACATGCTACTGGCCAAAATTTCATGCCATATTTATTGCTTGTGACTGGTATTTAGCTGTTGTTTACTTAGCATAACAATTGGATTGAGTCTTGGCCGTTACTCTGATTTTACTATAAAGCAAGGATGTTTCTGCATAAGCAATTTTTTTTGCTTAAGCAGCTCTATGAAATTGGGCCTAGATAAAAAAAACAACCAAAACTCATGAGACTATTTTGTGTATGATGTGACCACAACCCTCGCTATAAGGAAGATATTGGTTATACAGGTTTGATGCGCGACTAAAATTCAAATGAGGCTCTTACCGTTTCTCTGCTCTGACTTTCTTGCCGCACTGTGAGCATGTGTACATGTTATCTCCCTCGAGGGTGTCTTTGACTGTCACTTCATCTAACGATTCCTGTGAGACAACCAACAAAATTTAGGATCTTGAAAACCCTCATCGATTAAACCTGTCTCATCAAATGTTTCCTCTCTAAGGTATTTTTTTATTTTTTTTGCAGTTTAGATTTTAGTCAAAATTTGCAAAGTTTACTTTACCGATTGCTGTTTCAGATGCCCGGAATATTTGCCACTAAGCTCAGTACTGAGCACACAGTGCTTAGTACACATCGGAGTACGGGTAAAAAAAGAAACTAAATGAGCTCATTGTTTGCATGATAATCAAAGTCACGGCTAGTTATTCTGAAAATTAGGGTACATGTAGACTCCATTGCACTGAATGTCACATGTTGCTACTGCCTGCCCATGATCTGCCATTAAGGGACCCAAATCGTTTGTAAAGATATTATAAGAAAGAGCTTTTCCCACTCATGTGAAAAGGTTCAATAGTGGATATTATGTTATAAAGAAAATCACAAATGGGAGATAATTCACCAAAGTAGTTTTAAGGAAAATAGGTGACTACCCAGCGGTAATACTAGTCATTTACTCACATAGAGGTTCTTCATGTCAGCAACTTGGCATCTGACTGTACAAAACTCTTCTGTTGTACTACTCACATGAGGACAGTCCTAGGAATATAACATCAAAGCAAGACATTAATAATGTACCTTCCCTTGCACACTAAACCATAAACTTGATGACAAGTTATTTTGTGATCCACAATAATTGAATCATCAGAATTGAGTGTTACTGTTCTTCTGTCAATCACATATACAAACATACATACATACAAAAATGTTTTATAGACCGCCATTTCATCAAGAACAGCGGTTTGTGATGAAACAGAGAAACAAATAAACGATGAGACAAAATGCGAGATAAATCAAACGGCAAAACAGTCATTGTGGGAACAGGTGTGATTTCAGATGCTTCTTGAAAATATGAAGTGAATCAGCAGAGCGTAGAGATGGGGGGGGGGGGAGACTATTCCAAAGTTTAGGGGCGGCAAAAGAGAAGGATTTTTCATCAGCTGAAGCAAGAGATCTGTGATTTATTTTGTGTTCAACGAGACGGGTATTTACTCTTCCTGGGGTGTACAAAACCAAGCATGATTTTAAATATGCTGGGCCCAGATCACACACACCTCAAACTAAAGTGGTTGTTAATTTTATTCCAGAAAGAGACGAGAGATTATGGAGCCACCTTTTAATCTCCATGAACTATGGTCAGATGCCCAAACCTGATTACATGGGTTTTCCCCTCTTGGGATTTTCCTCCCTCATCTAAAACTGACATTACTTCATCATCCTCTCTACACATGTATTTTCAGGCCTCTGCGTCACAGTGCTAGGAGCTTTAGAGGATCTCTTGGTGTCATTACCAGGACCCAATTTCACAGAGCTGCTTAAGCATTAAAAGTAGCTAAGTAAGAAAAATTTCTGCTTACTGGAATAAAGTTAAACAACCAAAATACCATTCCACATGTACCATCTGTGACTGGTTTTCTGCAAATGTTTGCTTAGCAGAAACAATTCAAGCAAGGTGTTGTGCTTAAAGACACTAGACACTATTGGTAATTGTCAAACCCCAGTCTTCTCACTTGGTGTATCTCAACATATACATAAAATAACCAACCTGCGAAAATTTGAGCTCAATCGGTCGTCGAAGTTGCGAGATAATAATGATAGAAAAAACGCCCTCGTCACACTAAGTTGTGTGCTTTCAGATGCTTGATTTCGAGACCTCAAGTTCTAAATCTGAGGTCTCAAAATCAAATTCGTGGAAAATAAATTCTTTCTCGAAAACTATGTCACTTCAGAGGGAGCTGTTTCTCACGACGTTTTATACTATCAACCTCTCCCCATTACTCGTCACAAAGTAAGGTTTTATGCTAATAATTATTTTGAGTAATTACCAATAGTGTCCACTGCCTTTAAGCAGCTCTTTGAAATGTGGTGCGGAATGTTCAAAAAAATTGTAATGATTAACTTACCAGAGAAACAACATTGTTCGTCAGCTCCCCCTTGAACAGATTACTTACTAAATCATTCTGAAATTTAAAAAAGATAGACAGAAACAAATCCACATGATGTTGCTAATTGGTCGTTTCAGATATTCTACATGTATACCAGTGGGCACAACTCTTTTCAAAATTACTGAACCAAGCACTTTCACAACTTATTTATTTTTTCAATCACTATCCACTTAATACTACATCTCTTTGGAACTCCTTGCCTGTTGCATCTGTTCCTCCATCCTACAATCAAGACTATTTAAGAGGAACATCAGGGTTTTTTTTAATTGCAATGTTTTCTTCTTGTACCCTTTACCAAGAGAGGCTTTTTGCATCATTTGTGGCGAAAAAAGAAAGGGCCCCACTGGGGGACTTGGACCTCCAAATATACAGGGTGTTGTGGCCGGGCATATAAGAGTACCGAATTCAAGCTCTGGTGTTTCTGTTGTTGTGACACTTGTGTCCCTGAGCAAGACACTTAAATATAATTGCCAGGGGTAAATGGGTACCTGTGAGGGCAGAGATGGTTCTTGTGATTGATTTAGCCAAGTAGCGCATTTGTTGCCCGAGGCTGTATACTCCCAAAGGGGCTGAGATGGTTTAAGGAATGATTTAAGGCCCAGTGACCAGTGCTTTGGGACACCCTTCGGGAGTGAAAAAGTGCTACATAAAAACCTAATATTATTATTATTATAATTATTATAACTCTGCCGCATAACCTCCTTCCCAAGAATCCCCCCCAGACTTACAAGCTGTGGCGTCATCTCTTCCATCTTACTGATGAGATCGGTGAAAAACTCCGTCATATCCTTCTGCTCCCCGGTGTTCAGGGGCTGCTTGTCCATGGTGTAGACCTTACAGAAGCTACGTGGGTTGTAGGCTTTCCTCTCGCTGTCTTGGAGGAAGGCAAACATTCTTTGAAGCTCCATCAGGATGTTGGCGTGGTGAGTGTCATCGGTTATCTGGAGAATGAGAGGAGTAGTGCTGTTTTAGGAAACAGTCTTAAAGGCGTTTTCACACGACAGCAATTTAGCAGGGGTCCCCTGCTTAATTTGAGCATGGTTGTGAAGTTTTTAACAGTCTTAAGCCCTTTCACATGACAGCAATTTAGCAGGAGTCCCCTGCTTAATATTAGCAGGGGTCACCTGCTTAATTTGAGCATGGTTGTGAAATTGCACAGGTTTCAGTTTGTGTGAAAGAACAACAATGTATGAACTGTCCAAGGTCCCCTGTGAAATTTTTTTTATTTTTATTTGTCATCCTGTGTGGACAGTTGAAACATTGATGTCCTTTCACACAAACTGTATTTTGTAAAATATTGAGACTTTGCTAAATTTCAACAAGGGACCCTTGCTAAAATTGCTGTCCACCTGAAAATATTACTTGCTGAGCTGCTGTAGTTTTTGAGAAATTAGTAAAACAATGTCATGAAAATAATTTTTGTCTCAGTGAACATGAGACGAAAATTGTTTTAGCATGTAAAACCGTATTTTCATGACACTGTTTTATTCATTTCTCAAAAACTACAGTACCTCAGCAAGTAATATTTTAAGGTACGCTTTCTACTATCATTATCTTCAAACGGTGTAAGTTTAATGTACATCTGTGGACATTGTGTTTTGTGTTACAAAATGTACCCAAATCCTTTAATGATAACTACCTTTGAAAGAAATTGTACAATTTTTATCTAAAAGCCTACTTGAGACGGTAAAATGGTAAGAATCCATCAAAATTATTTCATCTGAAGTGCCCCTATTGTTCGGAAATCAATAAAACACCAGGAAAATTTTAATCTCACAATATCGCTCAAAGGTGACTTTTAGTGATTCAAATTTCCATGGTGTCTGTTTATGAATGCTGTGGCCAGAGATGCGGTTGGTACCCCGTCAACTCCTTTTACCAGGATGGAAGCAAGTGTCAAAACCTGTACTCGACACACCAGGCCTTGAATTTCACCTTTGAAAGGACAAGGCCATTTCCATTTTGCAAGGCCGTGGGATACTTTTGAAGAGGCACCAAGGCCAAGACCAGGGCAATGGAGGCCACTGTGGCCACCGATAATTACAGACCTGACATACCACATGTATTAAACCAAGAGTGTTAATTTTTTTTAACGCTCATTTGTACAGGGATGTGATAGGCTGATGAGAAAAAAAAATGAACTCTGAAAGCAAAGCATGAAAGCATACAAGCTCAAAAACTTACAAGCATGAAGCCCAATATTAACACTTATTTGGGGTTTTAAAAGCCCTACTCTGAAATCTAGGGCATTATAATATGGTTATGGTTAATATCTCCCTTTTTTTTATGAATTTGGTCTAATGAGTTTCCTTTTTTTAGGAAAAAAAAACACCTAGAATTATGTTTAAAAATGGAGAAATCGTTTTTATTTGAGCCTTACCATGGCGCTGAGAATGGGTGCACGGGCCTCTGGCATCATGAACAGCTGCTGCATGCAAGACGCCATGTAACACGTCGCTCCGAGGTTGGTCAGACCAACATAGCCACAGGAGGACCGGCCGTCATCCTGAGGCCAATATTGCCATGGGTACGGGCCATGTGAACCTGGAGAAAGAAACAAACACCCAGAAATTGTTTGAATTATTCTCTCCTTTTTCTCTCTCTCGAGTCGACCAATGTCGGACTCACATTAAGATTTGCAAGTTCTTATTCATCCATTTATTATTTCAGAAAAAAGTACCAGAAACAATTACTAAAGTCAATTTAAAGCGTATTTCCTAACTGTTATTTGGTCATTACAGTTGCTATGTCACATGATTCGAGGCAAGCTTTTGTGTAGTTATGTAAGAGACGGTGAACACCCATACACAATTCTGAATGGATGTATATGACACAATGGTACCAGGGTTTGCTCATCCAGGAGGTTGCTATACAAAAGCTTGCCCCGAACCACTTGACATAGCAACCGTCTCTATAGTCTGAGAGAGTTGAAATTGAAGCGGTAACTTGCGACTAAGCAAGTCAGGGACAAGACTTTATTCAACTCGCAAATAGCTTATTCTCTGCCTAGAGCCCAACTTCATAGAGCTGCTTATGCAGAAAATATTGCTTAAAAGATTTTCTGGTAAGCAATAAGGAGTAGGATACCAGTAATAGATAGTCGTTGCTATTTCAGCTGGTATCCCCATTCTGGTGAGCATAATTTTTTTGAACTAAGCCACTTTTTGTGGTTAAGCAGCTCTATGAAATTGGGCCCTAGAATGACAAGTGTACCAACCTGGTGTGTGTTGCTGCAGCATGAGTCGATGCAAGCAAGCATAGCTGTCCTGACATCCCCTGGCAAGCTCGATCAGTAAGTCATAGTTAGCCAGCCGACTCCCCTTAGATTTACACTTAGGGAGATTGCGTTCCTCCATGTTGGCTACAGCAAAGAGACACTCAAAGACGTTGGCCAGAAACACCTGGGGGGACAGAGAGATGTTGTGATTTGAAATTCTGGACTTCCTCTTGAATGGCATTTTTTGTTGTCGGATACTCTGCACTTTGAAAGTGATCTTTATTATTATTCTTATGAATCATTTTCTCTAAACAGACACATTGCGAATGACGTCACTAGCTCAAACAGTGCCCACACTGAGATAAAATGTACCCTGTGTACTTCACTGAAGGATTTGAAACTTTGTTTGGTGGACGTATATACTATTAAGAGAGGTTTGCGGTAACAACATGAGAACATCTCTTTTGAGTAGTGTTGGTTCTGAAGAAAAAAAAACGGTGGTTTCCCACGGATTCCTTTTTAGAACCAACACTACTTAAAAGAGATGATCTCATGGTGTTACCGCAAACCTCTATACTTCACTGTACAAATTGATAAAATCAGAATGTAGCTGTTCATAAAATCAAAACTGGATTTTTTTTTTAATTGTCATTGTGCGAATATATTGTTACTTAAAATTTGGGGAAACTGTTGATGTCAATGATAACATCTAACACAGATTTGCCAAGATATTTAAAGAAGTAATTCTTTGTGAAAACGGTGACGATATGCGGGGAGCAAAATTCCAGCACTTTCAAGGGGACTGTGATGTTTGAATATGTTCTTCAATCGCATCTCATAGCAGCAGCATAAGTCAACATAAGTCTTAAATTGTCCTTGTGCTAATTGGTACAAATATGTAATTGTAACGCCTTATGAATGACTTAACCTGGGGAAATTAGCATGCCAATGATATATTAGCATGCCAATGATATCGTCCAACATGTAAAAACACTGATTTTCCAAAATATGATTTTAAGAAGTGCTTCTTAGTGAAAATTGTGACGATATGCGGGAAACAAAGTCCCGCACTTCAAATGGGACTCTGATGTTTAAATATAAATGGCACTCGTATCGTACTCAGCATTAGCGGCGGCTTCATCAGAAATCTTACCTGTCCCTCTTTGCTAAACTTGAAGGGTGGATTGTGTTTCATGACGGCCGTGCAGAGTTTAAGCAAGCCAGTCAATGCCAAGTCCTCAATAGTGTTATGTCTCTCCTCCAACACAGGGCGACTACAGAGGGAAGTAAAGAAAACAATCATATCAGGTAAGGAAATACTACAACAACTTTAAAGGGAAGGTACACACTTGGTAACGGTCAAAGACCAGTCTTCTCACTTGGTGTATCCCATCATAAGCATAGTATAACAAACCTGTGAAAATTTGAGCTAAATTGGTCATCAAAGTTGCGAGAAAATGATGAGAGAAAAAAAATACCCTTGTTGGACGAATTTGTGTGCTTTCAGATAGGAAAAAAAGACTTCTAGCTAGAGGTCTTATATTATTTTCGAGAGAAATTACCTCTTTTTCAAAATCTATGATACTTCAGAGGGAGCTGTCTCTCACAATGTTTTAAACTATCAACAGCTCTCCAATGCTACGTTACCAAGTCAGTTTTTAAGTTAATATTTGTTTTGAGTTATTACCAAACGTGTACCTTCCCTTTAAATGGAATATTGAATTGAACATCAGTATTTCTAAACGTCCCAAAGAGAAGTGTTGCAGAGCTTCCAACATTTGCATCTTGCAATCAGGAATATTTTGTACATCAGGGAGATAAGTAGGATTTGAAACTTTGCATGATGGAAATACGATATGTAAAAGTTTGCTGTAACACCATGTAGTGACTATCTCTATTGAGTTAGGGTGGTTCTGAAAAGAACCGTTGGTTTCAACTCAGCGGTTGAAACCAACGGTTCTTTTCAGAACCACCCCAACTCACTCTAAAAGAGATCATCATTACATGGTGTTATAGGGCAAACCTTTCCATATCAGGGAGATATTTATAATAACATTCAACATAATAGGGGAAAAGGTTTCAACTTTGTTTATCAGAGGATGAACACATTGGGGTATTTTCAGGAAACTTTCTGCACAACCAGGCCGGGAGAGTTGGTAGCGCTAGTGTTAGAGTAAAAACAAAGCTTGGCTGGATTTAACCGAAATGTACGCTGATTTTCAGGGGCTTTACAAACGTGCATTGATACTACCCCTAACAAATTTGGATTCTTTAATAATTATGGAGACAGAAAAAAATCCATGTCGCCACATTAACACTTGTTTTTTAGTTCTTCATGAACCAAACTTTGCAGAGTGGCAGTGTTGATCAAGGACAGCAGTTACTCACTCAAAGAGGTTATTCTAAGATTTGAAGGTCCAAAAGCAGGATCAAAATTTTAGGAGGTAGGTTGAAAAGATGGCATTTCCATCTTTTGAAGACCTGTGGCGGTTAAAATTTCAAGGAGCCCAGGGGTGGATTTCACAAATAGACTAGTCTTTATCTTGAGTTAGGACGAGATACTCTTCCTAACTTAGGACTAGCCATACGTTTTTAATATCTCCTAGGACTAGTCCGAAAGTTAGGACTAGTTAATCCTATCTCTTATTGAGATCGACCCCAGGCTTAAGATATCACTCCTGCGTACCTCTGAATGCCTTCTGCTAGATGTCTAGCGATGGTGTTGACATTAATAACCTTCTTCTCTTGATCCAGACCAGGGGAGCTACTGCCGCTACCGATGGACCAGTCATGCTGTCTGTCGATGTTGTCCACGATGGAGCATAACAGCCAGAAGTAGTTCCTACAGCCGGGACCGTAGTCGTCTACATTCTTACTGTAATCCTATAAGGGGGATTATAAGTGCCATGTATTGCTTCAATTGATCAATTTCACAAGGATTTGAATGTTTTATCAGGAATGAAACATGATACATTGCAAAAGCCTTTGTAGATTAAACGGGCCTTTGCTTTGAGAAATCAAGCCCTGGTACCTGAACTCCATGAGGGAATAGACACTTAGTCTCATCTGCATAGACCAGGGGCCAGAGCTGACTATTATTTAAAACCAATACTGGTAAATACGTTTTACCTGCAAAAATAATTTTCATCTCTTGAGACAACAAATGTTTTTGTGACATTGTTTTACTCACTTATCAAAAACTACAGCACCTCAGCAAGTAATATTTTGAAGGATGGCAAATTTCTACCATCATTACTTTCAAACCATGTAAGTTTAATGTACATCTGTGGACATTGTGTTTTCTGTCCTACAAAAAAAGGATCAAAACCATTAAGCCAAAAATATTGCTTAACAAATTTCTGATTAATGCAACTTGATAGGAAATCATTCAGAAATTGTACATGGGGAGACAGAGTTTTGGCTGGTAACCTTTTCTGGTAACCAAAATTGTTTTGTGCTTTCTTCTTTTTGAGCTAAAGCAGCTCTATGGAATAGACCCTTCCCATCGCGCATGCGTACAGACCCTGCTGGTTTGCAAACGCCATAGAGTTGTGCACTAAGTAGACGCACAATCGCGTCTGCATCATGCAGCCATAACCTATGTAAAAAACAGCGCGTTGCTCCCTCATTTTTGCCAACCACAATATTGTTAGTGGGCACGCGCTTTTTGCAATTTACATATTTCATGAAACGGGACCTAGTCACTATTACAAAACAGAGGCTTGAGAGACTTGACCAGCTTCTTTGTTTCACCTTCTTGGGGCGTATACTCTGAGCTTGTGAGAGGAAACTGAGGAGACTAGAGAGCAGAGCCCATGAAAAATGCTGACATGGGAGGCTACTTCCTTCACACAGTCTGTAGAGAGAGTCGCAAACCTCTCGTCTCACGTACACCTTCAGATAATAGTAATAATAATAGTATTTATTATTTAAAAAATACTTTCCATGTCACTTAAAGCAATCGCACAACATCGGTAAACAGTATTGTCCAAAGGCCCACACTTCGTGTATCACAACTTATATATAAAATAACAAACCTGTGAAAAGCTCAATCGGTCATCGCAGTAGGGAGAAAATAACGGGAAAACCCACCCTTGTTTCCGCACGTTTTGCCGTGTCATGACATGTGTTTAAAATAAATCCGTTATTCTCGATATCGAGAAATGATATTTGTGTTTTCTCAAAAAGTAAAGCATTTCATGAAATAATTTTCTAAGGGAAGTCTTTCACCATTACCTTCTGTAAACCCTGTAAGTTATTTGTAAATCTATAAACTTTTAATTTTTGTTCTGTTCAGAAAGTGTCCAATGGCTTTAAGTCATTAAGAAATATAAGAACAATAATAATAATATAATTATATAATATCATTTTTAAATAGCGCACATATCTATCGCTCAGTGACGCTCTAGGCCCCTTAACAAATAGTTTTTTCCTGCAAGGTATGTGGGACTCCGTTTTGAATAATGAGACCTACTCCTTTTACATAGCACCATGTAATGGTTTACAAGGTGCTGTGGTGCAATATGCTACCAATCAAACCAGGAACACCGGGACGAACCCATTCTCTTTTTGATAAGTGCACTGGGTTCTTTTACATGTGTTATACAACACACGGGACCATCGGCTTTTACGTCCTATCCGAAGGACAAAGCATCATGGTTATGTGTCTTGCTTAAGGACAAAGGTGTCATGACTCTCGAACCCACACTCTGCTGATCAGAAACACCAGAGGTTGGATCTGGAACTCTTAACCGCTAGGCCATGAACTGACATATTATTGAGGAGATTAATAAAAAAAGTGATTCTTGAAGGTGGTTTTTCAAAGAAGTTTTACAAATTTCCAGCATATTTGCAGTTCGGATTGCAATCGGCAGACTAATCCACAAGCAGAGGGCAAATATTATCAAAAATTAATCGCCTTAGTTTTTAGTGTTGCTGTTAAGATAGCACACCAGAGGATGTCGAGCACAGAGTGCGTGTTGTTGACTCTGGGATTGCTTTTGTTGACAGTTTCAAACATTTGGTGAGTTTGTTTTAAATAATGTTGCTGCGTACCTCACTCGTCTGGAGCACCAGTCTCTGCAGCCACTTGTCAAAGAGTTTATTCTGGCAGAGTAGTACCCTGACTTCAGGATCGCTGTATGCCCAGGAGACCAGTAGCTTCATGGCATAGTGGATCACTGAAATGTAGAAAAAGTCTATTATTCATCAGGTGTTAAAAGGCACTTGACACTATTGGTAATTACTCGAAATAATTTGTAGCATAAAAACTTACTTGGTAAACAAGCAATGGAGAGCTGTTGAAAGTATAGCACATTGTGAGAGAAGGCTCCCTCTGAAGTAACATTGTTTTCGAGAAAGAAGTTATTTCCACGAGTTTGATTCCGAGACCTCCGAAATAGATTTTGAGGTCCCGAAATCAAGCATCTGGAAGCACACAACTTTGTGTTTTTTCTTCTAAAATTATCTCGCAACTTCAGCTACCAATTGAATTCAAATTTTCACAGGTTTGTTATTTTATGCATATGTTGAGATGCACTAACTGACAAGACCAGTCTTTGACAATTACCAATAGTGTCCAGTGTGTTTAATATTACACTGACATGCTACTTTCTAATTGCAAAAAAAAAAGGAAATGGGCCAATCACACTTAACTTTTTTTCAGTTTTCTATGGCAATTTTTTGAAAAGAAAAAAAAAACGAAATCAGCTGATCAGCTGAAAAGTTTCATGCCTAAATACAGCATTGCTTTCTAATGGGGTTCATTCAACAATGAACACATCTTGAAACCACGGTCATTCCCAAATTTGCATCAGGAATAAAGAACATTATTTGATTTGCCCTCACACCGATATATTAGCATTCTATACTCAATACTTTCCTGAGCTCTGTGAAAAAAAAATCACAGGCACTTTTACTCAGGAGGGATTCAAACCCACGACCTTTGCCATTCTAGAGCAGATTCCCACACACTTTTGTGTAGAGTTACCACAAATAGGACAAAGATTGCCGCCACCTCTTGGCCAGTAGGCCTTGGTATGTAGTTTCTGTAAAGACCCAACCTATAATCCTTACCCCAGTATCCAGCACGGACTTGTACAGTATCAGACGGTGCAGCTGCTTCATACAGAACGGTCATCAGTCTGTCTAGAACACCTTCCTCGGACATCAACTCCAACAGTTGCTGAAAGAAAATAGATTCAATAGATAGATGTTACAATTCAGGAGGATCACAGACTCTGTGGATCATCAGAAATACAAAAACTACAGATTTGGACACAATGTTGGCTATTTCTTTCTCCCTTTGGTGATTACCACATTTCTCTCAAGACAATTAAGAAGCTCAAGCAGATTTTGAAACGAATCCTAAACTCAAGAGAAAATCCTGAAAAATCACTGTTTAATATCTTCTTACCTGAGATAGTTTGGTGGTGATGCCTCCCACGTCAGCACTACTCTGTCTCGTCCTGCGAGGACACTTATGCGGGGCTTCTTCACTGGAGGAATGCGCCTCAAAGACGTCATCTTGTCCCTGATCTAGGGGGGCCTGCTCGATGGCAAACTCATTGATGAGCTTCAAGATGCACGCCAGGCAGTCTTGTTGCCACTGTCATAAAAACAATGGAGCAAGAAAACAAGATAATGGTAAAATCAAACGGGTTGTGAAACAAGCATCAAAAATCCTAGGGATAGACATCGATCTTGATGAAACTTGCAAAGATAAGGTTCAATCTATAGCAGAGGCAGTCGAATGTAACACTAACAAATTCTTCATCAAACTAAGAAATGGTAGGGAGATGGCAGTCACTTCGATGCAAAACAAACAGGTACCTCAACTCCCTCATACCATACTCTGTCCTCAGTGTTCAACTGCTTTGTTTACTTTCTGCTTAGATGTTGGTTTCAGTATGATTCCATTGTGGTTTATTATGTAGTTTTCTGATTAATTAATAGTATGTATTTCCAGTAGTTTATTTATGATTGTGCTTTATTAATTTTGTCTGTATTGCATGTATTCAAAATGAATTTCCTCCACGGTAGGACCAATAAAAATTAAATTGAATTGAATTGAATTGAATTGAATTGAACTAAATTATTTCCCCCTTAGGAAATTAAACCTTGTTGAGTAATTAATAAAGTAAAGTCTGTATCGGTTGGTGATAATATTCAGTTTTCTTGGCGTTAAACAACTGAGAATATTTCTAAAGGTTGCCAGTCCTTCGTAATTAACTACCCGGCTCTCGCCAGTGCCCATTTATAGTCCTCGGTAGAGAGAAGCAATCCTGATTAAGTGCCTTTCTCAAGATTTGACAGAATGACATACCAGGTTCCAATGCTGTCCACTCTTAGCTTCCAGGTTTCCAGACATGAAGATGTTAAACAGGTGTTTCAGACCTCCACTCTCAACAAACTGAAAACAAGAAAACATCCAATGCTGTGACATAAAACTCTGTCAAATATCTGAATCTAAATTATATAGTCGGCAAAGCATCCTACATGTTATGGAAACAACACACCAACTTTTCATAAAGAAGACAATGAAGAGAACCTCTAATGGGAAAACCCACTGGAGGGAAGGGGGCTGAAAAACCCCAATCCACATGTCCAGGTATCAAACCGTTGGTCCCATAAGTGAAAGGCAGGGCCAGAAACCACTGAGCCAACCTGAATGCCAAACATGATGTCCGAAGTTGATGTGTTACTTGAATAGGCAATAACAGTGTAAACAGCCAGTCTTCACTGCATGTTAAAGGGTCTGGGTACTTTGTACACAATGTCCACAGATTTACATTAGTTTGAAGATAATGATAGTAAAAAGCTTCCCTTATATTATTACTTGCTGAGGTGCTGTAGTTTTTGAGAAATGAGTAAAACAATGTCACAACAATTATTGAAGTCTCAGTTTCAGCATGCAAAAGCGTATTAACCAGTTATGGTATTTTACTACAACATATCATAACTGGTTAATATGTTTTTACATGCAAAATAATTTTTGTCTCACTGAGATTGAGACGAACATTATTTTTGTGACTTTTATCTTCTTTTTCTCATTTCTCAAAAACTACAGCACCTCAGCAAGTAAAATTTAAAGGGAAGCTTTCTACTATCATTATCTTCAAACTGAGTAAGTTTAATGTAAATCTTTGAACATTATGTTTTTTGTTAAAAAAAGTACCCAAATCCTTGAGCGACTGGGTTGATGGCTGGCCACTGTTATTAGACCCAGCCTAAGGCCCAACCCCATTCCATTTTTGTCTTTATTATTTACCATTACGTTCCATGACTCTCTCCCATCATCTGATCCAGCAGTTGACAGACACGGCTCACTTTGACTCAGCTGAATACCCTAAGACAGGAAACAATTATTCATCGCTCATTCTAAAATGACAAGTCCTCTTTTTATATCTCTGAACAAAAGTCATTGAATAAGCCAGCAAAGCTGATAATTTATAATCTTTTCATGAGAAAATTGAATTAGCCGTGCAAACTGCTTTACCAACCAAAAGGACCTATGGTATAAAAACAAAAAGTAGTGTCTTTGAGCCTTCCAGAAAGACTCTAGGTCGTTTTTGTATTTATATATAAAGCACAGATTCCCTAAAAAATATTCTTGAAAAATAAACTTACAAGTAAAAGGCCAACTTAGAGAAACACAAGGTAAATGTGCCTGTGAATTGGATGTGTGTAGAAACCTGTAGACAAGGGAGGGTGCTTGCAATGAAACAAAACAAGTGCATCGGAATCTATCAACTCCATTATCAAAAAGTAACATATTTTAACGATTTGAAACCTTAAAGGCAGTGGACACTATTGGTTATTACTCAAAATAATTATTAGCATAAAACCTTACATGATAATGAGAAATGGGGAGAGGTTGATAGTACAAAACGTTTTGAGAAACGGCTCCCTCTGAAGTGACATAGTTTTTGAGAAAGAAGTAATTTTCCACGAACTTGATTTCGAGACCTCAGATTTCGGATTTGAGGTCTCGAAATCAAGCATCTGAAAGCAAACAACTTTGTGTGACAAGGGTGTTTTTTCTTTCATTACTATCTCGTAACTTTGACGACCAATTGAGCTCAAATTTTCACAGGTTTGTTATTTTATGCATATGTTGAGATACACCGAGTGAGAAGACTAGTCTTTGACAATTACCAATAGTGTCCAGCGTCTTTAAATTATCCTATCCATGAATTTTACATTACAATCACATTGAGTGATGTGGACCCACCTTAAGATCAATGGTGCCAAACTCAGACGAGCTGGGTAAAGGACTATGGTCACCTCTTCCAACGCAAGCCTGGGTTGAAATTTCAAGAAAGAGAAAAAAACATTACAAACTTTGATTTAAATTTCAAGGCAGTGGATTTAGACCATTAACCCATACACCTAGATGCAGTTGTAAGTGTGTCTGTGCGATACAAAATTATAACAACCAATAAACATTACAAATTTGCAGTAGTCACCATGTAGAAAGATCTCTTTTGAGTGATTGGTGGTTCTGAGAAGAAACTAGGGACTCATTGTTTGAGTGATTTGCCTGTGGTAATTTTTTTCACAAAAGTCAGGAAAGTACCGAGTACACAGTGTTAGGGTAAAAACAAATTATGTTCTTTATCCTCAATGCAATACTAACATCTATTTAGACTATTTTTATAATGTTCTTTTTTTTATAAGAAATGTTCCAGTATTATAAGGATTCAATAGTCACTTTTATTTTTTTTCAGATGGTCTCTCTATGACTGGAAACAAGATACATGACCACATCACTCCCATCCTCTATAATCTACATTGGCTTCTTATCAAACAACCCAACTACTTCAAAATTTCACCATTCTCACTTTCAAGGCACTCCAGGGCTCAGCCCCACTCTACATACAAAACCTGTTGACTCCCCGTACTACAAGACCAGCCGTCGATTTCACAAAACTCTTCCTAACTTAAGACTAATCTTAGGACTTAGGACGAGTCCCAACCCTGCACTGTAGCATGCGGACCTTAAGATTAATCCCAAGTTAAGACGAGTTACTCGTCCTAACTCGAGATAAGACGAGTTCTAGATCTTTGTGAAATCTGGAATTCGCTTCCTGAAAACCCCAGGGAAATACACAGCATCTCCATCTTTCAGCAGCAACTCAAGACACACCTGTTCACACTTGCTTTCCCAACCACTTGAGAATTCCCTCTTTTCCATCTTGACCAGTGCCTTTGAATGGTTTGATATTAGATTCAGTGCGCCTTTACAAATGCTGTGTTTTAATTATTTATGACAAACTTACCAGAGACTTCCCACGTTTCTTGCGGTCTGGCTGGCCGAGAGACTCTACAATCTGGAGTGAGTAGAGTAACTTATGCGTGTTGCTGACGTCAAGAAGCTCCGGCCAGTTGGCTTGGGTAGCTGTCGGGGTAGCAGAGATGTCCTCCTTGGTTGCTGCTTTCTTATCGGCAAGGACTTCTGCCTGGTCATCCTTTAAATCTTTGTCTGCTTCCTGTTGATAAAAAGACAAAGTTTTTTTTCAATGATAAATGAACTAAGCCTATTTACCGAGTTACATGTTTACTAACTGGTTGTATTTTTTAAAGAATTTACTCCTAATGTTATAATTCTGTTTCTTAGTTTTTAATTTGTTCCTTACTAATGCCATGTTCAGTGGCCTAGAGCATGTCAACATGATTAAGGTGCTATAAAAGTGTTGGTATTATTATTATTATTTAAGGGACACGTTGCCTTGGATCGGGCGAGTTGGTCTTTGAAAAGCATTTGAAACTCGTTTGTTATGAAATGCATATGGTTAGACAGATAATTTAAAAGTAGAATATAATGATCCACACAAACATGCCTCCTAATTGTATGGTTGTCCTTATACGTCGTGATATCAGACGATAACCTACTCCCAGTTTTTATATTGCACTCTGCGTATTGTGAGTGTCAATGCGTCACGCTCCGCATACGGTCAGTGCAAATATTACGTTATGAACTTTGCACATGCAAAATAAAAAACAAAAATACAACCTAACCTCATTGACTTAATGAGGCTGGAAGATAAAAATGTTATCACACGCCTGCTTGTGAAGTACAACCAATAATAGCGCTTCTGCGTCCTATATCCATCTTGGGCTCCGCCTCGTTGGATATGGAATGCAGAACACTGTATTTTTCCATATTCCACTTGCATTTGTGTGATAACTTACAATAACGCGTTTGCATCCCATATCCAACTCGGTTCATTAGCATTGTTGGATATGGGATGCAGAAGCATCACATCTTTCTGTATTCCACTGCACTTGTGTGACAACTAATACTGAACATGAATGCATCTACACAGCACATAGTTCCTACACATAGTCAGCCCACCGAGTGTCTGACCATTCAACCATATTAACTCTGTTTTTTTAATACCCATACACCGATGTGTGTTAGCACTGGTCCTGTGAAAAAATATCACAGGCATATATTACTCGGGTGGGATTCGAACCCACGACCCTTGCACCTCTAGAGCAGTGTCTTTACCAACTAGACTACTGAGATCACTCGGTAGCTAGAGGCAGCTCACATCTGTTATATCTCATTCACTGTGTTTTTGCACGACATCAACTATCCAAGAGTACGTTATGATATTATGTGGTGAATGCATCTGTAGTACACATTCAACCCTCCTACTGTCTGACCATTCAATATCATCCAGTGTGGGTTGATTAATACATAGGGTGCATTTGATTAGCTTCCCTGTGTCGACGCTGCAGTGCTCATTCGGGCGATCCCCTGACTAGAGCTAATGGAACGCCCTCTCGTGGTGACGTCATGCACCTCGGGCCAGCCCCAAGTGACCCGTTCAACAAGCAGGGCACTTGGGGCTGACCCGGGTGAGCCCCTGGAATGACATCGAAGCTATTTGAGTATAGCGTGGGCAGACTGGGGTCGACCCGAGGAAGCTAACTGAACACAACCATAAACTACACAATCATCTCCATTCCTCAGCACCTAAAGAATGGGCCTCATATCTCAAAAACAAAGCTCTGCATATGCTATATGTGATGCCACTATTACTGTTAGTATTAGTATTATTATTTTTATTTTTATTATTGTTATCGTTATTATTATTATCGTTATTATTTTCTAGACAGCTTCTGTACTTACTGATGGTGAGACGAGCACTTTGAATTTATTGAGCATGTCTGAGCTGGTTGGAAGAAGCATGAGTAGATGCCAGACATTACGAGAGAGCATCTGAGTCCGCCCTAAAAGCTCTTGAGCTGTTTCCACATCCTGGAGAAGATTATAAGAGAAATGAGGCAGGGGGCAAGACATGGTTATTGATTAATAACTGATTATTGATTAATTAATGTAATACTTGCATCAGACATACCTTGTGGACTCAACTGTCATATGACACCAAAAAGTCTGAAAATAATTCATGCTTGGGTGAGCACTCTTCACTGAACAATAAGTAGCCTACATCTTGGAGTGAATTTTGGAAGCTCCAAAGGACTTACCTCTAAAAAATTGGAAGGCTAATTACTGCGCAACCTAATTTTCATACCCTTTACAAAAGTTAGCAGTGCTCACCCAATCATGAATTATTTTTGGAAATTTTTTGTGTCACATGAAATTTGAGTCCATAAGCTACCCATACATATAAACCTTTTCCCCAGAATCATATTTTTTTTAATTTGGCAGCCATTTCAAAAGTGTAAAGTTTTTTTTAAAACAACCTGTAGAGAACAGTTTTGCAGAGATGCCAACATTGAATTTTAAAAAAGAGTAGCATCTCCCAAATGTTAAGGGCGAGCGCAGCTTGGGCTCCCTAAACCGATCTTTCTATTACTCTCTACAATGCTAATTAGCTCATTTTCAGGCATTGTTGTGAAATAACAATTACCTGTATGCATCAACAGAACAGCTACAAATGTGTATAATGGCCAGTGAAAAAAAAATTGAAAAAAACCCCTGATTTCCCTCATCTTCTGACTATGTTTCAAAAATAAATGTAACATACAAAAGGGTGGCCTTACATAAATGTAACATAAAAAAGGGTGGCCTTACTTAAATGTTTTTGTTTTAATGATCAGAAACGCAACAACAAGCTATTGGGAGAGTGAAGAAAAAAAAGAAAAAAAACGTGTCCGGATTTTGGGCAAAAAATACGTGTCCGTATTTTGGGCATTGTCTGGGCATTGTCTGGACATCGGCGCTACAATTACTGGTAGGAAAACATGGAAACTGTCTAGCTTAGACCTCACAGGCCACTCAGTTGAAGGTATTTTTGTTCAGAAGGTCTCCTTTTATTTTGCCAAGCTTCGATAAAGTACATGTACAGCCAGCGTGGGCACAATAATAGTGAATACATGAGGAATGAGGTTACTGTGATGTGACACGTTAGCTCACACACAAACTCATTCCCCACGCACGTGTGCACTATTCCCCCCCCCCCCCATCGTGTATTAGAGATCAATGGGTACGATCTTGCAGAAATCCACTAGCGTAGAAAATGCACTCAGCCGGCCAGCCAGCGGGGGAGGGCACGCAACAATCATTCGGCGAGACACGTACATTGTTCGAGTGAATTCGCCGCTAATATTTAACACCGCGTTCTAAAATTAAAAGTGTTTTTCTTTTCTGTTACAATTGTTTTGATATTTTTCTTAATTTTTATTTCCACTTCATAGCTCATTAGTTGTTTGCATGTATTGTACAATTTAATAAAATTATATTGGCCGGCTTGTTTGGCGTGTTTTATTGAGTATTATCGTAGTGTCGTAGTCACGGCTCGAAATCGTATTTGCTACGCCCAAATCGTGTATGTTGGTATCTCTGGTTTTGGGATTTTGAGTGCCAGGGATGAGACTGGATAGATGTGAACATTTCTGATAAAAAAATGGCTTGGGGGTTAGGGTCCCTCTTGTTTTAGACCAAGAACCTTTCAGATGTTGCTGCAGACTTACTAGATAAATCCATTGTTCCTGGTAATGTGAGCATGCTCAGAACTACCTACACAATGGCAGTTTACCTGATACGTCTGCTGCCACAGAGGACAAGTTTGGGTAGCGACCATTTGTCAACCACTGTCAATAGTTCATGGTTACCTACGCATGCAATACATCCTGGGTACCAGGCAAAATCGCCCAATGGTCAACTCTAGTCCCTCGCTCGAACTTGATGTCAGCGTTCCAAAGTCCGGATGTTTACCAACTGTGTGCATCACTAGAAATTCATAACTACAGGTTTGGACACAATGTAGACCATCCTCCCCCCGACCGTACTAAAGCGTTTCAGAATGTCATTCTTGCCTAATTCTTGCCACCAGTTCAACTCCAAATTCAAAAGATAATGTTTTTCCAGGTTTGCTGGCATCACTGATAATTTTTTGCAGGCCTCATTTGTACATAAGTTGTTTTTTGTTATTGTTCCACTTTTGATGATTTTTATGGGTTTTTTCATCTCCCCCAGATTGGAATATCTGACCCAGATTGAAATATCTGTCCCAGATTGGAATATCTGACCTATATTGGAATATCTGACCCAGATTGGAATATCTGACCCAGATTGGAATATCTGACCCAGTGATGAGCCATTGTTATTGGGGCCTTTATCCCTCAGTCTGGGTGATGGCAATTTAGTCTGAAGGCACAGGCTAACAATCCTGAAATCAGGAAAGCACTTTCTCCATGCGAGACAGGTGAAATGCATCTGTCACCCAGAAAAGTGATGAATGTCAAGAAATATGACAATAATACTTCATATAAGTGGGGGTTTTTTCATTTTACCAACTCACCTGTTTCTCCCCCTGCAGTTCATTCAGCTGCTGTAACAAATGGAAGAGGCAGCCAAAATGGGGTTCTTGTAGGAGCAGCATCATGGGGAGTTTGGCTTGAGGAGGTGGGGGCAGACACGAGGCCGGCTGGTCCATACCGTCTCGTTTCCTCTCCCGTCGTATTGCACCAAATGACACAAACACAAGCTGCAAAACCACACACAACCACATGAAGTTGTTATTCCACAACAAACGACAAAATTGACAAACATAACAAGAACATGAATTAAAAGATTCGTCTTTACAAATCCAAAATTATGTATGATGTTAATTTAGTAATTATGTTTCACTTAAATGTATAGTAACATCATACACAATTTAGGATTTGTAAAAACAAATCTTTTAATTCATGATCTTCAAAAATCCAGATAACCTTATTTAATGACATAACAAGAACAGTTTTTATAAAAAGCTAATCCACACCTCAAACTTGCCAATAAGTCCAACCTTTTTAAAACTGTCTGGGTCAAATAGGGAAATTGGAATTCTTGAGATTTAAAACCAATGTTTGTTGGCAGTTTTGGTTTTAGGTTGTTTAAACAATGAACAAGATTTGTCGGATGTGAAAATTCCTGAAACACGATAGTTAACTGCTGCACAGCTTCAGACTTGCACCCCAAACAAAGATATTGTGGCTTATTATTTGATGTCTGAAATAAAATGTTGCATCCCCTATAACATTTTGTTTTTCGGGTTTTCTTTTGTCCCACCCACCCACAATTGTTTTGCTTTGACTATTCTGAATGGCCCCCAAGGGGTAGGTGTTTCTAAAGTTTCCTAAAGTTTTCTCTAGTGATACTTAAGCTCAACTACGACAACTAGTCCAGCATTCTCCTAAAGATGAGCAGGGTACACTGTTTGAGACCACAACAGCTCTTTTCAGAGCCAACACTCACTCAAAGAGATATCATATATGGTTGTACCAAGTTTACCATTTGGTATTTATAGTTACTTCTTTTTCATACAGTTAAGCCCAGTTCATACTTCCTGCGAATGGGAATGCAAATGCGATATGAATGTTGACGTCACATGTTTGGCAACAAAAATTTGCGACAGTTGAGCTGTCCTCAACTCTTCCGAATATTCGCAGCGAAAACAGAGTTGTGATGTCAAATTCACGTCAAATTCGCATTGCACTCGCATTGGCAGGAAGAATGAACCGGGCTTAAGTCATCCATCTAACAAGTCATGCTCACCTGAAGATCACAGAATCCCATCTCTTTCAGGTTCTTCTCATCGAGGTCAGGGGTCAGCTCATGACCAACGGAGATCATTCTGACCGGCCTTTGACCCTGGAGCGAGGACGCCGACAGGGCCCCCGTCAGACCAGCAAAGCCCATTGCAGGGGGCTGCTTCTGGGACGGGGCGTCTTCTTGTTCTGGGCAGGCCTGCTGCTGTTGCTGTTGGTGTTGCTGCTGCTGGAATTGCTCGCTGATGTGCGTGACCTCTGCCCTGAGGTCAGCAACGAGGTCGGATGAACTAAGCTCTACTGTAAACTGAGGGTGAGAAGGTTCAAAGACAAATGATCACAATGTTAATGCATATTTTCAAACCACCTTTTCAAAGTCGCCAGTGAAGTTTCTCATACCTTGGACAATTAGATGCTGCTAATAGAATGCATAAGACAAAAAAACATGGAAACAATGGAGCTATCCAGGGCTAAATATCTTTGCATGGTGGGAGTTTAATTAGGCGAGGTTTTTTCGCAGTAGCACCATGTGTGGATCTCTTTTGAGTAATTGTGGTTCTAAAAAGAACCAGTGGTTGACAACACAATGTTTCCATCAGTATGCTCAAGCCCAACTACCAGTTTTCTCCATGGCAGTACTTAAGCAGCATCCAGTAACATAGTCTGGCATCCTCCTGAGGACGATCAGAGCATACTGATAGAAACATCGATGATGATCGGAGCATACTGATTGAAATGATGAGTTGTCAATTATCGATGCTTCCTCAGAACCACCACTACTCAAAAGAGATTTACACATGGTGCTACCGCAAAAAAAACATTTCACCTGCTCCAATATGATATTGTTCATCCAAAAAAATCTCTGGGTTTTGAATGATAACTTTCATTCATTAAACTTCCTGGGTGTTTTGTTTTTAGACAAAATTTTACAAATGATCTCCCTAAAGAAACAATAATATTCACTTGTATGATCAAATTACAGGGATGTGATAAGCTGTTGAGAGAAAAAAACTGAACCCTGAGCGCAAAGTATGAAAGCTTGCGAGCATGAAACCCACTATTAGCATTTGTCTTTGGTTTTAAAAGCCCTACTCTTCAATCTGGGGCGTTATTATATGGTTATATCTCCATTTCTTTTAGAATTTGATCTTTAAAAACCCGAAGTTCCTTCTTCCTTTTTTAGGGCAAACGAAAAAATTCTGTTTAAAAACTGAGAAATCACATCCCTGAAATTTTAAGTGTCCAACAACTGTGTTTACATTTTGATGAGTCACCTTTTCAGTCATGCCAGCCAGCTGGCACACTACTCTCAGCGTCTGTGAGTGCCCCTCCAACAAATGTCTCTTATGATTCGTGATTCCTCGTCCCTGGAGCTGCCACTGACGTAGATGGTACGCATACCTGCCAAGGATCAAAACAATGATAGAGAAAGGTGTGGGTTTTTTTCTCTGGATGAGGAATTTTATTCAAAATGCTTTTATATAAAAAAAAATGCACAAACTATTTGTAAAATCAACTACTTCTACAACATACATACATACATATACGAGTAGGGCATTTATATAGCGCCACTACGTCAAGAACGCAGCACATTAGATAGGGTATAGAGTAGTGCTGGGCGAATAGTGAAATTTTGATCCACAAACTATTTGTAAAATCAACTACTTCTACATCATACATACATACATACATACATACATATACATGTAGGGCATTTATATAGCGCCACTACGTCAAGAACACAGCGCATTAGATAGGGTATATAGAGTAGTGCTGGACGAATAGTGAAATTTTGATATTTGACTACCGCTGGCCAACTATCCGAAATTAACTGGATATTCAAATATTTGTTTTTCGCCGCTAGAGGGCGCTATTAAAAAAATTAAATAAAATAAAAAATATTAAAAATATTTTTTTTTGCCGCTAGAGGGCGCTGTTCATTGGTGAATGAGATCGTTTGGGCGGATTGACATTAGTTTTAGACAGTGTCACTCGGTTCATTCATAAAAATAACCGGATCTAATTTAAAGATGGCGATTTGCTTTTTCTTTTGATCGTGATTGACTCTACGTGAAGGAAAACTTTCGTAATCTTTGAACAAATTACGTCAGAAATGTCATTGTTTTAACTCTTCACGGAGGTGAGCATAGTTAAATACTTAATTTATGCTGTTTTATGCTGTCTTAAAAGAAGTTTAATAAGGATTCAGACAAAACATTCCTATCAGTTGTCGCCCGACGTCCGCGGATATTCGGATATTAAAAGAATATCCGGTTACTTGGTTTTAATTACAGAACTATCCGGTTTATAAATAGGTATTCGCGCTCTATGCGGATATCCGGTTAAGAAAAAAAAGGCATTCGCGGTTACGGATTGGAAAACCTATTCGCCATTAAGCGGATATAGAGAATGTTTGATACACTTCTTAAATGTTCAAAGAGAGTCGGATTCCCTGATTGAGGTGGAGAGTGCATTCCAGGTGTGTGGAACAAAATGTGAGAATGTGCGACTTGAGGCCGACTTAAGAACAATATGTTAAGAACAATATGTTGTTTTATGAAGTGCATGGCATTTAGTTAGTGAAAAGGTACCTTTCTAAATAATACTAATAACAATAGTGGATTCTCATATAGCGCCCATATCCGTCACTCAGTGACGCTCCTGGTGCTTTAATATGGCTATGTAAACCTCTTCTTTCTTACCTTTTCCTGAAGGCCTCAAGATGTGTCTTAAGGAGGATCAGTCCTCTCTGTAGCACCAAGAGACTGGAGTCTTGAGAAGTATCCAACTGAGCAGACGCCTGAGACAAACTCTCCATGCAGCGCTTTATAAACTCCTCCTCCTTCTCCAATGAGCCATTACCAGCTGCAATGGACCAATCAAAATTAGGTAAAGGGTCATGAATATTTATGGATTAAGGCAATGCCATGAATATGTTTAGATCAAGGCAATGTTGTGGATATGTAAAGATTTTGGCAGTATCTGTGCTGTCCTTAAAGAATCCATAACCAGCTATGACAAACCAATCAAAAGGAAGTAATAATGAATATTCATAGATGAAGCTGTGACTTGAATCAAACAGATATAACTGAGCTTTACAGCCATAGCAGAAATCATCAATAGACACTTGCACTGACGTCCAATGCAGCCTTTGTCTCTTTTTTCTCTTAACATTTTTTTTTTATGAGAGACACCTAACTTCACAAGGCCACTTCAAGGTGTCTTGGGCTGATGACCCAATTCACGTTGCCCTGTACATTTACTCCTGGGGCTGAAACAGGGTTTCCCTCTTCACGGTTGGTAAGGATGTAGGAATAGGTATCATCCACTAGGAGCCTGGCTGATAGAGCAGACTGCACTACCTTCTGTCTGCTCACAGCCTGACATTTTCTGGAGTTTTATACAAAATTTGAACACAGATTACACACGCGTCGCCTAAAATGCACACTACATAGTAACACACAGGGACGTTGACGCCCAAAATGGTGCAGTCAAGATTGATTTGTGGGTGATGACTTCGGGAGAATTCGGTCAAAAAAGTCATGAGACTAATACTGACCAGTTATGTATAAATTATGATATAAACTCTGAAATATTTGACCAACCGTTGATGTAGTAGGAGTTGATGTATTTGATTGCAGATAAGCTGACGTCAGTATTCTTAGCTCGCAGAGCAATCTTCCATAGATGATCAATTCCAGGCATCTACAACACAAGCATAAAGTTATGAAACAAATAATTTTAGCTAAAAACCTAGAGATCAGGCAGTCTGAACTTTCCTTGCCCAGAAAATAAAGCCCTGCTTCTTATTGCAATTTCCTGTCTTACAAGAAAATTGAAGCAACAGCTGTATCAACAAAAATACTAAGAAATCAGGGAAATTCAAACCATGGTGGATGAGGCAAACAAAATTTGTAAACGATTCAAACAGTCCTTCGAGAAAGACTCTGCTAGGGTCAAAACATTAGGCCATTAACTATTTTGGACTAACAAACAGATGAATTCACATCTAGAGGCGGGCTATCATAAACAATGAGTTTGCTAGTCTAGCTAAGCTCCACAGCTGTTGAACAAACGGACAGACAGAGACAGCCATAATGGACAAACAAACAGATAAATATACATCCACAGTAGGGTGCTGAGCTGGTAAGAGCACCGAACTCAAGTTCTGGTGTTTCTGTTCAGCAGAGTGTGGATTCGAGTCCCGGTCGTGATCATTGTGTCCCTGAGCAAGACGCTTCACTATAATTGCTTCTCTCCACCCTGGGGTAAATGGGTAACTGTGAGGGCATAGATGGTTCTTGTGATTGATTTAACCCAGTAACTCATAATTGTTGCACAGGCTGTATACTTCACAGGGAGCTGAGATGGATAAAGAAATAAACTAAATGGTCCAGTGACCATCAGAGTTTCTCGAGAAGGCGTCGGCTGAAGACATCCTCTCGCTCAACTGACCAGGGGCAATAATGTTGCAAGCATTTTGAAACGCCCTTCATGTGTGAAAAGGGCTCTTTAAAAACTGGTTATTATATTATTACAGGTGGGCCATCATAAGATTATGAGCTTTCTAGTCTAGCTTTAAGCAACACATCTACTGGGAAAACAGACAGACAAACAGGCAGTTGTAATGGACAAACAAACAGATATATATACCTCTACAGGTGGGCTATCATAAGATGACGGTGCTTGCACACCTACTGGGGAAACAGACATACAACCAGGCAGCCATAATGGACAAACAAACAGGTAGATATACAGGTGGGCTATCATAAGATGACGAGCGTGCTAGTCTAGCTTAAAGTAACGCACCTACCGGGAAAACAGACAGACAAACAACCAAATACAATGGACAGACAAACAGATAGTTATACCTCTACAGGCGGGCTATCGTAAGATGACGAGCTTGCTAGTCTAGCTAAGCTACACAGCTGAGTGAAGAGGTTAAGACCAGTCATGCTAATACTCTCCGGCTCAAGCTGGGGCATCTACAAAGACAAAGTAAATCCACTCCGATTAATGTTCACCTTGGTGTATGGTACGACTCACCTTGGGTTTTTTACCAAGAGTTTTCACCTGACAAAAGTATCAAAAACTTCTACATTCTTATCTAAATGTGAAAACTACAACTACAAATGTAACATGTAAAGTTTACTAAGACTTTATTTTTAAACTACTTGAAATTTTCAGTAGCAAAAGAAATTCTGATGCATTTTTTTACCACAAAGGTTCTAACAGAGTTCCTTTCAGAAATATAATTTTGTGGATATGTACGTTTCGATTGTTGAGATACATGTTAGAATATCATAGAAGAATAGTGAATCGCAACAAAATAACCTCACACTAAAATAAAGGAAACTACTTAGCACACCAAATTTCTTTTGCTTACAGGTTTTCAGTTGTTTATAAAAGTAAATAAATAAAGGATGCGAGAAAAAACTGTGTCCACTGTATCTCAAAAAGGCTAATACTTACATCAGGGATGAAGAACAGTATGGTTCTGTCTCACCCACAATTTTTACTAATTCTGGCGGCCATCTTGGCAGCCATCTAGGATCTCTAGTTAACAACCCAATTGTGTTTACATGACCCTAAAAGGCACCCCAAAATATTTGTGGGGTTAAGAACTGGGGGGGGGGTGCACGGGGGCCCTGTACATACCCCCTAACATGTACAAGTTCTGTAAATAAGAAGTTTTGAGTACCCTATACATGTATATTTAGAAATTTTGATATTTTGTTCCATATGCCAGGAAAGTAACTAGGGTGGGGAGAGGGATGTTTGAGAGGGGGGGGGGGGTTCTTAACATACCTTGTTGAAGAAGATATGCTTGAAGGTTTCTAACCCGAGTGCATGTTGGTCTTTGTTACCAGCCTGGTTGAGGAACCAACTCAATGCTTCATCACCACATTCAGGGTCTGTGGCCAGACACGTCCACAGGGTGTCCACTTGGTCAAGAGTTAATCCTAAGTAGGCCAAAATAAAATTAACATTTCATGCAATGAAATTATTTACATTTGATTAACCCTTGTACAATCAGTACACTTTTAACAGAAGTGAGTTATTCCCCAAAAAGATGTGTAGTTTTTAAAAAAATAAAACAGCTTGTGTCCACTCATTTACACTAAACTTACACGGTTTAAAGATAAAGATGGTAGAAAGCTTTCCTTAAACTATTACTTGCTGAGGTGCTGTAGTTTTTTGAGAGATGAGTAAAAACAACACACGTATTAAGAACTCAGTATTATTGTCATTATTAAATTTAAAAGAAATTAAACTCTGAAGATAGGTAGATGCATTATTCCTCACTTTTGGAAAACAGTCCAAGGTAAAAAAAAATTAAAGAACAACAACATTTGAATGAAAGATGTCAAGTTTCAAACTGTGTATTTACTTACTGAAGTGATCAGGTGATCCTAGAGTAGAAAAGACGCAAGTCAGGAATTGTAGTCTCGCTTGTACCTCAGTAGTATGTGTATAGCTGTTGAGAAATGACAAAGGACTGGTGTGAAAAATAGGACAAGTCTATTGGGCTGAAACAATATGAACCTATGTAATGGTCACACAAACTCAGGCGTGACTGGCAAACAGGGTTTCTAAGAAATCAGCAGCCTCGATCCAAGCTTTAACGGTTTCATAACTCTACTGGGCCTAATTTCATAGCTCTGCTTACCGTTAGCGCAGAATCGGCGCTACAGAAGCAGGGAATTCTGTACTTATGGCCAGCATATTTCACGGGTTAGCGGGAATTTTGGCTTTTGCGCGTGCGTACTCCGCGTAACTAGGCATTCTAGGCTTACATGGCTAGCACAGAAATTCGGCACTTGCACGTAAGCGAGGAATCGTGATCATAAGCGCAGAAATTGGCGGTAGGCAGAGCCATGAAATTGGGCCCAGATCTTTCTGAGAAAGAATAAAATATCAGATTAGGGTAAGAAGAATAAGCACTCACAGTGTTCTGTCGGGGCGTTCACCACTTCTGACCTGGCTGGTATAATGAATGAGATTACTGAAGAATAGTTCCATCATATGAAGCTCTTCCTCTGCCCACCTACATTGCATCAATCAAACAGGTAACCAGTCATTATTTACATCTATTAAATCTTTGTGGTACCACCTGCTAAAATAAAGGATTCAAACTACATCTAGCTACCGGGCAATCTCGGTGGTCTGGTTGGTAAGACACTGCTCTAGATTTGCAAAGGTTGTGGGTTTGATACTATGTTTTATACTACCAACAGCTCTCCATAACTCATCACCAAGTAAGGTTTTATGCTAATAATTATTTTGCTTAATTACCAATAGTGTACAGAGCCTTTAAGACACAAAGTTTTGAAACTTACATGGTGATCCAGTGGGTATTGTAATTATTACGATATTGTTGAAAGGAACCAAACAGCTTCGGCAAAAGACGTAGAGAAACAACTTCGGACCTGCAGATCAAAATTGCATAAAAAACATGAACAATTCATAGGAACAAAATCCACAGAATAATGTACATAGCAGACATGAAATTTGGTTGGAAGTAGAAGGGTTGGTCTACATGCACACATAACAAGTCTTTAATAAACATTTCAGCCGTCGATTTCACAAAGAGTTAGGACTCGTCTTATCTCGAGTTAGGACGAGTAACTCTTCCTAACTTAGGATTAATCTTAAGGTCTGCATGCTACAGTGCAGGGTTGGGACTCGTCCTAAGTCCTCAGATTAGTCTTAAGTGAGGAAGAGTTTTGTGAAATCGGGAAAAACAAAATTGCAAATCACACTTAAGTAGGAAGAATATATCATGCCTGATACAGCTAACAGGCAGTCAAGATGGCTCAGTGGTTTCTGTCCCTGCTTTCCACCTCTGTGTATCCCAGTTTGAGTCCTGGGCCCGATTTCATAGCGCTGCTTAGCGTCCAATTTTGTGCTTACTGTGCAATTTCTATTTCATAGCGCTGCTAACCGCAAGCACACGAAAAGGCATGCTTACCGCACGAAAAATAAATGACGTCACAATGCAAATCCAAGGTAAACACGCAATATGGCCGCCCAATTTTTCTGCTAACCTGTGAATACGCTAAGGCTTAAGCAAATTTTTCTGCTACAGCAAGCACGCAAATTTGCTTACCACTAAGCAGCGCTATGAAATTGGGCCCAGAGCTTTGCATGTGGAATGAGTTCTCCAGTCCCTACCTGACTGTGTCTGTTTCTCCTTGTAGGGGTTTTCCTCACATGTCTAAAACTTAAATTTCTTTATTGTCTTCTTTACAACAAGTTGGTGTGATGTTTCCATTAGGATGGTCTAGTATACAAACATTGAGTGGCTCAGAGAGTGGAATGGGAGGAATATTATCGCAAGGTAAAATTTTGACTGTTCCATTTCACGAGGCGAAGCCACTCAATATTTGTTTTATATAACTGACATATAGATTCTTGTCATTTGATGTATTTTAAAAGTATAACATTATGAAAAATCACACATTACTGACAACCAAAAATCATATAGCGTCGCATAGCAGCAACAATGCACAAATCGGATCACAACCTTTTGCACAGGTGCTCCTTTGTTTTAGCAGCGGCGCGGCAGCGCTGTACTGCTCAAAAACATTGGGAACAAGGATGATCCTAACTGTTGAATGGGAAATGCTATTCCCCATGGCCGAATAGGTCTTTTTGATCGCCGGTGCGAATGGGAGTAATAGTGAATGTCATGTGAAGCAAGTTCCACCAATCAAATGACAAGGATCTGTATGTCAGTTATACAACACTATCTAATTCATATTAATTTTGGTTTTACCCATATACGCTGGTGTGTGTTAGCACTGTTTACCATGTACTTTCCAAAGTTCTGTGAAAAAATAATCACGGGCACAGAACTCCAGAAAGTACCGAGTATACAGCGCAAACAACAGCAGTCAGTGTAGAAGTAAAACCAAAATTAGTATTCTTTATCCCGATGCAAATTTAACATCTATATAGTTCAGATTCAGAGCTACAATCCAAAATGCTTGGGACACCCATTCCTAACATTAAATAAAACAATTTCCTGTGCACTTCCCATTCTAAAAATAAAATTGTCCCTCGCCCCCCGCCCAATGTTGACTGTAACTCAGAAGACGATCGGCAATTGGAACCAACATTGAAAGGGGGCAGGGGGGGGGGGGGGGGCTTAACGAGATATGGCCGGGATTGTAGCCCAAGTTTTGCCCTTCTCTTTTACCTGTTGCTCTTCAGATTCTCCAGACAGCCTTCGACAAACTTCATGCGGATTTCTCTTTCAGGGAACCAACAGACGAGCGAACATAGAAGTTTCTCCGCCTCCGCTGCTAGTCCCTCTGCGAGATGGATCTATGTATGATATGGGTGAAAAAAAAAGTTATTGACAAATATTTTGTTCTAATCACCAAGGCCCAAATGAGGAAAACAGCAACGCTGTAAAAACTTTGTTAAAAATTTCAGGAGAAAAGGATAATTTCAAACTTGTTAAAAACATGCTCAAGTGCTGTGAGCACTTTCGTGGATACTGGATCTATAGAAGATGTCATTATTATTATTATCACTTTCATCCAGCCCCACTACATGTTCACTTCTATAAGTAAAACGAACAAGCCATGCCATTTGTTCAGAAGCGCAACATGAAGTTTAAATATGGTCAACTTTATCTGCATTTTGGTCATTACAATGGTCATTAGCCTTCACTCTCTAAAAAAACCTTTCTGGTTATAGGGGACCCAGTGAACGATTTCCATTGAATAGCAAAGCAAAATGCTAAGCAAAATGCGTCAGTTGCTACTCTTTTCCTTCGACGGCTCACTGCACTGAGAGTCTTGTATGAGCTTTTACCACCGCCGCGGGAGCCATGCTTAGGGGTTTCTGTTGGCAGGCACCAAATGCTACTCAATATCAGCCTTTGATGTACATAAAATCTGTTCAGTCAAAATATTTTGCTATGCAAAATTGCTGGATGAAATTATGCCCTGGAACCTCAATCCTCCAAAATCCCTTTCTTTTACTTTTTTATTTATTTTAATCCTTCTGACAATAAAATTAAAACAAGCACCGGCTGTTCAGGGAAGGGCAAAAGTTAAAAAAACTGTCATCGAAAAAGATGTGCCTTTCTTTGACAAAGCTCATAAAAAGGTTAAAATTCATATACTCTACATTACACACTCCACATCAAATTGTTTAGTCGTATTAACGTAACATTTTCACTCTTTCAGTGCAAAAGGTACGTGTACAATCTATTTTATGTATTCCGAAATTGCCATTATCATACATGGTTTTTTCTTCTTAAGATACTCAAGAAGTGTTATAAATCGTACATGTACGACCCATAATACACATGTTGTAACGACAGAGCAATATCACTCAATAACACTCAGTATACTCTTGACTTTGGGTTGTACCAATGCAACACAAATCAGCAAGATACATTTTGAGAAAGAAAGACTTAAAACAAAAAATTGTTTTCACAATTTCGAAAAACCTCCAAAATCTGGGTATTTAAGGTTCAAAGCGCAAACAAAAGGGGTCACTGAAAAAGTTAAAATAAATAACACAAGCAAAATAATGTTAATCTCTTTTGTTTTTGTTTTGTTTCCCCTTCAATACAGAATGAGGCATAACAGAACATCAGTACACAGACTGTGCAGTAAACATGATCCTTACAGCGTGCTCATCCTGTACTTGGTCCCACAGTAACGTGTGCCCTCTTTTGCAAACTTCCTCAAAGTTGAAGTCCACAAAGGGAGTGGATGGGTCCTCTCTCTCATTGTGATTGGAACACGTACCTGGGAGGGTTGACAAAAAATCAAGTTCCTGTTAAGACATATGGCAGTATTCATTACTCAATTAGACCAATAGAGTTCAGAATGTACCATCTTTAAGTACAAATTAATCAATATTGTGAGGCCTTTTCCAAACAATGTTTGGGGTTTGAGCTCAGGCTCTGGCTCCAAAATTAATTTTGAAAATGTAGACTTTCCGTTAATTGCCCAACGTTTCAACCCATAATTATAACATCAAAGTCTTATATAGCGCACGTGTTTACCAACAAGATACTCAAGGCGTTTAGTATGAACATCTATACAGAAAGAAAGGTTATTGAAAGTTATGAATTCTGAGACCCAATTATGTAGCACCTTAAATAAGGGTTTACAAGGTGCTACGGCACGTACAGCAGCCACAGCCAGGAACACAGGGCCAAGCCCCTTCTCTTTTGCGATGGTTAAGTGTCTTGCTTAAGGAACAAGTGTCACGGATGGGGATTCGAACCTATGCTGACCAGAGTTTGAATTCGGTGCTCTTAAACGCTCGGCTACGACACTTCCACCCATAGCAGAGTCTTTCTCAAAGGCTCAGCACAACACCAAATGAACAGGTGTAAAAAAAACGGTCAGGTAGAAATACATGAAAAGAAAGAGCGAGAAAGGCGGAAAATTGCACAGAAAACACAAGGAGCCAACAATGAATAGGGAGACAAAGGAGGAAGGGGTTGGAGAGAAGGGGCTGGTTGAACCACAAGAAGTTTTTCCAAAGCAATTCAGTAACAACAGATTGCACACTTACTAGACAGTCTACTTCGATACACAGGTCCCATATCAGGCAGGTGATGATGATGGCGATGACGATGTGAGTGTGGATGATGATGATGATGTATTGAACTGAGATGAGCGCTGAGTTGCAAGAGTTCATCAGAGCAGACAGAGTCTTCCTCTTCTTCTTCTTCCCCGTCAAAGTCGGCCATGTTCTTCTCGGACTTGGCGCTGGCCTGGGAGCTACTGCACGAGCCTTCGTCTGCGCTGATCAGCTCGTCCATTACATTGCTGTAGGAATGACATTTTTTTAACATCACTAGATGAAAACAAATCCCCTTTGGACAAGCTAGTATACTAATACTAATACTAGTTTCTTATATAGCGCTTTATCACACCCCTAAGGGGCGTATCAAAGCGCCCAGTATTTTTCCTGCAAGGTTTGTGAGCTACATTTTTAAGTATGAGACCTATTCCTTTAAAGCACCATGTAATAGTTTACCAGGAGCTGTGGCGTAATATGCTGCCGATCAGACCATGAACAACGGGGCCAACCCCTTCTCTTTCCAATAATTGCACTGGGTTCTTTCACGAGAGTTACATGTACACAACACACCGGACCAATGGCTTTACTTCCCATCACAAGGAAGAAGCATCATAAAAGTGGCTTGCTTAAGGACACAGGTGTCACGACTAGGACTTGAACCCACACTCTGCTGACCAGAAACACCAGAGCTTGATACTGTTTTGCAGCTTGCAATATTCTTTTAGATCGTGTTATTTATCCAGTTCAGCCACATACACCTCATACAATTTCTTCCCTTGACCTTGTTTTCTCAACAATAATTAAAAAATAAAATAATACAAACAATTCCGCTATCCAAATAATTTCTCCTTGACTAAGTTATAATAACTTCAGCAATCACATGCCCTTCAGAAAGCATCATTTACAAGTTCTAAATTTCAAGTCAGTTTCAACTAAGAAATATTTGAATAGTAAAGTGATGCTTTTAGGCAGGCCTGGAATTTCATCTCTGAGCGGGCAAGGCCATTTTCAGTTCTACACTTACCCCCGTATTGTATGCCGATGAGGAAGATATCTCCTACAGTCATAAATCTCAGTTTCTAGTCCTCTATTCCTAACGTAGTAATCCTCGGCCTCCTGAGCTTCTTGGGGTAGCTGCCCTCGATCGGACTGCGGGGATGGGGGCAAGGAACCCATGACCCCTTCACATCCTATCCGTGTCCTTTCAATCTCAACATCGACTGCGTCTCCGTCTCCTTCTTCCCCCTCCTCGGCCTTCTCCTCCTCTAAGTCTCCGATCAGCAGCTGCTGTTTCTTCATTTGTTCTCTCCTCGGCCGGACCTCCGCGGGGAAGAAATGTCTGTGCTGGACGCCGCTCTCCTCGGAGGAGGCACTATCGCTGATGTCTCCACCAACAAGGCACTTGCGTAACTGACTGCGCCGACCGAGCATTGTAGACCTGCAGCAGGGATGTCTGATCCCTGTCTCATCATCGTCCTCTTCCTCGCTTCGCATCTCAACATCACTCTCCTCGCTGACGTCCTCATACTCGCTTCCCAGCTGTGTGCCGTGTTCCTCACTTTCTTCAGTCACGTCACTGTCACTCTCTGAGTTCTCTGGACTCGTCACCATGGCCTCATTCTCAGAGTCAATGTTATCCGAGTCATGCTCGGTAATCGAACTCTCCGACCCCTCTTCAACGAGTCTCAGTTTCAGAAGTCTTTTCCTTCGACGGCTAGCTGCACTGAGAGTCTTGTGTGAGCTTTTACCACCGCCGCGGGAGCCGTGCTTTGGGGTTTTACTTCTAAGTTCTGTTTGTAAGTTTCCATCGGTTATTATCTCCTCTCTTTCTGTAGCGCTTTGAGAATCTACTCTAATGACATCTATACTTTCCTCCTACAGGAGATTGTTACAAACAAGATACATGTGTTAAAACAAGAAACATGTGTTCAACTATTTCGGTTATCAAATAATAAACAACGAGGGAAACTGACTAGGTAATTCTTAAAAGAATTGGGAACAAATAAAGGTTGTAACAAGCAGGATTTGAACCAATGACCTACAGGTTAATGTGCCGACACTCTACCTTGAATGTTGACAACGCAAATTCGCAATGAACAATTCAGAAGAGTTGACATTCTCTCAGCTCCTGCGAGACATCGCAGCGCAAAAACAGCTGCGACGTCAAAATTTGCTTCGCATTCGCAATCGAAGGAAGTATAAACTGGGCTTAAGAAAAGAAAAACCAAGAAACAAAGCTAGAACAATACCTCATGTGTGTTACTACAATGAGAGGACTGATCCTCCAAGGCACTCCGAATAGTCTCTTCTACATTATCCTCATCATCATCTTCCAGCTCGTAGATCTCCACCATACGACTATTGTTGCTGTTCATCCCACCTAGGTGACCAAACACAAATAACAGGTTAACTGCATCAATCTTATTAACTCATTCAGTGCCTACTTTTGTTTGCGTTTTGAACCTAAATTGCTCGGCTTTTTGATGTTTTTAAAAATTGTGTATACAAAAACACTTGAAGAATTATGAAGCCAAAATCATAAGGTTGAAGGTTGTGCATATCACAAACTTTCATACAGTGATGTCCAGTTTATGTGGCACTTCAAAAAATGATCAACACAGGGAGTTCCCTGATCAGCTGGGCAGGACAGGGCCCTTTTTCATAAAGCTATTATTGCCTAACAATTGTCTGGCTATTGCAGAAATGAGCAGGCTACCAGTCAAAATGTACATGTACATGTGACATGGTAGCTTGATTGGTAACCTTATTCTGGTAACTGAACATTTGTCGTGCGCATGTGCTAAAGCACCTCTATGAAATAGGGTCCTGGCAAAGATATCCAGTGCCACATTGCAAAGAAATGCATATTTGGTGTAAGATGGACTAAGTGAGTGCTTCTAAAATTAATCTGGTTAAAGGGGGCCTGTGGTTGCACATGGAACTATGAACTCCCATAGCGATTCTGCGAGTGCACGCCCTCCCTCTGTATCGTATCTAAGGTTTGCGTGCTTGTGTAGAAACTGGGTGAGAGCTCATAAATCAATGTACAGCCACAAACCTGCTTTGATCGAGATGATAGTGGCCCTTTAAAGCACAGTAAGATGTTTTGGTCAAGTATGAAAGTTGCCCGAATCACAATGTATCACCCATAAACGGAGTAAATGCGTAATTTTCTGTCCTGTATTTTGCGCAGGCGACAGACTCACCTTTGTCTGGTCCAATTTCTAAGTTGCTTCGAAGCAGAGGAAACTCATGATGCGAGTGTCTGGTATCCGGTCTCCTTAGTGTGGTGGCACTCACAGCGCTACTCGACACCGCGCTGGTCCATATGCACTTGGTTATGACTTGGGAAAGGTATAGCGTCTGCAAATGATGTAAAAAAAATAATTAAAATTATTTTTTTTTAAATCATGACTTTACCTGGTAAAGTTGTAAACAGATTTAAATGTGGAATAAAGATTGGAACCCATTTTCAAATTAATCACCAAGCTCTTCGTATAAGCATCACAAAATGCCTAGGCGTCGCTAATTTACTTGATCAAATTTTGTCAGTAAAATATTTCAACAAAAATAACATGAAACAGAAGATTTCTTTTGATTATAGACGTTGGGGTGCTATGTTAACATAGGAAACATTGAACAATTTCATATTCCGGTATGACCGTTACTTTGACTTCTTTGTGTAAGTGGAAGTAGGTTCAATATTGAGACCACTAGGGGCAGTTGTGTACAAGTCACTTATCACTGCTATGGTCTGCAAAGGGTTCAACTTAAATAGCAGTGTAATGAACAATTATCCCATGCTTTGCCCATAGATCCTATAGATGGATTGCACTACACATCATCAACCGCCATATTTGATGTATTTGACACGTAAAAATGCACGCGTGTACGTGCTGCGCATGACTCTTGTGCACTTTTCACATGTAAAATATATCAAAGATGGCGGGCAATGACGCGTATTGCAACCCATCTATTAGTATCTTGGTAACAATTGGAATTACCAATGACTGGAGCCACAGATCACTGTACAGTACGAGCTCGACAGGCCATGTCCAAATTAGCAGCTACGGCTGTTGCTGTTCCTAAGGGCTCTACTTTAGGCATCCTATACTTCAATACATTTTACCATAACGATCAAGCCGTAGCTGTAGCCGAAGCATGGCCTTAAATGTGTAAATAGTAGAGAGTGAAGCCCGGTTAATACTTTCTGGGAATGCAAATGCAATACGATTGTTGACGTCACACATTTGCAACGAATAATTCACAGCAGTTGATTTTTTCTCAATTCTCTTGCAAATTATGCTGCGAATATCCCTGCGAAAACAGAGTTGTGACGTCAAATTCACGTCAAATTCCCATCGCATTCGCAGGAAGTATGAACCCGGCTTAATTGAAAACCATAACTAAGCAAGTCACCTGCTCTGTGTGTTCTGCTGGGTGCAGCCTGGAAACAAGCTTCAGTAGGTGGAACAGGGGTCCTGCTTCTAGATTCTTAATAAGATGAGGGAAGAGATCGTGGACGTAACGGCCGGAGTGCTTCAGCTGGGTGGCTGCCCAGATAGTATCGATGTGCTTGGTGGTCAGAGCGCCCTCTGCTGCCAGGAAGTTGAGAATGATCTGACATTGCTTGATGATCTGTTGCAAAAAAAAAAGAGATTGAAATATATACATGTGGCAGGCCTCAAAATAACCCACGGCACCCACAGCATTTGCAGTGGTGCCCAGTGCTTTTGCCATGGTGCACTTTGCAAAGATCCAATAGAAATTTTTTAATTCCTCATAGAAGCGCCCTTTAACAGAGGAAACAAAATTCAAGGACTGATGTAGTTCTCTTTATCAATATCAGTTTTATCAAATGTTTATCAAATTTAATCGAATTTTTATCTTTTTTTGTGCATTCATGCCTGGAGCTTTCCTTCTCTTCTTTTAAGTCTGTGTTTTTTGTCATTGTTTACAATAATGTATGTAAACACGCCAATTTAAGTCTTTTTAACTTCTGTCGTGTATTTTGTGATATTTTTAATAAACCTTAATGAATTGAATTGAATTGAATATATGAAGATGAGTTTACATTCTACATTTTAGTGTCTTGACAGAGACAACGGTTTTACAAAGTCTCTTTTCAATCACACTATAGCACCTTGTAGAATTCTACAGCTTGAAAAGAAAATCGAATGTCAATACTTGTAGCAGTACTGAGGAATACAGGGCAAATAAAAAAGAAGCTGACCTAATTTTCTGATTGATTAAAAAAAAAAAAAAATGACACTCAAACCCCAGTGACGCACATACTATGTATACAAGCATTCTTTCCTGCTTATCTGAGCTATGACTGAATGAAAAAAAAAGATAATTTCTTAGAGAGGTTAAGCCGGTTTTACTGAAAAGCATTCATATTTGTAGCTGTCCATGGAATGTTAATGCGTGACTGAATCTAATCAACTGAGTAAGAAGCAAAAGGGTATTTATTTGTTTTGTCAAGTTCTTTGTGGACAGCATGCAAAATTAGTACCTTGATTAAAATAGACACAACTCTTCTTAGGAATCATCAATTTCTTTCATTCTTTTTTCTGATAAGCAGGAGATATTGCTTGTTTTATATATGCTTTAATGCACTTCTGGGTGCATTTGTTTGTTTAGAAAAACATCACAGATTCCGGTCAATTTCTTTTTGCTCACCCTGTATAATAAAATACTCTCGGAGGTTGTTGGTTCGAATCCCACTCTAGTCAACCCCAAATATCATTTCAAAATTTACCCAGTCAGTTTCCCTTGTGGTTTTTATTGATATCTGAAACAAAAAGTCGCATCCCCTTAAGGTGATCCCCTGGCTGCCGCTTCCCAGGTTGTATCGTAATTTGGGTGTGATCCCTGGCTACACGGCAGTTAACGGTTGTATGGCTTCTGACTGGCACCCCGAACAAAGATATTGACAAAATAGGGACACCCCCAATATAGGGCTAGATAGCTCAGTTGGTAGAGCGCCGGCACGTTAATCCGGAGTCAATTCTTTGTTCAACCCAAAAAGTCAATAAAATACTCTTGTTAAACCTTACCTCCAGATGCATATTGGGTCCAAACAGATGTTCGACAACCTCCTTCTCAAGCAGCCAGGCAGTCAATTGGGAACCAACACTGGATATAAAGAGACCAATCAGTCATTAACCCAAACCAAGATTAATCAGACAAGAAAAGAAAAAAAAAAAAAACAGATTTCTGGTTTTTGGCTTGCAGTAACCTCAATTGATATATCTACTTAAAGCCATTTCGACTAGCCTGCTCTAGTCAGTGAAAAGTAGAAAATACACATGTTAATCGTAAAACCAAACCTAACACATAAAAACATGACCATATAATATATAAAAATAACCTTGCTCTTGATTTTTGTTACTGTACTGCTTTCATTTGTTTCTCTGTCGTGTGTAACCTTCAATAACAAGTTTAATTTTAAATACAAAATTTTTCCAAATTTTGCCCTCCTGTAAAAGTAAAACAATTATAATCACTCACTTGTCAATGTCTGCCACAGACTCGTTGTTGCATACTTCGTTAAACATGTGAATCTGGCTCTAAAATAAAAACAACATTGTCAAGTAAAAAACAAAAGTGATATTTAAAGTGTTGAAAAGCACTTAATAGGACTGGGAAAAAAAAATCATTTTTGCCTGGTTCTATATTTTACTTGCAGAAGTTTTTTGACCAATATTTTCTGCTTAAGCCTCTCTATGAAATTGGTCCCCAAGTCCAGTTTCAAAAGCTGCTTAACAACACAAAGTAGCTTAGCACAATCAAATTATGCTGAAAAGAATAAGGTTACCAGCCAAAATATGATTCAATATATAAAACAAACAAATAACAACTGCTTTTACTCTTGCAATGGTTAAAACTATGACTGCCACCGTAATCCCCGGAGCGGAAAATAGAACGCGCAAAGGATTACCCTGGGTATCGTAGTTTTTGACATAGCACTCAAAGCAGTTTATCTTTATAGACAGGGCACGGCTAGAGTCAACCATCACAGAAAACTAAATAATAAATAAATAAAAATAAGATTCTATAAGTTATAACACAAGCGCGAGTGGAATACGAAAAAATATAGCGCTTCTGCGTCCCATATCCAACGAGGCCGAAGGCCGAGTTAGCCAGTGTTGGCTATGGGACGAAGACGCGCTATATTTTCCGTATTTCCACGAGCGCGTGTGTGATAACGTATTTATCTTCAAGGAAACTTGGTGCGTGACATAGAACACACAAGACGCACGTAGTGACATTAGCCGTGCAATATAGGTTTTTATCACCACTCCATTCTGCGAATCTGATTGGTGGATTAGCGCGTACTTGAAGATAATTTTTTATATCATAATTTTTTTGGAATCCTACTCACAGTTATCTGACTGAGGCCGGCGAGCCTCATGGTCAGTGTGGACGACATGAAATACTTGAGAGCTAACTCCAGGCTGTCCCGATCGAAGGACAGAGGCGCTTCCATTGGCTCCTTGATCGCACTCCACATCATATCCGCCATACTACGGGCGCTGGCGCGTCGTAACTCCTTATCAGGAAGCCGACACAAATATCTAAATGGGGGAATCACAACAAATTTTACTGATCTAAAACTTATCTAAAATGCAATGTGACATTTAAACCTTAAGATTAATCCTAAGTTAGGACTAGTTACTCATCCTAACTTGAATTGGCTGCAGGTACACCCAATTTTCATCCCCCCCCCCCCTCCCTCTTACTCGTCTGAGGACAGATAAGTTGGCATCAACATCTAGCAATAGTGTAGTGTATTCTTTACGAAGATTTGGTCGTTGACATCGACTTGCATTACACTGCTGGAGGGAGTTCCCCACTGGGAGTATCAGATGTTTTTCTAGCCGCACATTCTGGTCTTCATTGCATTTTCATGAGGCAAGTCTCACTTTACAAAAAAAAAAATTAAACAGTAAATTGACTTGTCTCCTCATCAAAACAACCTTGGGACTTTTAAAAACAAGACAACAAAATAGACTGGCTTCTTTTATGAATAGTAAATCTGCGGCAGCATAAGAGGGCCATAGAATGATGAGATTCTATTAGGAACTATACCTGATCACATGCGTCCTTAACGGGGCGACAAACTGCATCACGGCATGGAGATGAAGCCACAAACGAAGCTAAAATGCAAAACAAGAGCCTTGTTTAATATCAACATTGATACACACGACACCGTCAAGCGGTGCGTAATTTTCAAAATCAAATTATCTGCAGAGATGAAATGCTATATCACATTGTCAATTATTATCCGCAGGGAGACAAAACCGACATTGAATTCAGTGTTAAAATCATAACATATCACAATACACCCTTTGCACAGGGCACCATCACTCTAGTCAAACAACAGAGTTGGCACATGCCTCACACAACTCTCAGCTAACAGGTTTTCTTTCAACCTCAGTGAGGGCGCTGTTTTTGAAATTTTTGAAATTCAGACGCCGTGCGCAAGGGGTCTATTTACTTTGCAAGGTTTCCCCAGAAACTAAAGAATCTCTATTTGCTTATCATAACACAGGACGTGACAATTAAGTAACAGTCCACAGTTTGCGAAGCTAAAACACTGTCACATTAAACTTCCCATCAACAACAGATGACTGTACAATCATTTTCCTATGATATTAAGTTGTCATGAAGTGTCAAGCACTACAGAGCCAAGAGTGTCACACCAAGGTTCAAGTCTTTACTGGACAATCTGAAGTGAAGCACTTTGAAACCATCTTTGATGTACATGTAAGGTGCTTTGTGATAATTGCTCATTAAAGTCTCGAGTGTTTAAAGGAACACATGGCCTTGAATCGGACGAGTTGGTCTATAAAAAGAGTGTTTGTAACCGTTTGTTATGAATTACATATGATTAGAAAGATGTTTTTAAAGTAGAATACAGTGATCCACACATATTTGCCCCAAAATTGCGCGGTTTTTCTTTAACTTTGCGAACTAGCACGTTCGGCCAAGGCCCGAACGTGATAGTCGACGAGGTAAAAGGAAATTTCGAGGCATATTTGTGCAGATCATTGTATTCTACTTTTACAACACTTTCTACTCATATGAATTTTATAAAAAGCGGTTACAAAAGCTTTTCAAAGACCAACTCGACCGATCCAAGGCAACGTGTAAAACTATTAAATAGCATCCCATGTACAACAGATATAGTGTTATATTTCGCCATGTTGATCTAATTTTTTTAAAGTGTGTCATGCAATATTTTAATAAGTTTTTCACTATTTTTTCTTGACCCAGAAGGCCGATCGATCTCACTCTTCCACAGATTTGGCAGTTTATGTATATGGTGGATCAGATAGTGCTTACACTGCCAGCAACTGTTTATGTTAGCAAAAAAAAAACATTTTGTAACGTTCCTTTAACTCATTTCCGATGTCTGTCTGAACTTACATTTGCCACAATGGCAATGATGGCATGGGCCAATGAGAAGGGAAGGGTATCGGGTGTAGCTGCCTCGAAGCACTGTCTCATGACAGCCAGCCCGTTACTGTCACAGAAGAAGCACACATTACGCAGCAGGTGGATCGGCACATCCAGATCCTAATATAAACCAAAAGAAATGAAAGCTGATAGGACGAGTGATGCTTTAACGAGGGATCTGATCTCCTTTGCTGCCGAGAGGGGGGCACTCCCAAAATTAGCAACAATTTTCAGGGTAGCATGTAGAGGTACATGTACGTAAAGGGTAAAGAGAGGACTTGCAAATGTGTAGGCTAGGGTTCTCTTACAAACTGATAGCGCTGAGCCTAAAAATTGACCGTTTTTAAATAGGAACTCTTCTCTTTAGGTTTCATGCATTCACATATAAATGAATTGATAACATTTTGGGTGAAAAGTTCGGTGGCAAACCCTACAGAAAAAAAAAACTTTAATTACCGAACAAAACTTACACTACCAAATATTTGATCAAGTTAAGAAATCAATGAATCAAATATAATTAATTTTTACAAAATACAAATTAAGGCTAATCATTTGCACAAATCCACACAATTCTTCACTAAGACACTTGAAATAATAATACAAAGTTGAATAACAAAAGTGCAAAACGAAACGAAAAAAATCAAAAACAGAAAACAAGTGAAATAATCCTCCCAATCCCTGGTGTGTCCCTGGGCAGTTTATTTATACAACTTCCGGACTAAATATAGCCGATTGTCCCGTCCTGCCTAATCAATGCAGCGTATGTTTCTTGTCAACTTACATTCATATCGCAGTAATTGCCCAGGGCCTCCGACTCCTGAGATGATGTTTCCTGCTAGAGATACAAGCAAACAGGAACGAGGTTGTTACAGGCACACAAATTTCTTGCCCGGTCTCTACTAACAAGCAAATGGGCAAGTCAATTCCTATCACAGAAACAGCTTCACATGATTGGGGGGGGAAGGGGAGGGGAAACCTCAAACCCAATACAATGGTTTGAGTAGGATATGATGGAGATATATATTAGCATTAATTCAGAGATCGGAAGTGTACTTCTTATTTATTGCAATAATATACAAGTAATGAATGTTTATGAGTGCAATGGTGTAAATACTTTCATGAGTTGAAAAGATGGTGCCAAAATGTAAACTGTGCCTTGCATTAACTGGACTACTACATTAGCAAAGACACGCGCACGCAATGATGTGGTACCACATGTTGGACAATCCTCCAATCAAATGGCAAGGATCTGTTTGGGTGTTAACATCATTGGTGTTAACATCACCGATGTTTGGATTGGAATGATTGCTCATCTGACAAGGAAAGCAAATACAAATACACGCAGTTGTAAATTTGACAAACAGACCAGTTTGACAGATTAATTTAAGATCAGACCCAGTCAGCTAATTAATCACTTCAAGACATGTACAGTATTTTATGTTTGTTTGTTTTTTCTAAGTCATTAGTCATGTAAGAGAAAGCAATTGCTCAATAGAAAAATATAAAAAAATGCCAGAAGCGTATTAATTTGCATAAATTACTATTTACTTTTGAGAACAGAAGTTTCTACCAAAATGGACATTGTGGAGGCACCAAAATAGTAAGCCACAAGGTTCAATAAGTTCCATAAACTATTCTTATTGATTAAGGGCAGCATATTTACACATAAGCATATTTACACATAAATTTCAACTGAACTGCAGGCCAGCGGCCAGTGATTTTAGCATCAGGCCAGCAACAAATCACTACCCTGCCTACCAGAGAAGTCCCATAGCACTATGTACAGTATTGTCAATTTACTTTTGTTTAATGATGTTCAAAAGTTGACTTTGGGTCTAATAAAGTGTCTTCTAATTATGATGAAAAAAATCTGCTCTTAGTGCACATGTTCATATAAAAACATTTGAATATCTGTATTAAAAAACATGTCAAAAATCCAGTATTCCCTCATTTATACCCCACTAATTTTGGTCCTTATAGGGAAGGTGCAATAAAGCACATACTAATATTATAATTAAACAATAACCAAGACTTATAAAGCGTACAAATCCACAAAATGGCGCTCATGGCATTGTAACAAAGGAAGAGAGAGAACAAAAAAAGGGGGAAGCGACCAAAAGAAAATTAAGTTAATTATTAAGAACTAAATGCTTTTGAAATAAGGTGTAATTTGAGAGACTTTTTGAATGAGTGAATAGTGTTAGAGGTTTTTAATGTGAAGAGGTAGCTGCTTCCAGAGATGTGATGCTGCGACGGGTGCGATGAGATTTTGCTTCTTGGATTTTTTTTTTTTTTTTTCAGACGGAAGGTTGCCAGATGGTTTATAAATGTTGATCATAAATGTCCATACTATCCATGAAAAGCTTTATGTTCATAAGATTCTGCACTGAATTTACATTAAACTTAAGCCATAAACTGAAACTGCTGAATGACCTTAATGTCATGTGTATCTGTTTCTGTATCATTTCAGTTGATACTCCCAAGGGAAATGTTATACTTACTGACCTGAAAGATTCCCTATCATTAGCTACAACAATTTGAGACTTGACCGAGTCCCAAAAAGTAAACCTCTAAGGAAGTTTCAGCCAGGGGAGGCACAAGGCACAGCTACATGTAGGCATGATTTTTGCAATTTAAAAAAAATCATCGACAAGGGGTCTTTTGGAATAGGATCTCTCTGCTCTTCAAAATTAAACAGCAAAAAGCAACTGAACAGTTAAAAAAAAAAAAGTTTGCAGCGGAGAGTAATTTGCGAAAACAATTGAATTTTGGAAACACAACAGGCTGTACATGTACATGGCGAGTCAAAAAGAAGTTGACTGGGATTGGTGATGTTTTTCAAAACAAACAAATGACCCACAAATGTTCAGTAAAGCATTATTTAAAAAATGCTGTCAGATTTTTCGGTCTATTGCCTCCATGCCCCCTGGTCGTTGCCTTGGTGCCCTTAAAATGCTACAGTAGAAATTTATAATTTCCCCATAGGGTGCCCTTTACCAAGATGAAAATGCCTTGGTGCCTTTGGGACCTTTTTAAGTGCAAGATAGTTGTACTCATTCACTTGTAAAGTAACATACTTAAGAGACCTATGATTCACAAAAGCTTTAGTATAAGCGCAATGTTTGCAGACAGTAATAAATAGAAAACTGCTTACCTCAGCAAGACCATGGTAATACTGCTTGTGTGCTGCGTACATCGGAAAATTCATCTGGAACACTTTGGCAACAAACTGCAGCAGCTTCTCCTCATCTTCTAAACTCCATATTTCCACCTCCAGCTCCTTCGGCTGCCTGTTCCCTCGATCCACTTCCATCTCTTCCTTGGAAACATCTTCAGTAGAGTCCCCTCTGCCAGATTCATCTTTAGAGTTTGAAATACCCGCCTCCTCTTCGTCGTTTGTGTTAGCATTTGCATTCTTCGACTCCGAAGAAGGTTCTTCTGATGTTCTGGATGGCTTTGGGGACGCAGGTTTCTGGGAGTCTTCCTCGTCTTTTTGTCCAGCATCCTCCTCCTTGGAGACGTCCTCCTTGGATGAATCCTCTTTAGTTACCTCTTCCTGTACCTTTATGGATGGAGTTTTATCTTGGGTCTCACCCTCTGCAGTGTCTTCCAGTGGGTGCTTAGGGTTTGCAATGATGTTGATTGCGAACCTTAGGATAAGCTGCACCAAATTGTTGAGCCTCTCAAAGTTCTTGTAGTCCTTGAAGAGGCAGCTGCATTGCCTGAAACACAAATCAAGATGTTCATGACTGAGAGGAAGGAATCTTTAAGTGACAATGTAATCCTTCCATACACCTAAGTAGACTTTAAAAATGTGCTGTATCATAGCCAGGTCAAAACTGCAAATTGCAAATATGCGCCCAACTTGCGCCTTGAGCGAGACATTTAACCTCATTGCTTTTAATAAATGTTGGTTTTTCCCATATGCTCCACATTGCTTCTCATTACTATGAATTGAATCTTACCTGTGCAGTCGAAATTGGTGATCTGATTTATCAGCATGAGAGAGAAAGAGAGTGCAAATAGAGACTAAGACTTACCTCTGACCCCATGTTTGGGAAAACTCCAGTAAAGTCCAAACATCTTTCTTTCGTACTTCAAATTTGTCACCGGCTCCACATGTCTCAACATCTGGTAGGAAAAAAGAAGATTCGTTTAATAAATTCAAACAATGCAGTTTTTCTCCAAGGTGGTTTTGTTGGCTTAGTGGTACATGTATCATCACACAAGGAGCACTGTAAATAAGTGGACTGGGTTTTCAGTCCCAACCTGACTTTGCAGGTTTTCCCTGAAATCATTTTCTGGATTTTCCTCTCACATCATAAACTGAAACTTCCATCCTTGTCTTCTCTCCATTGGGTTCTTGGTTAGTGCAGTGTGTACATGGTAAGTTCACTTTTCTGAGAGTCCTTGGCTTCACAACAGAATAAATAAAATGAAGGGGGAAAATGTGAAGAAAAAAAAACTAATACTGCCTATTTCCTTTGCAGGCCGGGAATAAAAACTTTGAGAGGGCAAGGTTATTTTCATTTTGCAAAGGGCACTTCCATTGGAAACTCTTAAAGTACAACAATGGGAAACTTTGCAACAGGCACCAAGGCCCAACTAAGGGCTTCAGAGGCCATGGTTTGTGGCATTTGTGCAAGAACTCCAGGCATGTCTTTGTTTTACTGCTGTACCAATTGTACTGTACACCCAGCTTTAAGTAAAAGTTTGAATGAACTTATACCAATGGTCGAGAATCGATCATAATTATAAAATCTTCAAGTGTTCTGCCAGCCAACATGCCTTGATTGAAGGATAGGGTTAATGAGAACTGAAGTTGAACTTTTTATTAATTATTCCGAAAAGTGTTTAAGACAGTAGCCATACAGAGATGGCGATCTGGATGAAACAAACTGTGACAGTTGCAGCAATTTACATGTACCAGTACATAAATATTGTTGTTATTATAACTTTGTTTCAAGAATCTTTTGGTGAAAAAGGGAAAAGGAAGCTGACATTTCAATTTAAACACAGGAAGAGAAACTAATTAAGCACCCTTTTTGAATGCAGAGATCTGGTCACAATGAGATGGATGGGGGGGAACAGGGACGGGGGTGATTGGAGGAAATAGTCAATGACTAAAGTCTGTCGGCAACTTTGGCAATTTGTGTAAACAGAATTGTGCTTTTTCATCATTGGAAAAGACAGCCATGTTTAGGAAGTAATCAGAACTGACATGCTTTGTAAGTTAAATGAGACCATCCTGTATTCCTTCATAAATAAATAGTAAGAGTAGGCAATGAAATGATGAAAGGCTGTTTAAAACTAACAGGATTGTGGCCATGCAATTAAGGACCGTGTCAGGGCGAGGTCCTATTTGTCGCAAGGTCATGACCCTTCTCGTTTTAAATGGCCTTTTAAGAAGAAGAGAAAACTGAGTCACCACTCTCTAATTCCCATTTAGTACATTTCCTTTAAAAATACCCAAAAACTTTGAAAAATTAGAGCAAATCTGACAGTTTAGCCATAGCTCGCTGAATTTCTATCTATGTTGAGCGCTAAGCAGCTCCTCAAGCAAGTTCAGAACTTGTGTGCTTATTAAATAAGTTTCAGTGGTAAACAAAGTTGTAACAATGCAACTTTTTTTTAGTCAGATCAACATTTTATGTTCGCATAGTGTTACATGTATTAACCCTTTGGTGCACAGATTAACTCTATTGTTAAAAAAAAAAAAACGTTCTTCCATGTTTTCTCGAAATTTGTAATAGCGCCCCATATTGAACATCACATCAAATGAAAGCTTAACAATGTTCTAAACAGCCGAATGAGAGTGGTATATTTCAACCTGTTTTTGGTGGTCTCTAGTGACCACCTTGTGCACCAAAGAGTTAAAGGAACACGTTGCCTTGGATCGGTCGAGTTGGTCATTGAAAAGCGTTTGTAAACGTTTGTTATAAAATGCATATATGTGGGTAGAAAGATGTTGTAAAAGTAGAATACAATGATCCACACAAACATGACTCGAAAATGTACGGTTTTCCTTTTAACTCGTCAACTAACACGGTCGGCCATTTATGGGAGTCAAATTTTTGACTCCCATAAATGGCCGACCGTGTTAGTTCGCAGAGTAAAAGGAAAATCACGCAATTACGAATCAAATTTGTGTGGATCATTGTATTCTACTCTTAAAAGATCTTTCTACCCATATGCATTTTATAACAAACGGTTACAAACGCTTTTTATAGACCAACTTGTCCGATCGAAGGCAACGTGTTCCTTTAAGGTAATTAAACAACCAGCAGTTTGCTCAAAGGGAAAGTCAAACCTCAGATTGAAAAAAAAGCATCATGATGAGCATGCATTTTGCTTTATCTCAAATCACACTTTGACCATCATCCACTACTAAATAAAAGATTGTGTATGTTGCATCGCAGAAATATCGGCAGAAATATCACCAGACAAAAATTTGTAACAGCCAGACACCACTTGATAAGAGATTGATTGGATTTTTTAAAGGATGTTGGGCCATGGTTGGACTTTTTCTTTCCCTTCTTTCTTTAAATATTCCTTGTGATGAACTGGTAGCTGAATGAATCACTGAATTTTGACCTTTAAAAAGAAAAATGCAAGCACACAGTTCATCGCGCAGACAGAACTCTCTTGGGGGATTCCTCTCTTGCACAGCAATGTCTAGACCACCGAAGACCCCAATTTTTTTTCTTTCATGATTTTGATGATTTATAATACGGGATGGTAGGGATAACTTTCCGTATGGCGCCACCACTTTCTCACTCATTTTTACAAAAAGGGATATCTCATTGAGGTAAATAAGATACTAAATTATTCCATATCGAATGAAAAAGTGGTGGCCCCATACGGAAACTTTTCCGATGGTAGTTCGACAAAGTGCCTATATTATATATGCCTCTCTCTCCTGTAGTACGTATACATTCTGTCAACCCTTTTGGACAGGTAGGTATGGATATATTTGGGATACTTTGACCTACATGTAAATTAAAGGGTTATGAAGTGGTGGCTGTAAAAAGTGTATGTGGAATTTTGCTACCTACTTCTAGGAGTCCTAGAACTAAGAGAGGTTTGTTCGCTATCAAACCTCATAGTTTAGGAGTAGAACTGCCAGCGCCGGCCGTCGGGAGGAGGGTTACGTTTTTGCAACTAGCGCATTGTGTGGATATTGTGTGGGATGGCTTAATTTTTGAATTGTTTAGTGGTGGTAGGCTATAGTAATGTAAAGTAAAAACTGAATTATCATATGATCTACACTTATTAATATAGTTGTACAGTTTATAAATTACATAACATAGGGCTGGCTGGGCAAAACCACGGATAACTTTCCGTATGGCGCCACCACTTATTCACACATTTTTACAAAAAGGGATATCTCATTGAGGTAAATTAGATACTATATTATTTCATATCGAATGAAAAAGTGGTGGCGCCATACGAAAACTTTTCCAAAACCACTGGCCATGGCAAGCATTAGCATTGAGCATGGCCAGCCACACTGTCCACTGTCCACTGCTGTAATCTCAATCTGTGACAGTGTGATTTGTGAAACTAAAAAAGTAAATTTGTTTTGTTTTAAAATCGTTGTTTATTAAAGTACAGGTTTAAAATAAAGATTGTTTTATAATGGATTTTGATAAACTTACAACGAAACAATAAAAACTAATCCAAAATAAAAACAAAACATGATGATTACAAAAACATTCCGAGAAAAAAAAATACCCTGAATTTTGTCCATTTTCTTTCGTTAAAAAATGAAACAAAAAACGGGGAAAAACTTACATGATGACAGCAGCCGGAATACCTCCCGGCAAGTTTCACAGCCTTCCATTTCAAGCTCTAAATAATACAGCACGGCCTGCACATCACGCTGTCTTCCTTGTGGACCACAAACATTCACAGTGATTAACAAAAGCAGATAAACTTCACATGGCACAGGCTTACGGCTCACTTTTCGTGACTTTGATGCCCGCCATTTTGGCTCGATGGAATTCTGGGATTGCTAGCATGCTAGGCTCCACGTCGTGCTAGAGATGCGCGCGCTGACCAGCAATGTGGTGTACAACTCTGAACGCACGAGCAAAAGACTACGACACGGATACAGTGTGCATGTGATCGATTGAGATGGGCTCCTATCCTAGGCGGTAGCAAGTAAGAAAGGTGGGTGTGTGTGTGTGTCCATGGAGGAATAACATGGTGTGTTTGTGTACATAGGGATCTTGAGAAGTTGAGTGTCTTCGGAAACAATTGTTTGTCACGTGTGCCTTGTAGCCCACCTTGTTGAGCTGTTAATGGCTCCGCTTTTAACATCGGTCTCATCACTGGTGACAGAATGGAGGATCCTCCATCATGGTGACAGTGATCCGCTTTTAACATCGGTCTCATCATCACTGGGCACTGGTGACAGTGATGAGATCGATGTTAAAAGCGGAGCCATTTTATTTTTAACAGCTCAACAAGGTGGGCTAGTGTGCCTTGATAAACTGAGATAGTTGTTGGCCCATGCTTGGCCTAATCATGGAGGTAGAATGGCCTAATGTCATGAATAAATTGTTGAAATCAGCCAGGGTGGTGTTAAGTGCTCATCATCAGTGACAGTAGTGCTGCTCACTCACTAGTCTAGGATCCTTAACTGGATTCAGCTGTCCTTGGCCACACAAGTAGGGTGTGGCCAAGGATAGCTGAATCCTTAAGGATCCTTAGGATTCAGCTATCCTTGGCCACACAAGTGGGGCTACCACTAGTCTAGTTTACTAGTTAACACGTGCAACTGACAATGACTGAAGTTCCCTGAACTGCACTGGTACTTGTAACTTAAACTACTGCACAGGCTCAGTACTACTGCTGTGCACAGTCACACTCACAACTCGGAAGTCAGAAGTTTGTTGTGTTGTCCAAGAAGACCCAGTCTGCTGGGGTGTAGATAGATTCCTTTTTTTGAAATTTTTACATATAAGGTTTATCGGGGTTCAGAATCGCAATGCATTGTGGGCAGGCAGATGGGGCAGTTTGCTATGCCATGTATGTTGTCATGCCAACTCGCGCACGCATCGCCTATATCTTTGTGTGGGTTCAACAGCGCCCTCTCTTGATATTTTGCTAGTGGCGATAAACCTTATTATCGGTAATTTTTCAAAATTTTACATGACCGATAATGTCAACATTTCGAAAAAAGGAATCTAGCGCCCTAGTCACTGGGTCAAGGGTTCTGGTGTGTTTAGCTGTTTACTCGTGGTGGTAGGATTCTCCATGGTTCACTGGACTTTGTTGTTGTAGCCCGCCCATATTCAATAGGAGACTTTCCAACGCTAGGCGGCAGCAGACATACCGGGTAAATTTCCATTGTTTACGTAGTTCTGAACATGCGCATAATTCTGAGAACAATGGATTTACCCGGTAAGTCTGCTGCCGTCTATCGTCCCAGAAAGTCTCCCATTGTTGGGCTGTGACCGTGATATAATGGCTGTCTTTAGGCAGTGGACACTAGTGATGCCAGTCCCCTAATTACTCAAAATAATTGTTGGCCTAAAAACTTACTTGTTGGTATTGTTATGGAGAGCTGTTGATAGAATATAGAACATTGAGGAACGGCTCCCTCTGAAGTAAAGTACTTTTTGAGAAAGAAGTAATTTTCCACAAATTTGATTTCGAGACCTCAAGTTTAGAACTTGAGGTCTCGAAATCAACTATCTAAACGCACACAACTTCGTGTGACAAGGGTGTTTTTTCTTTCATTATTATCTCGCATCTTTGACGACACATTGAGCTCAAATTTTCACAGGTTTGTTATTTCATGCATATGTTGAGATACACCAAGTGAGAGGACTGGTCTTTGACAGTTACCAATAGTGTCCAATGTCTTTAATTAAAGTTGACAAATTGTCGCCTCAAACAGTTGGGTGTTACTAAATTTTAAAATGTCACATTAATGAGTATGACTATGTATACACGTCTCAGGCTTGTTTTAAAAATGTTGATAATAATCTTTCCCCTTTTATTTTGAAAGGGAGGATTTGAAAATGTCGATAACACAAGAAGATTATGGTCATACCAAGGATGGCCGCCTGGTGGTAGAGTACACCCTGAAGAATGAAAATGGAATGGTGGTCAAAATCATCAACTTTGGTGCAGCTGTCACATCCATTCTGATTCCTGATAAAAAAGGAAATGTTGACGATGTCGTACTGGGATACAAGAACTTTGAAGGTGAGGCTCGGCTTGTGTGAACGTTTTTTTCACTATCATACAGAGTTTATTCAAGTCACTCATAATTTGGTTCCAAGTCTCAAATCACTTGTAAGAGTCAGAGTCCAAGACTTGGTTCAAGTCTATCCCAGGGCACTCAGCTTCAGGCATGCAACTCTCCCGCATTTCCGTGGAATTCCGCCTTTAAAAAAAATGATCAGCGCTAAAAATAAAAAATAAATAAATAAATTATTTTAGACTTTTTTTGTTTGCATAGTATGTGCCTGGCAACAACAATGTACAACTACAATTGTAAAATAAGCGTAGTACATGCTAACAGTGCACCTCAGAGCATAATAAGCTTCAACATTTTCTAGGGTGCCATTGTGGGTCTCTTTTTTTCAACGGGCAGTTGCATGCCTGCAGCTTGAGTCAGAGTAAATGTCCAATTCCAGAGTCACTCAGTTTGAGTCTGTGAGTAAAAGTCAAAGTCATGAGTCACTCGGATTGTATCTGAGTAAAAGTCCAAGTGCGAAGTCACTCAAGTTGAGATTCAAGTCTTAGTAAAAGCCCAGGTCCCAAGTCACTCTGTTTGTGTCTGAGTAAAAGTCCAAGTCCTGAGCCACTTGCGGTTTGTGTTGGACTTTATTAAGGCCAAAGTCAAAAGTCATGCATTTGGTATGTAAAAGTGTAAGCGTCCGAATCACTCAGTTTGAATCTAGGTAAACCCCCGGTTCATACTTCCTGCGAATGCGAATGCGATACAAATGTTGACGTCACAAATTCGCAACGAATAATTCGCAGCAGTTCAACTTTGCTCAACTCACTTGCGAATATCGCTGCGAAAGGAGGGTTGTGACGTCAAATTCACGTCAAATTCACTTCGCATTCGCAGGAAGTAAAGAACCGGGCTTAAAAGTCCAAATGAGTCACTTGGTCTGTGTCCGAGTAAAAGTGTTTTAAAAAAATGTGACTTGTGAGTCTAAAGTCCTGAGTGTTGATCCAATTCATGGTAGTTGAGTCCAGCGAGTTTCTTGCCAATGTGACTCAAGTTGAGTCCTTTTAAGTCACCAGAGTTTGCAAATTTCTAGTCCCAAACAGAAAACGTACAGTTAGCATGGTAAGTGTACAATTTTGTTGCTTCTCTAGAAATGTTGCCTGATTTGTAAAATTCTCTTTGTTGTTCTTCTAGGTTATGAAACGGATGCCTTCTACCTAGGGATCATCGTTGGTCGACATGCGAATAGAATTGCCAAAGGAAAGTTCACAATTGATGGGCAGGATTACCAGCTTGAAACAAACAATGGACCGAACCACAACCATGGAGGGTTCAAGGGCTTTGGATTGGTAGGTCATCTTTGAATATTGAAATATTAAAATTGTACTTTTCATTAGTATGAAAATATTTATGGACTGTGAACACTACAAAAGTATTAGTTTACAACCAACATCAGTGGTGTGTCGTGGCCTAGTGATCAAGTTCACAGGACCCACCGTTTGGTTTTGTAAGCAGCAGAATGTGGGTTCGAATCCCAGTCATGACATTGTCTTGTGTCCTTGAGCAAGGTTCATAATTGCTTAGTAAAAAGCTTCTAGTAAAAATTTACTTAGTAATAATTTTTCCTCCCACATCTAAAATGTTCTCTTCCAATGAAGTTATTTGCTATGAAGTGATTGATTGAGTTCACTTTGCTGAGAGTTATTAGCTTCACAACTATTATTAATAAATGAAATGGCATTACTAACTAAAGATCATATTTAGATTTAAGTGCCTTGTATCCTTTGGTAATTTTGCAGTATAAGCTATATGAATCTAGTTTTGTTTTCTTTCTTTCTGGACAAGATGCTGTGGAATGCTTCAGTAGAAGGAACGTCTCTCAAACTGACGCACATTAGCCCAGACGGTGAACAGGGGTACCCCGGCCAGCTTACCACCGAGGTCGTTTATCAACTGACCAATGAAAACTCTCTCGATATTAGTTTTTCGGCCGTCACGACCAAAGCAACGCCAATCAACCTCACTAATCATTCTTACTTCAACCTGGCAGGGCATGTAAGTAATTCTTGGCCTAATTTTATAGAGCTGCTTATTAGCGGCTGATTTTGTGCTTACTGCATGAGTTTCCATTTCATAGCATGGCTGACTTTAAGCACACGGAAAGGCATGCTAACCTCCCAATGCTTACTCTATGAAAATGAGTGACATCACAATGCAAATCTGCATTGAGCATCCAAGCTGGTGCCTTATATTCTTGGTTACCTGTGAAATGCCTGTGAAATGTGCTTTAGCTAAGCAAATTTTCTGCTCTAGGTAGCGCAAAACTTTGCTTACTGGTAAGCAGCGTCATGCGAATTGGCCCCTATTCATAAGTGTGACGTAACTCCGCTTTAAGCCACACCCCTTTTACACAACTGGCTTCACTCCACTGACAACCACAAGCCCATAGGAGTTGCATTGAACTCATTTTTTTGTTATGTGTTCTTTTCAAGTTCCTATAAACACTACATGTATAAACATCTTGGAATTAAGTTACGGTCAAAAGAAATGTTTGTTGTAAACGATAAAATGGGTGACTTTTGTTTAAAATAACACATACTATATATATGCAAGCTTTGAAGCTAACAGTAGAGAAAACTTTTGTTGTATAGCAGATATGCATGCAAAAAACTTTTCAACAGGATAAACAATAAAGAAAGCAAAGTTGAATTGCTCGAAACACCTGTTCGGTTGGTGATATATAGTCTGGTTGAAGGGTTGTCAAACAGAGTTGCCAGACTCTAGTTCCCCCTTTCAGAAAAAAACATGGAACGCAACACTTGTCTGAAAAGAACATAAACCACTGACATGACTGATAAACTTGTGTTAATGAAGCCCTCCAGGCACATTGGTACAGTCTTCATTTGCAACAACAAAGAAACCACTAATTAAATAATATTTGTCTGTTCTTCCTTCTGTTTTTGTTTTCCTTATTAAGAGCGGTGGAACAATTTATCAACACAAAGTCAGTATAGATGCCGATAGCTACATTCCTGTAGACGACACACTCATTCCACTGGGTAAAATAAACAATTTTGTTTTGTAAATTTTCTTGAAAAATGAAAAGATTTTTATTTTATTATGTCCTATTACTTATAGGCCCCCTACTAGGAATCTCTTGTGGCTTTTTTCTCAAGCTGGACTTTAGCTCTGTCGATATGACAAAGCCTTATAATGGAAAGCACAGGATTGCTAGAACTGAGCCAGCAAATTTTAAAGAGCTGCTTATGCAGAACATTTATCACATAATGAACATGTGACAACTGGGTCTGTGGGTGTACGGGAGGGTGCGGTTAGCCGTACGTGCTGGATGCATTTGGAAACCAGTGTTGTGGAAGTGGAGTGGCTCCAATGAAACTTACCGCCAAAGTTTTTTTTTTGTTAGGTCAACTGGAATCTGTGAAGGACACAGTGTTTGATTTGAGAGACCCTATTCCTCTCATTGATCGTATCCATGATGCACCGGGCGGAGGTTATGACAACAGTTTCTGTCTCAACTCACCAGGGATGAGCCATCCTTCAGCAAAGTATAGCTTCTTAAATTTTCTCAAATATTATACAAGAATCTTAAAATCATCCACAACTCTCGGTTTTTTTCCTAGTCTGACTTTTTATAATTTGTTGTGCCCCACACAAGTGAAAGTTGTAGTCGATCAAAGATGATGACTTTATAATGTTTAATTAGTCTGTGTGTGCGTAGAAAAAAAAATGGTATAACATTTACTTTCAACACATAATTTGTAATCATTTGTTTACATCTTTCAGTAGTTCAGATTTTTCATAAATTGTACAGAAATCAGGAAAAATAACTTATATTGCTTTATAGCAGTGAACATTTCGACTCTGTTCAAAGAGTTGATATGACACCAAAAATTAAGTAAATTTATTATGAAGTAAAGTCAATTGGAGCATACTGATCGAAACATCGTTCTGTTACACAAATGGTTCTTTTCAGAACCACCACAACTCAAAAGATTTTTTCCCAATGCAAGGTTTCAAACCCTAGAAGTCCTGCTGAAATTATAATTATTTTCTTGACCAACAACCCTATTCTGCGATTAAAAGTTCTCATATTATGTATGGTACAGAGGTCAGACTGTAGGATTTGCAATCACAAGGTTGTGGGTTCAAATCCTACCAAACTAACCGCTGATTTCACAATGACTAGAATACGTTTTGTCGTCTATTTATTGAATCACAATATCTTGGTTTGCGCAATTCATAATCTAAGTTGTTACACCAATGTTTGTATGAAAGAGATTGGCTGTTGCCAGCTTGAGTTTTTATCCCCCTGTGGGAGTTAACCGAGCTACCTTGATTGGAAGATCATCTAAACAAATGAAACAAACAAACAAGTACAGTTTGCGAGTTTTGTAGTCCTTGGTTTGATTGGCAGTGAACTCAATGTAATTACAGGGTGTACCATCCTGAGACTGGCCGTTCCTTGGAACTCTTTACCACACAGCCCGGGATTCATTTCTACACAGCTAACTTCCTGGATGGTACCCTAGCAGCTAAGCAAGGAGCAAGCTATATGAAGCACAACGGTTTCTGTCTTGAGTCGGGGAACTACCCTGATGCTATTAATCAAGTAAGTACTCTGGACTAAATTGTTGCGTCATGCAGACGACGTGTAACTCGGTCAAACCCCTTGTAGCCCACCCCTTCTGGCTGCTACCCCCACCCCACCCCCCCCCCCTCCACAATGTTTTATACTATCAACAGCTCCCCATTACTCGTTACCAAGTAAGGTTTTATGTAAATAATTATTTTGAGTAATTACCAATAGTGTCCACTGCCTTTAATTACATGTAAACCACCTCCAACATGGCCATTTCTGATTAGCTTCGAAGCTCAGTTCATAGTACAAAACGACCAGAAATCTGCGATCTTCAAATAAATCCCTTCTGACTCCCCCCATTTATCAAAACCAAGTCATACGGTTCCCGCTCTTTCCAATATGCAGCAGTTCAGTCAGTCTTCTAGAGGTTGTCAAACAGGCTGAGACATCAAAACAATTCAAAACCTGGTTCAAAACATACCATTTTACTTTGTACAATAATTGTTAATTTCCTTCTACAGCGCATAGGGACCTCACGGTGATATGCGCTATATAAAAATGGTGTTAGTATTATTATTATTATTATTATTATACATTTTTTGTCTTGTTAATTGCAGCCAAGTTTTCCTTGTGCTATTCTGAAGCCAGGAGAGACGTACCAACATGCAACCTCTTTCAAATTTTCCTGGGAGTAGAAAGTACATTTCCCTGAAAATATTGATAAATCATCAAAGAGTTGTGGACAAATTGTTTCTTAATTTTCATGATTATACTGCGATATTGCTGTCTCTTGACTAAAGGGCAACATTGCCTCCAGATTTGGGCAAGAGCAGAAGTCTCTTGCGAAGCAGCAATCTAGCGAGAGATCAGTTGCGAGAGAGCCATTACGCTATCACAACGACAAGCGTTTAATGACTTGTATAGTCTTAGTTCATCACTGAATAGATAACACTGGAAATTATTTCACAACCAGTTGGCTGAGAACAGTCACAACAGTCAACCCTCGTTATAAAAAGTTATTATAACGAGATTCTGTTTGTAGAGAGGTCATTCTAAAGTTTTTAATCTCATGTTTCTTTCTTTTGCTGTCCTCTTTTAAGAACGTTCCTGTTATAAAGAAGTTATTGTGGCTGGCTCTGGTGTGCCCCACTTAATTTTCTTGAAGTTTATTTGCTGGGTTTGTCCTGAATACAAAGTATTGGTACCTGGTAAGACAATATTTTTGGCTGAATCGAAATGAATTCATGCTGTGGCATTATGTCACGGCAGAACATAATCATGCTGTCTCTTGTGTCAATTAGTCTGAGAATAAAATAGCAATAAACAACAGGGTGACTGACTGGGTAAATAGGAAAAAACTTTTTTGGGGGAAAATGATTCGATCTTGAAACCTCAAGGTTTACCTGCAATGGCTCTGCCATTCTCTAGATAGCTATGCTGGTACAGCGTTGGCACATAAATATGGAGGTCACAAGGTCAAATCCCATACTAATATTTTTTTTTTTTTTTTCAACCACCCCCAAAACGATTCATTCATGACTTAATGTTTTTTTGAAAACAGTCAACATTTTAATTGGATACAATCACAAGATTTCCATCACCACAATTTTATTTTATAATAAAACTCAGTGAATTTTACGTCAACATTAATATTCAAAAATACCATTTGCTTGTTGGGCCTTTATCAATGTATGTACACACTTGTGTATTTGATTCCATCTACATAGTACTAATAATACCATTACCGGTAAGTGTAGTACTGAAGGCACTTGAACAAACAGAGACAATATATAATTAAAGGGGCACGTTGCCTACAGGTTGGGTGCTTTGCGCTGAAAAAAAAACTTTAAAAAAAAACTTTAAAAAAAATGATTGTTTTGCAATCATAATAGTTTGAGAAAGGTATGTTAAAAGTAGAATATAATGATTCAAATTAGTATCCCTTGGCATTTTTTAGTTTGTTGGTAATTTTATGTAAGAACATGGTGTGCTATTTGGTGTAACTAAATTCTCGACTCCACAAAATTATGGGGCATATGTTTCACAGAGTAAATTTCAGGAGACAGGTTTCACATCTATTCAAACACCACTTACTTATTGAAAAACTTTGTAAATGTTTTCCGCACAAACAAAAGGATTTAAGCAATTCCAAACAGCAACATTTTGAGAGATTTTAAGACAATGTGCCACTTTAAGTCCAGGTTGTGCAAAATTAATCTCATTCTATCTCTATCTATCTTCAAATCAGTACATCCCTCCAGAGGAGCAGTGGAGACATTCCAACTTGACCTACTCTAACAACGATTTATTATTTGGTAAAGCTACAGTGTCACTTTTTTCCTTCAAAATATTATATGGAAAGGTTTACGGTCACGAACTCCATGTAATGACTATCTCAACTGAGATATTGTCAACAAATTAAATATTTTTGTATAAGATTTTTATATGTTTTTTATTTTTTTTCTACAAGATATGATAACAAACTTGCCAATTATAATCATATTGATTGAAGTTAACTTAAAACAAAAATAGATATGAAAAAGTAAAATTGATCGAGTTTACCAACTGTTACCTGTGCCTTGTCTACATGATGTTTTGCTTATATTAAAATTAAAAAAATTAAAAATAAAACAAATAAAATAAAAGAAAAACTTTTACATGTAAAGGATTTTCATATTTTAACATCTTATTGACACCTGCTCATAAAAATACCTCAACTTAATATTTCTGAGTTTGGTTTCTGTCCGAGTCCAGTGATAATTTAAAAATGTATATACTTATATATTAAAAATATATTTTCAACAGCCACGGTACTTTTATATTCTTTCATTAAACAAAACTTACAATACTTTTGTTATTTCATGTGTGTAGTGGGTTCTAAACATTTATTACGCTAAAATGTTGCCAATTATAAACACAGCTTTACTTTGTCAGGGCAAGAAGTTAGTTTTGTATTATTTTCTGATTAAATATAAATATTTGAAGGAAGACCGTCTGTGAATTTTAACAACACAATCATTCAATCATGTTCTTGCTTTGTTAGTGTTTTCACAAGCTGTAGAACCGGCGGATCAGCTGAACCCATAATACCAAAATAATTCTCTCTGAACTCAATTAAAACCAGTCTTGATATTTGACCTTCTGGGGAGGGGGCGTTCTATTTATCTATAAAGCAACATGATATTTTATTTGGGAAGTGTCAAGATATCTTTGACTTTGGAGGTATAGGCTGAGACACATTGTTTTTTTTTAAGATCTTAATGACCATCAAAAAGCGCCCTCTGTTGGACAACTTCCTTCAGGCCAAGGACATACATCTATGGACGCGTCAGGTGAAAATAGCTGATTAGTCGTAAAAATAATCTTGCGTTCATAAGGTCACATCACACAGCACCGCGAGACCCAACACAACAACCCATAACAACATCCGCTATACAATCGTGTACAAAACATGCTTGCTTTCACGATGGGCGCACATATTCTTTTTGGTTTTTACCCCATGGGCATGTTACGCAACATGTCCTCGTCGTCACTGGTGAGGACCTAAATAAAAGATGAAACCGACTGTGGTTTCGGCAATAAACCACCCTCGCCGATACATTGAAACCGACTTCTGTACGACCTCTAGGCCTATTCGCCAGCAAGCATTAAATAAATGACATCTGCATCTGTTTAATAACTGGTGTGGCTATCCCGTACATAATAAGATGAATCTCAAATACTGAATTATGAGATGATACATTTACAGGTTCAATCTACAGTGGGGATGGTGCACTCAAATAAGAAACAAAACGGAAGGCAAAAGGCCTAAATTAATAGTCTATAACCATTTCGGATTACATGACACTACATGCAGCACAGTAAAAGTTTTCGAAATCTGTATTCGCGTCGTCCGTGGATTGTAGCATTCAGGTCTGTAACTTAATAGTACAGTATTTAGAAATGTTTGAGGTGTTATAAAACAAATATTGACTGCTTTTACTCGTGAAATGGTTAAACCATAGCACTCGAAGCAGTCATATACTAGCTCACATAAAACAAGCTGGTACGTAGGCGAAAGACATTAGCAATTGATTGTTGGTAAGCCCTATAAAGGTAAGCCTGGAATTCTTCAAAAAGGCATATGATGATGATATACTGGGGGGTCGTCTCTGCCATTTTGAAGGTTGTCTACACTCAGATGGTTTCCAATGTCTGGTTCCCAGCAGTTCCACGCATGCATGGTTGGTTGATCTACCTCCATGTTTGTACTACAAAGAATACATTCATTGCAATTTGACTCCCAACATGGTCCCGCAGGAAGGTGGTAAATTCTTGTCATCAGAGGATAAGTTGTTTCCGTGTTATTTACGAACCATCGAATTCCCATCGATAAGCTCACGGAGATATGCAATGCAGCCCAGCTTTCCTTGCTGCATAGAGAAACAAAAACTACCGTGAGCACCTTGTTGTTTTTAACAAGCCAAGATAAATAAATACCCAACTACTTGCAATACAAAATGAAAGTGAAACGAAGGGTTAAGCTGAGTAACAAAGGGGAATTTTAGCTGTTGCAAACTGCTTACCAACAAAATTACACCAGGGTCAAATTATTTAAAAGTAAGCCAGAAAAGGAATAAGCCAGAGATAGACTAGTACTCTTTACCTAATTATGGGATCTATTCACAATTAATAATATTATCGAGTTGAATTAAACGAGTTGAAGTTTGCCAAAATGGAAAAACTCCAACCTGATGTGTCAGATTACAAATCACTGAAATAATTTTTTAACTTCCTCATTTGATTTCGTTCTTTAGCAATAAGCAATTTTAAATATCATCTTATAATTCCTACAAAACATATAATTTGCAATATTATGACGAAACCTGTTCTTTTTACTTATTTCTCACTCCTTATTTCTTATTTTATCTTCCTACTAAACACTATTCTGCAATATTATGATGAAACCTGGGTTTTTTTGTACTTATTTCTCACTCCTTATTTCTTATTTTATTTCGCCAATTGAGATTAAAAATAATAGCTGTCGGCAAACCATAACTGCCTTTTTCCTATTGTTCTATTAGTGCTATGATAACTTTCTCACTTCTCATTTCAAGGATTTTGTTGAAAACGGTGTTTTACTAGGTTGTTTTTTTATACATGTACATATATCTATAAGTACAATTTCAATATTGTAACATTCTAGTATTTTGGCCTGTGGGTTACGAGTTACTATGTAAATAAACCTATAGTTATACCAAAAAAAGAATGCAGTAAAAAAAAACAGTGGTATATGTTACGACTTGAATTGTTTTATTTTACCTCAACCAAATAAATCTGATCTGGTTTCTCCATTTTGAAGTCTAGTGTGTCCAGGTAGCCAGTGTCAATTCCAATAGTTCGGTCGACATCTCCTGCCTATCAGCAAAATCAAGTTTAAAAGTTGTCTTGTTAAGTCATTTAGATTCGAAGAAATCCTTCCTGAAACTTGTGAGCCGGACCCCGGTGAATCCACGCCGTATCAGAATTACGGCTACGGCTATCATGTTGCTAAGAATGTTGTTAAGGATGTCCTATACATCAACACATGATGACGGTGTAAATCTAGCCATAGCCTAAGCTGCTGGTGGTCTAAGGTAAAATAAACATGGCGTATTGTGTATTTGTACAGCGTGCACACACAGCCTGACCTTCTGATAAATGCAAACGGTCGTTTGTATTTACATTGAAGATAATGACCACCAATAGATTTGTCAGTAGGCCTATATGAACTTTGTTTATAAGTGTTACCTCCCATTCTTTGAGTATTCTGGCAGGCACAATACTGCAGGTCATATGAAAAAGTTGACATTTTGTGTCATAATTTCCACATAAATCCAAGAATTATGAAAGTAAAAGCTGGACAAGTTTTGAGATGTGCCTCTTTCATCATATCAAAAGTTGATAAGAATTAGACAGTGCAAACTCCATAAAATATAAGATTTTATGTTTTTTTCCATTAGGCTATGTACAAATCGTGCCTGCGGGAAGTCCAGGCTCTGTGGCTCTTTTGCAAACATGTGATGTCACAGGTCACATCGTCTATACACACAATGGGGTAATTTTTAACTGCATTTTTCATTTGTGGTTTATTTCCAAATTTACAGTATAAAATTGTCACTAATAATAGTCCTAACATTGCTATCAAAACAGGATGTTAAAACAACACATTTTCTGTTACCATTTTCCCTTCCAAATTGTGAAAAAAAAATGCTGTAGATTTTACGAATTAATCTAATAGTGTTGAGCAACAGGGAAAGACAATTGTGCTTTTTTATATGCCCTCTCTTGCCTTAATGTATTTTGGGGGATTTAGGAGACATACGCCTTTTGGCAATAGTTATTTTTTTAAATTTTTTTTTATGCTCTCCTGGGCACCCCACTGTTGTTTTACTTTGTTCTCTTAAATATGTTTAATGTATGTACATGTGCTTGTAAATGTGATTGCCCGAATAAATATAAATAAATATTATTATTATTATTAATTCCACCTCCTCTTGTTGGCTCGGTATGTGCACCCGATTCTAGCTTTATTTTCCCAGATATTTTATGGAGAAAAACAGGATAATTTTGACATTTTTGAAAAGTGACAACTTTTAGAAAAGTTGCTACCAAAAGTGAAAAATGTTATTTAAAAATGCACCCGTTACTCTTATTTAAGTTGATTTTTGAGGTTGAACAAAGAATTGACTAGAGTGGGATTCGAACCAACAACCTCCGGATTAACGTGCCGGCGCTCTACCAACTGAGCTATCTAGCCCTATATTGGCGGCGTCCCTATTTTGTCAATATCTTTGTTTGGGGGTGCCAGTCAGAAGCCATACAAACGTTAACTGCCGTGTAGCAAGGGATCATACCCAAATTACAATACAACCTGGAAGCAGGAGCCAGGGGATCACCTTAAGGGGATGCGACGTTTTGTTTCAGATATCAATATAAACCACAAGGGAAACTGACTGAGTAAATTTTGAAATGATTTTTGGGGTTGAACAAAGAATTGACTAGAGTGGGATTCGAATCAACGACCTCCGGATTAACATGCCGGCTAGTCAATTCTTTGTTCAACCCCAAAAATCATTTCAAAATTTACCCAGTCAGTTTCCCTTGTGGTTTTTATTGATATCTTATTTAAGTTCTCAGAGAATGAAGCGGTTTTGAGTTTTGAAAAGCAATTGTGACAGCTTTCCAAATGTATCTAACTGTCTATTTTGGGGTCACTACTTCCTTTGCCAAATGTATTTCAAATTCAGATGATTAGGTCTTCCTCCACGGGTGTCAAAGTATTTCCATTTTGTGAAACTCTGTAAATTGTTTAGTTTTTGTGGCGCGAAATACCTCGGTCTTTTCAGTTCACTGCGAGTTTGTCAAGGAACTTCGGAAGCAGCCTAGTCCGTTTTAGGTTGTATTGTTTGAAAGAAATAACATGAATTTACCTGAATGAATATTCTTTTCATATTGAGCAGCAAGGTTTCCATTAACGTACCAAAGTAGCTACGTAAACTCGTAATTTCCTGCCTTTGGTAACCCCGGAAGTGTTCCATGATACTCAACCCTTTCTTGTCCGCAAACGAAAGCAGTTCCTTGAAACTTATCTGCGGAATTGAAAGTGTTGATTGTGTAATGGTTAACAAATTACTGGTAAGAGTTCGTGTTGCAACACAGTGGAAAAAGATATCTGTATAATGACTTGCACTGGTTCTGAAAAAAAACTGTGGTGTTTCACGACGTTTCGATCAACGCTCTGATCATCTTCAGGCGAAAGTCAGCCTCTGAAGCTGAATGCTGCTTCAATAGTGTGTGATTGTAGATCAGCTTGAATTTTACTGTTTAGTGGTGGGTTTTTTTTAATATAAGTAACAGTGTGCTGAGAAAATGATATGGTGCGCATAATAATTATATGATTAGATGATCATTGGTGAAAATGTGCAAGTGAAAGCTAGACTTTGTGGTTTGCGTAAACACCAAGAACATCTCAAATGATTTGCAGTATGTCTTTATCATCCCCATCAATGACCTGGTGAACTGGGTCTTACACGGGAATGCATGCTTCTAATAATATAGTTTTTAAAACAATAAATCAATTCACACCCTCTGCTCTAGTGTAAATAAGCCACAACCAAAATGTGAACATGGAAACCAATTCAGTGGCTACCTTTTTGTAAGAACAACGTAATGCCAATGTGTTGCAAGTAAAATACAGTTTTTGTTAAAAGGCACTTTACACTTTTGGTAACTGTCAAAGACCAGCTAAAAACTTTCTTTTTATCAACGCTTAACTCTGTTTGGATAACTCTAAATTGCATCTTTTTGATTTGTACCAAGTCTGTACTGTAATGTTCAATACAACATCATGTTCATATAACCTGCGCAAGGAGTGTCAAGTTGACATATTATATTTGCGCTTTACAAATGGCCATCATTATTATTATTATTTATAACGAGAGCCGATTGTACTCACTTGATTATCTGATGACGTGTCTAATCTCTTGAACAATGCTTCAGTATCTCGGAAGTCTTCCCCAAATAGTCGCGTCTTGTCCTCATCTGTAAACTTTGAAGGTTTCTGAATGAAAAACGAGTTTTGGAACACCACAGGTGTTGTTATAACGGGTGATCACAGGGTCAACGGCATTTATTACATTGCATACCAGTGACATTTAAAGGCACTGGACCCTATTAGTAATTACTCAAAATAGTGTTGTTGTAACAGCTTGGTGTCATGGAGCAATGGAGAGCAATGGAGAGCAATGGAGAGCAATGTAGAGCTGTTGATAAGAAAATTGTGAAAAATGGGTCCCTCTGAAGTAACGTATAGTTTTTGAGAAAGAGGTAGTTTCTCACCCATATATTAAAAGACTCCAGGCCTGAAGCCCTTTATAATTATAGGCATGAAGGCACACATTGTGTGCAACAATGGTGTTTTTTCTTTCATGGCCCTCTTGGTTTTTCTTAGTCCCATCTTTGATGACCGAGTTAAAATTTTCACAGATAGATGCATATTTGAGGGACACACAAACTGACTATACTGGTCTTTGACAACATTACCAAAGGTTTTCTATGCCTGTAATGGACTGCCCAAAACAGTGTACGGTTTAAGTGTAAACAGATGCCTGGGAAATAGAGTTTCGTTCTGACCTCGGGCCTTGCGGGTTTTTAACAGGATAATTGCTAAAAATTACGATTCTTGTGCTAAATCCATGGTGTGACCAACCGCGTGCAGGGCCTTTTCGTGTACTTTAGATAAGGTTATAGTAGCACTATAAAATGGAAATTGCACGGGTAAGCATGAGTTGGGCTGCTACGCAGCTCCTATGACATTGGGCTTTGTAGTAAGACTGTACGGTCTATACCTTATGCATGGCAGTATTAAACTCGTCTACGCTGATGGTTCCACTCTCGTCGATATCACACTCGTCCAGTACCTGCATGAATCTCGACATTGACGCTACAAGTTCACCGTGTTCCTTTGCAGCACTCTCTAGTTTTCTTATTTTATCTGCACGTTGACTGCACAAATTTCAATGCAATCAACATTTTTTCCCATTATTGGTAAAAAAAAAAGGAGGATAGTAAACAAATTAAGTACAATTTGTTTAGTCAAATGCAGTCAAGAACAGTTCAAGAAAATAATAAATTAAAATGAAATGAAAAAATATATATTATGAGCGCCATTCAGAGTAAACCAAAAAGGGGGCATTTACAGGAGCCAGAAAGGCTTGTTCTGAAATGCCTGAATATAAAAAGTAAAAACTATTTTACATATATATTTTTAAACAACTTTACTCAAAGAGGACATACATACATAAAGATGTATTATATATAAAAACTGGCAACAATGAGGACGGAGTTATAACGATAAGGAACGGGCAAGAATACATACAAACTGAGCTGAGTAATGGTTAAACAAATTAGATACAACAAACTAAATTTGTATATACCTAATGCAAAAATTTAAATTATTATTAAAAATAAATTTATATGTATTTCTGAATTACTTGGCAAGTTTTGTCTCGGGATGTGGGATTCTCTCAGACTCAATGATTCGGTCTTTGAATCGTTCCTTCAAGACATCCTTCATGACTTCTTTCTCTCCTGCAGAGTACTGCAAAGGATTTAAACAAAAAACGTTTTAGAAACAGAATGATTAAATTTAAATACTTTGGTTTCGATTAAAATATAAATGCTTAAAGGATTTGGGTTCTTTTTATAGGACACAAAACACAATATCCACAGATTTACATGTAACTTGCATAGCTTGAAGAAGTATTACTTCCTAGTGAGCTTTTGAGAAATGGGTAAAACAATGTCATGAAAATAATTGTTCGTCTCAGTGAGTACTGGTAAATATGTTGTACATGTTAAAATAATGTTCGTATCCTGAGACGAAAATCATTTTTATTGTTTACATTGTTTAACTCATTTCTCAAAAACTACAGCATCTCAGCATCTAAAGTAATACTTTAAAGGACCTTTCTATCCTCATCATCTTCACTATATTAAGACTTTGTTTAAAGGAAAGTTTGAAGTTGTGATATAAAAAGACTTTGAGAATGCAGTATACGAGTGTATGAGATGGCAAGTTGTTCAAAAGACGAGGTGCATTGCACATGTTTAAGGTCAAAGTTCTCAAGTATACAAACCAGAAGAATCCCAATCGTCTTGTCATTCCTTTTGCCAAAACGTTCCCGGGGATCCCACAGCTTGGGTAACTCTGCTAATCGTTGAACCTTCTTCAGAAATGAATCTTGATGTTCCATTGACAGATACCAACCTAAAAAGATCACACACAATTGGGCACAAATAAATATACTTTAATTATTTTTGGGGTTGAACAAAGAAAACTATAATAGAGCGGGATTCGAACCAACGATCAATATGTTGGCGGTCTCACTATGTGTCAAAATCTTTGCCTTACAACCGTTATGCTGTCGTGTTGGGGATCAAATGCAAGTTTACGATACAAGAAAGGTATATAGCCAAGTTGTGATTTTTTTAAGCATTCCCCTCTTTCCCCGTTCAGCATATCATGGTGTTTTTTAAAGCATGACTCGCCATTGTCAGAACTACACATTTTTTAAAGTTAACTTTTCATTTAAATATTCACGGCAAAACTGTGTATGTTGTTGTTGACCCTTTGTTAATAGTAGTATGGAAAACCATATTACCGTATTACCGTCGGGCTAAGTATTTTCGATTAGAGTAAAACATTCAGCAACTTCTAAAAAGTCTACTGCTGATATTGGCGCGTTTTGTTATAAAAAACACTTAAATCTCCAGCCACACATAAAGTTCGGCTGCCTGAAACCAAAATGTGTCTGGGGTCGACCCAGTGTCGCTCCTAATTTACTGGTTCGGCGAGACTCTGAAGCACCTGTCTAAACCGGTTGTAAGTTTCATTTTTATATTAGGCATCCTCCATAATGGATTCCAATAATGTCAAAGATATTCCCTTCATGCAAACACCATTTGACTTGTGTTTTCAATCTTCACATGCATGTCTTTCCCCGATGGGGTTTTCCTTCAACATATACAATGGGCATGTGGTGTATTAAACCTGAGGGAGTGGGGAATGGGCCTTTCCCCTACCCCTCCCCCAATCATAACGTTTACCCCCTCCCCAAATCAGAACCCCGCCCTAATGAAATTGACAACAATTAACCCCACCTCCGAACTGAGGTATTCGCCCTCTCTGCCCTCGACCCACACCCCCACCCGCCATGTTTGGATAATACGTCAGTGAACTGAAAAGGTTACGGTTTAACAATTCAGAAAGACTATAAAATAACAGGAAAACTATATAAAAAAACCAATACTGCCTTTCGAGTGTGAACTTACGATCTTTACACATTGCCCTTTAGTCTTTATACGGCATTATAAATTATTATTTAATGTTGACACGATACATGCATGGTGTGATTTGTCATTTCTGTTGTCAGACTATACTAGTTTTATTGTTATCACGATCGAGTTACGACCTCAACATTCTATCATGAGTGCCTTCCCGGAACCTAGTGTGCCATTTTGGTCGCCGTACAAAGATAAGATTCCATAGCCACGTAATCCTGTTTTTGCTTTCGGTGCTCCAGGAATTGGAACTGACTTAAATGTCAGCGTTAAAGACCCTGGACACTATTGGTAATTGTTAGAGACTATAGTCTCCTCACTTTGTGTATCTCAACATAATTATGCATATAATAACAAAACCTGTGGAAATTTGAGCTAAATCGGTCGTCGAAGTTGCGAGATAATAATGAAAAAAAAAACCTTGTCACACGAAGTTGTGTGCTTTCAGATGCTTGATTTCGAGACCTCAAATTCTAAATCTGAGGTCTCGAAATCAAATTCGCGGACAACTACTTCTTTCTCAAAAACTACATTACTTCAGAGGGAGATGTTTCTCACAATGTTTTATACTATCAAGCTCTCCCCATCACTCATCACCAAGTAAGGTTTTATGCTAATAATTATTTTGAGTAATTACCAATTGTGATTTAAAGATGAAACAACTATACTTGTATACGTCATAATACATCTAAAAGTATTGGCTGCTTTGGTCACGTTTGGGGATTATCTGTTAGAACTGCCTTACAAACTAACCACTCTCAAACTAATTATTTGGTTTGCGGTGTATAATTGTGTTTTTTGAGAAATTGTCTTGCGGAGTAGATTTTCGGAATTCGGGAGACACCTCAGTTCTGAAAAGAACTTGTTAACTAAAACATAAACCTGGGTGTAGGCATCGGAAGGGACTTCTACTTTCGCTTCAGTGGATCGAGTGAACTTCTCATTGTTAACTTCACTTATACCGCGGATTTCTATTAATTGGTCTCAACTTTTCGACAGAGCTTGCTATATAGTTATCACTCTCAAATCAGGCATGCAACTGTTAACTCCCCGCCCCCTAAAAAGAGGACAGTACAACATTTCAGTGGTTTTGTAAAGAGAATTTTTAAAAAGAGAAAAAGTTGTACACTTGTCAAATTAATACTTCACATAGAATAGTCACAAATGACACATACAAAAGGAATTTACATTCCCACTTTTTATAATGAACTGAGCCCAAAGATTCAGAAATACAGTTTCAATTGCAATGAAAACATTACACCAATTATTTTCAGAAAACATGTATATTGATACATCCAATAGTGAGAACCCATATAGGGACTACAAACCCAATCCAAAGGTCAATGTGCCAGAGTTTGGGATTCGAACCGGGTCCACATATATAGGTGAAGGCAGTACCAAACCCGCCGAGTCAACTTGAATGCCAGAACACGTACCTTGCAGATGATCGCAATCGCACGGAATTATTTCAAAAACGCTGAGGGGGAATTCCACCTTAATTTACTCATAATCAACATTTATTTTTGCATAAAAACTTATAGTTGAGTTTTTAACGAGCAATGTAGAGATGTTGAACGGCTCCCTCTGAAGTAAAGTAGTTTTGAGAAAGAAGTAATTTCGCAATTATATAATAAATTACTTCAGCCAAAGGCCTTTTATTATGATGAAAGCACACAAAGTAATGCAGCAAGGGTGCTTTTTCTTTCATTATATTCAGGCAGATTCGATGACCAAGTGATCCAAACTTTTAACAAATTTGTTATTTTATGCGTAAAGTTCGATACATCAAGCACTGCAGGGTCTTTGACATTTACCAAACGTGCCCATAACAGTGCCTATATTTTACTACTTAAAAAATACACATGACTAGAAAACCTTACCATCAAAGCAGTGAATTGGGTAGTTACATAGCATTCCTCCGTCCACAAAGTAGTCATGCGTTTTGTTAACTGGATGGGTTACTTGTACTGGGCAAAACACACCTGTATAAAATGGGTGAAATAATATACTACTAAGTATACAGTGCCGACACATATCGGTGTATGATGGGTAAAAACCAAAATTTACATTCTTCATCCCCGATGCAAATTTATCATCTATTATAACTTTAACATATACTGTGAAATAGTATAAGCAATACATGTTGCCTTTTAAAAGTTATGTATATCTTTTTGAAGATTTCAATCGATGTTCGTTTTGTGAGATTTTATGACCAATTTGGTGAGAACCGTGTCCTCTCCGGACAAATAAAACATAAGAAAACAGATTTTACACAAATATTGGTTGCAAATGGAACATAGGCCTAGCAAATCACGAGGTAAAATTTCTGAACTGTTCTATTTCAGGGAACAATTTCAGGGACCAATTTCACGGCTCCTTGACCGTAAACAAAAAAATCTGTGCTTGCAGAAGCAGGAAATTCACGTTACAGGCATTTAAAAAAATACGCTTGCATGCAACAGATGGCGCAGATATTCAGCGCTTGCACATTTAGCGGAGACTGGTGATCGTTGCAGAATACGGTGATAAGCAGAGCCATGAAATTGGGCCCAGAGGCGAAACCAAGTGAAATGGAATAGTAGTCCGGTGAAATGGAATAGTAGTCCGGTGAAATGGAAGTCAATATTCATTTCTTCTAAATTGTTTGAATAAAATGAATTCTTTAGTTATTTTATACATTGTGTATTTCGCGCACAAAACCTTGTCATTTGATATGGCTTAGAATCGAGGGGGTAGTCATAACACAGACACATTTATTTTGACTGGCCTGACGAGCTATTTGTTTAAAGTTATTTATTTATCGAGATCTGTGCATGGAGATAGAAATGTAATGGTTGGAAGGGGTGTATGTGGGGGGGGGGGTTAAAGACTAACCTGGAATGCAAGCCGACATTCGTACAGCCTTCCTGATCGGCATATCTGGTGTTGTTTTAACATGACAGTATGTACAGTCCATACTGTTCATATTGGTTACAGTGATGCACAACTCACGCTTGGTTTTACTGTACAGCTAAGGTAGAAACGTTAAAAAAAACATCATACGAAGTTAAACAACTTAGGAATTGACTTTATTATAAGACTTTGGCCTAGAACAGCTCAAATCCTGCTAAGCAATAAAAAGGTTTACTAACGAATTGTAATGTAATGTTAAATGCTTGTGTGTGTTACAAAGGCACTTGACACTATTGGTACACCGTTAGTAATATACTCAAAATAATTGTTAGCATAAAAACGTCACAAATAACTTGGTAACGGTTGCATTTTGTCTCATTTGCTGTACTCGTTATTTACATAAATTATTAAGACTGTGTCAGTACTTCTGTCAGCAATTTTATGGTTAAAAACGCTGATGACACGACTCATGTGTGTGGATTAATTGAAAATGACGAGACATCGTACTGAAATGAAGTGCATTCTATTGTTAACCTGAGAACAATCTAGAATTAAATGTCAGCAAAACAAAGGAATTTATTATTGATTTTCGCAAAAATCCTGCAGCTATTGCTCTGAAGTGGAAACAGTGAAATGTTAAAAAATTTCTTGAAATGAGATTTGAAATGGGATGTAATGCCGATTCCATAGTTGAGAAAGGTCAGCAAAGGGTTATTTTTCTTGAGACGGCTGAGAAGTTTCCATGTCAGTCAGCCACTTCTGTTGAAGTTCTACCGAGCGGTGATTGAGAGTGTCTTACAGAATGATCAGCCGGATCGTTCGCACTGCAAGTAAGATAATTGCCATTGCCAACTCACATCACTTGATCAACTGTATCTCTCTCTCGAGTAAAAAAAAACACGAGCCCCCTCTATTTAGATGACAAGTTTCACCCGGCAAATGACCTCTCTCAGCCAATGTGGTCAAAGAATTGATTCCGTTCAATTAAATATGGTTCTAATCAAATTTTGCCGAGTTTTTACCCCACAGCTGTTCGTATTCCTAATTATGGATTTTAATCAAAATGTTGATTTCTGACTTCTTTAATAACGTGTTGTTTTTGTCTTTGTATTTCGCCTGCATAATTATAACACTTTTCATAAGTGTTTATAGATTCGATGTATTTTGTATGAATTGTAAGTCTGTAGTGTGCATTTTTGTAGGCCTATGGCATATTTTTTAGACACACAAAACCAAAATACATTTCACTGTACAATTATATTTTATCTGTGGCAATAAAACATTAATAATAATAATAAAATAATAACGAGCGATGGAGAGCTGTTGATAGTATTGTAAAACCATTGTGAGAAACAGCTCTCTCTGAAATAACGTAGTTTTTGAGAAAGAGGTGGGCCTAATTTCTAAGGCAAATAAGTTAAATAACTCCAGGCCTGAAATGTTTTATTGTGCATCTGAAAGCACACACATTTTGTGCAACAAGGGTGTTGTTTCTTTCACTTTTCTCTTGTAACTTCGACGACCATTGTAGTCCATTAGTTTTCACAGATGTGTTATTCACATGTAGGGATACACCAAGTGAGAGAACTCATGGTCTTTAAGAATTACCAACGGTCACGCAGAGCTCTTTATTACTTGGTAGACACTTTGTTGAGCGCCGTTTTCGAGTCAATTGCCTAGTGAAATGCGCCCCATGCTTCAATCTCTTGTTCGAGTGGTGACAGTTTTGCTCTTTTGAGAGTCGGTTTGTGTCACTCTTTATGAGTGGTATTTGAATGAAGTTCACTCTGAATCGAGTTGAATGTATACCCTTATTTACTTTAAACAAAACTTTCCGCCATACGGCTCTTTGAAAGAGTGGTTTGGCGGACAAAATGAGTAGTTTTTTTTCATGGATAAGAATTGGATTGTCAATTCTACTATACCTCTTCAAATGTCAAGTCAGCATTGCCCATTTTTGACTTGACTTTCTCACCAAACCATCGATTTATCTTCTCGCCGGGATGGCAGCCGTAATGCAGCAACATGTTCGGTAGAAAACTCAGTACGCCAAACCTTGCATCTGTAATCATGAATATTCATATTAGTTAAACTATTTATGTGACGTCACTCTATTGATGAAAGTGTATAGTGAGGTCTCGAAATCAAATTCAAATATTTTAGAGGAAAATTACTTCTTTCATGAAAACTACGTTACTTTTTAATAGAGGGAGCCGTTTCTCATGTTTTACACTATCAACAGCTTTCCATTGCTCGTTCCTAGTAGGCTTTCACGCTAACAATTATTTTGAGTAATTACCAATAGTGTCCAGTGCCTTTAAAACATCATTCTTGTTCAACAAAATTCACAAATTTATTGTTAACTTGACATTGTGTTCGATATTGTTGCAAGCACTTAATAGAGTACGCATATATATTTTGCAAAATAGTTATATAATGTAACCAAACGTCTTTTGACAAAGTCTATAGGGCCTCCACGAGATTAGTTCAGGTCAGAGATTAGATTCTAAAATGTAAATTTTAGTTTCAAAGCTATACGGTGTACTCGCCTTCGGCTCGTATAGAGATAGCTCTATGATTCTATGAATGAAGCTACACGTTCTCGTCCATTCTCCTGAACTGAATACATGATAATTCCGAATAAATTGACCTCCTAAAGCATATATTGAACGCCCCCCCCCCCACACACACACAAACGCACACACCAAGCCTCCTTTTATAAACTAAGATTTTCATGAGAAATGACAACTAAGTTTTACGTTGTCTTAACAGACCCCAATTGTGAGAATATAGTGCTCCACATTAATATGGAGAAAAGACGAGAGACAAAACTTGGTCACAGTTTAAAAAAACAAGACATCCGTTTTGTGCCTAGCACAAAAACAAAGTATTCGGGATGACCTAAAGTTAAACGCAGCACTTTCATGAATATTATACAAAAAATATATATAAAACAACATTGCAGCTTCACTTCGGCCCGAACATTCTATACTTTGTGTCAAATTGACATCAATTGAATTTGAGGTAGGAAATGCTGGCCTCCAAAATATACTGCACCCACTCACCCACTTACTTATTAAACTGCCCTGGAAAAGGGGAAAGAATCTTGGACGGGAGGGCGACAGATTATTCAGCTCACTTGAGCCCAGCCCGGCAATCTATGGTTTTACCGTCAATTAAAAGGTTGTAAAGGTCCGCTATTTGGTTCGAGCCATTTTATTACAAACAGAATGCTATTGACAAGGAGTTGAATATGGGCAGATGTTTTATATGGAGCAATCAAGCTGTGGAATGTTTTAGAATGATTCAACGTGGAGTTGGTTACGTCACTGCACCCAACAAAGGGTCGGGCTAACGGTTTTTATAGCACATTGTTTGCAAGGAGGTAAATGAAGAGCCGCGGACTTTGCATTGAAGTCGATTGACTTGTAATTTAACGGTTAACATTCTTCTAATAAGGACTCAAAAACCTGCCACGGTGCTGTCGGAGCTCTTTTGCTGTCTAGGCAGAAAAACATTGCAACTCTCTCCTCAATGAAGCAAGCTGGCAATGGCATCAATTATGACTATCAAAAAAGGCTCCAAAACTATGCTGTACGAATACTTTTTTCTCAACCCAAATACACCACACACTTCTCCGACCGTATACTTTACCTCTTACACAACGCACCATCACCTTCAAAACACGCAAAAAGCAATCTCAAGGGAGTCAAACGAACTTCTTTCCACGGAACACCACAAAACCTAAAAAAATTGGTCTTCGCCCCAGCAACAATCTAATAATTCCTCGCACTTACAAAACGGTCCTTCTCAGTTGCTGGTCCCGGAGTCCAAAATTAAAAACTAATCTGTTATCTTCACGCCCATAAACTTTCCATTTTGATTATTTTCAAGCTTTGTTCACATTGATAACACCACCACTGTGACGTATGTAGATCAATGGTAAGGGAGGTATATATTCAAATTATGTGACGAGTTAACTCTGTGTGCTCATGAAGAAATAAGAACTTATTCCTCAATAACCTTTGCTGCTGATGAAATGTCCCGACTGTTTAATGACAGGACAGAGAATAATGCCGGTGTCGCATGCAATTATGTCCTCTTTGCAGTATTATCCGGAGGACAATATTGCATATGCAATAATGTTCGCCGGACGCAATAATGTTCGCATACGCAATCGTGTCCGCCCGGACGCTGCTGCATAATGCAATTGTGTCCGCCCCGAGCAAAACCGTCCTTTAAGTAAATTAAACGCCCTTGGTCGACGGAACATGTTCACCATTTTTACAAGCTTAAGTGCATGTCATGAATGACATGGGAAATGTTCGGCCGTTGGGTATTCGCTGCAATCATACGTGAATATTCATGCTGCATATACGTAGGTTCAGTGCATGCACGCTCGCTTACGCACACACATACATGTACAAGTCATGTATATGTCCACCGGACAGTTTTTGCATAGCCCCGGACACGATTGCATATGCAAAAGTGTCCGATGCGGACAGTTTTGCATGGTGGACACAATTGCATTTGACACCGGTGCATGGTGTAATCATTGTTAGCATTAAAAACTTCCAAAGGAGCAATGGAGAGCTGTTGATATAGTATAAAACATTGTAAGAAACGGCTCCCTCTGAAGCAACGTATTTTGAGAAAAAAAAGTAATTTCTCACTAAAATGTTTGAATTGAATAAGAGACCTCGGCTGAGGTCTCGAATTCAATGCATCTGAAAGCAAACAAGGGTGTTTTTTCTTCCTTTATTTTCCCGCAACTTCGACGACCAATTGAGTCAAAATTTTCACATTGTTATTTTAAGCATTGAGATACACACAAAAATGAGAAGACTGGTCTTTATGACAATCACCGAAGTTTTCCAGTGCCTTTATATACAGGAACAAAGGAAAGAGCAAAAGATGTAACAAATACAGTGTTTGTATTCTACTGTTTGTAGCGTATAATCAAAGTGGTTATTAGACCCACAAACCCGCATTCATCGTGGTTCAATTTCATAGAGATGCTTAAACACAAAACGTGGCTAAGCAAAACAAAACTACGCTGACTAGAATAAGGTTACCAGCCAAACTATACCGTGTCATACACTTGGTGACTATGTATCCCGTTCATTTCTACTCAGCAGAAAATTGCTAAGCAGCTCTATGAAATTTGGCCCGGCGTGTTTATATACTAACCAAGAAACACTTTCCCAATGTCTCCACAAAGGAATTCTTCAATGTCATGTGAATTGTACCCGACACAAACCAAAGCGGTGATCATGGCCCCAGCACTAGCCCCAGCGAATCGAGTGATTTTACTCCAGTATCCGAGCTCTTCAAGAACCTGCGTAAATTATGGATAAAAGTAAACAATAGAAACAATATGTTTAGCTTTAGGTTACTTTGGAAACCAAACAAATAAACAATGCTGATGTTATATCTTGTTTTTAATGTTAACAAAATAAATTGTTAAGATTTTGTAATATCATAAATCATTGGGAGACCAAACAAATAAATCGCGCCGTCAACTTTTATTTAGGTTGATATTATGATTCATAACTCTGGGGCAAGCCAACAAATCACACAGCTCTACGACCGTACGGAGACCAATTCACCCCGATCTAAAAAATGTATTAACTTGGGGCACAATCGCCGTCAACATCGGCAAGTGTAACACCTCTTTCACACGAGAGCAACTATAGCAAGGATCCCTTGTAGCGTGGTTGTAAAGGAACAAAAAAATGGCATCGTGTGAAAGGACAACAATTTGTGTATAATGTCGTGAAAGGACAGCATTTTTGTTGTCCCTTGTGAAATCTTGTCGGAGGCTGGACCTACGAAAAATATTCCGCTAGCGGAAGTTTTGAACCGTTAGGACATGCGTAAAATCATGGAGATAGAAATCTCCCTGGTAAAATCATCGTGAAGGAAACAGCATGCCCGATTTTTACCTCCGTTCAAAATTCATATTAATGACAACACACATCTTTCTAAACTTGAGAATCTACTGAGACTTGAGAAGCTATTGTATAGCAATGTCAAAATTCCGAAGTGTGCCTGCCGACCCGTCGTGCACACAATAATCTACGCAGAATTTTTGTTTGTTCACGACTTGAGTAGGCCCTACTATGGCTGCGAATTAAAGAGAGATAGGGCCTTCCTTTGGTAGTCACTCCAAAATGACCACTTATACAAACTTACTTGGTAAACAGCACTGCAGCTGTTGATTGTGTAAACCATTTCTTAGAAACAATTCCATTCAAATAGGTTTTAAAGAATGGGATTCAAAACATCAATCTGAGAAACGTTTCTACGTGAAACGTTTCTCAGATTGAGTTTTTATTTCAATAACGGATTATTTTTCCGCCGTGGACAAAACCAATATGAAGCAATAGTTTCTTTAGAGTTAGAACTGGCTGCTCATTTATTTTTGTTTACCAGAAAAAATATAATGCTCTAATTTCTTTTGTAGCCGAGTACAACAGTATTATGCCTATCATTATATTGACCTGGCATCAAATTGAACCTTTTCTATTATACGACATTCACCGCCAGGTGTATGTCACATTATCACCGAAAATGAAACGACAATGAAGCACTCCGCATGATCAGCGGGCCTGCTTGCGTAAGCAAAGACCTTGCGCTGCTGGCGGGGCCTGATCCTTTGGAATGAGGTCATTCCGGTTTCAGACAGAAAGGCTTCTTGGAATAACAGCAGACGGTGAACAACACCTATTTAATGTATAACCCTTTTGATAACAAACACAATGCAGAGCAGTACTTGGCCTTTATCATGGCTCACCAATAGTGAACCTTTACTCTTTGAGACATGAACTTGAAGGGACACGGTGCCTTGGATCGGGCGAGTTGGTCTATGGGGGATTAGCGTTCGAAACCGTTTGTTACGAATTGCAATGGTTAGAAAGATGTTTTTACCAGTGGAAAATAATGATCCACACAAATATGCCTCGAAATTATGTGGTTTTTCCTTTTAGTTTTACTTTACGAACTAACACGCTCTGCCATCTTGTGGGCAGAGAAAGGGAATGTGGTTATGCAAATCAGTACCGTACTTATCAAGCAAACTTGATTTAAACTCCTCACAAAAGGTTCCGAAAAGGGTAACATAAACATGTACGGTATAGAGAGACGAAAACTATGTATACAAATTTCCATGTAATTTCCCCTTCAACCTTCTTCCTCTCATGACCGATTATTCTCTCGGTCAAGTGGAAGAGTTTAGTGTCACTCATCAGGAACTGTCTTGTGACGTGACCTTTATAATCTGAGGGTCAAGTTGGAAGTTAAACTTCAGTACAAGGAGAAATTCCTTTGTCACCGAAATAAACAAAAGGGCAAGTCACACGTTCATTTAAGCATGATTAAAGCATTTGTACAGCGGACAAAACTGACCCACGGTAAACCGGGTATCATCGACCACGACCCTCTCGATTGTGGTAGTCAACGGATCATGTCTGTCATTTGTTTGTCCATCCATAGGCTGTGGAACAAAAGCTGTTGCTACACCCGGACCTAGATGTTGCCATTTGTTTAAGATTCACTTTCGCAATACCGTGCTTAAATTTGATTATATAACATGTTGAATTATTCACTATGACATTCTGTAACATTGAATAAACGTACATCTTATATCTTATCTGTTCCGACACAGCTTGCCAGACCGCGCTACTTCCTTTATATTATGACAGGCGACCCACTGGGCGATAACAATGTTCTGTTCCGTATTCACCTGTTATAATCATCCCAATAGTCAACTGTAACATTCAAGTTGGGACCGGTAATGTTCTTACAGTTGGGACGGAACATATGGTATTTATACTTCTTATAGATAAAATATAGAGAACGGACGCACTAGGCGATGACAACACAGTAACAGCTTCCCGGTCACAGTGTTAACGAATTCAAGTTGGGACCGGTGGTATTCTAAAGTTGGGACAAAACATAATATAATGGGTATTACTTCTTTTGAGATAGAATATAGAGAATGGACGCACTAGCCGATAAAAACACCATAACAGCTGTATAATCATCCCAATAGTCAACTGTAACATTCAAGTTGGGACCGGTAGGCCTACCCGGCTGTGTTCTAAATAAAGGTCGGACAGAACATTTGGTATTACCTTAGTATAAACAAACGTAGTATAAACAAACGTAGAGAAGTGGTCCTTTCTCTATGACCTCGGTTTGCACTGTATGAGACCCTTGGTCAGAGAGGGGGTACCTTACCACTCCATTGCACCGTGGATAATATGTCATTGTATTTCACCAATGGTCTATATAATTGGTTCACTATTACCATGTAGAACCTATTTGCTCTTTATGGAGGACGGTTTTATTACTCTTACTTCATACATTATATTTATTTATACATGGGCAAATGCTCAATACAACCCTCCATCCATCTTGTGAGTGTGAGGCATGTCAGTAACTACCATGAAAGAAGAGGTAAAGAGAAAAACGCGCTGGAAAAAAGGTGAAAGATAACATTCCTATAGTATACTTTTGCACACAGAAAGTGAAGACAAAAAGAGAACAATCAAAAACCCCAATTAAAAGAGGAAATCATGTTATTAAAAGAGAAAATCTCACAATCACATGCCTGATGCATGGAGGAGAAGTTTGTCTTCCTCCATGATGAAGTAACCAGTTAAAATTATTTCCTAATATAAATACTTATACTGACCCGAATCGCCCCTGTAGCAGAAAGACCCTTATTTCCTCCACCCTCGAAGACGATATTCTCAAAAGTGAAGTCGTAGCCCCCGAGCTCCGCTGCCTGGTCGGCCGTAAGAATCGGCGAGCGCCCAGCTGTTGATGTTACTGCCGCCGTCGTCAACGCCATGTCGGAACTGTCACCATTGCTGAAGATGCCACCAGCCTTCTTATCTTCAGCTCCATTCACAGCTTTGTATTTGCCGCTTGATTTTGAGGATTTCAATTGCTGGCTCGTCATACTTTTTGTTCCAATCCGTTGAGTGCTTTTAATAAGTTTGCACTTGTATTAAATCTGTGAAACCACGTAGTATTGACCTCCGTTATCCAACACGTTCACGGCACTGGTCATGCTATTCGGGTTGCACGTGTGTTTGTATGCGCTGCATGTCCGTAAGTGACAGCCTTTCTCACTAAATTAGTGTGAAGACATACAGCATACAGCTACGTATGAACGCAAAAGAACGGCCCTGATTAGTAGTAGTAGTCTCTGTGCACGACGATCTCGTCACATTGCTGGCCGATTGGTTACTGTATTACCAACAGAGGGCTTTACCCAGCAGGGCAATCTGTCCTCTCCGGTGTGGCGGTTTCAACTTTCCGCTGTGTTCAGTTTTCCGAATGACCAAATACGGTAGCATTACGTCATGCGATGCCTGCGCACAGCAAGCGAAAGTAGTCCATTTTTAGTGCCGTATTGAGTCATCCATAACCCTCCGGTAGCTGCCATGGCGGCGTCCACGAGTCGAGTACAACTAGCGGCAAACGCGTGGATCGTATGAGTTGTTTTTTATGCAAGCAGAGTGTGACCACTGACCTGCCTAAAGTTGTACCCATGAATACATGTAAAGATGGGGCAAGAGATTATGTGACTACACAGAAAAGAGTCGTAATATAAACAATTTGGGGTCACTGCTGAGAGAACTACAGTACTCGCCAGGGTACTCGCGGCGGTATCTGACAGGTCACCCGGAAAACTGAACACGCCGGAAAGCTAAAACCGTTCGAACAACGTGTTGATATGTCCGACTACGTCATCCGGAAAACTGAACACGGCGGAAGACTGAAACCGCCACACCGGGACCCGAAGGTTCTATCCTCCACATGGCCCTGTCGGCTACCAGTGTTGAAGAATAGGCAGGCCTTCTCTGTATATGTAAGGGGGAAAAAACATCAAAAATAACCGTAATGTATCTAAATTTTGTCGAACCCCTGTGCTGAAAATGAACGTTGCCAACAATTACTGTCAAATCAAATCAAACGTGGGCCGAAAGGCTTTGCACATTCAGCTTGGACAACATGCCACTGCCGACTACACTAGCCATGCTTTTGCTATTGATGTCACACGAGTCACTTGGAGCCAGGTCGAGTTGTCTCCGGTCCCATGGAAGTCTGTTCCAGCCATCCGAGCACCGTATACTGACCGGTCACTCGTTCCTGAATCAATCAGGAACAGTTCGGACTCAGTGTATGATGCTTTGCGTGAGACACCGTGGGCCGATTTCACTAACGTCTATGTTTGCGATCATCGCTAACACACTTGCGATGAGATCGCTAACCTCAAATCCATCGCAATTGCGATGTCGCTAACTCTGCGTTTCACTAAAGTCATCGCAATTGCGATGACGTTAAAAGGGAAATAAAGTTTTTGTACGAGGCTAAAAGTAGTGACCTTTGACATCCCGCAACAAAATCGTCGGTCGTCGCTCGAAATGAAATGGCATTGTGCAGTTTATATGTAAATCGTTGTCATGTTGGTGCACACGTACGAACTATTGTGGACGATGTTTAGGCACTCATTTACAAAGGGTTAAAGCATTTATAGGCCTATGGCCTCTATTATAATTTTAGATTTTAATAAAACAGTTTTCGTAAATCTGTTGAAACGGTGGGATTGATGAAAATTCTGACATATCTGTCTAATAATACCATGGAGGAAGAAATAATACCAAGCTTCACACTGTCAATTTGCCAATACATTACACATTATTTTTTTTCTAAAAATGATGGTTCTACCTCCATGGTTAAAATAATCGAACCCTAGTATCTCCTTTTTTACCGATGATAAGGGGCTCTTTGCTGCAGTTGCGTCGCTGATAGTTGTCATCGGCAATCTGAGTCTACCAGCGATCGATTTTGGCGTTTGCGATGACCAAAACGCGTTAGTGAAATCGATCAATGGGTAATTCACTGAAAACATCATAAAGCAAGCACTTTCGCAATGGCTTCAACAGGCCACATTTGTCGTACTTTCCAGTTGAATGTGTGAAACTACCCAAAGGACCCACCCAAGTCGAACTTACGTCGAGTTCCTTCGGCGCGTCGTTTGATCACTCCCATTGGTCTACGTCTCCATACGTCCTTGCGCCACACCATAGAGTAACTCTATGGCCACACGCAGCGTGGGGTTCCCCCGGCAGACACATCCATTATCTGACTATGTCAAGTTATCTACTTAATGTTTCTGTTCTCAAATATTAATACCTCGCTCGTTCCGTTAATCAAAGTGCTCTGGGCTGCAGCCAGTGTCAGGTGCAATGGACCCTTCCCATGAAATATGCTAATTACATTCACGCAGGCGTACAGACCCTGTTGGTTGGCAAACGCCATAGAGTTGTGCACTAAGCAGACGCGCAGTCGCGTCTGCGTCACGCACCCATTAGCCGTGTACAAAACAGCGCGAAGTAAATTATCAAGAACCATAGCCGGCCTTGTTGAGGAGCTGTACACGATTTTTTGGACCAATTTAATTTTCAAATCATCACATCTGGACAAAGTCATCATTTAGTAAGCCCTGTTATGTGTCATAGTAATTCCACAACTGTAAGGAATAAAATGAGGTAGGGATGTTGGAGTAGTATAGGACTTTTTTAAATTGGAGAAATTTGCAATCAAACTACCACCACGCATTTTGCGACCTTTGAAACTTAGCATTTAAGACATGTATCGAAGGTGGGCGGTAATGGTGACTGTGATGAGCGATGTTAAAAGCGGAGCCAATTAACAGCTCAACAAGGTGGGCTACAAGAACCAGGCCTCGGCGGGTTTAAACCACTAGTTGAAAACCGATTCAACACACTTTGTGATTCATGATTCCCATTCATAAAAATTAATAAGGGAATCAATGTAAGTAATGTGTGGTAAAGAGGTTTTCACCTATGACCTAGCGGTTTAAACCCGTGGTAAGGCCCACGGGTAAACAACTCCTTATAAGGGAATGCTGTGCGCGTATCGCTTGATGTGGCACAACTGTCCCGGCCGTTGCCCTCGACCAATATGAATGAAGAAACTGTCTTATAAGCACAGGTGCAAGCTCGCATGTCACACCCATGTTTCAACATTTTTTACTGGTCATTAACAAAGGTTTATACACACCCACTTAACGCGCTCTCTACCAGTAGGAATAGCGAAACTGTCTGAGGTATTTATGAATATTAAATTATGACTAGACTCACTAGGCCTAGGGCCCACTTTGATAGAGTAGAGCTGCTGCTAGTGCTAAACACAAAATTTGCTATTCACTTGTCACGCTTGTCATGCATTTTTTACCTTGAGAAAAACGGGGGAAAAATTTTAGTTAATTTTTAAACTAAGGGCGGCGTGCGGAAAATTATTCAAAACAGGACTAACTTTACTAACCAAATTTCAACGTTATTTTCACGATTTGTGCAAACAACAACAGCTGACTGGTGAAATAGCATTTTTATGAAACAAATGGTTGAAGTGGATATTGTCAACTTAATTTAAAGCCATTGGACACTTTCGAAACAGAAAAAAAGTTCACAGATTTACAAATACAGAAGGTAATGTTGAAAGACTTTTCTTGAAATAATATTCTCTGAAATGCTTTACTTTTTGAGAAATTAAAATAGTTATCAATTCTCGATATCGAGAATTACAGATTTATTTTAAACTCATTGTGTGATCGTCCATTTTGAAATGCGTTTATTAGACCAAAAATGGCTTCACATCGAATGTTGTCACAGCCCTCCCAATAAACAGCTCTTTCGTAAATCTGCTGCCACCTTGTGTCTAAAAATATCCATTATACAATTGTTGCACGCTGTGACGGGTCCATGGCGTTTTGTACACTCGAGGGGGGAAATGGAACCTGAGGCGAAGTCGAGGGTGCCATTTTCCCTCGAGGGTGTACAAAACCCATGGACCCCAGTCACAACGTGCAACAATTGTTTTGTTATACCTTTGTATAATTGTTATTTCTCTTCTCGAAGTTCTGTTGTCATCTTCAAACATTATTACGACGGACTATTCCTTGTTTAATAAGCAGACGAACAAGAAACAATTCCCTCGAACCCGCGGTTGTTTCGTACACAGTGCGAAATCGACCAACGCTGGGAACGATCAAGGTGATGTACATCGGTGTACATCACTCTTCATGTTACCTGGCCCGTCGAGCCATGTAACATGCGTTTTTGTTGTGCGTCACATGATTGGTTCGAGGACCAATCAAACTTCACAGTTTGTTACCGAGGTATAACAATCATTGTTGGGTGAACTAACGAGAATGCCATTCCTTTTACTTCAGGTGTCATTATTGCTCATCAGGATGGCCGAAGCTGCACTACCCACTGAGACCACTTGCAAGATTAGACATGTACACATCGAGTGCCCAATCTGCCTGAATCGGCTCATCGATCCAAAAATTCTGGACTGCCAGCACAGCTTCTGTTTAAAATGTCTTCAGGAACTTGTAGACAAACAGGATCCAGAGAAGGCTATTATTATTTGCCCAGTGTGTAGAGAGAAGACTTCAATCCCAGATAAGGGAGTGTCAGCTCTTCTTAACTGCTTTTTCTTGAGCTCGCTAATTGATGATGTCAGCAATCTGGAAGGGTTGAAGGAGGACATTAACTCTCCTGTCTCAACATGCGTAGGATGCGACGAAGGTCTTGAAGCCTTCTCACGGTGTGTTGAATGTGATGCGACTTTGTGCACGGCATGTCTGGAAAACCATGCAAAATTAAAAATGAACAGGCATCATCAAATCATTGATGCTGTCAGCTCATCAAATCAGCGCCCTAAAGACAAGGACAAATCTGAATCTCACAACTGCCGGAAACACACTAACCAGGAACTGTGTTTTTATTGCGAAACGTGTGATTCACTTGTGTGTCTCAAATGTGCGGTGTTCGATCATCGAGCTTCAAACCACAACCTCTCTGAAATCAATGATGCCGTGAAATCTTACCGTCAAGCTGTTAATGATGCGTTGGTGAAGTTTGAAGAGTGTTGCAAGCAATTTCAGAAAGTGGATGACTCTATCAAACACTCACAGCATAGATTACAACTCATGGTCGACCGGGCTCTTCGAGATATTATTGCGAATGAGGAAGAGGAAATCACCAAGATAAGAAACGCTTCCCGTCTCCTTAAAGAAAGAGTCACTCAAATCGGTCAAGAAAGAGGTGGGAATTTTGATAGCATACAGAGCAGCAATAGCGACAAGATGAGCCGTGCAGAGCAGATCATAGCTTCAGTCAATGACTTGATGCAGCAAGCAGATGACTTTGAGCTGCTGGACCTCAAGCCAAAAGTTATGCACAATTTAGACTTCCACAAAGAGCTTCAGTTTCAAACAGTGCAGCATAGCAAGTCATTCATCGGGTTCAAAGGTCATGATATCGTCACTGATGCAGATCTCGGTGAAATACTAGAGGAAGAGAAGTGGGAGGTAAAGACAGAGTTTTTTAACGAAGGGGAAGGTGAGGGGGAATTTGAGTGGGCAGGGGACGTTGCTTGCTTTAGCAATAGTGACATTGTTGTTTCTGATACAAAAAGGTGTCTATTGTCCACATTTACATCAAAGGGTTACAAGTCTACAGATGTTCATAGAGGAACAGAGGATGGCCAAATAGAAAACCCTCGTGATGTTGCTGTGACCTCTAATGACCTGCTTCTGGTTATTGATGGATATGATGTAAAGGTTTATGATAAAGAACTGCAATATATCCGTCAGTTCAGACCCTCACAGAATCAAGTCGAGGAGCAGTCGGAGAGTCCACTTTGTGGTATTGCTGTGGACAAGAGAGACCGAATTGCTGTGCTTGACGGTGAGAGAAAGGTAATATCTCTCCATAATGTCGATGGATCCATCATTTCCACAATACATCATGACGATATTAATAGCTACTGCTTTCTATCTGTAAGCAACAAGGAGCACCTGTGCTTCACAGACTACGACAACATGAAATTAGTTTGTTTGGGTTTCATGGGAAACGAGTTGTTCAATATCAGCACCTCCATTGACGGCAGACAAGCATATCCTGGTGGTGTGTGCTGCGACGATGCTGGAGACATTTATGTGTCTATTGATTACGGTGACTTGACAACCGGCGAGATACATCATTACAATGCATCAGGTGAGCACATCAGCTGTGTAGCTCGTGGCTGTTACAATCCCCAAGGCATGATGTTTACTCCTACCGGTGACCTCGTCGTGGCTGATCAGCTCTCGGTCAAGATCTTGCATCGTGTGTGAGTGTCAATGACGTCACGGTCGAAATACAAAACTTTTAAGTTTTATATTGGTTTTAATAAGAGAATAAAAGGATAGCGACGAGTTCTTAAACGGCCGTTTAAATCCTTCAACGCCTCTGCAAGGTTTTATACGGCAGTTTAAGAACGAGTCACTACTCTTTTATTCCCATTCATTAATGCCTTTTTGATTAAAAGGCGTAATAAAGTAAGAAACTCTGTACAACTTATCCGTTTTCCGATGTGCTTGAGCTCTGTACGTCCGTGTGTTGCATTTTTATGACTGAGACAGTTTTCGGATATGCTTCGTGCGTGTAGTCTTGGTGCAAGACGTTTCTCGTTTTTCTTTCACACACCACGCGACCAACTCACCGACAGAGCCCGCATTTCCCGTAACGAGAAACATTAGACTAGCGCGTAGTATCCGAAAACAACCGGTTATAAACAGCACCAGCTGGTCATTATCAACCGTTTAAACACCCCCACGCTCTCCACTAATAGGAGTAGCGAAACTGTCTGAGGCATTTATGAATAAATATTAATTTTACATGTACCTACGTTCAATCAAACAGCTTTAAAACTCAAGAGTTCCTTTCATTCCTTTATGATTTAACATTATTATCATGTCACTTAAATGAAAATAGACACGTGATATCGATTGATGATATCCTTCCTAAAAGCATTGATATAATTTGGCAGATACTCCAGATATTGCCATTGGAAATATGAAAAAGTGTGAAGCCTCATCTACCTAGACATGCCAGTAAACAATTTTCAGTAGGTTATATACAGTATCACCATATTTATATTTTATAAAAAAAGTGACAACTTTTAAGCGCTTGTATACTTCAGGTATTCTTTTCTTATATAAACAGCTTGTAAAATGCATTTATTAAACAAGCGGGGCAGAAACTGCGAGATTAAGAATGTTAACATAACTCTTTTAATTTAATACCCGGCTCATTCAAAGTTGCATTTGTAAGTGAACACTATGTCTTGCTTGTACCAAGTCCTCCTGTCAGAGAGATTATTCAAGGGATATACCGGTAGTCGTCGACCATGACAAACAGGCTGTAACTGGACACTCAGGGACACTATAGGTAATTGTCAAAGGCCAGTCTTCTCACTTGGTGTATCTCAACATATATGCATAAAATAACAAACCTGTGCAAATTGGAGCTCAATTGGTCGTCAAAAGAAAAAAAACACCCTTATCGCACGAAGTTGTGTGCTTTTAGATGGTCGGTTTGGAGGCATCAAATCCTAAATCTGAGGTCTTGAAATCAAATTCGTGGAAAATTACTTCTTTCTCGAAAATTATGTCACTTCAGAGAGAGTCGTTTGTCACAATGTTTTATACTATCAACCTCTCCCAATTACTTGTAAGTAAGGTTTAATGCTAATAATTATTTTGAGTGATTACCAATAGTGTCCACTGCCTTTAATGCTGAAACCTGTTTTAAATTGTTACTTCTTTCTTTTCATTTGTCATTGTTTATTATAAATTGAGCATCGTCTCATAAAGCTTATAAGACTAACACTTTCTATGTTTAGACATAATCTAAACAAGCACACCGGCCACAACTTCTATCACATACGGGTCAGCAAATTTTATTTCAACAATTTTGCTTTCAAATTAATGTAAAGGAACACTACAGAATTGGTTAGAAGAAGAAAAAAATGTCTAACATCACAGATTTACATAAAACTTTAAATAATAATAATAAGACTTGTACGTATCCACCCTGCTGGTTGTTACACGGTCTTATGATGGTGATAGGTAAAAACATCACTTGAAATTATTTGTCTGAAATGTTGTATGCGATGAGAAAAAAATAAAACTAATTTCTTGCAAAATGTGTTATCAGTTTTTCAGTATTTTCTTGTGACCCATATGGCTGATCAATCTCAAACTTCTAGTGTGTCAGTTTACGTATATGGTAAATTACATAAAGTGCTTACACTGTCAGCAACTGTTTTGTTTGTGAAAACAATTCTGTACATGCCTCTGCTTTGTGAAGCAAAGTTTATTCTATATTTACACCTGCATTGATGGTAAAGAATGTCGCTAGTGGTCATCTGTTGGTTGGGTGGTTTTTTGCTATGGGGTGGGTTTCAGGGGACATTTCTTGTGACAGGACGGCTTTGTAGAGGTGCTGGTCACCTGTTCCTCCTCGTCACTCACTGGCTTGGTATTTTTTATAGCTAATTTGATTCTTTATTTCTTTATGTATCGATTTGTATTTCTATATTTTTATGCCAGTGTAAAGTCTAATAAAACTAAAACTAGAAGTGGTCCTTTAAAAATGACTCAAACTACATTTTGGGTGTGCATGTACACAGATTTGGCGAGTGGGCACCTTCCGATATAGACTTGACTCAAGTCCCAATCCTGTGAGAGTCCTTTTATTTTACTTTTGGGCGGCCGGCATCCCCAACCTGCACTGCGTGACCACAAAATCTGTATACATTTTGATGCTGGATATGCCGAGGGACCTTTCAAATGAGAACAGGACTCGAATCAAGTATATTTCCGATACGGTAAAGTGGCAGATATTTTTTACAAAAAGGAAAAAATAAATAAAAATTGTTTAATTGTAAACCCCACAAATCAAACCTTGGAGTAAGGGCCGGGCAGGAGTCAAGGGGTGGATTTCATAAAGAGTTAAGACTAGTCTTATCTCAAGTTAGGATGAATATTAGAACTTACCTTAAGTTTTTAATATCTCCAATTGTAAGGCCTAGTCCTAACTCTTTGTTAAATCGAACCCCGAGCCCACAGAAGGGCCCCCTGGAAATGTTTAGGTAGGCCCTACTGCACTTTCGTCGTCATTTAAATATTTCTAGGCAAACAAGAATGGTGTGTGACAATACAAATGCCCCGCTGAGATAGGAGTTGCTACACCAAGTCCTTTTTGAGTTATTGTTTTAGCAAAAATTAGCTTAATATTTATCTGAGGGGGTCCAAAAACAACAGGCGTTTAGGGGATCCCATGACCAATCAACAAACCGAGTTTTTAAATGATACGCCAAGTCCTTCTTGAGATATCGCTCGGACAACATTTCTTTTGTTTTAGCCATAACGATCCTCATATTTATCTGAGGGGGTCCAAAAATAATAGGCTTCATGGGGGATCCAGTGACCAATCCACAAACCAAGTTTGGAGTTGATACGCTAAGTTCTTCTTGAGATATCGCTCGGACAAGGATGATGTGCACGCACACACAAGCAATGACAAGGCAAACACTATATGCCCCTTCGGCTGTCTTCGTCGGCGGGGCATAAAAATATATTTCTTAAGGGCCAGGGGAATATTGTAAACATGATCTCTGGTGCAATCTACGACATTTCAGAAAGCGTTTTAAACATTTTGTGGTTTTCCCCAATTTTGAAATAAGATATGCACATTGCAACAAGTCGTCAAGAGTACCGGATTAAATGTTCAATTTTATTCTGACACTTGACTCTCAAGGCAAACATTCCCAGGGTATCCACTTCCCGCTCTTTTCAACACGAGCCAAAGGACCATTATGTAATGCTAAAATAAACACAAACAAATCCACTGCATTGACATTTCTCGGATCCAGTCTCGAAAACAAATGATATCCATATTTATCTACATTGTTTGTACATAAGAAGTAAAAAAAAGAAAGCCGTTTTATTTTACAGACCTTAAAAAATCATTGATTGGAAGCAAACCCGATCACTTCTATTAACAAATATTTTTATAGAAGAATCAGAGCGTTCACTTATAAACTTATTATTAGGAAGGGATATGTCAAATTCAATTTTGTGATGTACCTATTTCCTATCCTGAGTTCTCATGCGAGCGGGGACAAATTCTATCTCTATCTTTCTGTTAAAGGCAGTGGACACTATTGGTAATTCATAAAAATAATTATTATCATAAAACCTTACTTGGTAATGAGTGATTGGAAGAGGATGATAGTATAAAACATTGTGAGAAAAGGGCTCCCTCTGAAGTAACGTAGTTTTCGAGAAAGAAGTAAATTTTCCTCAAATTTAATTTCGAGACCTCAGAATTAGATTTTGAGGTCTCGAAATCAAGCATCTGAAAGCACACAACTTCGTGTGACAAGGGTGTTTCTTCTTTCATTATTATCTCACAACTTCGACGACCAATTGAGTTAAAATGTGTACAGGTTTGTTATTTTAAGCTTATTTTGAGATACACCAAGTGAGAAGACTGGTCTTTGACAATTACCAAGTGTCAAGTGTCTTTAAAATGGTGTACATGCACATTGTAATTGTATTTGATACCATTCCAGTGCAAAATTTTTGTACATCCAAAATCTGAGATAAATGTGTCTGAACATTTTTGTGCATTGTTGTTTTTGTTACTAGCCGATTTTTTCAGAGCGAAATTTTAAACATGGAAGTCATAAGATGTCAACTGCCAATGGATCTTTACATACCAATGAGGATTTTTTTGTCGGTCACAACGTCATATTTCAAATGCCGTTTTGATTAACTATATCAAAATCAGGAATGAACAAAATTAACATTCCCGTACAAACATTGTACAGACTCATTTTCCTCAGAATGATGTCATCAGGGCCCTATTTCAAGTCCCTGCTTACCACTTATAAGCAAATAATTTGCTGGGAATTCAGCGCTTATGTCAAGCGTAACATATTTCATGGGTTAGCAGGGAATTTTTGCTTCAGCGCTAGGACAAAAAGCGGAAAATGGTGACCGTAAGCACGAATTCGGCGGTAAGCAGAGCCAAGAAATTGAACCCTGGTTTTTGGGATGTTGACAAATTTTGCACTGGAAGGGTATCATCTACAATGGCAGTCAGACCATTTGAACATTAGGCTAGAGAGTACATTTTCCACACTCACATAGGACTTCTGTTAAAGGAACACGTTGTCTTGGATCGGTCGAGTTGGTCTTTTTGAAAGCATTTAAAAAATTAAAACCGTTTGTTTTTAAATGCATAAGAGCCAGACAAACATGCTTCGGAATTGCAGGGATTTCCTTTAATGTCGCGAGGAAACACGGTCGGCCATTTATGGGCGTCAAAGCTTCTGATAAATAGCCGACTGTGTTAGTCTACGATGTAAAAAGAAAACCACGCAATTTCGAGGCATATTTGTGTAGATCATTGTATTCTACTTTTACTTCTTTCCTATTACAGTGTATATGCATTTGATAACAAACGGTTACCAACGCTTTTTATTGACCAATTCGTCTGATCCAAGGCAACATGTTCCTTTAATCTATGGGAAAATGAGTACATCAAAGAAAATGAGAACATCACAAATATTTCCCTTCCTCTTTCGTCAGAATGAAAAACTACGTACAGAATCTGTTATTCAAAACAATGCAAACAACACATTTATAAAACCATGTTGTTTTCATGAGTAGACTGTAATCAAGGTATAAAAAAATGAAATGTTTAAAACATTCATTAAGAGTTATGAACAAGAATTCCACCAAACCCATCTACATCATCAACGTAATCCTCAAATTGCCTTCTTTTTAAAAAAGAACAAAATTTCTGGTAATTATCGTTCTTCATCGGACCAATAATAATCTTGATCCTCATCTGGGTCAGAGTCAGAAACAGGGGTGACTTCAAACATGTCGGCCATCTTGCTTTTCATGGCATTTGTCAGCGAGGCACTACCTGAAGATTTTGCAATTCCTCTGCCGACCTGATGGAAGAGAAGAAGACGTTGGATATTTATTTATGAGATATTTGTTAAAATTCTATTATGAAACACTTACATGTGTCTGTAGCCCGTTGTAGCACTGCATGCTAAGATATTTTAAACCAAAATACAGAAAAACAATTATGAAACATTGGAAAGTGGCCATGCCAGAATTTGGTGATCTTCATGAAGGGGCAAATAAAACGTTTGAACGATCAGATGGGGCGTGTTTGTGAGGGCAACTATGATATGCCATCTTTGGTTTTCGAAATATCAAGGGTGTGTAGTAGATACGCACTTTGTTTGATGCAATTACTAATAAAATAGGCCCTAATTAACTGACTTTTTTTTATAGACACTGAACACTATTGGTTATTGTCAAAGACCAGTCTTCTCACTTGGTGTATCTCAACATATGCATAAAAAACAAACCTGCAAAAATTTGAGCTCAATTGGTTGTCCAAGTTGCCAGATAATAATGAAAGAAAAAACGACCTTGTCACACGAAGTCGTGTGCTTTCAGATGCTTGATTTTGAGACCTCACAATCTACATGTAATTCTGAGGTCTCAAAATCAAATTCGTGGAAAATTACTTCTTTCTCAAAAACAAAGTTACTTCAGAGAGTTGTTTCTCACAATGTTTTATACTATCAACCTCTACCTATTTCTCATTACCAAAGTAAGGTTTTATGCTTATAATTATTTTGAGTAATTACCAATAGTGTCCACTGCCTTTAATGCTCTTATTCTCATAATGCTCTTATTCTCTTATTCTCAGTTCCACATGATAATAAAGAACATAGTACCTTATTTGAGGTGAACGACCTCTGCGTGAATCCGCGGGCTTTCTTCTTCTTCTGCAAACCATGGATATATTGATCAATGTGCTTCCTGAAAACAAAATCAATTTGGTGGTCAACTTTAGGTCCAACTCAGTGGGGTCATTAAAGCTGTAGGTCCTGTGCGTTTTGTAATGCACTTAAAGAACCCAGTCGATCATTACGAGAAGGGGTTTGCCCCGGTCTTTGATTGGCTGCATATTACCCTAGAGGGGCCTTGCAAATAATGGTGCTATGAAAAGGAAACAAACGTAGCCCCACATTCCTTGGAGGAAAAACCTAAAACGCACTTTGGTCTACATGAAATGGTGCCACAAAAAAAACCTTTGTATATGTACATTATGTAGTTAGAAACACATTAAAAATTTAGAAGAAGAAGCAACAATGCTTAAAAACTTTCTTTGGGAAATCAATATTCACCAGAAAGAGAATTATGACCTTTGACCATGGGCAGCACTTTGATGGGATACTAGGCCCTATTCCTAGACTTGAGGACAAGTAATTAATGGTCTGTCACAGTGAGATAATCGAATCATGGTGGAGGCATCAAATACTGCAAAAGCTGCAGCCTGCCAACTATTACTCCCCAATGGACCGATCCGGCCTATCAATCAAACTGTGCGCATTCACCCATTTGACCAATCACAGCAATGATTGTGGTCGGACAAACTCGGTCATGCGTGCGCGTATATTTGGCACGCGCGGCAGAATCGTGCAGAATGGCATTGGGAGTGTTCGTACACGTGTCTTGCTCACGTGCGCGGTGGGCGGAGCTTAGTGGAAAGCCGGAACGGTCCATTAACTGCACAGTGCGAGAGCAGTAGTCTCTCGAGTGTCGCGGGAATCGGGGAGAGAGTCTGAACGCTATCAACGCGACAGACATCTAACGACTTGTCGAAAAGTCTAGCCTATTCCTTGCATATACACTACACATAATAGTGATAGTAACCATAGTAATAAAGCATTTACATAGTGCCTTTTAAGTTAGGCCGCAAAGCACTCACAAAAATACACAAATCAGCATCTATATTTACATAAAGTACATGCAAACTTTATCAATATGCAGTCAAAGCAAATCAAACATTCAATACAATTACAGGATTTTAGTAGAAAATATCAATATCAACCTAAAACAAGCGTGATGTTTGGTACTTGGAAAAAGTAGGAACATTACTTTAAAGACACTGGACACTATTGGTAAATGTCAAAGACTAGTCCTCATATTTGGTGTATCTTAACATATGCATCAAACAAACCTGTGAACATTTTAGCTCAATCGGTCGTCGAAGTTGACAGATATTAATGGAAAAAAAAACACCCTTGTCGCATCATGGTCACACGAAGTTGTGTGCTTTTGATCAGATGCTTGATTTTAGACCTTAAATTCTAAATCGTGGAAAATTACTTCTTTCCTGAAAACTACGTCACTTTAGAGGGAGGGAGCTGTTTTTCACAATGGTTTATACTATCAACCTCTCCCCATTTATACTTGTTACCAAGAAAGGTTTTATGCTAATAACTATTTTGAGTGATTACCAATAGTGTCCACTGCATTTAACCGAGAAAAAGGGTTGTTTTTATGCAAGTCGCCAGATACACAAGGCTGAAGGCAACTTCAAGGTGTGGGCTACGATAAAATTTTTCCAGAGGCTGTTGCCACCTACTGTTAGGGCTGAAACAGGGTTACCCCCTTTACAGTCCATATGGATGTAGGCTTGGGTATCATCAATCCGAACGAAGCCTGGCTGGTAGAGCAGAAAGCACTACCGCCCCAACTTTAAGAAGCAAGTGTCACGACCGGGGTTCGAACCCACACTTTGGTGATCAATCACCGGAGCTTGAATCGGGTTATCTTAACCGCTCGGCCTTGACAGGGCTGACCAACAAAGACCTTTTCGCAAGTACCCATTGCACAAGCGCTAACTGTTGAATGAGGTGGACGGTGGTCTTGCTAGAATTCAATCTTTTGATCGCTAACTAGACCAGCATGTACCTCATTCCACGCCTAGCGAGCACATACCCAGCATTTGCAATATAAAGGTTTTAGAGGAATTTTCAGGCTATTTTGTTTGTCCAAGTGAAAACATAAATCAAAAATCAAACTACAGATGGAAGAATATCGTGCTTGCTCCAATACCAGCACCACAACGTCCTCGCAAAGATTGCAACTCTGAACCCCTTGTGTGTGTACTTACCTGTCAACAGAGGGCAGCAGACTAGGACTAATGAGGTTGGAGTATGGTGTTTTCTTATCCGATAGGGGTAGCACCCCCTGATGGCGGATGCTTGGCGTCTTGAATTTTGCGGACCCAGGAGTCTTTCCAGCTGGGCCTTCTTCTTCGTCTATCTCCCATTCTCCAAGTGGTATCTGGAAAAAAACACAAAAAAAAAACAATCCAATCTGCTGCACCTTTGACCGCGCGAGGGCACTCTCAATTTTTGTTTTATTACTTCCGGGGTATATGCAATTCGTCCTGCTCAATTTAATTGGCGTTCTGTCACTTCTGTTGACCACAGTTTTAAGTTGTTTTAGAGGTGGATTAAAACGGCTCTTTTACTGTCCGTGATGGATATGATGTCTGTGATGGTGATGTGTTCCGGTCATTAATAGCTGTTTCGGGGATGAACTTATGAGCCCTATATAAGACTCTTCCTCTGTACACAGATACAGAGTCCTATCTATTAAGGCCTGTTTCTGGGGTGAAAAAATTTCAAAGCTTCATAACTCAAATCTTACCTGCAACAGATTCACATTCCATGGCGGCATACATTTTTCTGCGGTGGGTTTTGGTCCTCATATATTCCTCACAAATCCGTCATTTTCGTGAAATAATGCAGTTCCTAACTTTAAAAAAATTCCTGTTTTGATTGTGTTCTCAGTGTTGTCTAATGCCATGCGTACGCGTGAACTCTTGGTCACCGTATCTTGACTGCACAGGGTCAACACGCAACCGCAACGCAAGATTTGCACGTCGTGCGTACACATGGCAGACTGTGAGAGTACAAAAATTCCTTAACGTTGGGAGCTGCATTATTTCATAAAAATGACGGATTTGTGAAGAATAACTGACGATCAAAACCCACCGCAGAAAAAAAATGCTGCCATGGAATGTGAATCTGTTGAAAGTAGTGGTTTCTTGCAGGTAAGATTTCAGTTATGAAGCTTTGAAAATTATTCCGCCCCAGAAATGGGCCCTGATATCCAGGACGTCACTGTATTATACGAGTTGAATTAACTGATGGAGGGACCTTGTTTAGAATGATTTTACGAGAGAGGAAGCAACCATAATACAACACCTTGAAGAGATACAAAGTGAGGTGTTGAGTATTGCTGCCAGACCATGCTAGAAATCACAAATTTTGAAATCATTCAATTGGTCATGTATGGTGGCACCAGTACACTACTTCAACTTCAGTTACCTTGAGTTTCTTCTGTTTCTTGAACGGCGTGGATTCAAAGATGTCATCCTCATACCCTCGATTGTGTTGCTCCACCAGGTCCCTCAGCTGTCGTTTCCTCTTCATTGTACCCACCTTGGCCGTTAGAGCTATTGAAGCTGCAATATAAGGACACAAAAATAAGTTACCGGAGAAAGGGTGTATGTAACTACTGCCCCAAATTGTGCTTCAAGAAAACCGAGTGTGAAGGTTCGATTGGTTTTCTGCCATCCATAAGTCGATATAGGAAGGTTAAATTTTGCATGAGAATGGGGAAAACATCTCTTTGGGGTATTTGGTTGCACCCCTCCTAACCCCCCCCCCCCCCCCCCCCCCCCTAGCTACAACTCTTTAGATTTGACTTTATTACAGCTTCAACAAGCATGATATTTTGTTGTTAGAACAACAGATGGAAAATTTTCAAGTACAAAGCCTGATGATCTACATGTACACATGGAGTAAGCTAAAATAGACTTTTCAATCAAAACATTTCTGTGTTGCCGGAAAAAAAATTAAGTACAATGAATGTCACGGCTGCTTTGGAGCTACGCATCTTGTGTACATAATTTTTTGGGTAAATAATATCTTCACACTCTGAAAGACAGTCTGCTATATGAAAGTATTTGTTCACAAGGACAATAAAACTAACTTTTGTTCTTTTAGAAAACAATTCTAAAAATGAACGAAAAAATACTCACTTTTTGCTTGATTCTCCTGCTGTTTGGATTGCTCTTTTGTTGACTTTGTAGCGACAGAATTTGCAGGACTTAACCTTGTTGGACTGGTATAGAGAAATTTAAAAAGGGGGGGGGGAATTTAATTGGAATCAAATACCACCATGATAAGAAAAGAAACAAAATTAAAATTACCAACGCATGTACTTTCTGAGAACCTAATGCTGATGATACTTGTACTGCTAATTATCTACTATTGCTGCCTAAGTTAGGGAACAAGGTGGAATGGAATTCTACTTTAGCTTAGCATCAGAGGAACTCTTGAATAAGTATCTTCACTTCCCCAACGTCAGACAAGCTGGTCTCGCAGTCTAATTGTTCAGATTGCTATTTTTATTGACAGTTATAATAATTATTCTTGTAAACTTGTTCTATCAGCCACTTCTGTGTTTCAATTTGTTTTTATTTTATATAAAGGCACAGGATGTCCACCTTTGGCAATTTTCAAAGACTAGTATTCTCACTTGGTGTATCCCAACATACGCATAAAAAACAAATCTGTTAAAATTGGGGCTCAATTGGTTATCGGATTTGCAATCTGAAGTCTTTCTCTGATTCCAAATATTTGAGTGAGAAATTACCTTCCTCAAAAACTACGTTACTTCAGAGAGAGCTAATTCTCACAAAGTTTTATACTATCAACAGCTCTCCGTTGCTAGTTACCAAGTAAGTTTTCATATATTTTGAGTAATTACCAAATGTGTCCAGTGCCCTTAACAAAAACAAATTCTTTTTAAATTCACAAAACAAACCAGAAGAATAACTCACCGATGTGAAAGTTCAGGCTCATCGATTTGCCAAACGCTTTCTTCATTTCCGTCTTCGACGCTCGGTGTTCTGTTCGACGGCCTATCCCTAGTTTTCTTATTTTGTACCCTTCCTTTTTGCATGACGTTGGTCTTGATAGGGGATCCAGATATTTTCCCCTGGTGGAGCCTATTCCTACTGAGACCATCGTGGCTGTCTCTTTCAGATACTTCATCAGTTGTTTTGGAGTGAGTCTTTTGATGCCAAGCTGCTGCTTGGTTTTTGCTTACAGCTAAATGGTTTTGAGTGGTCTTCTTAGTTTCAGAATCATTCTCAGCTCTCTGACAGTTTCTCCTGGGTTGATGCCTCTGGATGACCACTGCTTTCTTGCTCAGTCCGCGATGGACAGGTTGCTTCTGGTGTTTACTTGTGTCGTCAGTATCCTCTGATGAGGTTTCGGAGCTTGTGAATCGCCCTGTTGAAGTTCTTAAGGGTACCACATGTTTCTCACGACATTGGTCATCTTCTGATGTCTGGACAGGTTTTCTCTGGATCGCCTTTCGGGAACGACTGCCCGATGATTTTTTTGAGTTTTTTCTTAAAGAATCAGAATTCTCCGAGCACTTAGTCTCATCGTCTGAGCTTGAAATATTGATAACCTTAGACGGATTCTCACTGTCGGGGACAGTGGTCGTTTCTGTGGTAGTCCCGTCGGTGTTGTAGTTAGGATCCTCTAGGGTGCCGTAAACTCGCCTGTGGGGTTTACCCCTGGTCACCCACGTCATGTTGACGCTTTTTTCTCCCTCTTCGCTCCAATTACTCACCGACTCTCCCGCTGTCGTTGAGGTTTGAGTGAAGAGAACTCTCTGAGGGTTGTCTTCATCACTGCTCAAGTCATAGACATCCGATGTGCTGGATGAATGACTGACCTTGATCCTCTCGGCGCTGGATGCCGATATCCTCACGGTTCTTTCTCTCATCTTGGCAATGCGCCCTTGTTTATGCTTCTCCACTACCGCCAAGATCTCCTGCTGAAGGTTCAACGTCGATGGTGCTACATTTGCCTTAGAGGGATGCTTTGATTGAAAAACTTCTGGCACAGATTTCTCATCACACAGCCCTGTGTCTGAGGACACCTGACTGTCAACGCTCCCTTGTGACTCGCTGCTCCCCTCAACACCATTTAGCGTTTTCCCAGAAAAGTCGGACTTAGCCTGGGCGACTTCCTCTTCTGTTCCTGGGCTTACTTGATAATAAAGTGGTGAAACCGGTGCCCCACTTGGATGCCGAGTGCTTCCATCCACAATCTTCCTGACTCTGTTTTTTCGCGGCGGGGGAGGTTGCTTCTGACAGTCCTGCCGACTTGACGCATGCATCGTAACTATTTCATGACTTGGGACACCTCTCCTTGACTCATCGATTGGTTTCAAAACAACTGAACTATCACTCTCAGCAAGGCGTTGCTTGGGAGGTCGACCCTGACCTCGTTTAGGTTTGCCTTTTCTCTCAGAGCAAAGTGTACCATCGTCTTGAGGTGCATCTGTATTATCAGATGAAGCTGCAGTGTTCCTAGTTATCCTGAGTGCCCTTCTGGCCAAATCATTCCCTTTAGACTTTCGGTGTTGCTGACTTTTACCGGTTGGTACCACTGTGGTATCAGTATCTGTGTCCAAACACGAAGTAGTCGTGTTATCTCCCTCACTCTCCAGCTCTTGGTAGTTGCTTTTTTTCAGTTGTGTTTTGTGTTTCTTCTGTTTCGCTGTGTCCACCGCCTTCTCTTTCTTAATATAATTGCGTGTCTTTGCTCGCACTGCTCTCTGAATTGAAAAAACAAATATTGAATATTTATTGTTGACTGTACATTACTTAGATAAATATAAATTTGAAGGGGGGGGGGATGGGTGAATTTTATAAAAATATAACTATTCAGTCTAACTAATAGTACAATGTCAATTCAACAATCGGAGATTCTTGGAAAGGTTTTAAGTTATTGTGCCTTGAATAAGATTTAAGATTGGAAATTTAAAAATGCAACTAAATCTTCAATTTGATATCATCGGACATGATTTTTGATCCTTGGGAAAAAAGTAGGAAAATCTTTTTGGGCACAAGGACTGACCTTCTTGTTTATAATGAGTAGGGGTTTAATGTACTTTTCAGGCTGTTTCTGATTGCTCAGAGTCTTAAATCAGACTAGAGTAGGATGAATATTAGGCCTGGGTGACGAGTGAAATTTACTACTCCACTAGTCCTGCCGCAACCCAAGCTGCATTGAAGTATAATGTTTGCCGCAGGCACAAAATATCGCTCAAAGGATTGTGTGTCACTGATGTCTGATTATGTTTCGTAAGTAAATTATACATGTACTGTCATGAATAAGCGACACAATTTGTTCACCCAAAGGGTAGTCGCGACTAATTTTGTAGTAGTCGTGGCGGCACAGTTAACCAATTAGTTGAAAAACAGTAGTCACGACACAACTAAGCAATCATAGTCACGACTACGATACTAGACGCCAAGTCTTAAGGAATACTATGCCTACACTGTATGTCATTCAGATATATAATATCTCTGTTAGTAAACAAAAATGAAGGACTTGAAAAGGCCTAAAGATCAAGGTCGCTTACCGGTCCAATTTCCAGAGAATCTTGCAGACTTATCTTGGAAGCAGACACAGACGTGAGGTCTTCTGTCCCTGAGAGGATCTCAACAAAGTCTAGGGAGGTGTTGTGACGGATGCGCTGGCCAGTCCAGTACGCTAGGGGAGGCTTGAGCAGACGACCGCTACTGGATCGGTGCAGGTCCTTTACGCAAAGATTCTGAGCTGTGTGGAGAGGAATACATTGAAAGGGTTAACCCTCCTACTTTCTGACCATTTAATATCATCCACTGTGGTGTTTTGAAGGCTAAATGCACCAAACTGGCAGAAGGTTTATTGAATACCGATTGACCATATGAAAGTATTTAATACATGAAGACATGGTAATACATGGTTGTACTCGCAAGTTTACTATTGACAATTTAAAAATCATTCATATTTACTTCTTACCATTTAAAGGAACATTACAGAATTCGAAAGAAAAAAACTTGTCTAAGATCACAGACTGACATAACTTAAACTTACACGATCTAATGATAATGGTAGCGAACACATCCCTTGAAATATTTGTCTGAATTGTCATATTTGATGAGAATTAAATCAAACTAAATGCAAAATGTGTTGTCAGTTTTTCACCATTTTCTCATGACCCAAATGGCCGATCAATCTCAAACTTCTACAGGTTTGTCAGTTTATGTATACGGTGGACACATAAAGTGCTTACACTGCCAGAAAAAAAAACATTTCTTTAATGTTCCTTAAAATTGGGTTATAAAACCACTTACGTGTCAATTCAACTAGGTTTTTCTTCTTGACTTTCTTGATGGAATCGTTGAAGGTTTGCTCAACGAGGATCGGCACAGGAGACAGTCCAAGAGGCTCCTTCTGATGGGTCGCCTCGTTGGATTCCATTCCTGATTCCCTGTTGAGAAGAAGAAACATTCCTTATTGTTATTTCATTCAATAGTCGACCATGATCATGTAACCCATAAACACATGATAACCATAATATGATAGTATCTATGTATACAGCGCTTATTACTTTGTTTCTAAGCGCTATGGTGCTGTAGTCCTTGAAGAACAATAGTAAAACAAAAGGTCGATTTCACAAAGGAGTTAGGACTAGTACTAACTTAAGACTAGTCCTAGGAGATTTAGAATTTGAGGTCTCTAAATCAAGCATGTATAAGTGACGAGGGTGTTTTTTCTTTCATTATTATCTCGCAACTTCGACGACCAATTGAGCTCAACTTTTCACAGGTTTGTTAGTTTATGCATATGTTCAGATACACCAACTGTGAAGACTAGTCTTTGACAATAACCAATAGTGTCCAGTTTCTTTAAACAAGGTGCTATACTTGAAACTTTGCATGGTGGAATTCTGATCTAGTACGATTTGCGGTAACACCATGTAATGATAATCTCTAACTGAGCTGCGGTGGTTCTGAAAAGAACTCAAAACAGAACCACCCCAACTCAGTTAGAGATAATCATTAAGGTATTCCTGCAAACCATACTAGAATGTTCTATACATAAAGTAACACAAAAATGATGTGAAGATCCTAACGTGGATCAAAACACGTGCATTGTGAAGATCCAAACAAGTGCATTAGAGCCTTATGTGGTTGTCCGCTACTATAGAGGCAAGACAGCTCATCTGTAGAATGCCAACACGTCAATCGGGAGGTCGCTGGTTCAAATCCCACTCTGGTTATTCTCAACATAAAGAGTCTGAAAGCTTACATTTTTTCTGAATCAAGGAAGTGATCATACAGCAACTCTTGCCAGTTTGGAGGAAAGCCTTTTTGAAAACTGCGAACAAATTGTTCTGAAAATCCTGAAAAAAGGGGGGAAAAAAAAATAAGATATGAAATAACCTTTTTTACAAAAACATCTAAAGTTTTTGAGCTTTTATGACAGAGAGTCGAAAGAGTCTTTCAAGTTACTTAAAGAGTCCATGGCCCGATTCAATAAAGCTGCTTAAGCACAAAAATAAGCTAAGCACAACAAAATTATGCTTACCAGAGTAAGGTTACCAGCCAAAATACCATGTCACATGTACCATTTCTGACTGATATCCTGCTAACTTCTACGAAGTAGTAATTTGTTAAGCAAAATTGTCTGCTTATAGCAGCTTTATGAAACTGGGTTCTGGACTTGATTTTAAAAAAGCTTTTAAAAGCAATTTCATATTGGTGAAAGTGAAAGAAAAATAAAGGTACAAGGCAAAGGTTGATCAGTGAAATCCTGAAATCTGCTGCTTATTCATAAATGAGCTTTCACTCATACATCGTCACCAAAACCACTTAAAAAAAAAAAAAAAAAAACTATTTCCACAAGCTGTAACCAGCCTTGGTGTGTAGTGCGCATGCGCTGAAACAACATTTTTTAAACAACTAACGCACAAGCATCTATAGATACATTAAATGGTGTATGTTCATGGCAATGGAAAGTGCCTGGTTGGGCAAATTTGTGTCGCCACAAACTGACAAAAACCTTTGTTACTATTTTGCTTATTAATTTAGGGTTAAAGGCCTCAAGTCCACACTGTAAGAAAACTAGTTTAAAATACCCCATTTTTAGTTTGGCAATACCCATATATTTTGTAGGAAAGCTTGATTTTGAATTATGTTCAACTTCAGAATTTGGTTTTCCTCGATTGATACTTTTGACTGGTACACTGAACTAGTGTATCAGTTTGTGGAATCAGTGACATTAGCGAGCTTTCATTTTTGACAACGGATGGTTCTGTGATGGTAATGACAACATTTTGCATCATCTGCACATGTAACGGCTTTGAGGACGGTCGTCCCTCAATTTCTACGACGATAATTGGATGAATTTGCATTGTGCTGAAAACAACAACGTTTGGCTGAAAACTGCTAACCATCGCAAAACCATCCGTCATCAAAAATGAAAACTCCCTAATATGTACTGGGAGAGGACAAATCTTACCCTGTTCCATGGCTAGTGTTCGGTCCATCTTGCCTGAAAGACGATACAGGGTACCAGACTTTGTGGCTAGTAAGCGAGGTTTGATCCGTACGCTGATGGCTGTGCTGTGCCAGAACTGGCCTGCATGGTCTCCACTGTTGGAATAAAACACAACGTGAATAATGGTCAGGTTCCCAATGGGCAAGGCCATTTTCATTTTTGAAAGAGCACTTAACTTTTAAAGGGGCACCAAGGCCATAACCAAGGCCATGTAATTCCTGGCCTGACATGTACCCATCTCTATTTTCAAGATGCACATTCTTTTCAGGGCCTAACTTTATAGAGTTGCTACTTAAAGTGCTCACATAAAGTAGCCAACCAGAAAAGGTTTAAAATTCCAAAGAGTTGCTATTTAACACAAAACACAATATCCACAGATTTACATCAAACACTGTTTGAAGATAATGATAGTAGAAAGCTTACCTTTAAATATACTAGCTGGGGTGCTGTAGTTTGTTTACTCATTTCTCAAAAAGTACAGCATCTCGGCAAGTAATATTTTTAAGGGAAGCTTTCAACCACCATTATTTTAAACTGTGTGAGTTGAATGTTAATCTGTGGACAGTGTGCTTTGTGTCCTACAAAAAGTACCCAGACCCTTTAAAATAAAGTACATGAAGAATTTAATCAAGGTCAGCTAAAGTAACATATACCACATGTACAATCTGGGACTGATATCCTGCTTATTTTTGCTTAGCGGAAAATTTTCTGCTAAGCATCTCAATGAATTTGGCCCAGATTACTGAGTTGTGTACATAGAAGTAATACTCACACTCTGTGACCCTCAACACACACGCCTTCACATTTTGGCACTGGCTTGACGATCCATCGGTTGATGATCGTTTCTGGCTTCTTCTACAACAAAATAAATGAACAAAACTTAACAATTTATTGCTTTCAGAAACCCAACTGATAAATTGACACAAAAAAGACATGTATGTCCTTAAGCGAGACACTTGACCATGATTGCTTCGTAAACATTGGGGAGATAGTGCTTTCTGCTCTACCAACCAGGCTTCTTATGGATGATACCCATGCCTACACGTATGGACTGTAATGGACTGGAACATATACCTTCCCTTTAAGACAAGTGGGGTTGTCTGGGGATTTACCTTGGGTATCCTGGGCGTCTCGTCAGAGGTTGAGCTTTTGTTCCGCTGCCGTCCATCACCATGCTCTATTTCCTCAGGGTCGTTTATCTCTTCATGTATTGGTTTATCCAGTGAGAAATTATCATTATTATCCACCACTGTTGGTTGTTTGCACAAGACCACAGAAAGAAAACAAATCATTTCAAAATAATTAATAACTTGCTTTGTTTCAAAATATCAATCTTTCCTAGCTACAATTTGGGAGAGAATACACACAAACTTTCAAAACTGATCAAAGTCCAAAATATAATGATCAAAATACAGAATCAGCAGTGACAGTAATTTTGACAAAAAGGTCTGAACTTTCATCCAAATTTAAAGGGTTTAGGTGTATGTACTTTTTGGTAAAAACCTTTCCTTAAGCAAGTCACCAAAACAATTATTGGCTCAGTGGAGAGACGAAAACTATTTTAGGATGTAAAACGTATTTACCAGTTATTATTGTGACATGGTTTTACTCATTTCTAAAAAAAGACAGCACACCTCAGCAAGTCAAATTTTAAGCTTTCTACTATCATTATCTTCAAACTGTGTGAGTTGTAAATCCTACAAAAAGTACCTGGACCCTTTAAAGAGGTATGCATTATCCACAAGAACGAAGGGCTTATAGTTCAAAATGTTGACAGGACCAGAATTAATTTCACAAAACCAGAATCATCATGACTTACACGTAAGCACTGAGGTCACAACTAGCTCATTTGTCATGCTCTAAGTGTACTTCGATTCTCAACAGAGTTGAAAGATACTTAAATCAGATTCATTAAGCAACATTTGTTTTATTATTAAGCATTATTATTCAAGTAAAAACGCACAATACCACTACAAATGTAGGCATGTCTGGGCCCAATAGAGCTGCTTAGCAGCCGATTTTGTGCTTACTGTGCCGTTTCCATTTCATAGCACAGCTAACCGTAAGCACACGAAAAGGCATGCTAATCTTCCAGTGCTTACTGCACGAAAAATGAATGACGTAACAATACAAATCAATGGTTAACGCACAATATGGCTGCCTAATTTTTCTGCTAACATGTGAAATACGCTCGCACCTTAGCAAATTATTCTGCTATGTACAGTAAGCACGAAAATTTGCTTAGCATTTAGCAGCTCCATGAAATTGGGCCCAGGGTCCAATTTCAAAGAGCTTCTAAGCTAAAAAATTTGCTTATAAAAGCGTGATATTTCTTGCTTTATAAAAAAAAGATTACCAACCAAATTTTCACATGGTTTTCAGAATAAGCAAACAACAGCAAAAAACAGTAACAAGCAATATGCAACAAATGACAATTGGGTTGGTAATCCTGTTTTTATCAAGGAAGAAATTTCATGCTGAGCAAATTTTTGTGCTTAGCAGCTCTATCAGAAATCACTGGCGTTGGGCCTATGGTGCAGTGTTAATTTTGAGCCTTGTAACGATCGAAGTTATAGACCGTCAGGAACAGTATTTGCAGTGCTAGAGAGGTAAATCAAAGACCATGATTTCTTTACGTCTGAAAAAAACATCTTTTGATTTCACCTAGCAGACAAAAAAAGGGTCTGAACTGAATACAGATAAAAAAGCTGAACTTCTTATATCAGGTCCCGTTTTTCCATACGATTATTTGGAAATATTATCACTTACCCTGTTCTTCCATCCCTACATCAGTTGGATCTGATGTCTCTGACATTTCCTTCCCCACCGTAGTTTCGTCCTCTCCCCTCTTGCCCAAGTCATCTTCAGCTGCCTCGTCCTCACTTTCTTCTTCCTCATCATCTGGCGATTCTCTTTCCATTCTATCATCATCCTCATCATTTCCATCCTCACTGGTTTCTTGGCTGCCTGCCACTCTTCCTTCATACGGAATCTCCGATCTGAGACTTTCTTCTTCGAGAGCCTGTAGACTCCTGATCAGACATCCTGCATAACGTTTACTTCCCTTTGATCTAGATTTCAGCCGATCGCTCCTGTGATTCACAGGCGTCTCGTCAGACAGTGAGACCTCCGATACCTCAGGTGTCACCAGGGGGGACAAAGTCAATACTTGAGTACCTTTAGGAGTCTGGTTGGACCGACCATCAACGTCTCTCATGCTGGACTGCGTACTCCTCTTTGATTCTTGATGGGGGCTTGCCAGGTTACGGTCTTGATAAAGTCCACGTTGTTGCACTGACCTCTTTTGACCCTCATAAATACCGGCTCCAGAGTTGTCCTGATGGGATTCCTCAAAGGTTGGTTCTGGATCCTTATCAAGCCGCGATTTCGCTTGACTAGTCCTAATGATAGCGCCTGATACATTATTACCGTCTTCATTCTCATACGCCAACCTGTGATGTGAAGTTGTTGGCGTGAACAAATCATCAGGAATCTGTCTTCCCTGCTTAACGACATCGCCCCCACACCTGGGATGTTCATCAGGGGTTCTTTCCTTATCAGGGGAAGCTAGCTTCTGAATGAGACTGTGCAGGTTGGGTGTCCTCTGTCTACGATTACTCTGTCTTTGTAGACCCTGATGAAGACGAGGCTGTGGGGATAGAACTGTCTGATTACCCTCTACGATAACCACTTCATCTTGAGGTGAATCCCAAGAATTACTGGAGTTGAAACTGGACAAGCTGCCCTCGGGCGTTCTTGTTAACAGTTCCTCTCTGATCCTCGGGCCTGCTGAACTTCTTGCCTTGGGCAGTTCCTTTTCATGTTCCACCGGTTGTGAGTCTTGGCTTTGGGCACACTTTGCTGGCATTGACTTTTTAGGAGTGACAAGTGGAATCTTGAACCTCTTGGCCGTTGTTGAGTTCCTGCTGCCACCGTCCCTCGAGACGGGTTTTTTAGGGCTTTGTTTCACCGTCAGCCCCTGCAGAAACACCTATACAAGATGGAATTAGATAAACCTTTATATAACGCTTATTTACAACAATCCATTATTGCTTCATAAAAAGTTGGGAAGGTAGTGCTTTCGGCTCTACCAGCGAGGCTCCTAGTGGAAGATACCCATACATCCTAACGGATAGTGAAGGGGGTTACCCTTTTTCAGCCCCAGGAGTAGGGTGGTACTGTACCTGTGTGCCCCTGGTGAATGTTGATTTAGGCCAACATTGAAGTGACTGTCTGTGGCTTTGTGATGCTAGGCGACGTCTAATAAAATACTAATAATAAGGTCAATACATGTAGTTGCGCTATTATCACCAATTTCTCATAAAGAACTTTTGGAAGAAGGAAAATAAAGTTCAAAGTAAAAAAAAAAAAGAAGAAAAAAAAAAGGGGGCTTGGTTAAAATAAGGCATATTTATCCGATTGCTTTTTGGGCCTGCAGTTCAGCAGTCCACACTGTCAGACAACTTACATGTGCTAGCAAGGACTTAAAAGGAATGATGTCGGCAGAGTTAAAGGTACATGTAACGGAAGCAACTTTAACTTAATGTTTTCAGTGCAGCCAAAATGATTGAACTTCAACCTGAATTCAGATAAATGCCTTGGCACAACTTATTACATATTTTTTTTTTAATTCCATGATTGTTTTAGCGAAAACTTGCCTTGGCCATGGGGCTCTGCTGATAGAGTTTCTGGAACTGATCAACGTAGTACATCGGAACTGGTTTAAGCAGAGAACTGTTTGGGAAGAAGAGAGAAATAATAAGAAGACTCGAATAAGAAGTTTACAAGTCACCATCATACATCTGACCTGCTACAACCGTATGTCCCAGCGCTTTCCTTACGCTCTTCCTCAGAGAACCTCTTGGCCGAACATCGCACTGTCTGTAGAGCTGGTTCATGTGCATTTTCTGCTAATGCTCCAAATCTATGGAACTCATTGCCATCACATCTTCGCCATGCAACTTCACTTCCACAATTCAAGAAACTATTTAAGATTCACTTGACCGTTTTATTTCACTTTAAATTGGAGCATCTTGAGTTTGGAATTCTTTGTTGCATCTTCTGTGGGCGCTTTGTAACCTTGGGAAAAAAGGCGCTCATATAATTGCTGAAATGAATGTATGGAATGTACATGTATGATGTGTTTTTAAACACTCTCTCTACTACATTGTACAGACTTCTCACAGCCATAGATGCAACATGAAACAACTGATGATTGGGCCCAACTGTTTCAGTGCAATACAATTCAGCATCAAGCTTGTTTCTTTATCAAAAGTACAATGATGGCTTTGTTGAGCGCAAACAAAAATCTGCATGTAAGTTTTTAAAAATGCCTCCACAGATAAAGAAAGTACTGGCCCCTTCATGTTATTTACTTTGTGCTCAATAGCTCTGTTAGACTTCTCACTTTTGTGATTAAAAACACAATTTGTTTTTCTTCTAAACCCTAATATTTTAGCATGGATTTCTTTTCTCTGAAATTCTATGAATTCAGAAACTCGTTTTTAAAGTACAAGATATCATTTAATACAACAAAATATATAAAACCATAATGATTAGAAACGATTATCAATTATATCGATCCTCGCTTGAAAAAAAGTTGCAAGTTTAATCTAAAATTCTGGAAAATATGTGGAGGTCAGAAACAAAGAAAATTCTGCAAGTAGTGGTTTTGGAATCAGAAATGACGGCCGGGTTTTACAGCAGCCAACCCATTGGTGGACAAAAACCCCTGAATATTAAATATACACACCTGGTCCCGGCAGATGAGCGTTGGTCAGAATCCGTTTCCATTGTGTGTCAGTTGAGTTGAATATTATCACACTTCGTTTTAGATGCTTACAATAATGAGATCTTCATCTTGGCTCAGAGATCATACTGTTGGTAAGACTTAGATTGAGAAAAAACATTTCTTAGTTAGTTGAGGAAGTTAAAAAAAAAAAAAATGCAAGATCAGATATTTACGCCCCACTTTAACACTCAACTAATTACAGTTGGGACTTTATCATCGTCAAGATGGGGCAGAACATTGTCATGCTAACTGGGAAATGTTGCTGAAGACAAGAGTGAAGGAAACATGGTGAGAATCAGACCCAGTAACTGGGGCTCTGCACTCATGATGTACTAATCACTTGACATATTTATTTTGCATCTTTGTATTAGAACCCCAGAGAGGTCACGATACAGGATATTATTGGATGAACCTCATCTCGCTTTGATTTACTTGTTACCCAACCACGAAAAATGCCTCAATCAAAATTACAAAAAAGACCAAACCAAATGCAAAAAATTGCTAAAAATCACCTACTCTACAGTGCTACCATGGAGGTAGAAATAATCACATCACATACACTGTATTCTACAGACGCAGTCCTGCAAATATGGAAGTTGTTACAAATGAGTCAGAAGCCCCAGTTACCATACCGCCTTGGCTGTAAAACATTGTTTGTCCTATCTATATCATTATCATATTTTTGGGGTTATTTATTTATTTTTTGGGTTTTAATTTTATTTCATATGATTCATGAATATGATTTATGAATGTGATGATGGCGGTCCTACTAAAAGCCGACAACAAGTCCAGAGCGCCGCCAACACGCCGCCAACAAGTTTTAAAAACCTCAAAAATGGCCAATAAACCATAGATAAATTAGAACTGTTTGCTCTGTAATATAAACATAAATTTAACGGAAAAACTTCACGAAAAAGTGTGAATTTTTTAACCAGAAAAAAACTTCACTTGCACGGAAAGCGGTCGGACGCCATCTTGGCTTAAAAACAGTGTTCGGACCAGACCATTATGATATGGGTAGATTTAGCACTTGTCAACAACAGAGGGTGGGCTTCATGTGAAGACCTTCACTGCAGTGTGCGCAGTGCATGACGCCCGCCCTCTATTGCTAAATCTGACTTACCCGCATCATAATGGACTGGTCCAAACCTGATTTTAAGCCAAGATGGCGTTCGACCGTTTGCCGTGAAAGTTAAGGGCTTTTTCTGGTTAAAAATTCCCACTTTTCATGAAGTTTTTCCGATAAATTTATGTTTATATTACAGAACTCACATAGTTCTAATATACTCCTAGAACTATTTCGGTTTCATCCGCCTATCGTCTCCCGTAACCTCATAGGTTTATATCTCTCACGCGTTTAACGACCCGTAGTTCAATGAATTTTGGAATCAGAAATCTCTCTTTATTTTTTTTCTTTAATCTCGCCAAAATTAGGCTCTATGTGTCCTTTGATATATCAATGTGCGCGGGCGCGACCAGAGAATCCACTCCGCAATCTCAAAAATTGTTAAAAATGATAAATTCTTACCGTAATTTCGGATTCTCTATCTACTGTACGTGTTACTCCTCTGCCAACAATAATTGAAAATTACCCGACCTCGTTTTGCGAGAGTGCGTCACGAGAGGGCGGGTACGATCCGTGATTTGTGTATACAAAACATACACGGAACCATGAAGCTCGCACAGGGTACCAGTATGTACACGGCTGTGTGCAAAAAGTTTTTGAGGTATTTTAAACTTGTTGGCGCTCTGGTCTTGTTGTCGGCGTTGTCGGCTTTTACTAGTAGGACCCGATGATGGACATAACGAATGAAAAAGTTGTGGCAGGATACGGAAACCCTTCCCTCTCATGCCCCTCCCCTACCCTATTATAATATAGTGATGGCTTCAAACGTGAATTTATGACAGCTAGCTGCACAATCAACTGGATGTGTATATTTTGTATTGTAAAGACTAAAGTTCCCCGTGCATGCAGAGAAATGCATACATCATGATCAGGATACCAGTCATCTCGCCCCCCAGCAAAGTCGCCCACAACAAAGTCGCCCCCAGCAAAGTCACCCACTACAAAGTCGCCCCCCAGCAAAGTCGCCCACTACAAAGTCGCCCCTCCCTTACAAAGTCGCCCCCTGTCAAAGTCGCCCCTCACAAAGTCGCCCCCTGATATAGTCGCCCCCCAACAATGTCGCCCCCGACACAGTCGCCCCCTAACAAAGTCGCCCAAGAAGATTTCACTAAGTGAGGGCGCCCTTTGTTAACGGTTTAGATTCAACCATTGGAGATTCCAGGCTTGGCGAATGCTCTGTCTTTTCTCTAGATAACTAATTAGCTATTTTCTTTTTTTTTATACTTTGAATTGGCCTTCTAATATTATGTAAATCTGTATCGAACATAGACAGTTTTCTGAATTAAATTAAGCATGCCAACCATTTAAGATTGTATACATAATTATTGCTGTGCATAATTTTTAATCCATACCGGAAACATATTTTTATACCCAATATTTTTAGTTAATATTTTTAATCAATTTGTTTTAACAATAAACAATTGTTATGACTAAAATGTGATTTTGTCTGTAGGCCTAGTGATCGACTTAGGGTTTTAATTAAAGTAGGCAACCTGTCAACTTATCACAACAATAAAACTTCAAGAACTTCAAATAATGTATCAAAACACATCAGTTTTAGAGTTAACATAATTTTATTCAATTAAACAACATATAGACTATAAAAAAAGAAGGTTTTAAATATAAAAAAAAAACAATTAGAACTTTATTTAAAAGCAAATAATATGTAACCACCATAACTTTTAATAAATTCGCGAATAATTACCATTGCACAAACATTTACACAAAGATTAAACACGCTCAAACCCGTCGTGCACGCTAAAAATACCGTATCATTCCTTCTGTAACAGCATGAAGGTGCCTACATTTCGAAAGCGCCCCACTTTTGTGTACGTCGCTCAACCATGCACTGGGCGACTTTGTTAGGGGGCGACAGTGTCGGGGGGCACCTTTGTTGGGGGGCGACTCTGTCAGGGGGCGACTTTGTGAGGGGCGACTTTGACAGGGGGCGACTTTGTAAGTGAGGGGCGACTTTGTGGTGGGCGACTTTGCTGGGGGGCGACTTTGTAGTGGGACACTTTGCTGGGGGGCGACTTTGTTCTGGGCGACCTTGCTGGGGGGCGAGATGACTGGTTTCCCATAATCATGTATTACATGATGTATTTCTCTATGTCAATCAATTCAGCATGTTCAGTGACACTGTATTCCTTGTAAGTGTAACTGTTGACAAGTTACAGTGCTGTGGCTTTGATTTGAATTATAACATCACAACATCAATGAAACGCTCCGAAACGGCACTTACCCCTAAAACAATGATTTAACAGTGACTCTTCTGCGTTGAATACTTTAATAAGCGATGGAATAAGCAATTCCTAAATTCTCAACTCCAGAAATCCATTTTGAAACAGTTTTGTATGGGCATAGCCGCGCCAGTCAGTGAATAGACTGGCCCCTGTACACCTAACAGTATATGCACGTACATTACCAAGGGCAATTGGAAAGGAAGGGCAGGGATCCTTTCAAAACAGGGACATTCAAAAACAATGGACACATGAGGGCGCTAGACAAGGTCCCCTTAAAAATTAAAAGTAAACAATGATCACCATCTCGCATTGCAATTGCATCAAGAGCTCCCCTCCTTGCATCTAGCTGCCTGACAAAATAGGAACCACGCCTTCCTCTTTTAAATTTCATCAGAATGGCAGTCAACACCATCACTCAAGATGACATCACTTCAAATTGTTCTTTGCCTGACCAGAGTACAAAAGTGAGATGGTATTTGGGAAAGTTTTTGGTTTATCTTGACATTTTGTTTGACCTGAGCTAGAGCCATAGGATTTTAAGAGCTATAGTATTAGGACCACCTACTTTTTGGTAATTTTTCCAAGACACCTAGGACAAGGAATATTTTTTCACTCGGCCTTGTTGGTGTATACAACAAGCCCCAACATATGTATGAAATGTGGGCAATTGAAAATATTGGTCATCAAAATATATCATTTTAATTTGTAGACATGTCTTCAAATTAAATTATCTTCCATCCAGTACACGCTATACTAATCCACCAATCAGATGCTCGAACCGGAGTGTGATACACCTGGATAAACCAAAACCTACTCCCATTTTTGTTTTATTGCACTCTGCATAATGTTTGTGAGTGTAAATGCATGGTCAGTGCAAAAAGTACATTCTAAACTTTGCGTGTGGATTGTTTCTTTATGAGGTTGACTTATTTTATAAAAACTAAATATGATGAGGCTGGAAGATATTCGGCCTCGTTGGATATGGGAAGCAGAAGCGCTATATTTTTCCGTATTCCACTTGCCCTTGTGCGATAGGTTATATTAATTATACCTTTTGAAGTGTTCAGTAAAAACTTGAGTGTGTTCCTTTCTCAATCCATGGATATCGTACTCCTACTGTTTTATGTGAATAAAGACACACATGCAATGGAGAATAGCTGAAGCTGTATAGACCTTATAATGCACATGACGTCATTTCAGTAGGGCGCCCTCACCTAGAGGTCAAAAGGAAGTTGTTCATTGGCCAATCCTGTGCGCCGCGTGTACAAGTCTGTGCATTTCGATTGTTTCATCACCGTTTTTCCACTAAGATGGCCGCTGGATGACGTCAATACATAAGGTGTATTAAAGGGACACTGTCCTCATATGATCAAAGCTGTGGCTGTACATGGAATTTCCAACTCTCATCACCCTGCTACTTTAAACTCTTAAATCAAATGATTAGAGAGCGCACGCAGGCATGTAGTAGTTTGGTAAGAGCTCATAATTCCATGCACAGCCATAGGCCTACTTTGATCCTGACAACATAGCCCCTATTTAATTCACACTCATTTTATATACCAATAGGAGACTTTCCAACGCTAGGCGGCAGCAGACATACCGGGTAAATTTCCATTGTTTACGTAGTTCTGAACATGCGCATAATTCTGAGAACAATGGATTTACCCGGTAAGTCTGCTGCCCTCTATCGTCCCAGAAAGTCTCCCATTGGAGAATGATGTTTTAAAGACTGCATGGAACTGGTTAGGTGCTGTAATCTAGTAACCTGCTATCCTCTATGACCCTCAGGAGGATCAAGGGTTATGTGGTTATCGCAACTATGAACCGATGGGTTCTTTAATAATAATAATAATAATAATAATAATAACAATAATAATAATAATAATAATAATAATAATAATAATAATAAAGACTTGTAATGCGCACATCCCACACTGCTGGGTGTTCAAGAGGCAGTAAGACCAAAAAGCGAAAAGTAAACAGACACAACAAAATTGGTCCTTGAAACCCTGTCTAATAAGATAAGTTTTGAGATGAGATTTGAATTTTGTGGTACAAAGACAAGATCTAAGATTAAGTGCTTCTTTGATGTTTTCAGCCATTAATTTCTTGTTCATTGACATTATTTTAAAATTTCTGCTTTTCTAAAGGACTTCATCATGCAGCAGACAATGATCCGAGTGAAAGACCCAAGAAAGTCCTTGGACTTTTACACACGTGTTCTGGGCATGAGGTAATAATCAAATCAACATAAACAGGACATTAATATAAAACGTCTTTAACAAGAGGATGTAAAGCGCTGGTAAAGGAAAGAAGAGAATGCCAGAAAGATGGGAGGGGCAGACTGGAGAGACTGACAAGTGGAATCTTCTGAACAAGATCTGTCTGACAGTTACTTTTGTTTCTCTCAACAGTCACTGACTAAAGCCCGGTTCATACTTCCTGCGAATGCGATACGAATGTTGACGTCACAAATTCACAACGAATAAATCGCAGCAGTTCAACTCACTTGCTGAACTCACTTGCGAATATCGGTGCGAAAAGAGGGTTGTGACGTCAAATTCACGTCAATTCGCTTCGCATTCACATTCGCAGGAAGTATGAACCGGGCTTGACAATATTGTAAATGCGTCGTTGGAATAATATTTCATATTACATCTTGCTGCAAACCAATTCACATTTTCTAGACAAGTACAGCAAATACCGATGATTAAATCTTGCTTTACAAGTTAAATAAAACTTGTCACGTTCAGTGCCTGTTTGCCTAAAATTTAAGGGGTTGTTCCAATATACATTTTCTTATTGCCATTTTATGTATGAGTTTAAAAGCACTGGACACATTAATTAATTGTCAAAGACCAGTATTCTCACCTGGTGTGTCCCAACATGCATAAAATAACAAACCTGTGAAAACTTGGACTCGATTGGTCATTGCAGTTGCAAGAAAACAATTAAAGAAAAAAGGTTTTGTCTCAGTGAGACGAAAATTATTTTAGCAGGTAATTTGTATTTTCGTGACATTGTTTTACTCATTGCTAAAAAACTACAGCACCTCAGCAAGTAATATTTTAAGGTAAGCTTTATCCTATCATTATGTTGAAATGGTGTAAGTTTAATGTAAATCTTTGGACATTGTCTGTTGTTTTACAAAAAGTACCCAAATCCTTTAATAGTTAAATGTATATTGAACTGTGGAGAATTTGTTTCCTTTCCAGGCTATTGAGGAACTTTGACTTTCCCGAGATGAAGTTCTCATTGTTCTTCATGGGTTATTGTAAGGAGGAGGACATGCCCAAAGATGAAGCTGAGAGGATCAAATGGACCTTCAGACAACCTGCTACAATTGAACTCACTTAGTAAGAAACCAAAATCTTAGGGTGGAGAAGGGATGCTTTCATAAAGCCTATAAGCACACAAAAACTTGCTAAGCACAGGAAAGTGTTGCTGAACACTTACCAGCTAGGTACAAGCACTGTGACTGTTGCATGAACGGCAAAATGTGTGTTTGTAACAGGCAGTGCTAACGACATCAAGTCTAGACATGAATTCAGCATTGCCCTTCAAAAAGGTTGAAAAGCAGAAGTAAAGAGACCTAAAATTGTTTCAAATGTGACTGAAGTTTTTTTCTTCTTTTTCTTCTTTATAACAGCAATTATGGAACAGACGCTGATGAAGATTTTAAAGGCTATCATAGTGGCAACAAAGATCCCAAAGGATTTGGTATGTTTTCCCCCTTTTCGTTCAATCATTAATGGTTTATTCTTAAGTTTAGAATCCCCTCATCCCCTGCAAACGTTTGGTTTTTGAAGTTTAATTTTAAATGAATAAAGTAAAATAATACAATAAAGAAATTGCTGATATTGACACACTTAGGGTTAGGTAACTCAGTTGGTAGAGCACTGGCTTGTAAATACAGAGGTCACAGGTTCACATACCACCTCATAAATTTGTCTTTATATTTGATATTTTAAATATACATTGGCATCCCCTTAAAATAATAAGGTGATCCCCTGGCTGCCGCTCCCCAGGTGGAATCGTAAACTTTGGTGTGATCCATGGCTAAATGGCAGTTACATTACAGGTTGTATGACTTCTAACAGGGCCAAATTTCATATAGCTGCTAAGCAAACAAACTTGCTTAGCATGAAAGTTCTTCCTTGATAAAAACAGGATTACGAAGCAAATTTCCATTTGTTGCATATTGCTTGTAACTGGTATTCAGCTGTTGTTTGCTTATCCTGAAAATTACGTGGACATTTGGTTGGTAATCATGTTTTTCATGCTAAGCAAATTGTTGTGCTTAGGAGCTCTATGAAATTGGGCCCAGGCACCCCAAAACAAAGATATTGAATTTGTTGTTCCAAAATTGGCTTCAAATCGTACACAGCTCTGAAGTTAAGTGATTATTAGAGTAATATCTTTACCTCTGGTTTGATTTTATTTTCAGGACATATTGGGATATCAGTTCCTGATGTAGAATCAGCCTGCAAGAGATTTGATGAGCTTGGAGTCAACTTCATAAAGAAACCCACTGATGGTAAATTAGTCTGCATTTTTATACATGCTTGATAGGAGAGATCCACATGGGACGTAACACAGACAGAATCAAGCAATTAGGTTGTAGTTTTATCATTTTGTTAGGGACCGAATGCCATGGTCCAAATCCCAAAAGGGAAGCAATTATCGACTGATTGTGTGGTGAAATATTTTTAACCTAGTTGTGACCTTCTATTTTTTCATCAGATTTTAATGTCACATTTTGATGTTATGTTGAAGACTAAACTCTTAAAGGAACACGTTGCCTTGGATCGGACGAGTTGGTCTTTGAAAAGGAAAGAAAGCCAATCATGTCTACATGTTTTTTCTTTCTTTTTGATTTATTACGAAGATGTATTGATTTAAATTACGTTAGTACACTATTGAACTTAATCAATTTATGAAACCTAATTTACCCATTACAGCTACCATGTAGGAGATATTAAAGGAACACGTTGCCTTGGATCGGACGAGTTGGTCTTTGAAAAGCGTTCTGTAACCGTTTGTTATTAAATCGATATGGTGAGAAAGATGTTGTAAAAGTAGAATGCAATGATCTACACAAATATTCCTCGAAATTGCATGGTTTTCTTATTACCTCGTCGACTAACACGGTCGGCCATTTATGGGAGTCAAATTTTTGAATCCCATAAATGGCGGACCGTGTTAGTTTGCGACATTAAATGAAAACCGTGCGAGTTTGAGTGATACTTGTGTGGATCATTATATTCTACTTTTAAAACATCATTCTAATCAAATGCATTTCATAACAATCAGTTAAAAACGCTTTTTATAGACCAACTCGTCCGATCCAAGGCAACATGTTCCTTTAAATTCTGTATTGTTTCCCCTTTTTATTGTAAATTGTTGCAATTCAGCATGTGGCTGTGTTGTGTTCTTACGTCGTCAATTAAGTCAATAACAGACAAGGAAACGGGTGTAACGTTGCATCAAATACTCAGGTTCTATTCACGTGGTTAAAAACAAGCAAAACAACATAGCTCTCGTACAACAAGATCTCGCATTAAACAATGACATCATATTCTATAAATAGATCACTGAGTCTGCATACACTACAGGCTGCTTATGAACATTTGGTAATAAACATTCTGTATATATAAAGTAATGAACTGAATATTGAAATGAAAATGACTTATTATATTTTGTTGTCTTTGAAGGAAAGATGAAGAATATTGCTTTCATTACCGACCCTGATGGCTACTGGATCGAGATCCTGTCTCCAAATGACATGGGAACTTTACTGAAGTAGGAACATCACCAGTACTGACTGAATCCTCGAAGAAGCTGATGAATGAAGTATCATCAGCTACTTCAATGAAGGTGCTAACTTTGACACGGGTTGACACCTTAGTGGTGCCAAGTAGAAGAAACTCCCCCTTGGTGGTCCCGAGCAGTTAAGTGCGCCGAACTTGAGTTCTGTTGGCTGAGTCATCAGGGTGTGGGTTCGAATCCCTGTCATGACACTTGTGTCCTTGAGCAATACACTTAACTATAATTGTTTCTCTGCACCCAGGAGTAAATGGGTACCTGTGAGGGCAGAGATGGTTCTTGTGGTTGATTTAGCTTTGGTGCGCTTATATACTTTGGTCGTCAGACTGATACTCCCCAGGGAGCTGAGATAGTTTCAAGAATGAAATACTGAGTGGCCCAGTGTCTAGAAGATAGTAATATCTGAAGCGCAATGGTCATTCTTTAGATTTGCACCATATAAGAGCCGATATCATTATTACTTAAAAATTAAAGCAATAATATCTAGGTCCATTCTAGAGCTTTTTACATCAGTGTATCAATGCACTTTACTTTGTGGTCTGGTTATCACCTAGCCAAATAACATTCCTGTAATCTTTCTCAACTCCCTGGGGTCTTTCTCAACTCCCTGAGGAGTATACAAACATAATATCAACAAACATAATTTTAACCGGATCTATCCTCGTAGGCACCCTTATCCTCCTGGGATGAGCAGAAGCAGTTATAAAAAAGCACCCTGCTCTGGGACAAAACTGTCACAACCAGGATTTGAACCCACATATCATGCCACCAAGGTTATTTTTAAAGTGTTAAAGTGCACAAAACCCACATAAGTCATTGTCTTCAGCAAGCCTTAATGGGAAGGTACACGTTTGGTAATTGTTAAAGACCACTCCAGTCTTCTCACTTGGTGTTTCCCAACATGAGCATAAAATAACAGGCCTGTGAAATTTTAAGCTAACTTGGTCATCGAAGTTGCGAGAAAATGATGAGAGATGAAAAACCGTGTTGGACGAATTTGTGTGCTTTCAGATGGAATAAAATACTTCTGGCTGGAAGTCTTTTATTATTTTTGTAATAAATTACCCCTGTCTCAAAATCTATGCTACTTCAGAGGGAGCCGTTTCTCACAATCTTTTATACTATCAACAGCTCTCCAATGCTCGTTACTAAGTCAGTTTTTAAGTTAATATTTGCTCAGAGTAAATACCAAATGTGTACTTTCCCTTTAGAAGAACAACCCCAATGGGCAAGTCAAATGGTTAAACTACCACTCGATAACTACCACTCAATACAAATGCAATTATACAAACTAAAAAATCACTAATATGAGACTATTGCACACTTTTAGAAGAAGAGAATAGTGTCAAATGAGGCAACTTCCACTAAAAAGATGGCTACATGTCAAAGTGGATGATGGCGAACCCTTCTCAACTGAGCTTCTTTTATTTAAGAGCAAGGGGCTGATTTTAACCCCAAGTTTAACCAACTCGTTCAAAGCTGGTTTCTTAAAGACACTGGATACTATTGGTAATTGTCGAATTCCAGTCTTCTCACTGGTCGTCGAAGTTGCGAGATAACTATGAACGGAAAAAAACCCACCCGTGTCAAACGAAGTTGTGTGCTTTCAGATGCTTGATTTCGAGACCTCAAGTTCTAAATCAGGCGTGTAAAGAAATGTTTGAAGTCTAAACTAAACGGGGGTAACATGATTAAGGCGATTAACACATGGGCCGTGTCTTTGATGAGGTACAGCGCGGGTATTGTCGAGTGGACTAAGGAAGGTCTAGATGTCACTGACAGGAGGACAAGAAAACTAATGACCATGCATGGCATGCTACACCCGCGGTCAAATGTTAGTAGACTCTATCTTCCGAGGTCAGAGGGCGGAAGGGGGTTGCTTAGCGTGGCGGACAGTGTTAACATCGAGCGCAGAAGCTTGCATTGTCATGTCAGGAGGACCGAGGAGAGCTTGTTGAAAGTTGCACAAAGGTACACGAGGGCAGACGAAGTTGGGCCGAAAGAGTACAAGAGGGAAAGGAAGGAGGAAAGACATCAAGATTGGAGGAACAAACCACTTCATGGCCGGTTCTTGAGGTGTACTGAGGAAGTGGCCAGCAGCAAGTCATGGAATTGGTTAAAGAGTGGAGAACTAAAGAAGGAAACAGAGGGCTTGATTACTGCGGCGCAAGACCAGTCTCTAAGGACAAATGTAATGAAGGCAAGGATAGAGAAAGCAAACGTCTCTCCTATGTGTAGAATGTGCAATAAAGCAGAGGAGACTGTATTTCATATTGTTAGCGAATGCAGTAAGATGGCCCAGACGGAGTACAAAGGAAGACATGACAAGCTGGCCAAGGTGATTCACTGGGATCTGTGTAAGAAGTATGGTGTCAAAGTACTTGCGAAATGGTATGACCATGTTCCGGAGAAAGTTGTAGAGAACGACCAGGTCAAGATCCTATGGGACTTTAACATTCAGACCGATCATGTTATACAACATAGGCGTCCGGATGTTGTGCTATTAGATAAGACGAAGAAGATGTGTCATCTCATTGACATAGCGGTGCCAGGTGATATAAGGGTAGCTTCGAAGGAGATGGAAAAGATCGAGAAGTACCAGGACCTGGCCAGGGAACTTCGTAAGATTTGGCAGGTAAAGGTAAAAGTAGTCCCCGTGGTGGTTGGAGCACTTGGCACCATTCCCAAAGCACTGGGGAAACATCTAGATGAAATAGGGACAAATGTGAGGGTAGATCTATTACAGAAGGCAGCGCTTTTGGGAACAGCGAGGATCCTGAGAAAGACCCTTGAGATCTAAGGCTACGGGACGTAGCCCGGCTCGAGGAGTTACCGGCACAAAGGAAAATGAGATCTTTCTTTTGCATGCTGTGATAAAATGAAATAATAATAATAATAATAATAATAATAATAATAATAATAATAATAATAATAATAATAATAATAATAATAATAATAATAATAATAATAATAATAATAATAATAATAATAATAATAATAATAATAATAATAATAATAATAATAATAATAATAATAATAATAATTCAAACTCTGGTGTTTCTGTTTAGCAGAGTGTGGGTTCGAGTACCAGTCGTGACACCTGTGTCTTTAAGTAAGACACTCAACCGTGTTGCTTTGCCCGTTGGTCCCGTGTGTTGTTTAACGCGCGTAAAAGAACCAATTGCACTTATCAAAAAGAGAAGAGGTACGCCCCGGTGTTCCTGGTTTGATTGACAGCATATTGCGCCACAACACATTGCAAACCATTGCATGATAGATAGGCCTAAAGGAGTTGGTATCATAAATCAAACGTATAGTCCTGCATACCTTTGGCATATAATTTTAACTGTGCCCCGATTATTAAGCAGTCAATAATTATTTCATATAATACCGAACAAAGATTCTTTTATTCATCTGTCTACCGTGACACAAAACGCTAGTCGTACATACAGTACTTCTGGGGTATGACTAATTCTGAAGAAATGGGGAGGTGTATGTTACGGTGCCATTTGCCACAGAGGGTGTACAAAACCCATGGACCCAGTCACAGTGTGCAACAATTGTTTTGTTACACCTTTGAATAATTGTTATTCCTCTTCTCGAAGTTCTGTTGATTGGGAAATGCCATTCCCCATGGGCGCGAGAATAGGTGTTTAGTGAATTTCACATGAAGTAATTTCCACCAATCAAATGACAAGAATCTGTATGTCAGTTATATAATTTACACTAACGCACTCGAAGCAGTCAATATTTTGTATAATACCGACCAGCAACGCGCAGTGACTCTTCACTCACTCGAACGACTCGTTTGGAAGCCTATAGTCAACCACCGGTACCACGATATTCACGCTCCATTGCCTTCCACATTTTGTTTGCTATAGTGTCACTGGTTCCTCTCTGCGCTTTACGCATATTAACATGGAACAGGCTATTAGGACCAGTGAAGAAACTATGGTCCTGAGGCTGGTTCCAAAAGGTCGACCACAGTTAGTAGTCAACCAATGGTTGACCAGCCTGGGTTCGTTCTAGTCAACCTTTGGTTAACCCATGGTGCACACTCAAACATGCTCTAAGCGTCGTGTGATGACGTCATAATTGACCCTTTATACCTGTTAGTACTCCTTTCAGTACAATAGGTAGTGTAGTGATGCTACTCAGCCAATCAATGTGGCTCCACGTGACTTTAGGATTATCCAATGAAGTCAAACCAGATGACAGTTTCTCCCCGCCAAAATGAGCCAATCTAAATTCAGGACCAGGAGGACATTATTAACGAAAACAATAATAAATTTATAAATGGGTGCGTTCGGGTAGCTTCCCCGTGTCGACCCCGTGTGTTTTTCGGGTGGGCCCCTGTCAGGAGCTAATCGAACGAGCACATTCGCCGTCCACTAGTGGCTTCATGCACCTCGGGCCAGCCCAGCCCCAAGTGACCCGTTCCACAGCAGGGTACTTGGGGCTGACCCGGGTGAGCCCCTGGAATGACGTAAAAGCTATTCGAACGTACCGGGGCAGATCGGGTCGACCCGGGGAAGCTAATCGAACGCATAGCGAAGAGCTTTATGGTTTATACATATGTCTCGCTATGAACGTTCAAAGTTCCAAGTTTCTTTGAGCATATAAAACCTTTCCCTTTCGCCAGAAAAATACATATAAAATGCGAGCACATTTGGATTGCATAAGTTAGAAGGGCTTAAAAATTAAAGTATTATAAACGCATTGGTTCAAACTATTTGGCAGTGTTTTGTGTTGATGTCACTGAACAGCCTTGCCTTATATGCAGCGGTAGCTCCTTTAAACTCTCTCCTGCTGACCGGCGCCCAATAGGGCTATCCACCGTCACAATAAGAGCTTTGTACCCATTAGTCTCGGCCTTCCTTACTATGCTCCTGACCAGTGTCTCGTCTTTGAAGATGTGCAGCTGTGCCCATCGCAAACCACGTGGGGACGAGGCTTCTGCCACCTCTTCCATGGTCGAAGTTGTAACACAGCTCAGGACCATTCCGGTTCCGAGTGATGTAACAGCTGTACAACCAAGAAATAATCTCGAGTTTTGTTTGAGTGTTTGTTTTTTATTTCCAAATATCACAATAAATAATCATAAAACATACAAGAAAAAGGAACAAAGGGTGATAAGTGGAGGGCATCAGGAAAAAGCCTAGGCTTAGACAGAGCATTGACCCTTTAAAATAGATAATTTTAGTTGATTACATTAACAATGTTGATTGATGAAATGAAAGGTATTATGCATACAGCAAAAATTACACAAAACAATGTTTGGTTGTAATTAAACTGTTTTTAAAAATTTGTTTCTGTGTATTTAATCATGTCTCTATTGAGACGGGAAGCAGTAGTTTTGGCAAATAATTTTGAGTCCTAATTTTACTTATTGGTAAATGTTATGAGTCTCTTGAAGCTTGGCGCGGCCCAACTTCTATCTAATGCTGGACAAAGCGGAGGGGTGCGACCAAGTCCCGAGTTGGATAGACTACGCCCTTTTATCATATCAATTTTTTGAAACCCCTTTTGTAAATATCTACACCGGAATGTGAAATAAAACTACTAAAAGCTGGTTTATACGCGGCGCGCGCGTGGGTTTGGCAAACTCATCAGAAGGGGGTGTCGGTATCATAAGTCGTTGAATTGCACTTCCCAAAAATCAAATTTTGAAAGCAAACCCAACCACAATGTATGTTACAACGTATTAAGTACTTAAATTCATATGAACATTTAGTGCTTTCTTTTTTAAAGTTAATTGGATATTCAATAATGTATTCAATCATTAACTAAGTATGACAAATGAACTCAAGTCTTCTTTTTGGTGCGTTTGGTTGGTCAAAACGTATCACGCAGCAATGTTACATATTCATAAAGTGAATACATTTACATACCAGGCGACTGCGACATCGTCAAGTCCCTGTCCTGCGTGCGGAACAGGTTTTGGAATGCAGAGCATCACAAAACTATGGTGGCCCTGAAGGGACACAGCCAGTCGTGAATATTTTTGCGACGTCGTGAATTTATTCACGACAAGTCGCGAATATTTTTGCAACGTCGTGAATATTTTTGCGACGTCGTGAATTTATTCACGACAAGTCGCGAATATTTTGGCGACGTCGCGAATTTTTTCACGACTAGTCGCGATTTTTTTCACGACTAGTCGCGAACATTTCCATGACGTCGTGAATATTTCTGCGACTAGTCGCGAATAAATTCGCGAATATTTTGTCAGTAGCTTGAGTGTGTAATTACTGTATTCACGTTGACGGCTTAGTAAGAATAAGTAAAAGCTGTCCCGTACGATGATGGATCCGGAGGAGAATTCCGACTGATGCAAATCGATGGTGGGTTGTTTAAGCAAAACTAACGTTAAAGGAACACGTTGCCTTGGACCGGACGAGTTGGTCTATAAAAAGCGTTTGTAACCGTTTGTTATAAAATGCATATGATTGGAAAAATGTGTTAAAAGTAGAATACAATGATCCACACAAATTTGCCTCGAAATTGCGTGGTTTTCCTTTTACTTTGCGAACTAACACGGTCGGCCATTTATTGGAGTCAAAAATTTGACTCCCATAAATGGCCGACCGTGTTAGTCGACGAGGTAAAAGGAAAACCGTGACATTTCGAGGCATTTTTGTGTGGATCATTGTATTCTACTTTTATAACATCTTTCTAACCATATGCATTTTATAACAAACGGTTACAAACGCTTTTCAAAGACCAACTAAACCGATCCAAGGCAATGTGTTCCTTTAACGTATGGCCCTAACGGTAGGCCTAGGCCTAACGTTATAGTTTTACTGAGTACTTTAGTAGGAGTAGGCTATCCTATGCTAGGCAATAAACGTTGGCCTTTTCACTCTTCAGAAAAAACATAACGTTATATGTCACCCGCTCCTTCGTAATGATGAATATCGAGTAAATTTCATTTTTGAGTTTATATCATAATAATCCCAACAAGCAAATCTCAACATTTTAAATAAAATAAAAATTATGATCATACGACCTTCCTGTCCAAAATTATATGTAATGTTCGATGACCTTGACACTATAAATTTAACGACCCGTTTTGAAAAACATAAACGCTAGAAAATTTTACTTTTAAAAGTGCGACGTCTCACACACTCATTAAAAAAACTATTTTTTACGAAATGAAAACGTCAATTTTTAAGCCCGGCGTAGTCGGACCAATAATAGGTAAATTGTAACTACTAAAAGATAAGGTTAACTATAATGTGTAGACAATTTCAGCAATAAATTTGACAATTTTTACCTGAACTGTTAGAGCAATTTGCGTTGTTATTTCCAACTTGAAATGCGAGTTCGTTCCGTCACGGCGGGGTGCAACGCATCACGTTATCCCCTACCAAGTTTTACTGAAAGATTAATCCTTTAGCATTCAGAATTATTTGGGTTTGGAGTAATTCAATCTTGAAAACCCCCGAAATATGGATGAAAATCAGACACTGTTTTTTCGAACTTGGATTACAAAAATAACTACGGAAACGGAAACTTATGGAAACGGGATGAGTTGTGCACCGATTTTCGGGGTATATTCGATGCCTAGTATTGGAATAAATGTCTAAACAAGTGAAAATTACCATAATGGTGTTGGGCAATACTAAAAAACAATGTGTTCAAATGTTTTTTGCTTTCAACCAGAGTAGTTTTCTGTATGGCTCTCAACAATTAACATTAATTTACTAATATATTTGAATCTTCTTTGATTTCTTGAAGTGTAACAGATGTTTATTTTATCAACAAAATTTCTCAAAAACACATACAACAAATAATATAAAAACAGTACGATTTCTGAGAATAAAACATGAGGAAAATAATGTTTGGTTTTTAATAATGAACAAAACTTTCCAGCTAACTTACACGTATAAAAACATAAAAAACAGTACCAATAAAATAGTAAAACAAAACATTAAGGTTAGTTGAAAATAAAAAGTAAGTAAAAATTAACTTACACGTGATAATAAATAATATCAAAATCTATTCATGTAAACCCATTCACACCACATTCAATTAAGTACATAATTAAAAAATAAAGGAAATAAAGGACGAGAGTTGACTTGGGACCGAGTTGACTTGGGACCGAGTTGACTTGGGACCGAGTTGACTGGGACCGAGTTGGCTTGGGACCGAGTTGACCGGTACCCATACACATAGCCGAGTGGCAACAATCGTCATAGCTTGGCTCTCTACGCGTGCCGTGTAAGAATTACACACTCAAGCAACTGAAAAAAATATTCACGACTAGTCGCGAATGTATTCACGACTAGTCGCAGAATTATTCACGACTAGTCGCAGAATTATTCACGACGTCGTGAAAATATTCGCGACTAGTCGTGAAAATATTCGCGACGTCGCCAAAATATTCGCAACTTGTCGTGAATAAATATACGACTTCGCAAAAATATTCACGACTGGCTGTGTCCCTTCAGGGCCATCATACAAAACAGTAGTTTCCTATGGCATGGCATTGGGACATGAGTCAAGTCTAGCATTGAAGAGGCTCACGTGTTTTTGCACACACGTGCGTTATGGGCAGAACCTATATGGATCGGTCTACACCAAAGGTGTCCCGTGCCTTTAAGCTCCTCTTAACAACTAGACACTAACTAAGTTGCGCTGAAATGTATCTTGACATAATATTACTCAAAAGGTCTTCAATAATGTTTTGTTATTCAAGGTTTTTTGCACTTTCACACCATACCTTTTGCTGTTGCCACTTCTCCATCACTGTGTGCCATGCGCTGCATCGCTGTGGGAGCTACAGCTATAGGAAAAGCAATCTCTTGACCCAAGATGGTGGTACGAAGGTCTCGTCTGGAAACATCCCTTAATAGTTTGGGCCTCAGTCGGTATCTGCATGAAATAAAAATGTTATCCGTGTTGTGCTGGTTGAGGCTTTTCAAAGTATCCATGATCACTATTGATCTATGGATAATGAAGGATGAACACGCTGATGTGCAAAATGGGTGTGTGCTTTCAGATGCCTTTAAACAAATATCAAACGACTTCAGGGGTCGATTACACAAAGCAATAAAATCCCTCTTAAGTTGTCAGTATCACCATAGTGATTTACATTTTGATATCATACTTCTCTCTTAATGTAAAAGATTGAAAAACCACTCGTTTTGTCCGTCATGCCATACCACTTTGCAAAGAGCCATACAAACATTATCACGAGTGAATTATTTAGAGTGACACACGGGTACATTCAGTGCAATTTAGAGTGAAGTTCATACCACTTTCACTCAAACGGAGTGACACAGATTGACTTCACTCTCTAAAGAGCGAAATTGACACCACCCAGACAAGAGAATGAATTTTCACTTTTTTACATTTAGAGCGTACGATTGATTTGCAGTTACGACCAATCTTAGCTCTTTGTGAAATATGGGGCCCAGGCCTGAAACCTTTCAAAATTTGAGTCAGAATAGTGACCTATTTCTTACATTACTTCAGAGGGAGCCGTTCTCAGAATGTTTTTGTGTTACTATCAATAGTTCTACATTACTCGTTACCAAGAAGTTACAAGTACGTTTTGATGCTGATGAGTATGGAAATAGTGCCCCGTGCATTTCATGTAGTACCTAATAGTCAACACAATGAACAGGTTAATGACGAACATGTCAGTGTCAGATGTAATTGTGTCCGCCATGCAATACTGTCCACTCCGGACACTTTTGCATTATGCAATCGTGTCCGGGGCTATGCAAAAACCGTCCGGTGGACATGTACATGACTGTACATGTATAATGTGCGCGCATAAGCGACCCAGATAGCATGTACACGTTGGCTCAACGTTGGCCAACGTTGGCAACTAATAATCGCCGGGTCGGGGCAACGTTGGTAGGCGACTCACTTGCCAACGTGTGTTTTTCCATCGGGCCAACGTTGATAAAACGTGTTGGCTAGACGTTAGAACAACCACTAAACATAACGTTGTACCAACGTTGGCACAACTTTACGGACGGACGTTCCAAGCGGGCAAAAGTTGGATCTACAAATCGTTTTAACGTTGGAATGCCGACGTAGTGGCAATCACAATGTAGTAATTAACTAGTCAATTAATTATTTCAAGTAATTATCATTATAGTATTAGTATATACTGCTACTTAATTTACATTTACTCTAAGATCATCTAACTCAATAAGTTTTTTGATACAGCTAATTCTATTTTCTCATCATACTAACTCAATACATTACTACAACCTATCCAGGTCTATACATCTGTATACACTGTATGTCTTGTATATACAGACCAGGATCCCTAGATTTTCTAGTCATGGTTTTTACTCCGTTTTCAACTAAAAACTACTTAATTGTTAATTAAAATGTTAGTATTACAAATTTTTGCTTGAACCTTTGTTGTTCGTATTTTTGTACATTCAAATTAAGTACAAAAGTACTGAAACTTCCCTCGGATAACTTAATTAAGCCAAATTGTTTTATTATCAAAGAAACTGACTTCTAGGCCCAACCCCCAAATTTGCATATTATGTCAACGTTAAACCAACGTTGGATCAACTGAAGCGTGATATATTAATGGTATAACTAAGGTTTCGCATCTAGATTATGCAAACAAAACGTCAACCAATCATCAAACCTGTTTTACAATAAACAAACGAACTATTCTGGGGTCGATTTCACAAAGAGTTAGGACTAGTCCTATCTTAGGACTAGTCCTAGGAGATATACAAATCGCATGGATAGTCCTAAGTTAGGACGAGTAACTAGTCCTAACTCTTTGTGAAATCCATCCCTGTAACTATTCTGTTAGGACAGTTATATTTTATGAATTGCCACTTATTGTCGTAGTAAGACCATAGTTCAATATACGTTGCCCTCGGCAGATCGCCATTTAATGTAACCCAATCAAAAATACTAAGTCACAATTCCGACTTCTTCGTTAAAAACCACGAATAGCTACAGCTTAAATGCTGCCATTATTGTGTCGGCACTTATTGGCTATAGCCTATGCACCGAGTGCGACAAAGTCCAGTGTTGTAAATGCCTCGAGATAGAGCCATCATAGTGGTCCCACCTGGTGCACTCTTGTCAGGGGCTCACCCGAGTGAGCAGCACGGGGTTGACCCAGGGAAGCTTTATATCGAACGCACCCATAGTAATAGCATAGCACTCAAAAAATTAAAACACCTCAGAGAAATGCTCAACATAGGATTATTTCAGTAGATATACATTAACCATTTATTTTTCTGAAAAAAAAAAAATACAATCGGTGAAAGCGTTCTTGAGATATAGTCTTTTTCATCTGTCCGAAAACCTGCCAATTTAGCGAGAAAATAGCAAAAATTGTCATTTCCTTGATTTTGGGCTTGTTTATCAGGAAAACTGGTCCGTTTGAAAAGAAATTATGTGGAAAATAGTGCAAAAACAACAACTTTAAGTTATAACCAAAACTCATAGATGTTTGATTTTGGCGTACAAAAATACCGAAAACCACCTTTAAGCGATTTTTCCAAACTGCAGATCTAAAAACAAAGCAAAAATTACTAAGTATGGCTAATTAATATGCGTAAACTTAATAACTCCAATTGTGATTGCTCTTTTGATACAAATCTTTGGGTATAGTGTACAGTGGAAAGCTACATACTGCAGAAAATTTAAGCCTGAGATGTAACTAATTATGCAGTTATGCTTTCGACGAGAAGCTTGATTTCACGTTCATTCCAGCCAGAAAGTTTAAGAATTTTGGCAGTGTGTTCTTCATCCATGGCTTCCACGCAGGACCCGAGTGTGTCACTCAGGTCCTCTGTTGTGCTCATTCACAGTTATTTCTTCGTATGTTTCACTTCTTGGAAAATAAGTTGACTCAAATAACTAAAGCGTTTGGAGGAAAAGTTTCCGTATGGCGCCACCAATTTTTCATTCGAAATGAAATAATATAGTATCTAATTTATACCTCAATGAGATATCCCTTTTTGTAAAAAATAGTAAAAAAGTGGTGGCGCCATACGGAAAGTTATCCTGTTTGGACTTTGAACTATCCCAAGCACTGTTCAAATCCACAAATAGACAAAAAATTTCGGATTTTATGAAGAGTCCATTTGTTAATGGCGGTGTTTTCATTTGTACTGGAGCTGTGCAGCAACAGGATTTTACGTGTGGAAGCTTTGTGCGTAGTGAAAAACAACCGTTTTTCATAAACCATAATAGACATTTTCCCACACACCAAAGACAAAGTAAATTCATACATAAATGGCCTAAGGTTAGTTGCCAAGATGTGCGAAAGAACAAACTCATTATCTATTTTTTTCGACTTGTTACAACTGTTTGAAAACAGCACTAAAATCGAAAAAGCATGCATTCTCGCCTGCGGCAGGGCAGACTGTGTGCATGCAGAGTGCTATTTATTACCAATATAATGCTGACATAATTTGGGATTTTTGCTTACCTTTTAAATGCCTGCACATTATCCCCCAGTGTTTGCTCAGGATAACATCCAGCTCTGTAATACTCGTAAACCAGACCCGACAACGACTTGCGGGCAAATGCTTCGAAATCTTCCAGGCAAAGTGGCTGTGCCATCTCTTGCCTGAAGCTCTGACGCCACACTGCAAGGCTCGTGAATCAATTGCGGAGTGAAGACTTGGGAAGCCCTTCTGTTTGGAGTCGGTACGCCTATATGGGCCATATTTTTGACCGCGTGAGGGCGCTCTCAATCACTTCCGGGGGTATATTCATTCATACCCAAAACAGTTTTTAAAGATTGGAACACATTATAACCACAGACATCTAATCCATCACAGACAATAAGACTTTTAAAGGAGCCGTTATAATCCACCTCTAAAGCAAATTGAAACTACGGCGCAATAAAAGTGACAGAACGCCTATTAATTTGTGCAGGGCGAATCGCGTGTACCCCCGGAAGTGATCAAAATACTATTTATAGCGCCCTCGCGCGGTCAAAAATAAGGGGCATTGAGGCTAAGCTCGGGGGGGGGGGGGGTGGTCAGAGTTTGGGGTTGAGCAAACGTTAAACTTGCGCCATCATTGCCATCCGTATACGTGAAGGTGTCCCAGAGACTGTCTGCTAGAGATTCGATTCCCAATAATGGGAAATTAGGAGGATGTTTCAAAAGAGGGCTCTATCGGAAGAAGTTTGTACACATATTTTCGCCATAATGGGGGACCACCATACTGCCCTCTATCTAAGCTATGAAATGTAACTGGTCTCATGTGACTGGTCTCCCCATATCAATATCTTTGTTCAGGGATTTTGAGAATCAAGCATCTGATCAAAGCACACAACTTCGGCGACAAGGGTGTTTTTTTTTCGCTCGCAACTTCGACGACCAATATTAAGCTCAAATTTTCACAGGTTTGTTATTTTATGCATATTATGTTGAGATACACCAAGTGATCATTGTCCGTGTTGCAACATTGTATCGCCTATACTTGCCCTTTGGGGGCACTGGACACGCTTAGCAATATCATTGCCAAATACAAGTTTTATCACTTGGTGTATCCCCCATCCCAACACGTGCATCAAACAATAAATCTTTGAACATTTTTACTCAATCGGTCACCAAAGTTGCAAGAAAAAAATGAAAGAAAAATATCCTTGTTACACAAATTGTGGGTGCTTTCAGATGCTTAACAATTAAAAGGCTTTTAATAATTATTTGAGTGAGAAATTACCTATGATAAATTACCTAAAAAAATCGTACAGTTTGAGGAGACATAAATAAAACGAATTTCCTGTTTTGAGTTAATCGACAATGAGTATTTTATTCATTTTTTTATTTTTTTTTTAAAATATAATATGTATGTCATGCAAATTTTCCATGTTTTTTTAAATTATTATCTCGTGACCCGGGTCGCACTACACTGACAACTCACGACCCCCAAGACAACAATTTTAAATGCACTTTAACATAACATTTGGTGTCAGGACACTTCGTACCTTTGCCACTTCGTAATACCCTGGACACTTCGTACCTTTTCAAGGTACGAAGTTACTTTGGGCACTTCGTACCTTCTTACAAGACACTTTGTACCTTCTCATGAGTCACTTCGTATACCCTTCTCACAAAACACTTCCTACCCTGGTACTAATTCGGGATGTCTGCATAGTTTATGATTATTTTGTGCTTTGTGATCGGATGATTATGGAATAATAAGCAAATCAAACCAACTGTTACTATTTTGTTGGGACCAAGGAGCCATTTTGACGATTGCATGATTGTTTGACTTTAAAGACCTGCTTGAACGAAAATGTCAAGCCGTGAACTTTGCTGAATTCCACTTAAAATGTTTTCGATGAATAAGGAAATCGAGTCATATGATTATAAATAGGTTTCAATTGTGTAAAAAAACAATCATTTTGTATGCCCTTGTCCAGAGCTTTTCTGCGAGATTTGCGAAAAGCCCCGTTACGTAATCACTCTCAAAACGTCATAAGTAGATAAAGCCGCTTTGTTGCAGCGTGGATGTATAACAAAGCAAACTCCCACAAATGACGTCAGCGGCATTGTCCTTTGACGCCCGCTCTCAACGGCAGAAGTGTTTTTAGTTTTTCAAAAAACCTTTAGGTAGGGGCCTGATTTTTTACTCGATAATTACGAAAAGTTCAGAAGTGTACACATATCAAAATTACGTTAAAATGGTGAACAAGTGCATTATAAACAAGTAAAAAATACCATTTCTGTTGAAAACATTCCGCTCAGGTAGCTGTTTAAAATATTTGTAAAGGGTATTGGCGGAAGATGTTGTCCTTGGCGGTAATTAGTTTCACATTAAAAATGACATTCACATATTCAAACAAAAATTATAATTCATTATGTTTTATTATATTTTATCTCAACAAACATTAAATTTTTGTGGAATACACATTTTAATGAAGGTACGAAGTGACTCAGCGGATGGTCACTTCGTACCCCGCCCACGGTACGAAGTGACCAATTTGGTTACGGTACGAAGTGTCCCGAAGGTACGAAGTGTCCAGGGTACGAAGTGGCAAATGTACGAAGTGTCTGACATCAGAACATTGGAATCATTTCAAACTGTTGAAAAATGCTATTTGTTTTTAGTTGTACAAAAAGTGTTGCTTTTTCATCCCAAATTTAGTAACGAAGGGAAATATCAGCCATGTTGTCTTTCGACGTACCTGGTCGATTCCATTACACCGCAGGGGTGATACAGTATGCAAGATGATTATTTACCATTTTATCGGATGATTATGAAGCAAAAGCAAATCAAACCAACTGTTACTGTTGTTTGGACAAAGGAGCCATTTTGACGATTGCGTGATCGTTTTGTTTTCAAAATATTGGCGGAAGGTGTTGTCCTTGACGCGGTAATTAACTTTGACATTCACAAAAGTCATATGCAAACAAAAATTATAATTCATAATGTATTATGATTATGATTTTCTTATCTCAACGAACATAAAATTATTGAGGAATACACTTTTTAATGAAGGTACGAAGTGGCGCGGCTGAGGGTACGAAGTGATCCCGCCCACGGTACGAAGTGATCAATTTGGTTACGGTACGAAGTGTCCCGAAGGTACGAAGTGTCCAGGGTACGAAGTGGCAAAGGTACGAAGTGTCCGACATCCGTGAACCCAGAAGGTATATCGATCTCAAAATTCTACAGGTTTAGTCGGGGTCCTCTAAAAGCCGACAACGCCGACAACAAGTCCAGAGCACTGACAACAAGTTTAAAATACCTTACGCCATAAACATTGCGCAAGTGACTTACGCGGATGTGTTAAGTTTCGTGAAATCGGCTGCAGCTCTGAAAAACTGATTTACTCTATGTTAATCTTAAAATCTTAGTAACTCCACCAACATCCCTCGTTGCCAAACCGAAAGGTACAGAAAACAGCCCAGCCAGTGTTTTAACTAGTACTGAATTCTAGTTGTGTCTTGTGTATATCTAATAGGGCCCTTGAACCGTGAGTTTTAGAATGCTTTTAAAACCAGAATAATATTATTATGGTCTTATTATACGCTTGTAAATGACCTCTTACCGGTTTTCTTGATGGTGTTCGAAGAAGCTACATCGGTTACAACCAACGATATCGTAAGATGCTCAATTGTTGATATTGACATAATAAAGTTGTTATAATTGGCCAGCAAGTAAATCCATCCGGAAAAACAAAAGACAACGACAAGCAGAAAGGCACGTTTCAAAGAGAGTGAATCCGCCATAATAGTCAGCTGTAGATTCGAGTTGGATGCGAAGATGTAATGCACTCACTGGGCTGCGTCACTTTAGTGTTTTATGGTCGTCTGGTCCCCTGACCAAAGATTCCTTGACGTCTCTTGTTAAAAATCTTAGGTCAGCAGGTATCACCCAAGGTTAAAAATAGAGCATGACCATACAAATATTGACTGCTTCGATTACCATGGTTAAAACTATGACTCCCGAGGTGATCCCCAGAGCGTTCTATTTTCCCGAGGCGAACATTGCACGAGTAAAGGCAGTCAATATTTTTTTTATAACAACCCAAACATTTATAAATATTGTACTACTATTATAGACCTGAATGCTACAATCCACGGACGACGCGAATACAGATTGCAAAAACTTTTACTATGTGCTGCATGTAGTGTCGTGCAATCCAAAATGGTTACAGACTATTAATTTATCATCATCGTACACTCAACGGACGTCTGGGTACTGCACGCCGTGTGCTAGTCTTCGGACTAGCGCACGGCAAACCGACGCACCAGCACACGGCCGTCGTCTAGCAAAACTAAGACATGTCATGTGTCGCGCTCTAAACCAATGAGCAGGCAGAATACTTGTAAGGGGTGTTATAAATATATATATACATGTAGTCCTATATAGGGCTACGTATCCACCATGCATGTGCTGTATACATACTACTACCACACACGTGGACACACGTGTGGACGACCGAAGCGAAAGTAAGCTTTCCATATCTGTGTTTTGATTGGCCAATCGAGGAGAGTCAGACCAATCAAAACAAACCCAGCTGCGGTAGCTTTCAGTCACTGCATTTATCCAATGTTATCATTATACCCAATGGAATCACTGGATCTGAATAGGTGGTACCTGTCTTTATCCTTGCGGATAAAGACAGGGGCCCAGTCTACCATAGTCTTGGCAATCTTGCAGCGCTGTGTTAACTTTTTCATTGTTTTCTGCTTCAGCTTTCCAACAGACCAAGCGTGCGATCGTTGTAATCAATTAACCTAATGTATTAGTTGAGCCCCGGGGTCATTTATGTTATGTTTACACGGCATTGGCGGCTCCGTGTTTGTCATGGAGGAAAAATCGTAAGAAAATAGGAAAAAAGTGTTCACGAAAATCTAAAGCCCAGTTTATAGTCGGTCGCGCGATAGTCGCGCGACGGAAATCTTGCGCGCAATCCTAAGACTGAGGCCTAAAAACCGTGTCTTTTTATGATCGCGCGTCAATATTTCCGACGCCAGTTAACTAAATCATACCGTAGCGGGCGCGCTTTGGGGATTTACAACTGCGCGTAGTACACTATCCAGAATCAAGCCCACCATAGTCTTGGCTAGTCTTGGGCCAAGACTAGTAAAGCAAAGGAATCTGACCTTGGTGCTTTGACCCAAAGCGGCAACTACAAAAGGTTTAATATTCATTTCACTGAGCACTCAAAAATAACACACCCTTATTATTTCTTCCAGCGTTTGTATTTACCTCGAGGGCACGTATCATTCACGTCAAGTCACCGATTTCTTTCAAAGGTGAGTAGTTCAAAAAGTTCCAAATGTTTCGTGGGCGGCCTAATAATAGTCACCTCCATGATGTGTGTATTTGTAATTCATGTTGTGTGTTGAGGGTTGTGAGAAACAACCGTAACACTTTGGCTGTTGGTTGTATGCATTTTCCGAGAGTTCGGTTGTTTGCTGCGGTGGCGTACTACGTGTAGTTTTGTTAACATCCAAACTGCAACCAAAGTTGGTGGCTCACACAGTTGGCTTAGTATCAATAATAACGAATTTAACAAGAAAAATAAATACAGCTGAAGTATTGAACAACTACTATTTTCTATAGCAAATACCGCGAATTAGTGAAATCGTCAAGACTAACTCCCAGTATAATAGGCCTATGTAATTTAGATAAAATAAAAAAAATGTTTTTAGGAAAGTTGTACTCTTGTCACGTACTGAATCTGGTAAACCACTCGTTGTCCTCGACTTTGGTTTGCTTCGGTCCGGGGTGAGTTTTTGAGATCAGACGTTTTTTTTTGTGTCTGGTCATGGTTACACAAACACGCTCACAATATCTTGTATAAACCGTGAAATAGTTTCTTTTCAAAAGCAACCTTGGTTCATAGCTCATGCAAATGCAAATGCGAAGCCAAATTTGATGTCACAAGGCTATTTTTCGTAGCGAATTATTCACAGAAGTTAGACATGGTTCAAATTTTACGAATTTTAACGTTGCGAATTTGTGATAGTGTCGAAATTTGGATTGCTATTTCAATCGCTATGAACCGAGCTAACTTTAGATTCTGAGATAAATAATTATCAAACGTTCTTTTACTAGTTGAATTATTGAGTAAAACACGTCGATTTCCAAGAGGGGTTAAACGAGGGATGGGAAGGGGGTCCTGCACCTTCCGCTTCCTAACGCCCCCCCCCCCCCCCTGATGAGATCGAAATGATCTCGGAACAAAGCATTTCATTTATATTACAGATGGCAGACTCCAATGTCAATTCGTCGGAACAGGTTCGGCTCATGACGTGGGCGGTGCCTCGTTCCGTCTCCACGGCCTTCACTAAGCTAATGAGTTATGTCAGTGAGGATTCAACTGTACTCTTCGAGCCTTATATCAACGCTCACTGGTTCGGGCCCGAGAGACTACAAGATGCTACTCATCGAGCAACAGTAGCAGCTCTAAAAGAAGAAGCTGACAGGAGGATAACATACACGGGAGGAAGTGACGTCTCAGACTTTACATTTGGTTTTGTCAAGGAGCAACTTGAAGCTCCTCACACTGGCAAAAAGTTGGTCTTCTGCAAAGACATGGCATTTACTGTCGTAGACAAACTGGAGTTTCTCCCGAAAGATTACCGTCACTTGTTTCTTATCCGTCATCCTCTCAAAGTCTTCGCATCTTGGAAGAAATTGTACCAGAGTTTGACTCCGCACGAGTTTGAACTTGATAAAGTTGTCCCCGTGCTGTTTCCTCCAGGTTTCTTCTTCCGTGAAGTGGTCGAATTGCTGGAGCATGTGAGAGAGGTTCACGATCCTAAGGCAATCATCATAGATGCAGATGACCTCCTCTCTGACCCCAAAGGCATCCTATCAGCCCTCTTTAAGGAGGTTGGTCTTCCCTTTGATGAGAAGTGTCTTCAGTGGGAGGCCGGGGATGCGACTGCCGAGCAGTGGATGGCTTCTAATTTTCTACTGAAAGGGAATCGAGTATGGGGGTATTACAGCAGAGCGTTCAACAGCTCCTCATTCGGAAAACCTGCAGATCTGCCCGACCGGTCTTCGTTGCCTGACGATGTCCTCCGTTGCACTGATGCATCAATGCCTTTTTATGAAAAGGTTTTCGCTCAGCGTTTACTGCCAAACTGAACAACTCACATCTTAGCACACATGTTTTTTAAAGGCAAACTTTGTTTAGGGAACCGTTTGATTGTTTTAATACATAAACGTATAGAAGCATATAAAGCTAGCATCCTTTTCTATCAAAAACTTATGCATATAGGCTTCTAACCGCAGGTTTTTATTGCCATTATTTTAGAGCGATTACCAATTAATGTATACCTTCCCTTTAAAATGGTTTTTAATGCTTTTCATAGATCACGTTTTTGGCCATAACATAAATCCCTTTACTCACTATGGATGACGATTAATTTTATGTAATATTATAGAAGTTTCAGCTTCATTTGTGATTGTCATTTTCTTTTTTTAAATCAAAGAGCAATGTTTTCAGGAGAGTCACGTCAATACGTTGAGTACATGCTAAAGTGGTGTCATCTCCTGAGGAGAAAATTATTTGTGTGACATTGTTTTACTAATTTCAAAAGAAAAAGAAAAAAGTACAGCACCTCAGCTATAGTAATACTTTAAGGGAAGCTTTATCTTATCATTATCTTTAAACCGTGTTTATCTTTGTGGAGAGATCATTTCGTAAACCATAACAGTGAATGAATGACACTAAACAAAGGGTAACCACAATTAATCTCCGTAAAATCTTAAGAACCTCATAATCTTTCTTTGTCACCGTCTTTAATAAACTTGGTAGTTATCAAGCTATAATATTTATAGCAATGTCTGTCAATTCACAATGCTCAGCCAACATGCAGCTTTAGCCGAACATCATTAGTATATACGTCAGTTTCCTGAACACACCAAGAAAATATATAAAAAAAGAAAAGAAAAAAGAACAGACAGACAGACAGACAGACAGACAGACAGACAGACAGACAGACAGACAGACAGACAGACAAACATTGCTCCTTGGATCCCCAATCAAAATCGTTCTAATCGTTTATAACAACACACCTTGCAAATAGCTGTTTGACCAAACATGTACAAACAAATGTAGGCCTACACAATGAAGACGAGTAGAGTATACAGTTCGAAACGTCGAGACCAAAACCGGCTCTTTTCGGAGCCAACATTCCTCCCTTATATTTTATACACGGTTGTACCCGCAAGTTTACTATTTATAACTACTGCTTAATATAAGTGTACAAACTGATTTATCAATATTACATTTTTGTGAGTTTCTGTCTAAACCATCATAAAACAATTTTTGTAGAGAAGCGTGGGTTTAATATACAATGCATGCCTCGGTTAATGTGACTGGTACATTTCTAAGCGTTAGGGCCCTATAATGTGTTTCCTTTCAAAATATTTTTTTTTCCTTTCAAAATCATTTTTTTTTCTGCAGGCGGGACCAGTATTGCCCTATGACTTTTTGATTATGATGCATAGATGCATGAGTGAACCCAACATAATATGCGGGCTGTACTCATTATTCACACTGTCCAAGATAGATTTAGCTCACAACATTTTTATTGAAACAGCCTCGCAGATTTTTACAAGATCGAGTCTTTCCATGATTCATCTAGAAAAGAAGGTAACGAATAGTTATGAGTCTTAAAAAGCAAAGCACGCATGTTTTATAATATGGTTTTCCTGATTCAATGGCGCACCCTCTATAGAAACTACATGTAGGTTTATTGTGGTGGTGGTATGTCTTTTTAGGGACCAGCCACAGTTGTCAAAATGTCTAAGGTCACGCACAGAGTATATAAACCAGACCGGACACTTCGGCATCTCGCAAATTCGAAACCCACAATCTCAGCATCCTGCAAACTTGGCAACTTGAAAATTCGGCACTCACTCGGCACCAATACAGTCGGCACTATACCAACTCGGCACCAGCCTAGTTTTGACGTACAAACTATAAGCACCAAGCAATCACCTGTTCGCTGGATTGAAGGATCAAGTGAAGTTAAATAAAGTGACGAATGTACTCACACAAGGCAAACTAGTTCAAACTTATAATAACTATTAGTTAATATACATGTTAATGCTGTTAATGGCACTACCCACTGGTTATGTTAGCTGACAAGTCTTCGCAAGTCTTCCGAGCTTTTGAGAAAATTCGTCGGAAACTTTTCCCCGGAAACTTGCTGTTCTCGCGTCAGTTTTTGAAACGTTGATACGGGTATGTGAATTTAGGTCCTTGTCGGTGAAATGTAGTGCCATTTTTTGATGTATTGGGTGAGCATCTAGATTTTTGCGGCCGCGGGGACGCGTGGCGACGGTGCACACTGGTGATTGAGCACACAATATGTCTCTATTAAACTTACAAGTTTGCAAGATGCCGAGTTAGCAAGGTGCCGAGTTTGTAAGGTGCCGAGTTTTTAAGGTGCCGAGTTTGTGGTGCTGAGTTTTCGAGGTGTCCAGATTTGGTGACGAGTTTGTTGGTGCTGATTTTGCAAGGTGCCAGGTGACTGGTATTATTATAAGGATCCCAACTTTCCCAAAGTAGCACTATCACCAAAGTGTTGCTCAATATTTAAACAGCAACATTTTAAACACCTTATATAGTTCGCAGACTTACGTTGTCTGCTCACCCACTGCATAACGGGGCATTCAAATTAACATCATCAAATTCAAAAGGTACAACTACAGATGTTTATATAACACCCAAGCAGATCCTTGCCATTTGATTGGAGGATTGTCCGTCACGTGATAGCAAATAAAAGTACCAATACACGCTGAGTCACTCACCGTGCTTTTTCGTTCCATCCGAAAAGTACCATTGCACGCTGCCAGCGTGCAATGGTACTTTTCGGATGGAACGAAAAAGCTGAGTAAAAACATCACTGCGTGCGCGTGTCTTTGGTAACGCAGCAGTTACTGCAAGGCATATTAGTAACATTACTAGCATTCGGCTTCTACAATTAAAAATTGTAGGCCTACGCTTTGTTTGTTTTGAAAGTTGTATCTTTCAATCAAAATGACAAAGATCTACTTGGATGTTATATAAAACAAATAATGAATGTTTTTCATTCGTGCAATGGTGCGAAAATGTTCATTCGTTGAAAGCTGGAATGTTCCAATTAACTCGGCTCCGCCTCGTTGAATAGAACATTCCATCTTTCAACTCATGAACATATTCGCACCATTGCACTCATAAACATTCATTATGTGTATAATAATTTGGTTTGCGGTAAAACACCATGTGTGTATCTACTTGCCAGGTAGAGTTGTTCTTAGGGAACCGTCTTGCTTTATTCTACTGCCGTGGAGTAGATAATCGGAGGTTCGGGAGACTTCTCAGTTCTGAAAAGAACTGTCCTGCTTTTAAACCGTTACCAGGGCGGATAGTATAGAAAATAGACTGGACTACTACTTTAAATTTAGCTATAGGATCGTAATTAACTGTACTGCCGCTGAGTCAGTTCTGAATTGGTCTCAACGTTTCGACTAGCTTGCTCTAGTCATCGTCTCTAAGAACAACTCTACCTGGCAAGTAGATACACACATGGTGTAATACCGCAAACCAAATATTATACACATAATGAATGTTTATGAGTGCAATGGTGCGAATATGTTCATGAGTTGAAAGAGGGAATGTTCTATTCAACGAGGCGGAGCCGAGTTGAATGGAACATTCCAGCTTTCAACGAATGAACATATTTGCACCATTGCACGAATGAAAAACATTCATTATTTGTTTTATATAACATCCAAGTAGATCTTTGTCATTTTGATTGAAAGATACAACTTTCAAAACAAACAATTTCAACTGTAGAAGCCGAATGCTAGTAATTTTACTATGCCTTCTTGCAGTAACACCTGCTGCGTTACCAAAGACACGCGCACGCAGTGATGTTTTTACTCAGCTTTTTCGTTCCATCCGAAAAGTACCATTGCACGCTGGCAGCGTGCCAGCGTGCAATGGTACTTTTCGGATGGAACGAAAAAGCACGGCGAGTGACTCAGCGTGCAATGGTACTTTTATTTGCTATCACGTGACGGACAATCCTCCAATCAAATGGCAAGGATCTGCTTGGGTGTTATATAAACATTGATACCTCACCATGCAATGCCTCAAATCCTATATACAACTAGAGAGTTATTAGTCCATGGGCCAAAGGCCAAACATTGACTTTTTGGTACCACCTGAGGTGGCAAAATCTAAATACACTTTTTTGAAAGGTATATGTCTAGGGATAATAAATTGATGTGATAGCAATCCCAGGGTGGTAGCTTAGTGGTAGTAAATGGCCACTCTTTAAGCCTAGTCACAATGAGCTAATTGCACAAATCCTTAGCACTAGGGTAGGGATATGGTTGCACAGTTCGCAATTACACCACTATGCTTTGGTGTATAATGATAAAACTTTGTCAAATTATTGGTTAGATATAGGTTTTTAAAATTACGTCATATTTAATTACATATAACCTCCAGGGGTCGCTGTTTGGATATGTATAAAATGTGCTAATATACCACACAAGTTTGTTAAATGGCTACATATTCTTTCAAACATTAAACTTTTGTGTGTGTTCCCTGTGAACAAACCAATCTGTTGGCTAAGATCTGTTTTAGCTATTTACAGTTGAGTCTTCCATATTCTCTCTGGGTATTACCTTTGATCGTAAACCACAAACAGCTTATAAACTGACTATACAGTAATTAGGTATCAGGAAAACACACTTTGAGCACCTCCTCATGGTTACCGACGTGAACATCACTGGTGAAAACAGTAATTTTAAGCAATAACTACATTGTAAAAAGCAATATGGGAGTCATGCTTTCAAATGGGCTTCATATTATTTGGTACGCAAGATTAAATTCAGTGTATTCGGGGAGAATACAATGGGAGTTTGCGAGCGGTAGTTGTGGAATCGGTGTGGCATTATCTACCTGTGTATTTACGACCTGTGTCTTCCCCGTCCTGCTCTATGGCTCAGGAGCATGGACACTCCGAGCTGATGACACACGAAAGCTCCAAGCCTTCAGCCTCAGGTGTCAACGACGCATTCTTGGCGTCCGGTGGTCTGATTCCATCACCAACGCAACAATCTCGGAGGCCATGTCAGACGGCCCCCAGAAGATACACATGCCCATGTGGCCCTCAGGCTGAGCGTTGAAGTTCGTGAAGGATCCCGCCCCTGCCCAGCCTGGAAGAGGCCAAGAGGCCGACCTCGCAGCACCTTGGTGGGCCAACTGGAAGCAGACTTCGAGTCCCGGGCTGGGCAGCTGTGGCATTCGGCAGCAGATCGCATTGGTTGGGCGGCTCTACGTCCCCCTTCATGGATCAACAGAATGATGATGATGAATGATGATGGTGGGGCTATTTGTATCCACAGTTTGAATATTGAAGCAAATGTTCACAGCCAGACGCCCTTCTCCTGCTGACGTCAACCACATGACAACATGTCGTGGGGTGTCGTGGCCGAGCGGATAAGAGCACCGAATTCAAGCTCTGATGCTTCTGTTCAGCAGAGTGTGGGTTCGAATCCCGGTCATGACACTTGTGTCCCTGAGCAAGACACTTAACTATAATTGCTTCTCTCCACCCAGGGGTAAATGGGTACCTGTGAGGGCAGAGATGGTTCTTGTGATTGATTTAGCCGAGTAGCGCATATTAATGTTGCACAGGCTGCATACTCCCTACCAGGGAGTTGAGATGGTTTAAGGAGTGAATTAAGGCCCAGTGACCAGGGGTAATAATGTGAAGCGCTTTGGGACGCCCTCCGGGTGTGAAAAGCGCTGTATAAAAACGGGTTATTATTATAGTATTATTAACACTTACTGCACGCTGTGGGGAGAAATGGTCATAATATTTTGATCCGTGACCGTACAGACATCAGCAGGCCAGTACTGCCCGGGTTCGAAGTAAGAGTTTTGCTTCACCAAGGTGGGTTGCATTCCATGGTAAACAAGCCCCACCAATCAAGGTTTGAAATCAGAGTTCTCCTTCTCCTACGCTTCCATCCAAGGCTGAGAGCTTCACCAACCCGAGTTTGAAATCAGTGGCTGTCTCCTAGGTTGACTACCATCCAAGGTTAATGAGTGCCAACTGCACAGAGCAATCTGGTTTTTAGGCGCCAGAAAGCCGCCTTCACACTTTGGCACACCGTTTGCAACAGGGCTCGGCAGTCAATAGGAGCTCAGTCCACCTCTCATTATTTTGATCCCTATAATAACACTTATTCATAGTTTAAGAATGTACATTTTAATTAAAGAGTCACCTTGAATCAACCAAATTGAGCATCAGTTTAAATGAAATACATCAAGAGCAATAGCAATAGTTTGCAAGACATATCACTGTTTAACACCCCCCCCCCCCACCACCACCACATCCCAGGAAACTAAATTTTATAGAAACAATCACTTACTGGCATTGGCTTGATTGTATACCAGCTGCCTGTCGGTATTTTATTGCCATAAATGAGTTTATGCCAACCCATGTGCTAAGGAAAGTACAATATTTTAGGGGACCTACTGCAATTAACATGTAACCCTATGGGAAAACACAAAACTAAGAAAAACAGAGACTAAGCTACTCATTTGGAGTTGCTATCACATGTTTTTGTACTTAGGGTGGTCCTACGAAGCATTTGGCACCATTTATTTTTTGCCACCTCAGGTGGTACCAATATCTGGTCTGGCCCATGGACTATATAACAACATTTTTTTTCTATGACAAAACCATGTGGTGTAAATGTCATCGGCCCGGTTGATGCAGTGCCCTTGGTCATACTATTTGTATGGCAGTGAACAATCTAAACCGCCCCTATGACTTGAAAGTCATAAACAACTTCCGAGTTAGACACCACGACATGCTCTGATGGGATTCTAACGTGCAATCAAATCCAACTAGACATTCAAACAGGAAAAATATAAGTAATAAGCAAACTTGCGGGTACGACATGCTCTGATGGGATTCTAATGTGCAATTAAATCCAACTAGACATTCAAACAGGAAAAATATAAATAATAAGCAATATTGCGGGTACAACCTTGTTTAAATATCGTTTGTGGGAAGGATTGGTCTCAAATAGAGCCGGGGTGTGATTTCAACAGTTGGAACAGTATACTCTGCTCGGCTAGTGGTGGTTGTGGTGAAAAGAGATTTATACATGGTTAGTGCCCGTATAAGTTTGCTGTTGTTTTTTAGTTAATTTGTTGTTTATCCACATGCAAAGCTTCTAATAATATTTATCAAACTGTTAATTTGTGGTTATTCGTTTGGAAAAAAACTTGATAAGCCTAGACGTGTATAAAGTAAACTGCTCACAAAAAGTAAGGAAACTTTTTTCAATCCAGTATATTTGTTATTATTTACTACTCTCTTTGTATATGGTATATATCAATGCAAAGCTGAACTGTTCCTCTTTAAAATGATACCACAATTGCAATGATTACATGTTGCTGGACTTGACCACGTTAATGAGAATGAGACAATTACCTATTGGCCATTTAACACAGAAAACGGTAATTTTGGCACATTTTGATTTGTGAGTTTGCTTCATTGTTATTCGTGTAGCCAAGTATAGCAACAGTTCAGCTTTGCATTGATATATACCATATACAAACAGAGTATTAAATAATAACAAATATACCGGATTGAAAAAAGTTTCATTACTTTTTGTGAGCAGTTTACACTGGACACTAGTGGTAATTGTCAAAGACCAGTCTTCTGGTGTATCTCAACATACGCATAAAAAGACAAACCTGTGAGTTTTGTTAAACTCAATTGGTCGTTGCGAGATATTAATGGACGAAAAACACCATTGTCATACGAAATTGTGTGCTTTCAGGATGCTTGATTTCGGGACCTCAAAGTCTAAATCTTGGTCTCGATATTAGGTTCGTGGAAAATTACTTCTTTCTCGAAAACTACGTGACTTCAGAGAGAGCCGTTTCTCACTATGTTTTACACTATCAACAGCTCTCCATTGCTTGTTACCAAGAAAGTTTCTATGTAAACATTACTTTGAGTAATTACCAATTGTGTCCAGTGCCTTTGAAAATATACACAAGCTTAGATTGTCACTGTACACGGATTACCAGTCTTTGTGTTGATGAAGTTTGTGTGTTTGAGATTTGAAAAAGAATTTGAAGGAGTAGGGATAGGGCCTTACCAGTAGATAATAACATAAAATTTACTTTAACCTACCTTTTATATATAATTAGTTTAGTTAAGCTAAAATTTCAATAATAGGAACGTGTCAGTAATGTTTAACAAAAACCAAGCTCTTTCTTACCTGTTAAAGGTTAGCCATTTTTCGGCATCCTCCAACGTTTCGGCATTAAAACAGTTTTCAGAGGCTAGGGCAATCAATCAAAACATGTATTTGTTTCATTCATTCGAATCTTTCATTTGTGACAGGTATCAAGTAACAACCCCACAAAAACTGTTTCCTTATGCATCCGATTGCCATTTTAATGAATATTCACATCTTCGGGCGCCACTAACGACGGGGTTGTTCTAAAAAAAACCTCGACCCACGACCTACACCACATGACGTCCCCGCCCCGTGTTCAAAGAATGTCCCAATTCCGAATTCATAAAATGTCGCTTTACGGCCGAATAACATAATTAAAGACAGTGGACACTAATAGTTATTGCAAGCCTGGGTAATTGTCAAAGACTAGCCTTCAAAGTTGGTGGATCTCAACACATGCATAAAATAACAAACCTGTGAAAAACTGAGCTCGATTGGTCGTCGGAGTTGCGAGATAACTATGAAAGAAAAAACACCCTTGTCACACGAAGTTGTGTGCTTTCAGATGCTTGATTTCGAGACCTCAAACTAAACTTGAGGTCTCGAAATCAAAGTCGTGGAAAATTACTTCTTTCTCGAGAACTACGTCACTTCAGAGGGAGCCGTTTCTCACAATGTTTTATATTATCAACCTCTCCCCATTTCTCGTCACCAAGTGAGGTTTTATGCGAATAATTATTAGCCTGAACGTCTGACGTCGTTCCTCGAGGCTCGTACATACCCAGCTACGGTAGCTTTCAGTCACTGCATTAATCCAATGCTATCATTGTATCCAATGGAATCACTGGATCTGAATACCTGGTACCTGTCTTTAGCCTTTATCCTTGCGGATAAAGACAGGGGCCCAGTCTAGGGTTGAGTTTTTTTTAGAGCAACCCCCAACGGCGACCCTCCGTCATTATTCTCTGCATCTAAGACGAACCAACACCATTGTAAATTCTCTTCGTCTCTACTTTACAGGTAAAACAACAATCCATTATTTTATCACATTTAAGAATAATATTTCCTAGTACTCAATTAGTTTGTCTCTTTTCATACCATAATTTAACTTGGCAGAGTTTGGTCAAAATGTGTTATTTCTGATGTTTTAGTAGAAGTACCGTAATACATCGGTGTGCTACTTGATTTTTGTAGAAGTGGAACGAAGGTTTATGCTTTGTAAATACTTATTGCCTTTGAGTTACTTCATATTGTCAATCAGATGTGTTTATTACTGAGCCTTTCCTTGATTCAGCTCCTCTTGCTTGCATACACACTTTCCATTCAGGGATCTTCACCAATGTGAAAACCTATACCCACTTCCTACGAACAACCGACTATGCATACTTAGCCTACCGTTTTGTATCATTGTTGTATTACACTGTCTGCGTGTTATGTGCTGTCAAAACCGGAATCTTTTTATGTGAACCAGACAGCTTAACATACCTACTGGGCTGAGGCTAGTCTTGGTTCCAAACCGCTCGTCACACATCAATCGTGACTTGAAGTTTGTCTTGAAGTTTGAGATAACTTATGGTTTTTGTCTACCATTGCGTATACGTTTGCGTACTTCGCCATTTGTGTTGGTTTGCGTACTTCGTCATTTGTGTTGGTTTCCTTATTTTATTCATGGGTTTTCGTTGTACTTGTATATTGTGATCGCCATTATATAATGAAAACAAAATGGCGATAGAACGCAATAAAATACGGGGATAGGACGCAATAAATACAGCGGTATGACGCAATAAATACTCGAGATAACGCAATAGCGCACTGTTATCCCACTGTTATAATGCACAAGTATATGGCGACAACACAAGGCGATATTTCGCTTTAGAGAGAGTAGGCCTCATACTCTCTCTAAAGCGAAATATCGCCTATAGTTCTCTAGAAATTGGCAAAAATAGTATGAGAAACCGTACTAGTTGTTGTGTGTCGTCACGAAAACAAGATTTTACCCGAAACTCGCGGGGTACCGAGTGTGGAGAGGTCAGTCCAGTCTCACAGACAGGACGGACATTCAAAGACGACTACTTAACTGACAAAGTAGGCTTGGTGCGAGACGTTGTTTACCTTTCACGCACAGCGCGGCCGACCCGCTCATTTCATCTCACACCAGTGGACTCGTATTTGCTGCATATTTTGGATCGATGACATATACAAAGAACAAATGCACTATCATGCAAATAGCTGTACAATTGCCTTACAAAATTTCCAGCTTTTGTATTGGTTTGTACATGTACATAAACATGGATGCGCCCACACGGCTTCAAAACGTTAGTGCGTGTGTTAGCGCTCTGGTAAATACAGGGTGCATTCGTTTAGCTTCCCTGGGTCGACCCCGATGTGGCGTATTTCATTTTTTCCAGGACGAACGTGGGCACACAATTACCCCACGTTCGTCCTCGAACCAGGAAAAAAACCCAGACACGTCACCACGTGAGCCTCCCTTTCCTGAAACAAAATATTGTCAGCATGAAAACTTACTTGATAACGAGCAATGGAGAGCTGTTTATACTGTAAAACATCGTGATAAACGGCTCATTCGAAGTACGTGATTTTGAGAAAGAAGTAGCCTTCTTTTTCACTTAGATATAATTATTGATTGAAATCGATACCTCAGCTAAGATCTCGAATTTTTGTGACAAGGGATTTGTTTTTTTATTGACCATACTCATGCAACTTTGTCGATCAATTTAGTTCAAATTTTCACAGGGTTGGCATTTATGCATAATGTTGAGATACACCAAGTGAGAAGACTCTGGTCTTCGGCAATTGTCAAAGGTGTCCATTGCCTTAAAGAATGTCCGATCGTAGATTGAAAAAATATTTGAGTTAAATTATCATTTTTAATAAAATTAGGTATCGGATAGGCTTCAAGGCCAATAGAGAAGGCTCTTCGACAATTTGCAAAGGGGTATGGTTTCTTTACCCAATTTCCACTGGATAAAATTAAATGACATTGACGCCTCATCTGCAATATTTCAGAAAGAAAAAAAAACTCGTTCTGATCGTGTTGTTTTCCCTTGTTTAATTTTATTTCATATCGACTATTTTTATACTTTGGTAATACCAACAAGGCACATGCCACATAAACAAGCGCACATAATCTGTGACCCTACCATCAAGGTTTGGTTGAACTTGATTAAAGATGCAGATTTTTTGGCCCAAAACATTAAAATATAGATTTTTTTGAGTGAATGATATTTCAAAGAGTATCACCGCTCTAACGAAAAAAAGTTTACAAACGACAAAAGTTTAAAACATTTTTTATAAAACACATAAGAATTGGTCACGTGATATATTGTCGGGATCCCGACAAAAACTAATTTTGAGCACTTTATTTCACTGCTACTAATAACTGGCGGACTTTTCGAGCATTTGCTTAAATGAAAGCTTGTAACTTTCTCGACCCCCATCAAAATGTTTGGGTCAAATCGGCCAAAATTCTGACATAGCATCTTTAACATTATTATTCAAAACTGTCTTTAAATTTGTGTTTACAGATGGCAGACTTCAATGGCAATTCGTCGGAACAGGTTCGGCTCCTGATGTGGGCGGTGCCTCGTTCCGTCTCCACTGCCTTCACAAAGCTCATGAGTTTTGTCAGTGGGGATTCCATAGTACTCTTCGAGCCTTATATCAACGCTCACTGGTTCGGGCCCGAGGGTGTACAGGATGCTACTCATCAAGCCATAGTAACAGCTCTAACCGAAGAAACTGCAAACAGAACAACAATCACTGGTGGGCGCGACCCATCCGAATATACATTTGGTTTTGTCAAGGAGCAACTTGACGATCCTTACACTGGCAAAAAGTTGGTCTTCTGCAAAGACATGGCATTTACTGTCGTAGACAAACTGGAGTTTCTCCCGAAAAATTACCGGCATGTGTTTCTAATTCGTCATCCTCTGAAGGTCTTCGCATCTTGGAAGAAATTGTACCAAAGTTTGACTCCGCAAGAGTTTGAACTTGACGAGGTTGCCCCTGTAATGTTTCCTCCAGGTTTCTTCTTCCGTGAAATGGTCGAATTGCTGGAGCATGTGAGAGAGGTACACGATCCTAAGGCAATCATCATAGATGCAGATGACCTCCTCTCTGACCCCAAAGGCATCCTATCAGCCCTCTTTAAGGAGGTTGGTCTTCCCTTTGATGAGAAGTGTCTTCAGTGGGAGGCCGGGGAAAGTGCTGCCGGGCAGTGGTTAGCTTCTAATTTATTACCTAAAGGAAACGAAGTGTGGGGCTTTTATCGCAGGGCAATGGGTAGTTCCTCCTTTGGAAAGCCTAGAGCTTTGCCCGACCGATCTTCGTTGCCTGGCGATGTCCTACGTTGCACTGATGCCTCGATGTCTTATTATAACAAAATGTACGCTCAGCGCTTAACTGGCAAACTGTACGCGCATCTCTAAATAAAAGATATTGTGCATTTCTGTGTAAAATGGGAATTTGGTTTGTGTACAAAAGCATTTTACTTGGATGTGCATGTACCAATCAATGTAATTAAAAGGAAAAAGCAAGAAGAAAAAAAATAGGATTCGAAGATAAGCTGTTACAAAGCTGTTTAAATAGGTTTAGTTTAAAATGAAACAGAATTGGATCAAATAGCTTCTTCAAACTTTATAAGAAGGCCGATTCACACTGCAGCGATAACGATCACGGCGCAAAGAGAACGCATTCTATTGGTTGAATTGCTCCACGCAGAATACGCACATGCTCATTCAACCAATGCGTTCTTGTTGCGTCGTGATCGTTTTCGTTTTCGTTATTGCTGCCAGTGTGACTCGGCCTTAATTTACTGTGTAAGCAAAACACGCGTTTTATGTATTAGTTGTACCTACACGCCTCTCTTGCTGAAAACTCATTGATTTAAAATACACTTAGCTCGTTACATGTCTTGACAGTAGATTATTCATTGTATCATTTTTTTTTATTATGTTCTACATTTCTTTTTGTTGTATATGTATTGTTTTTTGTTCTGCGCCTCGGAATAGGGTCTTGTACATTAGATAGATGGCGCATTACAAAAATGCATTATTATTATTATTATTTTTATTATTATTATTATTATTATTATTATTATTATTATTATTATTATTATTATTATTATTATTATTATTATTATTATTATTATTATTATTATTATTATATTATTATTATTATTATTATTATTATTATTATATTATTATTATTATTATTATTATTATTATTATTATTATTATTATTATATTATTATTATTATTATTATTATTATTATTATTATTATTATTATTATTATTATTATTATTATTATTATTATTATTATTATTATTATTATTATTTATTATTAGTTATTATTATTATTATTATTATTATTATTATATTATTATTATATTATTATTATTATTATTATTATTATTATTATTATTTATTATATTATTATTATTATTATTATTATTATTATTATTATTATTATTATTATTATTATTATTATTATTGTTATTATTATTATTATTATTATTATTATTATTATTATTATTATTATTATTATTATTTGTATTATTATTATGATTACTATTATTATTATTATTATTAAAACTTATGCATGACGTCATAATTCCTACCCAAAATGAGGCTATGGGCGCACGTTTCCCATCACTTGCAGTGGCTGCGTCCATCGCCTCGTTTTGAGTTAGCATTGTGACGTACCTCATGCAAAAATATTAAGAGAGGCGTATTGTATTAGTTTTATGCATTGACGTCATAAAATCATCTGCCTTCTTTGATCTTTGACGTCATACAATCATCATACAATCATCTACCTTCTTTAGGTTAACCGGTGATGGAAAAACGGAAAACGCGTTGATCTCTATAAATGGAATGCACATGACGTCATTGACCCACACGTATCATCAACGATGGCGGCCAATGGCGTCTATTTCAATCCATCTATTATACAATAGAGATCAAAGAGAAACCCACGGGTTTTTACTGGCCAACAGTCAACGTCATTTTGACCTCTAGGCGAGGGCGCCCATAAGATCTGTAAACAAAGATAAACAATTCCGAACTTAAACGGAATTTTAACAACGGAAGTAAACATTCTCAAAAACCTTCAACCAGTTAGTAAACAAACTCGATGAATAGAATTTCTGAAATACAGGGTGTTTCAAATTATTGTGAGAAACAAAGCACATACCTCACCTTCCCCACTACGGACTTTGATTCGGTTTTAACCCTTTCACTTTTGTGCGCAAGCCAATTAAAATTTGGAATTCGGTTGACCAGACTATCCAAACCTCATCCTCTGTGGCTAGGTTCAAAATTTCTTATAAAAAGTTCCTTATTTCCCAGTATGTGACATAGTTTCTATACCTATATTCTCATTGTAGTTTTTGCTTACTTTGTCATTGTCATTTACTCCAGTAGTTCGTTCGTATGCATGTATGTCTGTCCGTCTGTCTGTCTGTTTGTCTGTCTGTCTGTCTGTCTGTCTGTTTCGTCTGTGTTTTGTCCTAAGCATTTACATTTAGTTTATCTATTTTGTTATGTAAAGGCAAGCCGCTACAAGCTACCTGGCTTATTTTGGGCCTTGCCTCCACGCGTTTTCCGCCAGTTTATTTTCTTTCTATCATTTATATATACCTGTATGTATTACTATAATATTGTGGAAATGTTTTGTGTAAATAAATGTATATTGAATTGATTTGAATTGACTTGATATTAGTAATTAGCTAGTGCTCACTCATGCGGAACAGCTGAGGATTGATTTCGCACAAATTAAAAAGCTAGGACCTTGGTCCACAAATACTTAGTGCCAGATTTTTGTAAACGTATAAAACATCCAATTAGGATACGTTTTTCTAAATGTATACTATACACCCCGTGTAGCACTATCAGCGCGAGAACGATGATTTATTAGGAGTGATATCTAAGTGCCTTTTGGGTTTGACTTGAACTGTGTCATGTAGGCTATGTTGACTTGAACTGTGGCATGTAGGCGATGTTGACTTGAACTGTGGCATGTAGGCGATGTTGTTTTGCCCTTATTCAATTAGTATTGTAAACAATAAAACTGTTCTCTGACGTTTTTGTATTTTCCTGAGGTCCTTCTTACACGACAAGCAATGCTTTTTGAGGGCCTCCGTCCACATGCATGTAAATAATGTTTGCCATTATTTTTACTATCTACTTTGTTTCCACCTTGGTATTGCTATAACCTTTATATTGCTACTGTTTGCGTGCTATTATTGTACAATTTTATTGTAAAATTGTGGAAACAATATTAAAGAAATGAACTGAAATCGCTAGGAAATAAACATTAATTCAATAAACGCAACACCATTCTCTCACATTGTGTGGCAATGATTTTGTACATAAAACGAATATCAATTAACAAGAAAATTTGTAATTTCCAAATAATTTCAGTGCATGTCTTTAGTGCAAGCACTTTACCTAATTCTAGCCCATAGTTCCTCAATAACAGGTGAAAGTAATAAAAGTACATCTTTGTGAAGCCTCCTTATTTTTGTCATTTCCGTTTTCCCGACGTCTGGAGGAAACAATGGTTAAGACAGACAGCTTAGTTCTCCAACACATACATTGAGGTGTGCAAGCGGGTAGGCTCCGTACTCCGACATTTATATGCTTGTGTCCCTTAGGAAAATCGAATCCCCTGAGATTCTGTCCCCGTATGGGAAATAAAAATGGCCTGAAGGAGGATGATTCAATAGAGGGCGCTATCAGAAAAAGTGTGTACACAGTTAATTCACCAGAATCTCCTACCAAACTGGCTAAAAAAACGTTGTCGTGGGGTTGTGTGCGTTATGATCATCACATACGCCGTCACATTGCGTCGATCCTCCCGCAATCATTTCGACTCCGCACACCGTTTCACAGTACGTGTCTGGGAACAGGTTCAAACTCTTGCACCTTTAAAGAGGGGAAGAAAACACAATGAGAAACTATACGCCACTTCAGAGGGAGCCGTGTATCACACTGTTATCAACCTCTCCCTATTACACGTAATCAAGAAAGGTTTTACGATAGTAATTAATTTGAGTAATTACCAATATTGTCCACTGCCTTTAATAAGCATAGTTCTGAGAATGTGGAAATGTCAGGGAACACTATAAGTCTGCTGCCACCTAGCGTCCCAAAGTCCCCTATATAGATTCGAACAAGATTCGTGAATTGGCGGCTACAGCTACGGCTACGAATGTTTCTATGTGTGTCGCTATAAGGACGTTCTATACTTCAACGCATGAAGACGCGGAAATCTAGCACTAGCATGCAACTGGCATGTTGAATTGGTTTCGAACAGTTATTTTGTATATAATAGATGCTAATAAATTTGCATAAAGAATACTTTTTATTTTATTTACCCAAACACCGATGTGTGTTAGCATATTTTGTAGAAAAAATGTACAGCTTAAAAAAACGCATACTGTTGATCCTGATTCTAAATTAATTGCTTATTGTATGCAATCAAATTGAGAAAAAGAAAACGATTTGTTACCTCGTAAATCATCTTGTATGGCTTCTTGGTGGATACCAACCGCATTACGTAACACTACAAAACGGAAGAAAGGTAGTTTTTAATTCAACTAACATAAAAGATCAACACGCCATGTTGTTTTTTCCATTGTGGGAAATCAGGGTTAGTGTCTACGTATTATTCAAAATGGTTTCTAAAGTAATGTAATGGGCGTATGTGCGGCACCATAATGTAGCCCAAACCCTAAATGTAGCCCGGACCTAAATGTAGCCCAAACATGCCCTAAATGTAGCCCGGACCTAAATGTAGCCCCAAACATGTACCTAAATGTAGCCCGTACCTAAATGTAGCCCCAAACATGTACCTTGATGTAGCTCGGACCTACATGTAGCCCCAAACATCTAGGTACATGTTTGGGGCTACATTTAGGTCCGGGCTACATTTAGGGCTCGGGCTACATTATGGTGCCGCACAGGCGTAAAAGATGACAAAAAATAACTGCTGCAATCTATAGTTGCTCCTCAACATCTCACGTTCCATCTACACTCCTGGGATGATCATTGATTTCTACATGATTGGCCATTTATATTGATCAGCCTCCCAAGCAGATACTTTGTTCTCAAGTTAAAAGAAATCTCAAAACCTATCAGTTTCGGAAATCAATGCTCTTTTGCCTATGGTTGTCTTTGTGTGTTTGAAATAAGTTTTCTTGTTTTTGCACAGTGGGAAGAAATCTTTCACAGACATGGCACACTTAATGTTAAATGTTATTATAAAATCGCTGCCAAGTCGTCCTATCTGAAACCAGTCTTTACAAAATGTCCTACGTTTTGCACAAATTGTTCTTACCTTTACGAGCACAGCCACGAGTAAGAGGCTAATTATGATTCCAGCTACACCACACACTACCGGTGCCTTCATTGACACTGAAAATGTCCCTGAAAGTAAAAACAAACAGGTTTTGGAAACAGTAAGGTAACAAATCTATCGCTAATGATTATTTTGATGACTGCTCTGGATCCCCCTATGTGTTATAAGTACAGTATACACACAAGCTTAAACTTCCGATTCAGAATTAACCCCGACCAGGATCCCGTGCGGCTTGACTCATTTGTGGGTCAATCTGACTCGAATTCCTTTGTCGAGATGACCCAGAAATGGGGCAAAGAAGCAGAGTCTGTGTTAAAATACCATGTTTAACCATTTTAGGGGACAGCCTGACCCAGATAATCATCAGGCCCCCGGGACCAAGAATTCGGGTCAACTATGATCCGGGTGTTGTTAGAGTACAGTGTATTCCTGAGACCTGGGGGACACGAAACACTTGTAGTTTGACTCGGGTGGGATTTGAACCCACGACCTACGTTATTACATTCGAGAACCATGCTCGTAAATCTGTAACTCAATATGCAAAGTGAGACAACGTTGCCCAATGCTGGTGTCCCAGGGAAGTCGGTCCGCTAGAGATTCTGCCCCCACAAGGAACTAGAAAGGGGGCTGAAGGAGGATGTTTCGAAAATTGGCGCTGTCATAAGTTTGCATTATTTGAGACAGAGTCTCCTGGCACACTTGGGGTCGATTTCGCAAAGTCCCAACTTAGGACTAGTCCTATAGGAGATATAAAAAACGCATGGCTAGTCCTAAGTTAGGACAAAGAATTAGTCCTTATTCTTTGTGGAAAACCACCCGGAACCTTTATTATGCCCGAACGCCCCACTCCGGTTCCCGGATGGAGTACTTATATATTCTAACAAATACACAATGAATAGTTTACATTTAATAATGGATGATTGTTTGAGCATCTAGGTTGGATAGTGACGACTTGTAACATACCTATTCCTTTGCAGTTTCCACTTATCCTGCAGACAACCTCTCCCGAAGAACAAATGCTGAAAATACATTAAACAGTTCAAGGAGTTTTTTTATCAAATTTAAAACTCTGAACTGAGGGAGTTCCCCCAGGAGTACATAATTTTGTGTAAAACGTTTTGTACAAAGATATATAGGGAGAGGGAACACCGAGTATTGGAACAAGGAGTGTAGTTCGTGTTTGAGTGTAGTTCGTGTTTTCATTATAAGATTTGATAATTATTATTCAGTATACAGACAATGGCGCATTAAGAAACAACCATTAAGCGCCTAGTAAAATAATGTTTAGACAGTTATTATTATTATGATTGGAAACCTCAGAACCCTGCAAGAAATAAAATAAAAGTCTGCTACAAACAAAAGATGCCTCCTCATTAACGGAGGGTCGGACCTGGGATGGTCTGCTGTATTTCGTATAATGTGTGCACTAAGCATATAAGTGAAACTATTTTTCAGCTTCTCTAAAATAAAGAGGGGAAAAACCAACAGAAACAAAACCTAAAATTAGCTCAAACTTAAACAAGCAAAATTTAATTTATTCAGGAGGTATTTCAAACTAAAATACTAATTTTTCATTGATTAGTTCGGATCAAGAGAATCTAAATAAGACAATCAACTGAATTCACAAAACGTAGCCGTACCACGTGTTGCAGTCGTCTGATGTGGAAACAGCCTCTCCATCGATGTAGAAGTTCTCACCAAGTCTGCATCCTAAATTAAAATGACAGGAAAAGTAACAACATGGAACTAAACAAAATAATGTACAGAATGTGGAAGGACAAGTTCTGAGAAAAGTGCTACCCATCGGTGTAAGGGTAAAAACAAATGATATTCTTTACCCGATGCAAAAACAAACATCTGTTAAAATCGTTGTGGTAACTGCTGTCAGAGATTCGAACTGCCTCTAGTAATCTGCCCTAGCGATGCAAAGGTCGTGGGTTCAAATACCAACAAGCAAATTGCCCGTGGATTTGTTTTTTTCACAGAACTCGGGAAAGTACTATAGGTATAGACGGTGTGATCTCTTACGTCACTCGAGAATCATAACATGATTCGCGCGCATACCGCCGGGCAAAACCTTTGTGTTTTGGCAGACAGCTAGAAAGTGTATGCAATCTTACCATGACATACGCGTCTTTTTTCCCGGCGAAACATGACGTATACAGTGTTTTGTCAACAGAGGGCGGTTTGAATGTAAACATAGGTCCCACCGTCTATACACAGTGCTTAAAACACATCAGTGCAAGGTTAGTGTTAAAATCCGAGTTATATGAACATTTCTTTGATTGATATTGAAAGTCGAGTTCGATTTACACCAAAAGTCAGGAAAGCCTTCTATTTCACAACAGTACTCACCGGAGTTGTGTGTTGTCTCAATCACGGTATCCATACAAACATGACCGCATCCCGTACTGCAGCACCTCTGTGACACATCAGAGCAGTCCCTGTCAGAGTGACACTGATCTACGCAGATACCAACAGTGTCTTCACCTACTATTGGACACTGGCCACTTCGATCTGGTTTGGTTTTCAGCACAGGGGTTATGCAGTCATGGCCACAGCCATTACTGCAACACATCTGGTTCCCAACACATTCGATGTCTGAATCACACTTGTCGATACATATACCCATTAAGTCCGTCGGGATATCTGGGCAACCGTACCATAAGGGTTCCTTACAGGCGTGGCCACAACCGTTACTGCAGCATTTCAGCTCCCTGGTGCAATTTGCATCAGAGCTGCACTCCTCGGTGCAAACACCCATCATCGTGTCATCTGGTATCTCGGGGCAGTTTCCTGGTTTCGGCTGCTCACCAGGACGCATGCAAACATGGCCACAACCGTTACTACAGCATTTCAGCTCCCCGGAGCAATTCGCATCGGAGCTACACTCCTCGGAGCAAATACCCATCGTGTCATGTAATATCTCGGGGCAGTTTCCTGGTTTCGGCTGCTCTTCAGGACGCATGCAAACGTGCCCACAACCGTTGCTGCAGCATTTCAGCTCATGGGTGCAATTTGCATCAGAGCTGCACTCCTCGGTGCAAATACCCATCGTGTCATCTGGTATCTCGGGGCAGTTTCCTGGTTTCGGCTGCTCTTCAGGACGCATGCAAACATGGCCACAACCATTACTACAGCACTTAAGATCCCGGGTGCAATTCGCATCGGAGCTACACTCCTCAGAACAAATACCCATCGTATCATGTAATATCTCAGGGCAGTTTCCTGGTTTCGGCTGCTCGTCGGGACGAGTGCAAACGTTGCCACAATTGTTACTGCAGCATTTCAGCTCCCCTGTGCAATCAACATCCGAGCTACAGTCTTCAGTACATATCCCAAACGATGTATTCTTCAATATCTGTGGACATTGCCCAGGTTTAGGTCGAGCAGGATCCACGCAGACATGGCCGCATCCAGTATCACAGCATATCTCCACACCCGTACAGTCCCCATCGGTTGAGCAGTTCTCATCACAAGGGTTACCCTCTACTGTTTCAGGGCACTCTCTTGGGTTCGGCTTGATGGGAGCCATGCAGATAGCACTGCATCCAATACTACAACACCGTTGCTCACCTGGACATTCCTCATCAGAAGTACAGTTTGCCAAGCAATCTCCAGTCTTACTATCTCCCAACACGTCTAAATTTGGGCATGAACCCGTCTTAGATTTGACAGGATTCACACAAACACTACCGCATCCGATACTGCAACATTTCTGTGTACTCTTACAGTCACTGTCAGCTGTACACTCTACAGAGCAGGTATCAATACCCTCTCGGACGACGTCCAATACGGGGCACTTGCCCTGTTTCTCGGGTGTTGGTTCATCAGCTACGGGCGTGGTACAGACATGACCACACCCATTCCCGCAACACATCTTTCCATCTTCGCACTGATCGTCGGAGGGAGAGCATTCGTCCAGACAGACTCCGATGGTGTCGTGCTTTAAAAGCGGGCAAGCTCCTTGAGCCTCTCTGCCTGTTCTCAGCCTTACATCAAGGCACTCCTTGCCGCAACCATTATAGCAGCACTTCTGATATCCCTCATCACAGCTTGAATCGGACTCACATGCATTAAGGCAACTTCCTTTATTAGTTTGAAAGACGTCATCATCAATGGCCGGACATTGACCTGTGTGTACTGAAGATGCTCCTAGAATATGAAACAAAATATATGAAAAAGGACAACAGTTTGTGCCGTCGCAGTGCAAAAGTTTGGCATGTTAAGCAAACAAACAAACAAACAAACAAACAAACAAACAAACAAACAAACACACAAACCAACAAACAAACAAACAAACAAACAAACAAACAAACAAACAAACAAACAAACAAACAAACAAACAAACAAACAAACAAACAAACAAACAAACAAACAAACAAACAAACAAACAAACTAACTTTCTCTGATGTTCCGTGTACATATTCTTATATAATTTACTGGTTGAGTAAAAAGGAACGTAATATTTTCATTTGGTTTATGAAAGTCTGAGAAATTAAATTCTTAAAATGAATTGGGCATTAACCGATTTTACTCTTCCCGAACCCTTTGATTAATTCGATTTTTTTTAAATGTAGAACTCGCCTAATGTTGCTGCAAGTCACAAAAACATTGGCGTTTTGTCCCAGATTTACTTTAAAGCATAAGTTTCCCCAAGCCAAATCTTATAATACATGCCAACTATAAACCTGTTAGCCCCCACTATTTTTCCCCACCGATACCTGGTGAAAGATCCGTTTCACAAGTATATCACCCAGGTAGTTGGAAAGTAAAATCGTTACCATTTAAAATAACCTTGATTTGGGACGACAGATACCGTCAGGGTAGAAGATCCCCGATCGGGGTATAAATTAGGATCCACTTAGTGCGTTAGAATATTTATCCACATCATGATCCAGAAATCAACGCACACTACTAGCAAAATGACATTATCAACATTTTTATATTTTTGTATCCATTAATTATGATACCCTTCTGAACGAAACGTTGATATGTCAACCACCATGGTTCTTTTCAGAACACTACTAGATTTTGTGCTACCGCAAATCTCACCTATATATAAAAGCAGTGTCTATAAAGAGTTCAAACACACATGTCGTACCCACTTTTAAAACATGTTTAACTGATAAACATGCTTGTCATTTTTACACCTGCTCAAGTGGTTTTCAGGATTCAGACACACACACACACACACACGAATCTAAACATGTTTTAGATATGTGAAACAAATTCTGAGAAATGTGTTGACAAATCTAGACACTGTTTTGAGAGTGTACTTACCACTGCACACTGCAAGAATAAGCAATGCTTGCACTACTGCCATGCGGTCCATATTGTAGCATCAAAAGTACGCTAATTACGTCAACAGAGAATATGGTGTATCAAAACAACTGGAAGTATTAAGCTAATTGTGATTGTGGCGCATCAGTTTCTTTACATGTTCTGCAGTGCTTCCCAATGTTTTCAGGTGATATCTATTTAAAAGTGAAATTATTTTACCAAGATCTTTTACGCTCTAAAAAACCTTACTTGATTGCATTCGTTAAAAAGTATGCAACACTGACACTCTCACATCGTTGCCGTCAAAATTGTATCACACAATAAACGGTATAGGTAGCTCTTTGATGGCGACATAAATTATATTTATGGAGGCTGCTTCTGTGACATATGCTGGTACATATTTTGTTACTGTTGAAATGAAAATGGACAGAGAGTTCTGGCTCTAGTTAAACATTACAGGGCGAGGTAGACTTTGAACTGGTGGGCTCGTGTTAAATTTACAATGATTAGTAAATATCAACAGATGGAGCATTGTGGAACTATTCCCTCCATCTGAAAACTGTCAGTCAAGAGATCATCAAAACAACAATGTAAATGCCAAGTGTGAATAAATAAGGGAATCAATGTGTGGTGAAGAGGTTTTCAACTAGTGGTTTAATCCCAACGAGGCCTGGTTCTTGATAATTTTACCGAGACGAAGTCCAGGTAAATTATCAAGAACCAGACCACGGCGGGTTTAAACCACGTATACCATAACACCAACCCTTGGCAGTTTCATTTAAAGCCATTATATGGGGTGCGTTCGTTAAGCTTCCCCGGGTCGGTGTGTGGCGTGTTTTTTTTCCCAGGACGAACGTGTGCAGAGAATTACCCACGTTCGCCCTGGGAAACAAAAAAGACTGGAGAAAAAGTTTACGGATTTACAAATAATTTACAGGGTTTAAAGAAGGTAATGGTGAAAGACTTCTCTTGAAATATTGTTCCATGAAATGCTTTACTTTTTGAGAAAACATTAAAACAATATCAATTCTCGATAGCGAGAATTACGGATTTATTATAAACACATGTAATGACACGGCGAAACGCGCGAAAACAGGAGTGGGTTTTCCCGTTATTTTCTCCCGACTCCGATGACCGATTGAGCCTAAATTTTCACAGGTTTGTTATTTTATATATAAGTTGTGATACACGAAGTGTGGGACTTGCACAATACTGTTTACCGAAAGTGTATAATGGCTTTAAAGGCAGTGGCAGTATTGGTAATTACTCAAAATATTTATTTGCATAAAACCTTTCTTGGTAACGAGTAATGGGGAGAGGTTGATGGTATAAAACATTGTGAGAAACAGTTCCCTCTGAAGTGACGTAGTTTTCGAGAAAGAAGTAATTTTCCTCGAATTTGATTTCGAAACCTCAGATTTGAATTCGAGGTCTCGAAATAAAAGCATCTGAAAGCACACAACTTCGTGTGACACTATAAGGTGTTTTTTCTTTCATTGTTATCTTGCAACTTCGACGACCAATTGAGCCCAAATTGTCACATGTTTGTTATTTTATGCGTTTGTGAGATACACCAAGTGAAAGACTTGTCTTTGACAATTACCAATAGTGTCCAGTGTCTTTAAAAAGATGGTAGCGTTTTTGAGAAACAGTCGAACATCTAGAGCGGATGTTCCTTCAGTGAAAGTGAAGGTTTCTCAAAATGCATTACCTACTTACACCAAGGCTGCTGTACCAAGTATTAACTTTTTATTGCAATTAAAATTTAAAGTCTTCACCAAACGTTCAGAAAATTTTGAGGTTGCATTAACATATTTGTTCAGATCCAACTGGGCCCGAACCTGATCCATACCATCAAGTGTTGACCTTGATGCTACAGTTTTGCTGGACTTGTTTGCCTGATCCATTTTACACAAACAAGCATTTATATGCCGCATTGAAGTGTGCACTCTGGTATAGGAGTGGCTGGTCTATCGTGCACTTGACTTGAGTGTTGTTTCGGTCCCGGTCGAAGCACTTCTGTTTTTGAGAAAGACACTCCTTCATCATTCGGATGGGAAGTAAAGCCGCAAGTCCACGGTGCTGTGTTTTGCACAGACCAGTTTGAACGAAAAACGGCAAAGAAAGTGGTCTTTGCTGAATCTCATTTGAACTGAAGGAACTTTGGTTCACATGAGAGTGTGAACTACACGAATGGTAAACAATAATTAGTTTTGAATACATTTCCCTGGTGCTTTTCAGAAATACTCTCGAAAAGCCCCTAGACGTCACCATTTGTGTTACGTCACTTGTTGGAGCTCAATTTTGTTCAGGCACTTTGTTGCAATGACAAAGAAACATTCCAAAGATGACGTCAAAGTATAGTCAATTTGACGCACGCCGTCAACGGCAGAAATGCAGCTAGTTTTTGTTCTTTGGCACTAACCGTCTCACCATGTAGGCCTGATACCGGCGTTTCTGGCATTGTCAACTTTTTATTTTTTATGATAAGATCTTAAGAACTAGACATTCTTAAAATACCAGTTGCCTCATAGGGTTTTCCCCCTTTATGCTTGTGGGGCGGCAAAGTGGGATGAACCTTGACAGTACATTGCTGACCACAGTACAGTGTGGCATTGACCGTACTTGATTATATTATACTATTATTAACATGATAACAATATATTGACCTTTCGCTTGGATGTAGAGACATCAACCTTCAAATCTGAAAAGTTCAAACCTTTAAGAAACTGTCAGGGATATTTCCAAGGTGACATAACCCCATATTCACCCTGAACCCATTGCCCGCTGTCTGCTGCAGTGAGTGTTACTAGGTGTCACTCGATGTGAGCACTGCGTTAGTCACTACCACAAATAGAATAGAAAGTATCTGACAATAGAAAGTTGCCCATGCATGCACAACGTAGGGCGTATTGATCCAAACGTCATACAAAGCAAATTGCGAGCCGCAGGAGTTGTACGTATACACAAAATACGTTCCAGACTGTACATGGATCCAGATGTACTGACGGAAATAAAACAGCGCAATATGTACATGACATGTACACACACTGTGTGTAGAAGCCGTATGCACTTCTAACTCCCGTCTAAAAAAGAAATCAACGTGAACTATTAAACCAAACAAAATCATCTCGATCATCTTAAAATACCGTGATGCTCTTCTTGGAAATTATGCAACGCTGGTTCCTGAGATAAGATGGGAAGGTGGCTGAACCTAGGTGTACACTTTGGGACGTTAATAACTTTATTATTTGCCACTACTATACTGCAAACAACAGGTGAGTTTAATAGTGTCCGTGTCATTAACTCTGGGTACTTATTAAATGGTACTTAAAATCGCTTGCTGTGTAGTTAATAATTTGATTGAGATATCATTCCTGACATATGAATATTATGTCATACTAGCCCAAACTGTGGTCAACTGCAAACAAACAAACAGCTGCACTGAAAAAATATTGTTGTTAACTTTTTGTCGATGTCCTTACCAAAAAACCAAGCAGAACTATTTTTTATATTTAAATCTAAATAAGGTTTAAGAGGCATTTCGGATTTTCATGAACCTCAACAGTGTCAACCTCTGCAAAAAACAACACTTGTGTTATTTTAATACCATATAGATGTTATTTTGTTTTACTCTCTCTCCGGTAGATAGTAACAACACCCATGTGTCAATTTTAAAACCCGGTTCTTGGGAAAAGTTTCCGTATCACGCCACCAATTTTTCATTCGATATGAAATAATATAGTATCGAATTTACCTCAATGAGATATCCCTTTTTGTAAAAATGAGTAAACAATTGGTGGCAGGATACGGAAGTTTATCAAAAAAGCAAAGTTTGTCAGATTTTTGATTTCGATGATTACCAACCTTACTGACCTTTTTTTGGCAAGTTTATCATTTTACTGTCCATATCAAACGACCACTCGGTTGTGGCGATAAATGTTGCTGAATCACTTTGCGAAATATTGTGTACATTTGTTGCTGTAGTTGCTGTTTGTTTGTTTATTGGGGTGTTTGTTTGTTGTTTTTTTTTGCTTGCTTGGTTATTATCCTATTCTTGAAAGGAATTAAGAACTCAGACTGAATAGAAAGTGTCGAATATGGATGATGAGTAATTGACGTTAAAGTATTGCCACTGTAACACCCTCGATACAGTTAATACAATGTGTTAAGATGGGCGTGGTACTGTTATCTAAGAGGGAACCTCCACCCCTCCATAGAAAACAAAGGTTGTGTGTTTCCAGGTCACCATTAGGCGTGGGCGTAAGTTGCTTGTGCTAAAAGGGCGTAGGCCAAAAGGTCAGTATATAGGGCGTAGGCTTAGGCTTGATAGGTCAAGAAAATGTTCATTCAAACCTATAACCAAAGCTAGCTGTTGTTTTCACACTGACCGAACAAGTCGTCTAGTTACTGAATCACAATATGTATTGATTTGTGCTATTCATAATCATAGACGTTTAAGCCATGTTTGTATGAGAGAATGGCTGTTGTTGAAATACCTTGGAAGGAAGATTGTCTAAACAAACGAACAAACAACAAACAACTACATGTATTAGCATATAAAACAACCGACATGAATGACTGTTTGAAGTGACCTCTCATGATATCTCCTTCAAACTGTTGGAACACATTATAAAGTTTTAAAATAAAAGTTTTTTATCAATCAAAACATTCAGTGTCCTTGGAGGGAGACGAAGGGATTTCAGAACAAAATCTACTTACTTTGAATTAAAATGTCCCTTCTCTGTGGTAAATGTCGGTCCACATTGTAACAGAGGTTCATGTTTGTGCTCTCTTTACTATTCTTACTCATGTCCAGCCTTGATTTGCTTACGTACATTATTCATGACAGACACACAAAATGGCCGACCCGTGAACAGAGTTAAAGGCAGTGGACACTATTAGTATTTTGGTAATAACTCAAAATATTTATTAGCATAAAACTCTAGTAATGGGGAGAGTTATAGTATAAAACATGGTGAGAAACGGCTCCCTCTGAGGCGACTTATTTTCGAGAAAGTAGTAATTGTCCACGTATTTGATTTCGAGACCTCAGATTTAGATCTTGAGGTCTCGAAATCTAGCATCTGAAAGCACACAACTTCGTGTGACAAGGGTGTTTTTTCTTTCACAGTTATCTCGCAACTTCTACGACCGATTGATCTCAAATTTTCACATTATTTTATGCATATGTTGAGATACACCAAGTGAGACGACTGGTCTTTGACAATTACCAATAGTGTCCAGTGTCTTTAAGAAGTAGATCTATACTTTGGACATCACATGTTCACAAAAGAGCCGCTGAGCCAGAGAGCCCGGGACTTCATGCAGGCATGATTTGAACACAAACGTAGAAATAGTTTTACATCTTGTGGATTGTAAATTTGTTATCGTTTTTGATTTTGAAGAGTGTGGGTGTATCTAAAGCTTGCTCTTCATTTCTTATGTGCTTTTTGACTAATGAAAGTGTAATAATGATTCACACAGACCAAGGTAAATAGATGTAGGTCTAATACGTTACCTGAAATGAAACACAGCAGAATGCACTTTTACAATAATTGTGAAACCAAGTGATATGGTCTGTTAATAGTACGATACCCCTACGCACTATGCCAACATGGACCCCAATGCTCACTACCCTCGTTCTACGCCACTCCATATCAAATTGATTGGATAGATAATAAAATTGAAATGCCCGCATTCCGACCCAGTTAGCTGTCTTAATTATTTAGCCCTACAACACTCACTCCTTCTGAATTCGTCATGTTGGCAAATTTGGGTAAGGTGGATTTGGGATGGTAAGGGATTTATTCAGTACATTCGTTCTTTTGTATTCAATTGCGATTACATATACGTACATTTAGGAAATGTGTTGTCTTCACGGTTGTGTTTAACCATTTAATTGACCCAATTTATTGTAATAGCATATTAGAACAGCGAAAATCGATTTATCCACAATTAAATCAAAGTGACCTTGCATGAACCTAATGATGATGCTTAATGGTGTAGCAGGTGACCAGGAGGCAGTATACCTTAGTTTTCGCTTGGCAAACTTTCAATTCATGTATGTACAACCAGCCACCATTATAGGTTTAAAGGAACTGGACACTAATGGTAATTACTCAAAATATTTATTAGCATAAAAACTTACTTGGTAAAAGTACCATTGCACGCTGGGCCAGCGTGCAATGGTACTTTTTGGATGGAACGAAAAAGCACGATGAGTGACTCAGCGTGCAATGGTACTTTTATTTGCAATCACGTGACGGACAATCCTCCAATCAAATGGCAAGGATCTGCTTGGGTGTTATATAAATTTTACCAAAAAAAGAATTGCCCCATGTGTCCACGACCACCAAATGGCTTATTTTATGGGTCAACGTCAGTTGAAACATGGAGGTAGAATTCTGATTATATCCATCCGTGCACAATTCTTTTTTTATCCCTGACATAATATAAAATATAGTTTCATGTTATATTTCACTAAAATTGGTCCCATTTAAGTTGACGTGTGCACGGGTTGGTTCCAATGTGTATCTGATGCGTATACTCAAAACCAAAACATGTTTTGTTCTTCAAAAAACAATTTATCCAATATAAAGGGCCTTTATAACAACTACTTGTGTTATTATTATGATTTATTCTGACATTTTTTTTTCTCAAACAACGAACATACATTTCTTTATCCTATGATATTCCATCTTTTAAAGTCATTATACACTTTCGGTACAGAATTTTGTTTTCACAGATTTACAAATAATTTACAGGGTTTACAGAAGGTACCGGTGAAAGACTTCTCTTGAAATATTATTCCACGTAATGCTTTACTTTTTGACATTAAAACAATATCAATTCTCGATAGCGAGAATTACGGATTTCTTTTAAACACATGTCATGACACGGCGAAACGTGTGGAAACAAGAGTGGGTTTTCCCGTTATTTTCTCCAGACTCCGATGACCGATTGATCCTAAATTTTCACAGGTTTGTGTTTTATATATAAGTTGTGATACACGAAGTGTGGGACTTGGACAATACTGTTTACCGATAGTGTATAATGGCTTTAAGAGGAATATCAATTCCTACCTTCACTCAGTCAGTTGACTCGAAAGTCTGGTATAATCTAAACCAAAGATTGATTGAATTTTTGAATCGTCCTGCTCTATGTCTAAACTATCTTGAAAGTTGAAATATTATTAGATTCCTTTGAGAGGTGCCTGGTATGTAAAGCAGTAAAGCAAGTGGGTTTATGGTCGGCACATGAAATCAAATCGTGTATTGCAGCTAGACTTTTATTTCTTTTTTTCCCCTATTTATTTTTCCAAACAATTAAATCCTGAATGTTTTTCTTTCTCCCTCTCTCGCATTCCGCTTCATGTGACATCGCTTTGCAGAAGCGCAGTAAGTATTAACACTTATATCATTCTAGATTGCGTTTATCGTCAGAGTGTTTGTAAAAGCAATGACACTACACTGTCCACAACGGCAGTTTAATTAACAGATGTAATTAATCCATCGAGATAAAGACAATAACCTAAACCTGGGTGGAAATAAATTAATTAAATTCAGAAAGTACTGAGGTTATTATCAAACAATATTCTGGGTGAAAAAACCCGATAGGAAATAATGATGATACAATAATAATTATTAAAATACTGTTGTGAACTCTCACTCGGTCTATCCAATGAAACACATGAATCTACGACAACCAAATGTACCTATACCTGTGGCAAGGTTGGAGATATAAGGTTAATTTACATTTAAATTAGCTGTAACAATGTTAATTTTTTGTTTATCTTTTGTTCGCAGAACACAAGTTAGTTTCGAGTTTCGACAAAATTATTCTCTAATTGCGCAAAATGTCGATAATTTCGAAAGGTAAGATTCAAATTGTTTATTTTCTTTCACTAAAAAAGACGATATTTTACTGTTTTTGTGTCGTGTTTTTTGATCGGGAAAACAAAGTATTGTTAAAACGCTCTCAAAATAACCGTTGGGTGCATTCAGCATTTTATATGCAACATCCATCCTAACCACAAGGATAAAGCACCGAAACATTGGATTTGTATAGTATAGACCATATTTACATAGCATCATCAATCGAAATAAATATTGTTTGCGCAATTTTTGAAGTCTACTTCCCATGTGTCACTGTTGTGGGTATTTTTGGCGCACACCATTATCTATAGTTCAAATTGCCGCCCAAAATGGCAGACCATAAATACCATCGATTGTGGAGTTGTCAGAGATCATGCCTGATTTATAGGTATACAAATCATCAATGTTTAGTTTAGTGTAGTCTGAAAGCTATACTTATTGTTAAATTCATACTAAAAAAAAGAAAACATTCTGTGAAATATTTCCCTTTGAAATGAAGTCGTTAGGCCTATCTCGAGAAGACAGCATCTGAAAACTTACAAAAACGCAAGAGCTGACTTCGGTTGTTACAACCAAAATTGAGGATTGTGTTTACATGCTGAAAATTGTGCAACGGTTTTCACAATTCTGCAATGGTTTTCACAATTTTCTCACACAACGGATTAAGCCCAGATTTCACAGTTTGGTCATTTTACGTATGTGGTTCATCACACAAAACATGAACTTCTGCTACCGTTTTTTTTTTGTCAGCTCTTTATAGCAATCCTTTATAAATAAATCCAAGCTGCCAAAATTCCAAACTTTGATTTAGTTTTAGGGACTATAGAATGTGGCAGTGGGTGCGAAGCTTACAATGATACGTTTATACAGTAATGGACACTGTGAAAACTAATTAGATAGTTAAGTTTATTACCGTCATTGCACAAAAATCAAAATAATGCGCAAAAGGGAGAACAGGCACGCAGCCCCATACATGATACATGGGGACCCTTAATCACACATCAGAGAGAAAACAAAACAAACAAGACCACAGCAACAATGACAAACAACTATAGAAAACATAAAAAAAAGCATCTAAACAACTATGCATCTACTCCGGGTAGTAGAATACAGCAAGACAGTTCTCCTCGAACAACTGTCAAGTAGATACACACATGGTGTTACCGCGAACCAAATAATATATATTGATAGCCCACCTTGCAGTGCCTCACCTCCTTTATGCATCTACAATAAGCAAGATTATAAAAAATCACACACAAAAAGTATGATCACAACCAGTGTTTCTACTGGTAGGTTTGTGTTCACGTTTAAAAGTACAATCCCTATCCTATATGAAGCAACTCACTATGGGTCTAACCACCATTTTGTAAAAATGTTCGACTTTTGCACAACGTGGGCGGTTATAGGTGTTTTCCATAACTCTCAAACGGTGTGTTTTATGACAATGAATCCTTTATGTCGGAATTTGTGAGCGTTCCCTTGAACTCTGTAAACGTGAAGGTACACTGTTCATAACACACAAAACAAACTCGGTCATGTGTAGAACTAGTTTGATGTGCAAATGGTGAACTCCTGGTGCGTAAACCAATGTGAACTATGTGGGTTTTTATTTTATCATTTAAAGCTTATTTCTTAGAGCACAACGGTGGGGGGGGGGGTTGCTGTTAGAAAACACCCACAATTTTAAGCCGCAGAAATGATGACGTACGATTAACAAATTCGACCAAAAAAGAACAACAACAATAATTCAAGGGAGGATTAAAAGAATACTATTTTGTCTTGAAGTATAGGCCAACAGTTGCCCACAGTTGCATGAGGTTTTTAAATATTTTCTTCCTTTAGCACTTCAAACACTAGCTTTGTTTGCGGCGAACTTGCATGTGTTTTATGTTAAGTTGTGAACAAAAGTTATTAGTTCCTTCAACAATCTGTTTAAAACCGGTGACGGATGAAACATAAAAAACATCAATTGTGTATTACTTACAATCTGTATTTGTAATTTTTTACTGGCGGTAACGAAAACTTATAGTTTGAATATTTTTTCCCATTTTATGAACAAAATACTTCAAAAAATTGTTGATTATGCTTAAAGATGGTGGAGACTATTGGTAATTACTCAAAATAGTTATTACTATAAAACCTTTCTTTATTACGAGTAATGGGGAGAGGTTGATAGTATAAAACATTGTGAGAAACAGCTCCCTCTGAAGTTAGAGTTTATTTTTCGAGACAGAAGTAATTTCCACGAGTTTGATTCCGAGACCTCAGATTAAGAACTTGAGGTCTCGGAATCGAGCATCTAAAAGCACACAACGTTATGTGACCATAGTGCGACAAGGGTGTTTTTTTTCTGTCATTAATATCTCGCAATGCGACGACCGCAAATTTTCACAGGTTTGTATTTTAAGCATATATTGAGATTACCAACTGTAAATACTATAGTCTTTGACGATTACCAATAGTGTCCAGTGTCTTTAATAACAATTTTGTCACTTCTTATTTCAGTTTCTTGTTGGCCGACATCATCGACCTGTTTAATTTCTCACAGACAGAAGTATTCTTACTTCAGGCAAGTATAGCTTTGATAAATTACGTTTTATCTTGTTTCCAAGCAATGATATTAGATTCAGGATTTATACCATAATTTAGAGAGTATGTATTCGTATAACCTGAAGCTCGCTGGTAGCAAAATACATGTACACCAGTCTTCAAGATAAACATTCCTTCCGAATTATTGCCAAAGTTAGAGGAACACGTTGCCTTGGATCGGTCGAGTTGGTCTTTGAAAAGCGTAATGTAACGGTTTGTTAGAAAATGCATATAGGTAAAGAGATGTTGTAAAAGTAGACCGCAATGATCCACACACGTGGGGTACAAGTCCTTTCGTATGAAGCTGAGGGGGGAATTTTGAGTATGTTAATAGGGCTCGTGGTTTTAATTGTTGTTTTCTTTAATATTTGTCTAAGGGGTCTTTGTGCTTTTTTGGGTGGTGTTTGGGGAGGCTTTTTTTTATTTTATTTTTTTAAGGGTTTTTAGTCCATTGTATGGTTTTTTTTATTTTTAATTGTTGTCCCTTCCTCTTATCGCTGCGGTGTTTTGTTGTGGGTGTAGTTTTTTTGTCTTCAATAGTCTGGTTTTGCTTGTGTTTTAATGACTTCTTTTGTGTGATTTTAAAATGTTTCGGTGCAATCACCTTTTTATATTGTATAATTATATTTTTATCGTTGGCAGGGGTCTGGTTTTACACATCTTCTGATGACAGCTTTATACTTTTGTTTTAACCTTGACAGCCCCTATACAACTTGTAACTATTGTGTATGTCTAAAGATTTAAAATAAACAAATAAAAATAAACCCGCTGGATTTCTCCGTTGCATACCACGTAGTGAAAGGCAGTGGAGACTGACGTCATACCAGGGCTGGCTCATCCCAGTGGTTTCTTTCCCTGCCTTTTACCTCTTGGACCCTGGTTCAAATCCCACCTCAGACTGAAGTTTTGCATGTGTATTCCATCCGTGTGTGTGTGTGGGGGGGGGGGGGCACGGTGCACGGCACCGTCTGCTCATCAGGGACCAATTTCATAAAACTACTAAGCACACAAATTTGCTTAGCATGACATTTCTTCCTTGAAAAAAACAGGATTGCCAACCAATTTCCATTTGTTGCATTTTGCTTGTTACTTGGTATTCAGCTGTTGGTTGCTTATCCAGAAAATCACATGGAAATTTGTTGGGTAATTCTATTTTTATCAAGACAAAAATGTCATGCTATTAAGCAAATGTGTGTGCTTAGCAGCTCTATGAAATTTGGCCCTGGTCAAAGAGCTAAATCACTGGCTCCGTAAGTGTTAACAGTAAAGGCTGTTATTCGTGACTGTTTACAACTTTTCGTGACTTTATTTTCTTTCCAATAGGTGACCGAGACCACTTCGGGACGTATTAAAGTGAATTTTACACTCAGAATCAATACTGCAAGTAATGCTAAGATTAAGTCCAGGAATGAAATGGAGCAAAGTGTGAGTTTAAAGGTTCTTTTCGTTTTTAGATCATGTGTGTATACGCTGACTTTCGGTCTTTTTGCCAGCAGGGCCCAATTTCTTAAGAAATGATTATAGGGCACCAGTTGCAACAATGCAAACATTTTGAATTTTTGGCTGGTACCCGGTATCTACTTACTCAAATATTTCTGTACATGGCTTTTTGTGCTTAATAGACTTTATAGAGTAGAGCCTTGTGGCAAACTTCCGTAAAGCTGCTAAGCATAACATATTGGTTAAGCAATTTCGGACAAGCATGACACCAGCCAAAAGGGTAAATAAAACAAGGTACTTTCGCTGGTAACCTTATTGGGGTAAATACGATATTTTGTTGTTCTCAATATAACAAACATGTACAAATTTGAACTCAATTGGTCGTCGAAGTTGCAAGATAATAATGGAAGAAAAAACACCCTTGTCACACGTAGTTGTGTGCTTTCAGCTCAGATGCTTAATGTCGGGACCTCAAAGTCTAATTGCGAGGTCTCCAAACCAAAAACTACGTTACTTTATAGGGAGACGTTTCTCACAATGTTTTATACTATCAACAGCTCTCCATTGCTTGTTACCATGAAATGAAGTAAGTTGTTATGCTAACAGTTATTTTGAGTTATTACCAATAGTGTCCAGTGGTTTTAAAGCAACTTAAAAAAATTGTTAACGATTTAAAAATCGTCACATTTTAATTTTTATTTGCCTAATTAATTGCCTGTTTTACAAGCTCCCCTGTTTTTAAGTTTATGTTTATGTTTGTGTTTGAAACAGCTCCGGACAGATAACTACGCCTTTGTATTCATGGAGAACGTGTACAAAGTGCAGTCCACTACAGTGTCTATTGTGCGAAGCATATCCGACATATGGCATGAGTATATGCCTGAAATCATCATAGCAGTACTATGCGGAATGATGGCTCTTGCAATATTCACAGTCTCAATACAACTACTGGTAAGATGCTACATGGTTATTACAATAAAGATAAGACAGAAGAAAGTATCAGTCACAATAAGAAGTATGTTTCATGTCTCTGTCCGTACGTTCTTGTCCCTGTTTCTGTTATATTTGTCTGTCCCCAGGCATCTCAACATAAGCCTCGGCTTCCAGATGATATATTTTTTTTCTCTGCGTTGTTAAATAGCTTTTTTAATGATAATTTACTCCTTTAAGAAAATGTATTTTACTGTATATTGGTTTGCGGTAACACCATGTGTGTATCTACTTGCCAGGTAGAGTTGTTCGTAGGGAACTGTCTTGCTTTAATCTACTGCCGTGGAGTAGATAAACGGAGGTTTGGGAGACTTCTCAGTTCTGAAAAGAACTGTCCTGCTTTTAACTATTACCAGGGCGGATGGTATAGAAATTAGACTGGACTACTACTACTTTAGCTTATAGGATCGTAATGCCGTACTGCCGCGGAGTCAGTTCTGAATTGGTCTCAACGTTTCGACTAGCTTGCTCTAGTCATCGTCAGTATTTTTTACTGTTTTCATGAAGTATAAGAAATAAATGAAGGTTTGAATGAATGAATGAAGGGATGTGTATAGGAGTCTAAGAAGCTGTTTCTTGAGGGCTAGTATTGTTTGTAATGTTTTTTTTTTACTCCTTAAAAGGCAGTGGACACTATTGGTTAGAACTCAAAATTATTATTAGCATGAAACCTTATACTTGGTAACGAGTATTGGGGAGCCGTTGATAAAAAAATTGCGAGAAAAGGCGGCTCCCTCTAACGAAATAAATTTAGAGAAAGAGGAACTCTTCCACAAATTTTATTTCGAGAGCTCATAATTAGATTTTGAGGTCTCGAAATCAAGCATCTGAAAGCACACAACTTCGTGTGACAAGGGTATTTTTCCCCCAGCATTTTAGTCACAATATATTGCTTCTTATTTTGTTTAGTGCATGAACAGAGGGGAGAAGAAAGTACGAGACGTGGAAGTACCTCTGACCAATCTACCGCGGGGTAGCGCTACGTCACTCTGCAGGGACAATGCAGGTTTCTTTAGTGAAGAAACAAACAACGGACTAAGGGTAAGAACGAAGAGAAAAAAACATCCCTCCCATAAACATCCCTCCCTCACAGTCCTTCCTGTGTTATGAGAATTTGAGGAGTTCACCAGAGAATTTTAGAGGGGATAGTTAAGTATACAAGAAAAGAAAGAAAGTGTCTTTATGATAATGTTATTTTTTGCATTCGGGGTACAAGTGATTCGAACCTACGACCTGTACAATGTTTGAGCAGGGCCCAATTTCATAGCGGTGCTTAGCGGCTGATTTTGTGCTTATATACTGCGCGATTTCCATTTCATAGCGCCGCTTACCGCACGAACAATTTTCTGCTAACCTGTGAAATACGCTTGCACCTTAGCAATGTTTGTTCTGCAATAGTAAGCACGAATGCTTACCGTTAAGCAGCGCTTACTATGAAATTGGGCCGTGGTGTCTAACCACCAGACCACCGAGCTAGCCAAGGTGACTAGAGGCATTGGAATCCTCAATGTATGCGTTAGCAGTGGGTACCAACACGATGTTTTAAGAGTAGAATAATAATGATTCACACAAGTATCAATAGAAATTGCACGGTTTCCTTGTACGTCGCGAACTAACAAAGTCGGCCATTTAACGGAGTCTAGACTGCACAAAATGGCCGACCGTGTTTCATCGCGACCTCAAATGAAAACCGTGCAATTTCGAGGCATATTTGTGTGGATTATTATATCCTACTTTTAAATTATCTGTCTAACTAACCATTTGCATTTCATAACAAACGGCTTCAAACGCTTTTCAAAGACCAACGTGTTCCTATAAAGGCAACGTGTTCCTATAAAATTATAAAAAGTTAATACATGCTATAATTGTTGTGTTTTTTTCCTTTAGCCGCACACACCAAAGTCCAGCATAGCCTCATCACGATACGCCCATACACAAGATCGGGATACACTCTACAACAAGCTCATTCATGACAACTACGCAGTACCCGCTAAACACATGTTTAATTTCTTGTAAAAAGTTGAACAACTCTCTCCTCGTAAATATCATTTTTGTACTGCTTTTACTACACGCTATTTAGATGAGAATTGTTTTTTTTAAAGAATATTTATATATATTTTTAAAAATAGTCTGGTTTAATTTCTGCATATACCTGGCTGTTACTCGGCATTTGACGATTATGGGTCAATTATCAAGAAGTAGTCTTAGTTAAAACATTTATTTTTGTAATCGGTTTATTTCGTCATTATTTCAATTGGGGCGGGGAGGGGTTGGTTTGCAGAACGTAGTTTAAAGATGCTATGTCAGATTTTTGGCCGATTTTGATTAAAAGTTCAATGGGTATTTTGATGGGGGTCGAGAAAGTTACAAACTTTTATTTCAGCCATTGCTTGAAAAGGTCCGCCAGTTATTAGTAGCAGTGAAATAAAGTGCTCAAAATAAGTTTTTGTCGGGATCCCGACAATATATCAAGTGACCAATTCTTATGTGTTTTATAAGAAACGTTTTAAATTGTTGTCATGGTTCCTGACCATTAAAGTAAAAGTTGAACTTTATCGTTTGAGCGGGTGATACTCTTTGAAATACCATTCACTCAAAAAAAATCTATTTTTTAATAATTGGGGACAAACATCTGACAAAGCATCTTTAATTTCACTTTGAGGCATGCGATTTCTTGTAGCACTAGTCAAGTCAAATTTCCATGCGCTCTTTCGGCGATGTGAAATCGCCATGCAGTTATTCTATATCATAAATATTGTATGTACAGTATTTTTATAAGGGTTATTTTCAGAATAACTAATGTGCCAAACACTATCGTAGTCTCTTTAAATAATTATCTCGGTTTAATATTGATAGTACTTAACCTATACTTCAAACCTCATAAACGTGATTTGTTTTTGATAATTTGCCATACATAATGAGTTGGGTATGACTAAGTAATGTATAATATTTGGACTTAAAATGTCATAAATTTTCATAACGGACTTTTACACAGGGTATGCATTGATTATATTCACCATAAGCCTAACGTTAAGATTCTGTGTAAACTTTAGTGCTATCATGACCAACATAGTTCCTAACAGATTTAATACCTCTTCAATTAAGCTGTAAATTATGAGTTGTGATTTGATAACAATTTCTATGTTATCCCTTTTTTTCGCAGTGAGTCTTATAATTAATCCAAATCGGTACTTTTTAAAGACACTGGGGTTGATTTCACAAAGAGTTAGAACTCGTCTTATCTCGAGCTAGGACGAGTAACTCATCCTACCTTAGGATTAATCTTAAGGTCTGCGTGCTACAGTGCAGGGTTTGGACTCGTCCTAAGTCCTAGGATACGTCTTAAGTTAAGAAGAGTTTTGTGAAATCGACGGCAGGACACTATTGGTATTAAAATTGTCAATCTTCACAGTTGGTGCATCTCAACATGCATAGAATAACAAACCTGTGAAAATTTGAGCTCAATCGGTCGACGAAGTTGCGAGATATTATTGAAAGAAAAAACACCCTTGTCGCACCATGTTCACGCGAAGTTGTGTGCTTTCAAAATATGCTTGATTTCGAGACCTTAAATTAATTCTAAATCTGCGGTCTCGAATCAAATTCGTGGAAAATGACTTCTTTCTCGAAAACTACGTCACTTCAGAGGGAGCTGTTTCTCACAACGTTTTATACCATACCTCTCTCCATTACTCGTAACCAAGAAAGGGTTTATGGTAATAATTATTTTGAGTAATTACCAATAGTGCCCACTGCCTTTACATACGACACCAAAAGCGAACCCAAAATTGCGACAAATGAGTCAACTGAATGCATTCTTTTGGGAAATATTTGTTTCAAAACACTTAAATGATGACAGAACTCAATGCTGTATTGTAAATAGACCCACTGACACAAACATGTAACTAGTTAAATAGTAAAAGTGGTCGATTTTGGAAGACGGTCTGCAGGAGGCAGTTCAGTTTGTCTTCGTCGCTTTAAGCTTCCACATATTATTACCATATATTATGATTTCAAAAGACTGTAAATGTGAAACTTTTGAGCAGCTACATTTTATATCCAGATCATGAGTATGACTAACTTAACTAGTCAAACACCTTTGACAAACACAGTATGAAACATCAGTAATTGTAAGTTGGTAAAACCAAATGGATAAACAACTGGACACGAATGGTACGTTGTAAAAACGAGAGGATCTTTATTAAAATTATATCAATAATTTGATAGTAACCTTTTGACGAATGAACTTGACTTTCTGTCTTTATTTATCGTTGATAATGTGAAAAAGGTAAGACGCTATTAAACACGAAGGCAGTGGACACTATTGATAATTAGTCAAAATAATTATTAGCATAAAACCTTACTTGGTTACGAGTAATAGGGAGAAGTTGATAACATGGTGTGAGAATCGGCTCCCTCTGAAATGACGTAGTTTTCGAGAAAGAAGTAATTTTCCACGAATTTGATTTCGAGACTTCTAATTTAGAATTTGAGGTCACAAAATCAAACATCTGAACTGTCGTTATTATCTTGCAACTTCGACGACCAATTGAGCTCAAATTTTCACAGGTTTGTTATTTTATGCATGTTGAGATACACCAAGTGAGGAATTGTTTTTTTGACAATTATCACCAACAGTGTCCATTGTCTTTAAGATGAGGAAAATAAGTTGTATCACCTGTTTTATAATGAACTGAGACTTGTGGAGGTCGAGTCGTTAAATGTCTGTCGCGGTGATCTCGCAACTATCTCGCGAGACTTCTGCTCTCTGTGCGCGACTGCTGCTTCATGAGAGAACATACAGGGTGCGTTCCCTTGGTCATCCCCGGTCTGCCCCGGTGCGTTCGAATAGCTTTTGACGTCATTCTAGGGGCTCACCCAGGTCAGCCCCCAGTGCCCTGCTTGTGGAGTGGGTCACTTGGTGGCTGGCCCCAGGTAAACGACGTCACTATGAGAGCGGTGAGTGGTCGTTCGTTTAGCTCTTGTCACGGGCTCACCCGAGTGAGCACCGCGGGGTAGACCCAGGGAAGCTAAACGAACGCACACAAAGTAGTCGTTAGGTGAGAGCAGCAGTCTCGCACAGAACAGTAGTCTCGCGAGATTTGCGAGAGAGCTGTCTCGCTATCACCACGACAGACACTATTTTTAACGACTTGAATTGTCCACAGGTTTATAATGATCTCAAAAAGGAGACTTTTCCTTGAAACCATCATGATGAAAGAGTCGAGCGTTATTTTAACATAAAAGATCATCAGTTTTACCGGCTGGATTATTGTTCACAGCCGTATAAAGTTAAACGCAGTAACAGTTTCGTAGGTAGGTACGATCGAGGCGCCAAGTTACGATGCCATGCATGAAAACGATGTAATGGTGCTGATAACCCAATTTGCCAGTTCACTCAAATAAAATGTTTGTTTGAAACCGAACAGAACGTATCACAGACCGATCAATTTTTCGATTGTATGGTATAAAAATGTACAGCATTATTTCGTACAAAGACATTAATTCTTGATCCGATTCTACGTTGGTGGAGCCCTGTAATTAACCAATAGCAAATTCTGCCTCACTAGAGAAGCTAATGGAGTCACGTCAAACTGAATCCACGAAAAACCCCAAAGCGGAGAGATTAACACACTATCGGAGTCGCATTCTGTGACAAAGCCTAGGGCCAAGAAGAACGCAAGAGCCTGGACAACCAAGACTAATATAAGAACGATTACACCCAGTCTGAACAGGAAAGAGAGACAGTTGTGACATTTATGTCTCCTGTAGACTGGGCTGATCGGGGCTTGTCCCCTTCTTGGTCTACGGGAAGTAACCGGCTCGGATCTACTTATCTGTAAAACACGATTTGGAACAGCAGGAACTGCGGCTCTCACACCTGAAGTGGTCACACGTCTCGTCTTGAATGGGGTATTAACTTTTTCAAAAGAAGATGTCACCGTAATTCCTGCCTTTCCGTTTTTCCTTTTTGCCGAAGAGACGCTATCAGTCTTGGGAAACCTGGCGTTCTCTGCTGACTGTGAAATTATAGGGACTGCGGGTTTGCTGAGAGACGAATGTTTTGTTGCAACTGCGGGACTCACATATGTCGTTGATCTGTTGCTGATGGACAGCGACCCCAAAGCATTTGCTGAGGAGCGAGGAGTGGGTAACCTCGGTATTGTATTTTCTTGCTGATCAGGTGCTTTCACTTCGACTCCGTCCATCCCGAAAGCATTATTTCCCAACTCAGGGTCTGGTGTAGAATCCACACGCACAGCATCGTTGCCTACATCTTGAGGGTTTCCGGGGTGAATGATTGCATTTTCCTGAGCATTGTTGTGAACCGTCTCAACCCTCGCCTCTTGTCGATAACGTATATTGCTCTGTTGATCAGATTGCTGTCTTCTTTTAGTTTTACTAAGTGTACCTACATATTGTGGTATTATGTCTTTCCTGTGTGCGTGGGGATGATCAACTCCAGAAGGCATTGCTCTGTTGGGCAGAGACCCCAAAGCATTTGCCGCGGAGCACGGATCAAGAGTGGGTATCATCGGCATTTTATTTTGTTGTTGTGTTTTCCCTTTTATCCCGAATGCTTTAGTTCCCAACTCAGGGTCTGTTTTAGAATCCACGCGCACAGCACCATTGCCTACATCTTGAGCAGCTGTACTTTCCTGAGCTATACTTAGGTGAGCCGACTCAATCCTAGACTCTTTTCGATAGCCCTTTTGGTCAAGTTGTTCCCGTCCTTTGGATTTTACGTCTGTGTGAGGTGTACCCACACGCAGTGGTGTAATATCTATCCTGTATTGATGTTCAACCCCGGAAGGCAATGCTGTTTCTCGGCACGACGCGGTCGCGCATAGCTTCAAATTGTCGACTTCGTCGGCGAATCGAACGTGCTTTTCCCGGGAGATCTTCCTTTTGCCTAGAATCTGTCTTAAATTGCGACCTTCTTTCATTAATGTACTAGTTGACCGCGGGGCGATTCTTGTCTCTGTAGATACAGAGGAATAAACAAACCTATTCTCAGTCACCTTCTCACTGAATGCCGTGATAGAAGCTTCGGTGATGGTTCGGTTACGCACTGCAACTTCGACTTGCTGCGTCATGGAAATGATGGAAACATTCCTTGATTTGTCCACGGAGCTAGCATCTCGCATGAGCTCAATGCTTGTCCTGATAGCTTCGCCAGTGTGAAAGAGTTGACCCTGCTCTGCCAAGAGCAAGTCCACCGTCAATGGGTCATCTATCACGACTGAAATATTGCTGCCGTCATTTTTTAATCCTGGTCCCTGTGTTGTCCGAAGATTCAGGGGTAATCCTGTGGCGATAGCTCCCGAATTGCTTCCGCCATCTTGCCCTTCGCGTATCGTCGGTAAAGAATGGTGAGAAGATTTGGAAGCATCGCTGAATGGTTCGCATCTACCCCCACCGATATCACCAGTGGATTGCGATGTCTTCTCTGTGATGTTCCGCCTTGTCCCCTGGTCTGCATCATCAAGAAGCAACGCATCACGGATGTATCTTTCCTGTTTCTCTTCGATTGAATTCTCCTCGAGGGAATCTGTCTGAGTCAACTGTGCTTGGCAGTTGACCATTGATTTGTCATCTCTGTTGCTATCTTGAGTTGCGGTCTCCCTAGTCGCCTCAGCCTGACAACTCGTCCCTTTACACCTCACATCTATTGAGGGACGAGTTGGTACAGAGTCTACCTCTTGCCATTGCTGATGGCACGAGACCTTGAGAACTGTTTCATGAAGAGGCACACTGTCGTCTGAACTCTCGACGGACGTCTTGCTTTGAGGTGATGAAGATCCAGTTGGTTGCTGAGACTTATCCCTGAGACGGCAAACCTGACCTAGGATCAGGTTCTTGTACCCATGAAGAGGCTGCTCGAATAAAGAAGTGGGGAGAAACACAAGAACTCGTATCAATACATTACAAGGAAAAGGCATCCTCAACTTTGTCGTCTTCAGTTAGCCTGATACAATGTTTCTTAGCATTTTGTAACGTCATTGTTCATCTTGTCTGTCTTATCCTTGTTTCGTGATTCGCTGTGTGTTTGTTTGCTTGTTTGCTTGCTTGCTTGCTTGCTTGCTTGCTTGCTTGCTTGCTTGCTATCTTGCTTGCTTGCTTGCTATCTTGCTTGCTTGCTTGCTTGCTTGCTTGCTCGCTCGCTCCTTCGTTCGTTCGTTCGTTCGTTCGTTCGTTCGTTCGTTTGTTTGTTTGTATGTATGTATGTATGTATGTATGTATGTATGTATGTATGTATGTATGTATAAAGGCCGTTTTCTAGCTCGACTTACTATAAACAGCCTCATGCTCTCGCTCCTTTCTCGTACATAGTTCATTCCTAGTTATGCATATTTTGCTTTAATAATATGTTAATTTTGTATACTTTTATTCGCTTTTGATTATGTTATCTTTTTGTGTGCTGCAACTTATTCTCATATTGAACTATTTTCCAAAAAGAAAGTGAACTAAACGTCATATTGATTTGAACCACTGGCTTGTTCAATATCATACGGTGGACCTATACCGACTACTCGACCGGCCGTTTTAACACTTCACTTCATAAAAAGTTACTTCCTTAATTCATTAAAATTGAAATAATATGAAGCAAGGCAGGACATTTATTAGGGAGAAAGACATACAATTAAAGTCGTAATTATAACATCTTAAAATTATGTCTCAGTTAGGGCCTCGATATATAATAGCGTTCACGCTTCCGCAATATAAATTTAGACGCACATGATAACAAATGGTGTCGTTTTCTTCTACCCAGAAAACATTGATCTCTATTATAATGGAGATCAGTGCAAGACACCCATAGTTAGATGTAACTTTAGACATCCACATGCATTTGTCTACTTACTAACCATTTAATTTTCTTCTACCTTGGTATTACTATATCTAACCTTTATAAGGTACTTTATAATGGTTGGTATATTTTGCATGGTGTCTGTGGAAAAAGTATTAAACTTAAAAACTACCTGGGCCCAATTTCATAGAGCTGCAAAAGTTTGCTTAGCATGAAATTTCTTCCTTGATAAAAAGTAGGATTACCAACCAAATTGCCACGTACTTGATTTCAGAATAAGCAAACAACAGCTGAATACCAGTAACAAGCAATATGCAACAAATGGAAAATTGGTTGGTAATCCTGTTTATATCAAGGAATAAATTTCACGCTAAGCAAATGTTTGCGCCTAGCAGCTCTATGAAATTTGACCCTGAGCTGAACAGAAGCCCTAGTTACCGGTCATCTTTGCCTACCTTTGGGCTTATACTTGGTGGCTGGTTATCCATGAGTTCAACAAAGCATAGTCATTCTCCACCTTCCGTTCCTCATACTTTTTTGCATGAAGTAAGGCCCATGTTGTTCCATCTGCGAAAACACATGAGCATCATACGCGCAAGTTTTTCCTGCATGGCTGTAACATCGCGCGTGCGCGTACCAAATCTATGACGTCAGTAAAAGTGATCATTATGAACGAAGTTGCATTGCGGAACATTCTGTGAAAATGAGTCGGATGTTGACAAATTAAAAAATTGAGTAATATGCATGGCTTGTAAGAACACACCAGCAGCAGGTATTTGGTATGTCTAAGCTTTGGGGTGTATCACTTTGCCGAGTTACTCCCATTTGAAATTAGCCAGTATATAATTGTTGGTTAAAAACGAATTACAAGTAAAGTGATGTTTTAAAATACCATTACGCAAAAGGTTACAATTTTGACGTATTGAAGTATGATCACAAAATTTTTGAATTCATCATAAATTGTATTGCCTAAAGGTGTTCTAAAGGTTCACCATGCAAATATAAATCTTAAAAAGTAAAATAATTTGTGTTTTTTCCTTTTTTTCTTCACATTAAACCCCCAATTACGCATTGGGCGACATATGACCCATTTTCACAGAGTGGGTCACCATTGAACATGATTGTGCGATGGATGCTCTTACAAGTTTTTTGTAGTTGTATTTCTGCCCCGTGAAAACAAAGCTGCTTCTTAGCAAAGAAAATACCATTATCGTTAATCTTTACGGGGTGAGTCTAGAATGTGGGGAGGCCGGTGTCGCATGCAATTATGTCCTCTGTGCAATACTATCACCGGACGGTTCTGCATATGCAGTCGTGTCCGCCCGGACGCTGCTGCATAATGCAATTGTGTCCGCCCGGACACATTTGCATATGCATTTGTGTCCGCCCCCGTGCAAAACCTTACTTGCAGTCGACGGAACGCATTTTTGTTTGTTCGTACCACACGCTGGCCATCGCATACTAGCATGGGCACTTTCCCGGATCCCTTCACTGTTGACCCCGTTGGATTGGTCCACTGGACCCACTACTCCTATACCTACGTATAGACGGCAGATTTTCGGGCCAGATTTTCACTTAAATTTCCATCTCACCAGAGTTTACTAAAAAATAACTCAGTGGCCAATAGGGGATTTTAACAGAACACTTAAATTTGAACTTTCGAATATGTTATGTTCTTTAATTAGTGAAGAATAAAGGAAAGTCGTATAAATGCCAGTGTAAAATGCTTTTACTTTTATTATCCACTACAGCTGCATCTAAGCAAGTTGAAAATGTGCAAACAAAAACACAATTAAAATTAGCAAGGCATATATAAAATATCTGTTTCTATTTTTTACGTCACCATTACCAAAGCGGCCATATATTAATCTAATCTTATCTGATATTTATTTTATTTTTTCTTCAAATATGTCTAATCAGATAAAATATTTTTTTTGCTTCATTATCTGATAACACCCTATATTGATTTGCTTTGTATCTTTCAGGCAAATGAAAACCTCTTGATTTCAATTTATGTTCTGTGTGTGTTCATCACATTGATTTATTGTTTGATAGTCGAGATAGGATCACTGTTGCTCAAATGCGTACGATGTTATATAGAACGACGAAAAGTGACTCGGTACTGGTCAAATGCGACTACACAGTAAGTCGCTCTGAAACCTGACCGTAGAAAGAGAACGAACTTTCAAACTGTTTCTTTGAGATGACCAATATAGCTCCATGTTAACTTTCAACTTTTCAAAATTAACTTTAACAATCTTTTTTTACAGTAATTTTACACCCAATTTGCCCATTCTCTTGAGACGCCATTTTGTAAAGTGTTGTTCTTGAAACCCCAAAGGATGAGAGTCATTGCCGACAACAAAGTCTGAAACTGTGATTCAACTCTTAAGGGGATACATTAAAATGATGGCATTTCAACCTTTTGATTACCCTTTGGAGTTCTAGATTCCAAGGAGCTTCTGAGAGAACAGTATTCTCGGTGCTAGAGAAGTAGATCAAAGAGCACGTCTTATTTATTTAATTTGGAAAAAAAAGTACAGCTTTTTTTTATTACCACGTAGACTTTCAACACATCTGAAATCAGACAAAAGACTGACCAATCTCATCCCTGAGAACCCATGATGAAAGGTGGTGTGTGGTCTTGTTCAGTGAACTTGAGTGAACTTGATGTCATTTTGACATAGACTCCTGGTAAGGGCCGACTGAAACAGGACCAGGGTCAACTCTGGTGTGTGCTGACCAAACCCAGACCAGGGTTAACCTGACGTGGAAGTACTCAGAGTGTAGCATTGGGAAGGCCATTCGTAATGTTTGCGTCTTCTTTTTGAATGGGAGACTAAGGAACGCTAGATAAGGTAGCAGCAGAGTTACCAGGTGATAAGACCTTATCGCAAATACTCGGTCGTGTCCGTACGTGCCCGTTAGGCAGGGAATGGGGTGCATGCTAGTCTAGCTAGCAATCAATTATCTTAATCCCTAACCCTTACCTGGTATTAAGTCTGCTGTGGAGGTGTTCTTTCTTTTTTTTTTTTGGGGGGGGGGTTGATGACAGACACAGATTCATTAGGCATTGATCATCCTTTAGTTGAAATTTTTTAAAGACACAAAAATCCATTAATGCCCCTCACTACATTTAAGTATATCACTAGAATTCATAATTTTTTTCAATTCTCAATTTAAGTATTTCTTCATACAAAAAGCATGGAGTACAAACCTTAAAATGCCACTGTAGTTGTAAGTAAATGTGCAAATTTAGTTCTTAACAAATATATATATATACTGTCAAATTATGGGTAAAGTTGCTGCTATAAAAATTAAAATTTTCATTGAAAAGAGATTGATGTCTGCTAGAAAAATATATAGTTCTAAAAAATATATAAATTTGTTTTATACCAAATATTTCAGTTAAAAAATTATTCTAAGTTTGAGTTGAGGACATTCCAACAAGAATGGGATCAATTTAAACATAATTATCTTCCATTTTGAACTCATTTGTGGAATGTCACAAATTTGTATATATTCTACGAGGAAGACTCTTTTGGGAGGAAAAAAGCTGCTTTAAATCTGAAAGACATTTTTACAATACTTACCAATATGAAGTAACCTAACTTCATCTAAAAAAAGTTAAAATGTAAAAGATGTAATATTCAGAGAGACCCACAATGAAGGTAGTTGTGACTTCCAGATTCTCACTGTTGCCAGTCCTTAGCAACCACACTTCCAGAATAATCGTTGAATTCCAGATTCTCAGATTTCTGCTTCTGTTAGAAAGAGAGAGAAAAATGAAGGACAAATACAGGTTAATTCCAACAGAGTAACTACATTGACATGCTAAAAAACACCATAGAGCTATACTATAGACTAGAACCCTAAAATTGAACCTGTGTAGGCGCATCTATTTATATTTACCCCTTGCACGCACGTTACACGCGGCGACTATGCTACGCTCACCATATTGGTGGGCAATTAGGTTTACGTGTAAATGCCAAGTCGCCTAAAATGCGCACTTCACTGAATAACGCGCAGAGACATTGCCCACCAATATGGTGCATCTAAGATTATTCTGATGATGACGTCAGGTGAATTGGGTCAATTTTCATCTATTTATTTCCTCAAAACCTCCCAAAATTGAGAAGATAAAAAGATTTATAAAATGTTGAAAAAGCATGAAACAAAAGGATTGTCAGAACAGTCTGAGTAGCGGACCGATAGTACCAATATCATCACATTCAAGAAAATATCACAAATGCCATGGTTGATGCAGTTTACGTACTTAAAGTCAGAGTTAAATTTCCGCAGCGAAAAATCTTTGTGCAAGCTAAAACTGTTTTTAACTCTATCAATTAAAGTATTTTTATAAAAAGCAAAATCATCGCTGACCTCGCAATTTAGAACGTGAGCATAAAAAGACCTAGCCCTAAAAAGTGCTGTTAAAAATCTGACATCCAAGATTAAGTTGGAATATGGACAAAATATCATTGATCTTACATAATTTCAAACCATGTAAAAGAGATATAGTTTAAAGTACTTTATGAATACCCGTGGCGGATTTAACAAGCCTACCATATGTTTGTGTACAAACCTAAAGAAACCTACGTCTCAAAACTTTTGTTCAATGGTCTTACCTCTTTGGTTTCCTTCTTTCCTTTCATAACACACTGAAAATAGAGAAGGCAACAAAAATGTTAAAATTTGTCGCCAGATTGTGTAGGGCTTGACACTTCCTTGGAATCTCAAACAATAGATTGAAAACAGGAAAGAAAAATAGTGACACCAATAATATAAAAGGGCTTTCTGGATGAGCTACACGCATAGAAGACCACAAGAAACACAATAATAGGGTTCCACTTTGCTACCATCCAGTTTACAGTTTTTTCTAATGGCTGTCATGTTTTATAAGTACCTGAAATCACCCACAAGTGATTCAATTAAGTTTGTTTGTTTGGTTTATTTCCATTTGCACAACTTGAAACACACATTAAATAACAGCAGTTATATAATAGTAAAGGAAAATGTTATAACAAAGGTACAAATGGAGGTAACATCCAGCGGGAGGTTTAACCCTTCGTAGTGGAGTACCCAGACTGCTATAGGTTCAAAAATATATGTGACTGTGAAGTGCTTCCCGTTATTCTGTGCTAGTATAAGAGGTACATATAGCAGACCAATACACACAGTCACTGCTGAAAAATATATCCGCAACTAGGAGGGATGTTGACGGCTTTTACAAACTCTTGGAAACCAATTGGGGGCCTAGATTTCATGAGCTTTTAACTGGAGAACAAGGTCCAAAGAGCAAGGTTTTTTTATAAGTGGATAAAATAACGGCAATTTTTTAACAAGTCTGAATTCATAACGGTATGAGATTTCTTATCCATGTAAACTGGGTATACCAATGTTTTGGGGCCCCAGTGGATTTACCCGTTGAGTGTACTGGGTACTATTGCCTGCTTTGGCTAGTTTCCCTGAAAGTTTTCGATTGGTTTGGACTTGTACGGGTCCTCTTCCAAGAGTCCATCAACTGGCAACCGTTTCATTGCAGTTTAGCGACCACATGTTCCACGAATGCTGGGAGGTCCTGACAATCTCAAAGATAAAATGATTACATAAAGCCTTTCTCAGGAACGAATCCTTTCTCGGGCATCTGAAAGCATACAATCCTATACAGTAAGGTGGCTTTTTTTGCATTTTCGATGACCCAGTACGCCCAAATTTTAACATGCTTGTTATTGTATGCAAATGTTTGGTTTCACCAAGTGGGGATACTGGTCTGTTTTTTTTTTTTTTTTTTTTTTTTTTTTTTTCCTATAGAATACCCATCCCTGCCTTTCTTGTGTTATTTGAAACATGATCTTGGACCGATTTCATCGAGCTGCTGATCAAGCACAAAATATTGCTCGACAAGGTTCTGCTTTAATAGCAAATATAGGTAGGACACTAGTCACAAATTTTACGCTAATAACCTTATTCTTGTAAGCATAATTTTGTTGAGCCGAGTTTCTTTGTGCTTATAAGAAGCTCTATGAAATTGGGTCCTGATGACTAACCGAAATGATGGCGATGACCACAACCAAAGCGACCACACCCAGGAAGATTCCAATGGCTATCAGCATGACCTTATCGTTCATCTCCTTGGGAGGTACAGGAGTTGCTTCCACAACCTGAGCTTTCATAAAGGAGTCCGTCTTTGCATGAAGTGTCTCCCCTTCAAATTCAAACTGTAACTCTCCCGATTGTACCTGGTTTGAATCATAATAATAATAATAATAATAGTGGCTTCTTATATAGCGCTCAGGTCTGTCACGCAGTGGCACTTCAACATGATTACCTCTGGTCACTGGGCCTTAAAATTATTCCTTGAACCATCTCAGCTCCCTGGTGAATACACAGCCTGTGCCGCCAAATATGTAGTGCAATAAGCTAATCAATGACAAGAACCATCTCTGCCCTCACAGGTACTCATTTACCCCTGGGTGGGGAGAAGCAATTATAGTGAAGTGTCCTTGCTCAGGGACACAAGTGTCACGACCGGGATTCAAACCCACACTCCGCTGAACAGAATCAACAGAGCTTGAATTAGGTGCTCTTATCCGCTCGGCCACGGCACCCCACAATCAAATAAACACAACATTCTGATAAAGAAAAACATCATGTAGCTTGGTTTCAACCCAAGCGACGCTCTAAAATAAATTTGAAGAAAATCGACTGCAATCAAGGTCTGCAGAAGATCCAAATTTACTCCGAGTAAATGATGTGAAAATCTCAACTTGACTCACCTGCTTTTTCATTTCATCGACAGTCTGATCTACCTGCTCAGAGTTCATAGAATCTACGTCTGACACCTTGAATTCAACGACAATGCTGCCTCTGCTGATCTGTACAAAGTTTATAAGATATAACGCAAAACAATCAACATCTGGCAAAGAAAGTTCCGATCAAACTCAGCAAACTCTAGTCGTGTCTGTAAACCTTGGCTTTACTTCGGACTGAAAATTTCTATGTAGAAACCTCTCTAAAACTTTAACCATGTTTGCAACACAATGTGTCAATACCATGGTTGTTGTTTTTTTTGCGAAAGGAGGGTCACTAAATTGAAAGGTTTATTTCTAAGCTCAAAATTTAAGTAATTCTGCTGTTGTTTAAGGATAAGTCGATCAGGGTGTGGGAATATTTGTAAACACTAGATGCTGGTTCAATCTGGAACATTTCAAAAGCACTTTACAAGTTATATTTCACCCATTGTAAAACTACAAAGTTAGACAAATTTTCACAATTCACAGAGGGGAGGGGGAGGGCACTGCCCCTTTCCCTAAATCTATCACTGCATAAAACTTTCACAAATAGACAGCCATGCACAGCTACAAAATACAACATAGTGAAAGCTATGCATATTATTCGTCATAAAATTGTCCGCCACTTAAGTTTGGTTCAGAAGCAGACCCAGGGAGGTTTTCTAAAACTTTACAGTTTATCTTCAAATAATTAATATTTTTGCCAAACATTCAAACTGTAAACTCTAAAACTTGCACGTAATCTTATCTCTGTTTCTTAAAGCAAGTTAAGATTACTCACAATCTTAGCTTCACTCTGCAATCTATCTTAGCCTCAAACTTCATCCAAATCAACCGTACAGGCCGGGTTATAGTCGGGCATGTGATGGTCGCACAATGTTCGCGCGATTGAAATCTTGACGCGGCGATCATAAACTGGGTCAAGATTTCCATCACATCACGCGACCATCGCGTGACCGACTATAAACCTGCCTTCAAGAAGCAAAACGATTTAAGGAAAACTCGTCACAAGACATTTTTGTCGGGAAACAATCAAAACAAAGGGGCAAACCTTGAAGTCTCTGAATACCCAAGTAGGAAGACCAAATGTTGATGACAGGAACATCTTCAGTTTGCTGGAGAGACAGAAACAATGTTTTCATTAAGCAGGAGTGCTGTTAAAGGAACATTACAGAAATGGTAAGAACAAAAATTGTGAAGATCACAGATTTACACGGTCTAATGATGATGATAGTAGAAAACATCCCGTGGAATATTTCTGTCTGAAAGGTCGTATTTGATGAGAAATGAATAATATAATTTTTGCATTAAGAGTTATCGCTCGGTGAGTTTTTTTGTTTTTTTTTTGCTTCGATGTCAGTCAAAATGTGAAATAGATTTTTCACTATTTTCTTGTGAACCAGATGGCTGATCAATCTCAAACTTCTACAGGTTTGTCAGTTTATGTATGTATCTGGTGGATTACATAATGTGCTTACACTGCCGGCAACTTTTTTGTTAGCAAAACCAATTCTGTAATGTTCCTTTAAAGGCAGTGGACACTATCGGTAATTACTCTAAATAATTATTATCACAAAACCTTACTTGGTAACGAGTAATGGGGAGTGGTTGATGGAATAAACCATTGTGAGAAACGGCTCCCCCTGAAGTGGAGTATTTTTCGAGAAAGAACTAATTTTCCACGAATTTGATTTTGAGACCTCAAGTTTAGAATTTGAGGTCTCAAAATCAAGCATTGGAAAGCACACAACTTCGTGTGACAAGGGTGTTTTCTTCTTTCATTATCATCTCGCAACTTCGACGACCAATTGAGCTCAAATTTTCACAGGTTTGTTATTGTGTGCATATGTTGAGATACACCAAGAGAGAAGACTGGTCTTTAACAATTACCAATAGTGTCCACTGCCTTTAAGAACTGAGTACATGTATACAGTTAACGCATATCGGTTACGGGTAGCACACTTATAATATAATTTAGACTGTACATATCTTCTTTTGTTTCCACTTACTTGATGAACATTTCCTTGCGACCTGATACGTTGTCATAAGTCCCATTCAGTACCATACTCACTTGGATCACAGTCCTGAAAACCCCCCAGAAAAAAAACAATTTGTATTACATGTATATAAACTAAGTCATACGAGGATGTATCACAATTTTTGTCTTGAAGCAATTTAAAAAGACCCTTAAAAAAGGGGCTTGGGTTATTATTTTTTATGAGGGTTCCCCTAACATCATTAGGCCAGATGGCTACAACAAGGTAGGGCTACACTTAACGATTTGGGCTGTCAACCAACATCAACTGTCAACAACCACACTGCCTCCAACACTATCATGGGCCTGCAACAGGATTACCCCTTTCACAGTCTGTAAGGATGTAGGCATGGGTACCATCCACTAGGAGCCTGGCTGGTAAAACAGAATGCACTCCCTTCTCAACTTTTTACAAAGCAATTGGTTTAATTGCTCAAGGGCACAAGTGTCGTGACAGAAGTTGATTAAAGTTGTTAGAAATATGGGAAACAATACATTGACTTACCCTAGTTTCATTCACCAACAAGAAAGTAAAACATGAAAGAAAAATACAGAATGTTAAATGTTAAAATTAATGACAACAAAAGGGTTTTGATAACTTTTGTAGATGATGTTTTTGTAACATTAATTACCTGTAGAAGTTTCAGCCTCATTTTTAGCTTCGAGTGTTTGAGAGAAAAAGTCAAAATTTACTGTTTCAGGAGTCACGATAAGCCGTTGTATACTTCTTATTATCTCACCAGGACAAAAATTGTTTTATTGAAAAAGAAACAAAATACATCACCACAGCAAGTACAACTTTAAGGGAAGATTCCCATCAATATCTTTAAAACGTTTAATAAGTCTGTGGAAGTTTGTATATTACCCATACCCTTTAAAGCTGTTGACTTGTTCATTTTTGGAGTGTTCCTCTCTCCAAATCTCACACGCAACTTGGTCACTTTGCCCAAGGGGGGGAGTAAGCTTGTGTTTAAAAAAAAACGTTTTTCTGCATTCCAGAGTACGAGAACATTGCTTTATTGTACATTTGAATGGACAACAAATTATGGAGAAAATAGAATTAGCTGTTGCAAACTGTTTACCAACCAAAAAGACCTACAGCATAGCCTTCAAAAAAGCCTCTGCTAGGGTTGAAACATCATTAACTATTCTACGGAATTTTAACACAATATGTAACAGGCAGTTTAACTCCATGATTGCATGATATCATGCATTTTTCAGGGACTGCATGTTAAACCAATCAAACATGTTAATGAAAAAAATAAAAATAATCTAAAATGAGTTTAAGCAAACATCATGTGCCTAAGGGGACTAATTAGTTAGAGGTGGGCAAAAGGTTTTATGCACTGCATTTTCTCATCGTTTTGCTTGCAAATGACTAACAATTTTCTATCTATGTATATCAAGCACGATACCAGTGAAAGCAATTCGGTGGTAAATATTTTTGATCTGTGTCAAAAAGACAACTAAAAGTCTGCAAAACAGTATCCGTTTTCTACGACGTGTATGAGCTCCTGTATCCATTGCCAACATGTGTGCAAAAAACAACAGTCGCGGCACGCGTCACATGAACACACAAAGTGTCGCCGTATCAGTATCTGTTTCTGTATGTGTATCCATAGACCTGCGAAACCTCTCTAATGTTTCATAACTTACCACAATCAATCTTAGTACATGTCCATGTTCCTCTACCAGTGCAGACGCTACAAAACAGAATCAAAAAGTTCTTCGATCATAAATCCCAAAAGCAACTTTGTTAAATATGTCAATAAAAAATGCTCCACTGTCCTGCCCTATATTTTCCCTCCGCCGTCCTGAACTGCACTTTGTCGCCCTGAGCTGTTTCTAAAGCAGAAATTAACTTCACAACCATAACAAATATTTCTACTCAAAATTTTCATTAATGTTGTTGTTTCAATTCGAATCCTAAAGAAAGAAAATATGTAAAAAATCACAAAATTATGTTGGCATTTATGATTTTTTTTTTTAACAACCATTTTTTAAGCAGTTTAGAGATCACAGTAAGCTTTCTGAGATAATTACTGGGTGGCTCTACAGTAGATTACCTAAGTCCAGTAATGACGCTAGGGTTTCTACTCACCACTGATTGCAGCCATCGGAAGAGTCACGTACCGTGCCTGCCATGTAAAACTCACTGTCACTCAGTCCCTTGCAGTATGTATGACCTAGAACAAAATCAAGCACACAAGCCTCACGTCATTACACGAAACAGTTGAATAGAAAGACAAAATAATGTAGAAGATGAATGTATCCGAAAGTGACGTAACTGGTCCTGTGTAGGCAACATTCTGTAGTCACAATATTATGCAGGCTTCATACAATTTCAAACAAAAATGAAAATGTTAGACACAAACAGATTTCTGGTGGTAAAAAAAAAAAAAAAAAAATGAAACATCACGATGAACTTTTGAGTGCTTTCCTTTTAAATAAAATCATTAAAGGACAGCTAGAAGTTTAAGAATCATACAGAAATGTTATCAACCGGGAAACACTGCCCTTTTGGATTGTATTCAAATTTACCCAGCCACTACAGAATGCTCAGAAATATATAGTTTTTACATTTTTGTAATAGATGCAGTCCACGGGAAACAGAAAATAATAATAATAAACAGTTCTTATATAGCGCATAATACAAAATAAAGTCTCTAAGCGCTTCTGTGAATATCTCTGATACTCTCCTTTTACAATTCTCCAAAAGTATGCATCGCACCCGACCAGATACAAGTTTGGTAGGTTTGGTTTTTAGAGTGCTGGACACGTCATGGTCAAGCACAAAAATAGGTTCAATAATGGTTACTAAGTAATTTCCCAGCATGGAAACACAAGGATTGGGAAAACAAAATAAGGTTTGAAGAGTACCTGAACAGTAGACCCTATTGCCTTGATCATCAAAGAATTCTGGGCTACACTGTCCACACATGTTTGGGGCACACTGGGCGTCAGGATGGGAGACGCATGTAGCGTGATCGCAGGGGTTAGGATCACATCTCTCTTCGGGCTCATCCTCACTGCATCGCGCTAGACAAAGGCAAGAAATGGGACCAAGATAATTTACTTCATAACTTAATCAGATGTGGCATCCAGTTTTAAGATGATCCCCTGGCTGCCTCTTCCCAGGTTCATTAACTTGGGTGTGATCCCTGGCTACACGGTAGTTAATAGTTGTATGTGGCTTCCGACTGGCACCCCAAATCAAAGATATTGACAAAATAAGGAGACCACAACATACGCCTCTCTGAATATTCATGAATGAGGTACGTCACAATGCTAGCCCAAAACGAGGCAGTGGGCGCAGCCACTGCAAGTGATGGGGGACTTGGCCCATAGCCTCATTTTGGCTAAGAATTATGACGTCATGCATTTATTAAGAGAGGCGTATAGGGCTAGATAGCTCAGTTGGAAGAGAGCGCTGGCACGTTAATCCGGAGGTCATTGTTTCAAATCCCGCTCTAGTAAATTTGTCTTTGTTCAACCCCAAATCATAACTTGCTCTTAATCAATATGTTTTCATCAATATATTTTTATATGAATACAATTTCAAAATTTTAATGTGTATGTAGTTGCTGGGCACCTCTGAAAAACAGTGTTTCACTGAGAGGTTCCCCCAGGATAAATCAGAAATAAATAAATAAATAAATAAACTTAATCTTGACAAGTTGAGATGGTCATAGGAATGTTTATACAGGCTCGATGTACATGGGATAATAATAGTACTCTAATTCGCGCCATTAACACCTTGTTGGTGGATTGGTCACCTTTTATAAAACTCTGTATTTATTTCTTAATTTTATTAGACAAACAAAATCCAACCACAAAAAGGTAAAGCGACAGCATTTCAGAGAAAAATGGTTACCACCAACTTCATACAGGTCTTTTTTTCAGCTACGCCAGGCATCTGAAACTCTCCACCACTTAATCTTAGATCATGTCTTCTTGCCAAAAATTTCAAATCTCTTTTCAAAACCTATCTTATGTCACAAGTTTTCAAGGTCTTATTTTGCTGCGTCTGTTTTTCTGTGTTTTTTGTGTGTTTTTTTAGCTGCGCCATGAACACCCAACAGGGTGGATATGTGTGCATTACAAGTCTTTATTATTATTAGCATTATTATTACACTAAACAACAACATCTTAATCTTTCTCAAGCTTTCTCCAGAAGACGATCAGAGCACACTGATCCAAACGTCGAGTTGAAACCAACGGTTCTTTTCAGAACCACCTCAACTCATTAGAGAATAGTCATTACATGGTGTTACCACAAACCTTTCTATAACAACAACATGAGTTAGAAAAAAAGGAAAACATATTTTTTGTTGAGTGATCAACAATCTCCTTATGTAGGATTAGAAGCATTGCAAGGTGAGTTATAATTTTGCGGTAACACCATGTGTGCATCAACTTGCCAGATAGAGTTTGTTCTTCGAGAACTGTCTTTGCAGTCTCCTGACGATGACTAGAGCAAGCTAGTCGAAATGTTGAGACCAATTCCAGAACTGACTCCGCGGTAGTGCAGTTAATTACTAACCTATAAGCAAAAGTAGTAGTCCCAGCCAATTTTCTATACCTTCCGCCGAGGTAGTAGTTACAAAGCAAAGAAAGACAGTTCTCTAAGAACGAACTCTACCTGGCAAGTAGGTACACACATGGTGTTACCCAGGGATGAGAATCATTGCCGAAAAAAAAGTCTGAAACTGTGATTCAAATCTCAGGGGATACATTGAAATGATGATCTTAGGGAATACATTGAAATGATGGCATTTCAACATTTTGATCACCCTTTGGAGTTCCAGATTCCAAGGAAGCTTTTGGGAACAGTATCCTCAGTGCTAGAGAAGTAGATCAAAGAGCATGTCTCATTTGGAGAAACGTACAGCATTTTTTATTACCAGGTGAACTTTTAAAGAGTCCGAAATGAGACAAAAGACTGCAAAATCTCATCCCTTGTTACCTCAAACCCCCCAAAGTAACAATCTCTTGCTTTCCAATCTGCTTACCTGGAGAAGGTCTTGGCTGAAGACAAACCTTGGCACATCCTACCCTACAGCATCGTGATCTACCAGGGCATTCATTATCACTGACACAATTAGACTCACAATCGCCTTGCATCGATTCATCTCTCGGGTCCACCACGGGGCATTCTCCATCTTCCTTTATCACTGTAACGACGTTCAAATTGAAATTCAGATTCAAACCATCAGTTGTTTCATATTTCTCTTTTCAAAATACATCATATTTGTGTTAGCACTGCGTATACTAAGTACTTTCTCGAGCTCTGTGAAAAAGAACTCACAGGCATACATACGCGAATTCGACTCAGTGCATATGGGTAAAACCAAAATTAACACTCTTTATCCTTGATGCAAATTTCAATCAGTTGAATAATAATAATAATTAAAATGACGATGATGTCGAATGCTATGCTGATCGCATTTTAAAGGGACTGGGTACTTTTTGTAGGACAAAAAAACACATTGTCCACAGATTTACATTTAAACTAACACAGTCTGAAGATAATGACGGTAGAAATCTTCCTTGAAAATATTACTTTCTGGGGTGCTGTAGTTTTTTGAGAAATGAGTAAAACAACGTCATGAAAATAATTTTCGTCTCAGTGCATCATGAAAACATTATTTTAGTATGTAAAAACATACTTTCATGACATTGTTTTACTCATTTTTCAAAAAACTACAGCACCCCAGCAAGTAAGTTTTTTAAGTAATGCTTTCTACCATCATTATCTTCAAACTTTGTAAGTTTAGTGTTAATCTGTGGACATTGTGTTTGGTGTTACAAAAAAGTACCAAAATCCTGTAAGTGCGTAAGGTACATGTAGCTAGGTCCTCAGCCTGGTGAAGAGCTTCATTGCCACCACTAAGGTGAGAGAGTGGACAGTCAGCTATCATGTGGCGCATCGTATGGGGTCCACCACAATCACAAAACGGAGATGAAATATAAAATACTACTAATAATAATTACCAGGTACAGTTGGCATGCACTGGTGACCACACCCATTGAAGCAGCACTTGTCCCCTCTCTCACAATGTGAGTCACCACTGCAGGTTTCCACACATATCCCAAGAAGATAATCTCTAACGTAAGGACACGTACCGGGCCTGTCTGTCGGGTTGAAAATAAAATATAGACAGGGTCAGTTGGAATATTGAATCGTGAAGATTGGGGCAAGCTAAATTTCCATCAATTTCCATAAATTCTCTTTACATTTTCCGTAACATTCTTAAATATTTACGTACATTCTATATCTTAGTTTTATCACGTGATTTTATGTTTATTTTTAATATGTTAGTTTGTTTGCAGGGCCCAAATGGAAACCAGTTATTTTTTACTAATTTGGCTTACCCTGGGTAAATAAAGGAAATCAATAACTAAATAAAGATATTCAACAAAGTCTGTTTTCTAGATTTACAATGAATAAGACACAAAGTGATTTTTATATCATTTCATTGTAAGAATTTCTTCAATGTTGTTTTCTACTATCATTATCTTCAATTTGGGCAAGTTTTATTTTAAATCTGTAGACAGTGTGGTTTATGTGTCCGACAAAAAGTACCCTTCAAGCAGCTTTTGTAAAAGTCTTCCAGTTAGAGTAATTTTTTTTTTTCATTTACCTTGTGGCTCGACGCAGAGAAATCCACAGCCATTACTGCAACACTTCTTATTGCCATCACAGTCTTGGTCTCCATTGCACATCTGTGCACAGATTCCAGCAGAGTCTGGTGCTACCATGGGACACATACCGGCCTTCTCAACTACATGAAGCAAAAAATCAGACGGGTCGGTCATCAGGGAGCTGCCTCTGGTCCGTTCAACGGCGGCCCAAAGTAGGCCGAGGGGTCTAGGGTTAGGTTTGGTCTCTCCCTCCCGGTCAGAGGGAGCCACCAGAGCCGAGGGGAGATGCCGTCTGCGCGGTCGGGGTCGGTCTCCGTCCTCCTACCAGACCACTCATCATCAATGACCAAAAAAGCTTACATTCGAACTGCCTCTAGCCACCCAGCAATCTTGGCAGTCTAGTTGGTAAGACACTGATCTAGAATTGCAAAGGGTCGTGGGTTCGAATCCAACCCGAGTAATATGCCTGTGATATTTTTCACAGAAATCAGATAAGTACTGAGCATACAGTGCTTACACATATCATTGTATGGGTAAAAACCAAAATTAATATTCTTTTGTCCTCGATGCTAATTTTTCGTCTATTAAACCATAAATATTGGGCTTTTTTTACCCATAAATTGATGTGTAATATTGTACTGTACGTTCAGTACCACCTAGTTATTGTGAAACAAAACCAGAGGCATATATTACATGTACCCAGGCGGGAATCGAACTAGACCTTGTGCCATCGTTCATCTGAAAGGTATCAAACACAGTGCAGACATGCCAACCTCTGGGATCACAAAACTGTATTTTGAAACCCTAAAACCTGTATTTTGCATCAAAAACCTGTATTTTTTTTCAAACACGCGTAATCGTAGTTTTAAGCCCCGAGACAGGCAAAATAGAGAAGGTGTGAAGGCCATTAAGTTATCAAACAGCCTAATTAAACCAGTTAATTAAAACTTGAAGAGAAAAAATAAAGGAAAACAAATTAAAAATTTGGCAGAGGTTTCCCTACGGGTGGTTAACCCAATGGAACAGGTTTTGTATGAAAAAAGATATTGATAAATCATATCTTAAAGACATTGATTAATCGTATCCTATTTCATATAGAAACCTTGTCAATTAATTAAATATCATTTTCTTTGTCAAAAGAAGACAAGTACAAAACAAAACCAATTTAATTTCAATGAAGAAGACAAAAACAAAAAAAATCATCCCAAAAAGTTTCGTTTGTTGTATTTGGGGGCATAGTTCTTAAATTTATCTTATAAAAATCTCGCTTCAGGCGCTCTATATCTTTTGTGTCTTTATTTTGGCAAAAAATTCTTTTGCAAACTCGATTCGTCCGGTCACAAAACGACCGTTACCATATAAGGGCATTTGACAACAGCGCCCTCTGTTGTTCAATGAATTGTTTTAGACGGGTTCCCTGTGAAATCGGGACGTCAGATAAACTGGCGCGTAGTAAGCAATGCAGGTTTGTGCTACTAGCGTGCGTGCAATGATGGATGCGAGGGAATCTCCGTTGTGCTCGCTCGATGTGTGGTGAAAGTTGAATAAGGAATACCCCCGTGGAATAATAGAGTTCACTGGATAATCATTATCGGCCGTAAGTAGTCGGCCGAAAACTTATTTGTGTCAATAAAAAAATATTGAACTTGAGTTAAAAAAGGGCACGACGGCCAACTGGGATAAAATTGTATTTTTGCGGTGGCGATGCTCAAACCGTATTTTTTTTGCAAAACCAGTACACCCGTATTTTTTACAAAAACCCGTACGAAATACGGGAAAAACGTACTAGTTGGCATGTCTGACAGTGGCTTTACACCATTTTAATGGGAGGCTACAGACTTGCAAATTTGTTCCCGTTTTCCTAAGGTCTCTATCCTATTGCAAAAGGAATGGATCACAAAACTTAACTTGACCTTGGGGCCCATCTTTAAAGGCACTGGACACTATTGGTAATAACTCAAAATAATTTTTAGCATAAAAACTTACTTGGTAACATTGTTACCAAACAAGCAATGGAGAGCTGTTGACAGTATAAAACATTGTGAGAATCGGCTCCCTCTGAAGTACCGTAGTTTTCGAGAAAGAAGTTATTTTTCACTAAAATTTTTGAATTTTTAAAACCTCAAGACGTGAGCTCTAAAAAATCAAGCATCTGAAAGCACACAACTTCCTATGACAAGGGTGCATTTTCTTCCATTATTATCTCGCAACAACCACTTGAGTTAAATTTTTCACAAGTTTGTTATTTTGTGCATACATTGAAATACACCAAGTGAGAAGACTGGTCTTTGACGATTACCAAAGGTGTTAAGTGTCTTTAAAACACTTATGCACTAATAATTGCCTGAGTACCGGTAGTCTATAATTAAGCTAGGTTCTGCTGATCCTGTTTACCTCTGACAGGCTCCACACAAACGCTTCTACAGCCATAGGAGCAACACTTGCTTTGGTGTTTCTTGCCAGCGCAGTCTTCATCTTCAAGACACAGTGACTGGCGTATTTGAAGCATTGTCATTCCCCATGGCATTGAATGAGGACAGTCTCCTGGTTGCTCTGTAAATAAACATTAAAAGTTCTATGATCAGTGGAAGGCACTGGATGCAAGACAATTGGTAACAAGCAATGGAGAGCTGCCGGTAGTATAAAACATTGTGGGAAACAGCTCCCTCTGAAGTAATACAAGGTAAATATAATCAGACATTAGCTGAAGCCTTTTATTAGGCATCTGATAGCGCAAATATTTATGCAACAAGGGTGTTTTGTCATTCATAATATTCTCTTCCAAGTTCAAACACCAATTTGGTGTCGCATTGCCATTGCTCTTGTTGTCGTCTGTAATTGTCAATCCCGCCTTCAAGCCCCCCCCCTTTTTGTTTGAATTTATTTTTGAATTTGTACAGTGGGTTGGGTGGTTTTGTAACAGTGGGGTGGGTTTCAGGGGACATCCTTTGTGGCAGGACGGCTTTGTAGAGGTGCTGGTCACCTGTTCCTCCTCGCCACTCACTTGGTATTTTTAAGCTATTTTGGTTCATGGTTTCTTTATGCATCGACTTGATTCATATTTATATGCCAGAGTAAAGTCTAATAAAACTATAGTAATTGAGTAAAAATGTGCACAGATTTGTTATTTTATGCATACTGTATGCTGGGACACACAAAGTGAGAATACTGGTCTCTGATATCTACCAAAGGTGTCCAGTGCCTTTAAAAGTATTATTGAATTGTATTGAATTGAATGGTTTATTCGTCAAGTATATAAAAATACATGAAATTTACAATCCTATTGTACAGCAACATATAGAATATTAAAATGTAAAATTGCACAAGAATTACCACAATACTACATAAACAATAACCTTAATGTAAGTAAAAAAATTAAAGTTTATATAAAAACCAATAAACAAACAAACAAACAAACAAACAAACAAACAAACAAACAAACAAACAAACAAACAAACAAACAAACAAACAGTCAAACGCTAAAGCATGATTTGGTAGTGGACCCCCTCCCCAAATTAAAAGAGGCCAAATTGCACAGGAGATGCCAGAAAAACAAATAAAACAATAATAAACAATTAAGACAGTGCATAGGGCTGGATGCATTGCAGTTATCTAATAAAACCACATTTAAAATTATGGATAGCAATAGGTAAAAATGAGTTCTTGAACCTGTTAGTCTTAAGGCTTAGTTGACGGATCCTATCAGATTTGTTGTGAACAATCAGTGGGTAAAGGGGATGTGTGTTGTCAGACAAAATACAGTGAAACTTACTCATAAGTCTATTCTTAACTAGTTCCTGAAGACCGTCATTATCTGAACCAATAATCCTACTGGCTTGTTTGGTAATGCGAACTAATTTTTGCCTATTAAAAACTAAAAGTGAATTAAACCAAGTGATTATACAGAATTGGTAAGGATAAAAACATCACTGTTTAATCTGAATAAAAACAAATCTTCAAAGAAAGGTCCATAATCACCATACCAACCTGCTGCTTTATAAAAGGAATTGGGTTTAGGGCGAAAAAACACAAAAGTATTAGTCCACATTATTTACATTAAGCTTTACACTTGCTATAAATAACGATGATAGAAAACCTCAGAGTATTAGAGAAATGAGTACAACAATTTCACAAAAATAATTTTCTTATTTTAGCATACTGGATTTACGCCGCTCTCCTTAAAACACTGCTCTGTGTTTTTCACCTTTTTTTTTCTTCAAAAACTTGGCAACTAATGAAGCTGAAACTTCATAAAATATGAGGGTAATAATAGGTAAAATATACTACATCTTCAATCACCATGAGTAAGGCTCCATGCATGGCCAAAAACTTATTCCTGTTTCAGTGTTTTACCTTGTGGGTCCATGCATAAGTGACCGCACCCATTACTGCAACATTTCTGTCTGTCTGAACACTCCTCATCCCCACTGCATTCCTCCACACAGATACCAAAAGTATCTTTTGGCACTACTGGACAGGTTCCTGGCTTCCTCTCTGTAGTGTTAGTGAGGAGAAATTTAAAACATTGTTAACTGTGCCTGCCGTCGATTTCGCAAACCTCTTCCTAACTTAAGACTAATCTTGGGACTTAGGACGAGTCCCAACTCTGCACTGTAGCATGCAGACCTTAGTTAGGACGAGTTAATGTACTTGTCGTAACTCGAGTCAAGATAAGATGAGTTGTATCTCTTTGTGAAATCGACCCCTAGACATTGTGGATTGGCCTATCTTTAGGCTCTTTGAAAGTGTACACTCCTGTTCTGCTGATGGGCCCAATTTCACGGAGCTGCTTGGAGAGAGTTATGCTCAGCAACTTTTTACTTAAAAATAAGCAAGTTACAAGTCACATATTGTACATGTGTTGTGGTGTTTGGTTGGTTACATTATTAAGGTAAGCATAATTATGTTGTGCTTACGTTTTGTGCTTATAAGTAGCTCAATAAAACTATAGGCCCTACCAGTGATTTCACTACCATGAAATCATTCCTAAAAATACAGCATCAGGCACTTTAATTGGCGAACATACTTGGCGTCACAATTACAGTCTTATCTTATTTTGACTGCCTGATGTTATTTCCTACGTATTAATGGAAAAATAAAATGATAATAATACACCGTCGCTCCCCCCCCCCCAAAAAAAGAAGAAGTTGGTTTTCATTGTTTCGCATCGCCTTATTTCAGTTTACACATGCCCAGAAGCAGTCAAAAGCAACGCAAACTGTCATCCGATCTTGATAACTAGCCCAGGAGTGTCACTACTTTTATCACAGACTTGGGGGCATAAAAATGCAAACTAAGTATTATTATTTTAATTTGTATTATTATTATTATTATCTTGCCCTCATATTGATCAAGATGAAATTATAAAGATCTCTGGAACATAACCTCACCTCTGATCGGCTCAATGCACTTGGTTCCACATCCATTGCTGCAGCATTTCTTGCCCATCCCTTCCTCTTCGCAGTCACTGTCTGAGGAGCATTGCTCTTCACATCTCTCAGGGGATCGACTTAGTACAGGCATCATTGGGACATAGGGACATTGTCCAGGCGTTTCTGTTGGGTAAATCAAATCTCTTTTTATTTAATCCGGCCCGAGTCATTCCATAATTATTCACAAATCATCCGATTGTCATCTAATTGGGCAGTCATGTTGGCTCAGTGCATTTCACCTCTGTGGACCTCGGCACTGGGCAGTCATGTTGGCTCAGTGCCTTTCACCTCTGTGGACCCCGGCACTGGGCAGTCATGTTGGCTCAGTGCCTTTCACCTCTGTGGACACCGGCACTGGGCAGTCATGATGGCTCAGTGCATTTCACCTCTGTGGACCTCGGCACTGGGCAGTCATGTTGGCTCAGTGCCTTTCACCTCTGTGGACCCCGGCACTGGGCAGTCATGTTGGCTCAGTGCCTTTCACCTCTGTGGACACCGGCACTGGGCAGTCATGTTGGCTCAGTGCATTTCACCTCTGTGGACCTCGGCACTGGGCAGTCATGTTGGCTCAGTACCTTTCACCTCTGTGGACCCCAGCACTGGGCAGTCATGTTGGCTCAGTACCTTTCACCTCTGTGGACCCCGGCACTGGGCAGTCATGTTGGCTCAGTGCATTTCACCTCTGTGGACCCAGGCACTGGGCAGTCATGTTGGCTCAGTGCCTTTCACCACTGTGGACCTCGGCACTGGGCAGTCATGTTGGCTCAGTACCTTTCACCTCTGTGGACCTCGGCAATGGGCAGTCATGTTGGCTCAGTGCCTTTCACCTCTGTGGACCCCGGCACTGGGCAGTCATGTTGGCTCAGTGCCTTTCACCTCTGTGGACACCGGCACTGGGCAGTCATGTTGGCTCAGTGCATTTCACCTCTGTGGACCTCGGCACTGGGCAGTCATGTTGGCTCAGTGCCTTTCACCTCTGTGGACCCCGGCACTGGGCAGTCATGTTGGCTCAGTGCCTTTCACCTCTGTGGACACCGGCACTGGGCAGTCATGTTGGCTCAGTGCATTTCACCTCTGTGGACCTCGGCACTGGGCAGTCATGTTGGCTCAGTACCTTTCACCTCTGTGGACCCCAGCACTGGGCAGTCATGTTGGCTCAGTACCTTTCACCTCTGTGGACCCCGGCACTGGGCAGTCATGTTGGCTCAGTGCATTTCACCTCTGTGGACCCAGGCACTGGGCAGTCATGTTGGCTCAGTGCCTTTCACCACTGTGGACCTCGGCACTGGGCAGTCATGTTGGCTCAGTACCTTTCACCTCTGTGGACCTCGGCACTGGGCAGTCATGTTGGCTCAGTGCCTTTTACCTCTGTGGACCCCGGCACTGGGCAGTCATGTTGGCTCAGTGCCTTTCACCTCTGTGGACCCCGGTACTGGGCAGTCATGTTGGCTCAGTGCCTTTCACCTCTGTGGACCCCGACACTGGGCAGTCATGTTGGCTCAGTGCCTTTCACCTCTGTGGACCCCGACACTGGGCAGTCGTGTTGGCTCAGTGCCTTTCACCTCTGTGGACCTCGGCACTGGGCAGTCATGTTGGCTCAGTGCCTTTCACCTCTGTGGACCCCGGCACTGGGCAGTCATGTTGGCTCAGTGCCTTTCACCTCTGTGGACCCCGACACTGGGCAGTCATGTTGGCTCAGTGCCTTTCACCTCTGTGGACCCCGACACTGGGCAGTCATGTTGGCTCAGTGCCTTTCACCTCTGTGGACCTCGGCACTGGGCAGTCATGTTGGCTCAGTGCATTTCACCTCTGTGGACCCCGGCACTGGGCAGTCATGTTGGCTCAGTGCATTTCACCTCTGTGGACCTCGGCACTGGGCAGTCATGTTGGCTCAGTGCCTTTCACCTCTGTGGACCTCGGCACTGGGCAGTCATGTTGGCTCAGTGCCTTTCACCTCTGTGGACCCCGGCACTGGGCAGTCATGTTGGCTCAGTGCCTTTCACCTCTGTGGACCCCGACACTAGGCAGTCATGTTGGCTCAGTGCCTTTCACCTCTGTGGACCCCGACAATGGGCAGTCATGTTGGCTCAGCGCCTTTCACCTCTGTGGACCCCGACACTGGGCAGTCATGTTGGCTCAGTGCCTTTCACCTCTGTGGACCCCGGCACTGGGCAGTCATGTTGGCTCAGTGCCTTTCACCTCTGTGGACCCCGACACTGGGCAGTCATGTTGGCTCAGTGCCTTTCACCTCTGTGGACCCCGACAATGGGCAGTCATGTTGGCTCAGCGCCTTTCACCTCTGTGGACCCCGACACTGGGCAGTCATGTTGGCTCAGTGCCTTTCACCTCTGTGGACCCCGACACTGGGCAGTCATGTTGGCTCAGTGCCTTTCACCTCTGTGGACCCCGGCTCAATAACCGGACCCCGGTTTGATACATGGACCAGAGCCTTGCATGTAGGTTTTTCAGTCTCTACCCGATAGTCATCTAAAAGCACACAAATTTGTGCAACAGGGTTGTTTTTTCTTTCATTATCCTCTTGCAACTTCAATGACCGATTGAGTCAAACTTTTCACAGATTTGTTATTTTCTGCACAAACATGTTGGGAATACTTCTCTCTGACCGAAAGTGACCAGCCGTAGATTTCCCCAAACTCGTCCTAATTTAGGATTAATCTAAGGACTTAGGACGAGTTAAATTCTGTATCCGAAGATGTTAAGACGAGTAACTCGTCTTAACTCGAGATAGGATTAATCCTAGCGTGTCGTGAATAAGCTTTAGTGCTTTCGTTTTTAAGCCAACAGGGTGATTAATTTGAGTCAGAGGATTCTGGTTTTACCTATAGGTTCCAAGCAGCATCCTTGGTTGCAGCACTTCATACGTCCCCTGCACTGAGAATCACTTGTGCATTCCCCACAGGAGTGAACATAAGGCACCATGTCTTGTGTTGGGCAGGTTCCTGGTTTCATCATCATAGCTGAAAGTATAGCACAAAATCAATCATCATTAAGCATCGTAATCACCATAATCATGATCTTCCTTTACTGTGGAGAAACCTCCTCAGAGAACAGTAAACAAATATTGAGTGGCTCAGAGTGGAATGGGAGGAATATTATCGCGAGGTAAAATTTGGACTGTTCCATTTCACGAGGCGAAGCCGAGTGAAATGGAACAGTCCAAATTTTACAAAGGGATAAAATATTCCTTCCATTCCAAGAATTAAAGCCACTCAATATTTGTTTTATATAACTGACATATAGATCCTTGTCATTTGATGTATTTTAAAAGTATAAAATTATGAAAAATCACACAAATTACCAACAACCAAAAATCATATAGCGCCGCGTAGTGGCAACAATGCACAAATCGGATCACAACCTTTTGCACAGGTGTTCGTTTGTTTTAGCAGTGGCGTGGCGGCGCTGTACTGCTCAAAAACATTGGGAACAAGGATGATCCTAACTGTTGAATGGGAAATTCTATTCCCCATGGGCGAATAGGTCTTTTTGATCGCAGGTGCGGATGGGAGTAATAGTGAATGTCACGTGAAGTGTAAGTTCCACCAGTCAAATGATAAGGATCTGTATGTCAGTTATATAAATGAGACTACCGGTATATGCACTGACGTTGTCCAGCCGCCATCTTAGAGGTAAAACGATGATGAAACAATAGAAATGCAAAGATTTGTACGCACAGGGCAAAGGATTGGCCAAAGAAAAAACCTTTAGACGTTGAGGCAAGGGCACCCTACTGAAATTACATCCTGTGCATAATAAGGTCTTTACTCGCACAGTGGTTGAAGTGCAAGTAAGTTTTAAGTGCAGCCGTACCATACCGGACAAAACCACTAACTCATACAAAGCTTCAAGCTTCCAGGAGATTTTTGCAATATTTTACAGGGAAAACCAAATTGTCACTGTTTCAATGTACAAATGCATGCTTTAGTAAATGAGTAAAGCTGTATGGATATTTCTCCAGAAAAAAAGATAAACCTTCTGTCCTAGATTCTGGCTCCCGGCAGGTATGTCCACATCCGTTGCTGCAGCATTTCTTGTTTCCCATACACTGGGTGTCATTCATGCATTCTTCAACACATACCCCTCCTGTGCCAGGTTGGACCATGGGGCACATTCCTGGTTTCACTGTAAAAGAAAACAAAAAACCTGTTCAGCATGTTCAGTATGACAACTTCCAAACCATGATAAGATGAAAGATGGCACATCATCACTTTAGTTATCACAATACAGAAAAAGTATATAAATCTAATAGAAAGTCGAAAAATTCCTTTTTTTTGTTGCACATTGCGAATATTTCTTTTGCTATAACCCCGATGACAATACCAAAATTAAAGACATTTTGTGAAGAAGCTTTTGTGAGATTTGTCTTACTTGGCAAACTTGGTTCCCGACAGGTATGTCCACATCCGTTGCTACAGCATTTCTTGTTTCCCATACACTGGGTATCATTCCTGCATTCTTCAACACATATCCCTCCTGTGCCAGGTTGGACCATGGGGCACACTCCAGGCTTCACTGTAAATAAATGAAACATCCATCGATCAAAATTACACGCACTTCCTTTGCACGATAAGGCAGTAGTCAAAGTCCCTGAAATTACACAAATTTTCAGGTTTATCTCTTTAAAAGAAATCACTTCCAGAGAGCCATTGGTCATGTTGGTTGAAGCTCATACACCTTGTTTTCAAAAATAGTTCATGGCCTGAAGTTACGGTCCTGGCAGAGTCTTCCTTTTGGGCTTTAAAAAAAGAACTGCTAGGGTAAAAACATCATGCCATTAACTTTTCTGTTTTGCATTTATACCATAGGACCTTTTGGATGATAAGCAGTTTGCAACAGATAATTATATAATTTCATTCATAAATACCTCAGACAGTTTCGCTATTCCTATTGGTGGAGAGCGCGTCACGTGGGTGTGTATAAACCTTTGTTTATGACCAGTAAAAAGTGTTGAAACATGGGCGTGACACGCGATCTTGCACCTGTGCTTATAAGACAGTTTCTTCATTCCTATTGATCGAGAGCAACGGCCGGGAGAGTTGTGCCACATCACGCAACACGCGCGACGCGCACAGCATTCCCTTATAAGGAGTTGTTTACCCGAGGGCGGCGGAGGGCCTTACCATTTCATAGCTGGAGGGGTGTTGTGTTGAAAGAAATCATTGAACAATTATAATTTTTGCATTTATTTTACTTTTTGACCAAAAAGTGTTGATGTTTTTTGACCGAAAAGGTATTTATGAATGGGTATCAAAGTGTGTTGAATCGGTTTTCAACTAGTGGTTTAAACCCGCCGAGGCCTGGTTCTTGAAAATTTACCTCGACTTCGTCTCGGTAAAATTATCAAGAACCAGGCCTCGTTGGGATTAGATCACTAGTTGAAAACCTCTTCACCACACATTGATTCCCTTATTTAAAACCTGGTTTCATTTATTTATTTGTTGCTATTACAATCACTGTTTTCTCTGAAAGAAACAAGATCGTACTAAATGGTATTATCCCTTGGGCTGTTTGATACCCAGACATGTATCAATCTTAAAGCCATTGGACATTTTCGGTAAACAGTATTGTCAAAGTCCCACACTTCGTGTATCACAACTTATATATAAAATAACAAACCTATGAAAATTTAGGCTCAATCGGTCATTGGAGTCGGGAGAAGCTAACGGGAAAACCCACCCTTGTTTCCGCACGTTTCGCCGTGTCTTAACAATTAATGTTTAAAATAAATCCGTAATTCTCGATATCGAGTATTGATATTATTTTAATGTTTTCTCAAAAAGTAAAGCATTTCATGGAATAATATTTCATGAGAAGTCTTTCACCATTACCTTCTGTAAACCCTGTAAGTTATTTGTAAATCTGTGAACTTTCAAATATTTTTCTGTTCCGAAAGTGTTCTTAATTGCTGAGAAGAGTTTGATGTCACAATACAAATCAGTTTCATAATCCCTTTCCACTTGTCTTTCAGTCACACCAGACAATAATGTGCAACAGCCTACTGACTTTGACTTCGTCTCTGTACAACATGATACACATTTCGGAATATACTTATCAAGAATAATGTATATTAACTTTTGGTTTTACCCATATTACACAGATGTGTGTTAGCACTGTATACTCAGTACTTACCCCGAGCTCTGTGAAAAACATCACAGGCATATACATGTACATGTAGTGCTAACACAAATCGGTGTATATGGGTAAAACCAAATACTAGTATTCTTTATCCCAAGGCAAATATCCAGCTATTAAAGAATAACGTAAAATACAATTTGTTATTTTAACCAATAGCAACAACACTTTTGCCAACTTTCATCTGAAAACTGAGCTTTGAAAAATATGATAAAATAATTGGAAACATTCACAAACTTAATTCTATAAATGCCGCCAAGGTCAAAAATATGTACAAATTATTTTATGCATTCCGAGAGTGCCATTATTGTACATATACAATCTATTTTATGTTTCTCAAAAGTCTCATCAATCGTACATGTACGACCCATAAACATACATGTTATCACCAGAGTGTATTATAACTCAAGAAATTCTTTTTACTTTTGGATGTACCATTGCAACACAAATCAGCCAGATACATTTTGTTTGGCGAGAAAGACTTTTTTTTTCTTTTTCGGAAACATTTTGAACAACCTCGAAAAGCTGGACACTTTAGGTTCAAAACGCAAAAACAGATGGCGCTGAGAGCGTTAAGTGGGCTCAAGTAGGAGTATTGTCTTACATGGCATTGGATCCCGGCAGGTATGTCCACATCCATTGCTGCAGCATTTCTTGTTTCCCATACACTGGGTGTCATTCCTGCATTCTTCAACACATATTCCTATTGAGCCTGGAGGGACCATGGGGCACATTCCTGGTTTCTCTGTAACCGAAAAAAAACAAAAACGTTTTCAGTTGCAAAACCATGGTAATGTATTCAAATGATAATAGACCTTATGCATTGACGTCATCAAGCCGCCATCTTACAGGAAAAACGGTGACGAAACAATCGAGACGCACAGATTTGTACGCGCGGCGCACACTATTGGCCAATGAACAACCTCCTTTTGACCTCTAGGTGAGGGCGCCCTACTGAAATGACGCCATGTGCATAAGGTCTTTTCTTGTCTTAAAAATCCTTTAAAAAAAAAACTGTTATAAAAAGTGTTTAGTTCATGTCTAAATTTAAATTAATCCCCAAAAAACTTTTGCTGGTGCAAAACTTTACAAAACATCAAATTAAAACGCTTTTGCGAAGAAGCTTTTGTGAGATTTTTCTTACTTGGCAAACTTGGTTCCCGGCAGGTATGTCCACATCCGTTGCTGCAGCATTTCTTGATTCCCATACACTGGGTGTCATCCATGCATTCTTCAACACATATCCCTCCTGTGCCAGGTTGGATCATGGGACACACTCCAGGCTTCACTGTAATTAAATCAAGGGTCCATTGATCATTACTGTTCATAATTTGTTTTTAAATGCACACACTTTTTTTCCAAAATCAAACAGCAGTTAAAAGCCCCTCGGTCAGTATTAAAAACAAAAGACATTTCAAAAACTTTTTGGAGCTTCCAGTGCTTTTTGTTTAAATGCTTAATGAAGCCATCAAATCAAAAAAATACTAATCTGCTTATTGAAGTCGATATGATACTGCCAGCAGGCAGAGTTGGTGTAAGCCACATTTGTATCCCAAAAAGACAGAGGTCTGGAATTGGGAATTACACAATAAGCACCAGAAACAGGGCCTGCGTATAAGAAACCCCTCTCCCTCTTTGTGAGGGAGAAACAACGACACATCCACATGAACAAACAAGTCAGCTGTCCAACTGATGAATGCAAACAGTTTTTCCAGGCACAAGAATGTTAGTCTTGAGCAAGTTGGGAAACTGTTTTGGTGCGTACAATATACTTTATTTTACATGAAGCAGCTATAAAGTCATTGAATAAATTTTCAGGTTAATATTCTTTTAAACTCTGATGACGACATAAAAATAAAGACATTTTGCAAAGAAGCTTTTGTGAGATTTGTCTTACTTGGCAAACTTGGTTCCCGGCAGGTATGTCCACATCCGTTGCTGCAGCATTTCTTGATTCCTTCACATTGAGTGTCATCCATGCATTCTTCAACACATATCCCTGCTGTGCCAGGTGGGATCATGGGGCACATTCCTTGTTTCACTGCGGAAATAAAAAGTTTGAATTAAACTGTAATGAAAAGTAGTTAACATTGGGGCTGTAGTGTATCTTAGCTGCGAGGGTCTACAGCATTGAGCTCAATTTCTGATGCACAGTCAACAGGAGGTTCAATTCCCGGTCATGTGGAAGTGCAGTGAATGAGCTGTGAAGAGCACTGATTGTAAACTCTGGTGTTTCTGATCAGCAGAGTGTGGGCTTGAGTCTCGGTCGTGACATTTGTGTCCTTAAGCAAGACACTTAAAACCATTGCGTCTTCCTTCGGATGAGCCGTAAAGCCGTTGCATACTCCTAAGGCGTTGAGGTGGTTTCATGAAATTGTTAAGGCCCAATGAACAGGACAAGTAATGGTGTAAAGCGTTGCATACACTGTATTAAAAATGGCCTAATTTACTGTTAGTAGCTAAGTTAACCTTGCTATCAACAACAAAAATGTATAGTTTTAATTTTCATTTGTTGAGTCTTTTTAAGATTCCTTTTTTACTTATGCCAGATAAATGTTTATATAATGAGCTCATGGGAGTGTTTTCTCTTACATGGCATTGGATCCCGGCAGGTATGTCCACATCCGTTGCTGCAGCATTTCTTGATTCCTTCACATTGAGTATCATTCATGCATTCTTCAACACAAATCGCTGCTGTGCCAGGTGGAATTATGGGGCACATTCCTGGTTTCACTTTGGAAATAAAAAGTTTGAATTAAACTGTGATGAAAAAGAAATAACATGGGGCTGTAGTGTATCGTGGCTGCGAGGGTCTACAGCATTGAACTCGATTTCTGATGCTCAGTCAACATTATTGGGGTTCAAATCTGGGTCATGTGGAAGTGTCGTGACCGAGCGTTTAAGAGCACTGATTTTAAACTCTGATGTTTCTGATCATCAGAGTGTGGGTTCGAGTTCCGGTCATGACATTTGTGTCTTTAAGCAAGACACTTAACCACTGCGTCATCCTGCAGATGGGACACATGGGTGGCCTAGTTGGCTTTTGCATATAGGGCTCGTCTCTCATTTTAGGATTCCTTTTTTACTAGTGCCAAATAAATGTTTACAAAATAACCTTGTGGGAGAGTTTTCTCTTACATGGCATTGGATCCCGGCAGGTATGTCCACATCCGTTGCTGCAGCATTTCTTGTTTCCAATACACTGGGTGTCATTCCTGCATTCTTCAACACATATTCCTGCTGTGCCAGGTGGGACCATGGGACACATTCCTGGTTTCACTGTAAAAGAAAAAATTAATTAAATTTTTATTCCAGGAAGACTTTTGTTTGCACATTGCATATGTTGCTTTCGCTAACCCTGATGACTACTTCAAATTAAAACACTTTTGCAAAGAAGCTTCTGTGAGATTTTGTCTTACTTGGCAAACTTGGTTCCCGGCAGGTATGTCCACATCCGTTGCTGCAGCATTTCTTGATTCCTTCACATTGAGTATCATTCATGCATTCTTCAACACATATCCCTGCTGTGCCAGGTGGGATCATGGGGCACATTCCTGGTTTCACTGTGGAAATAAAAAGTTAAAATTAAACTGTAATGAAGAGTTGTAACATTGTGGCTGTAGTGTATTTTGGCTGCGAGCGTCTACCACATTGAACCTAATTTCTGATGCTCAGTCAACATAAATGGGGTTCAAATCCCGGTTATGTGGAAGTGCAGTGAATGAGCTGTAAAGAGCACTGATTGTAAACTCTGGTGTTTCTGATCAGCAGAGTGTGGGTTCAAGTCGTGGTTGTGATATTTGTGTCCTTAAGCAAGACACTTAACCATTGCGTCATCCTTCGAATGGGAAGTAAAGCTGTTGCATACTACTAAGGAGTTGAGGTGGTTTCATGAAATTGTAAAGGCCCAATGAACAGGACAGGTAATGGTGTAAAGCGTTGGATACAATGTTTAAAATGCATAATTTGCTGTTATTACAGTTGTTTACAAGTAGTTAAGTTAACCTGGCTATCAACAACAAAACTGCATACTCCCAAGGAGTTGAAGTGGTTTCATGAAATTGTTAAGGCCCAATGCACAGGACAAGTAATGGTGTAAGGCGTTGGATACGATGTTTAAAATGCATAATTTGCTGTTATTTTTGTTATTTACAAGTAGTTAAAGCCTTTGGACCCTTTCGGTACAGAAAAAAAAAAAAAAAAGTTCACAGATTTACAAATAACTTACAGGGTTTACAGAAGGTAGTGGTGAAAGACTTCTCTTGAAATCTTATTCCATGAAATGCTTTACTTTTTGAGAAAACAGTAAAACAATATCAATTCTGGATAGCGAGAATTACGGATTTATTTTAAACACATGTCATAACACGGCGAAACGTGCGGATACAAGGGTGGGTTTTCTCGTTATTTTCTCCCGACTCCGATGACCGATTGAGCCTAAATTTTCACAGGTTTGTTATTTTATATAAAAGTTGTGATACACGAAGTGTGGGCCTTGGACAATACTGTTTACCGAAAGGGTCCAATGGCTTTAAGTTAACCTGGCTATCAACAACAAAACTGTTTACTTTAATTTTTCATTTGCTGAGTCATTTTAGGATATTTTTTACTTGTGCCAGATAAATGTTTATAAAATGAGCTCATGGGAGAGTTTTCTCTTACATGGCATTGGATCCCAGCAGGTATGTCCACATCCGTTGCTGCAGCATTTCTTGTTTCCCATACACTGGGTGTCATTCCTGCATTCTTCAACACATATTCCTGCTGTGCCAGGTTGGACCATGGGACACATTCCTGGTTTCACTGTAAAAGAAAAAAAGGTTAAAATTCTCATTCCAGGAAGACTTTTGTTTGCACATTGCATATGTTGCTTTTGCTAACCCTGATGACTACTTCAAGTTAAAACACTTTTGCGAAGAAGCTTCTCTGAGATATTGTCTTACTTGGCAAACTTGGTTCCCGGCAGGTATGTCCACATCCGTTGCTGCAGCATTTCTTCATTCCTTCACATTGAGTATCATTCATACATTCTTCAACACATATTCCTGCTGTGCCAGGTGGGATCATGGGGCACATTCCTGGTTTCACTGTAAACAAACAATAGTTGTTGGTAAAACAATTTCAAAACCATGGTGAGATGTCTACAAACAATGTTTGGCATATCATTAATCACTTCACAGTCACAAAATTGAAGATTTCACAATTAGGAGTAGCTCTTCTTAAACTTCTGGTTACTCACTTCTATATTATTTATAAGCCCTGTTGGAGTAAAGTTTAAATGTCTCCATTAACAAAACAATACCAATCTACAAATAAATTGCAATAAACTGAAGAAGGACTTCTCTGTTTCATATTGCAAGTATTGCTGTTGCTAACGCTGATGACAACTTTAAAATATAAGCCTTCTTGTGAAGAAGCTTTTGTGAGATTTGTCTTACTTGGCAAACTTGATTCTTTCTTTTTTTTTTTTACTTCTGCCAGATAAATGTTTATAAAATGAGCTCATGGGAGAGTTTTCTCTTACATGGCATTGGATCCCGGCAGGTATGTCCACATCCGTTGCTGCAGCATTTCTTGTTTCCCATACACTGGGTGTCATTCCTGCATTCTTCAACACATATTCCTGCTGTGCCAGGTGGGACCATGGGACACATTCCTGGTTTCACTGTAAAAGAAAAAATTAATTAAATTTTTATTCCAGGAAGACTTTTGTTTGCACATTGCATATGTTGCTTTTGCTAACCCTGATGACTACTTCAAATTAAAACACTTTTGCAAAGAAGCTTCTGTGAGATTTTGTCTTACTTGGCAAACTTGGTTCCCGGCAGGTATGTCCACATCCGTTGCTGCAGCATTTCTTGATTCCTTCACATTGAGTATCATTCATGCATTCTTCAACACATATTCCTGCTGTGCCAGGTGGGATCATGGGGCACATTCCTGGTTTCACTGTAAACAAACAATAGTTGTTGGTAAAACAATTTCAAAACCATGGTGAGATGTCTACAAACAATGTTTGGCATATCATTAATCACTTCACAGTCACAAAATTGAAGATTTCACAATTAGGAGTAGCTCTTCTTAAACTTCTGGTTACTCACTTCTATATTATTTATAAGCCCTGTTGGAGTAAAGTTTAAATGTCTCCATTAACAAAACAATACCAATCTACAAATAAATTGCAATAAACTGAAGAAGGACTTCTCTGTTTCATATTGCAAGTATTGCTGTTGCTAACCCTGATGACAACTTAAAAATATAAGCCTTCTTGTGAAGAAGCTTTTGTGAGATTTGTCTTACTTGGCAAACTTGATTCTTTCTTTTTTTTTTTTACTTGTGCCAGATAAATGTTTATAAAATGAGCTCATGGGAGAGTTTTCTCTTACATGGCATTGGATCCCGGCAGGTATGTCCACATCCGTTGCTGCAGCATTTCTTGTTTCCCATACACTGGGTGTCATTCCTGCATTCTTCAACACATATTCCTGCTGTGCCAGGTGGGACCATGGGACACATTCCTGGTTTCACTGTAAAAGAAAAAATTAATTAAATTTTTATTCCAGGAAGACTTTTGTTTGCACATTGCATATGTTGCTTTTGCTAACCCTGATGACTACTTCAAATTAAAACACTTTTGCAAAGAAGCTTCTGTGAGATTTTGTCTTACTTGGCAAACTTGGTTCCCGGCAGGTATGTCCACATCCGTTGCTGCAGCATTTCTTGATTCCTTCACATTGAGTATCATTCATGCATTCTTCAACACATATCCCTGCTGTGCCAGGTGGGATCATGGGGCACATTCCTGGTTTCACTGTGGAAATAAAAAGTTAAAATTAAACTGTAATGAAGAATTGTAACATTGTGGCTGTAGTGTATCTTGGCTGCGAGCGTCTTCAGCATTGAGCTCAATTTCTGATGCTCAGTCAACATAATGGAGGTTCAATTCCCGGTTATGTGGAAGTGCAGTGAATGAGCTGTTAAGAGCACTGATTGTAAACTCTGGTGTTTCTGATCAGCAGAGTGTGGGCTTGAGTCTCGGTCGTGACATTTGTGTCCTTAAGCAAGACACTTAACCATTGCATAATCCTTCGAATGGGAAGTAAAGCTGTTGCATACTACTAAGGAGTTGAGGTGGTTTCATGAAATTGTAAAGGCCCAATGAACAGGACAGGTAATGGTGTAAAGCGTTGGATACAATGTTTAAAATGCATAATTTGCTGTTATTACAGTTGTTTACAGGTAGTTAAGTTAACCTGGCTATCAACAACAAAACTGCATACTCCCAAGGAGTTGAAGTGGTTTCATGAAATTGTTAAGGCCCAATGCACAGGACAAGTAATGGTGTAAGGCGTTGTATACGATGTTTAAAATGCATAATTTGCTGTTATTTTTGTTATTTTCAAGTAGTTAAAGCCTTTGGACCCTTTCGGTACAGAAAAAAAAAAAAAAAGTTCACAGATTTACAAATAACTTACAGGGTTTACAGAAGGTAGTGGTGAAAGACTTCTCTTGAAATCTTATTCCATGAAATGCTTTACTTTTTGAGAAAACAGTAAAACAATATCAATTCTGGATAGCGAGAATTACGGATTTATTTTAAACACATGTCATAACACGGCGAAACGTGCGGATACAAGGGTGGGTTTTCTCGTTATTTTCTCCCGACTCCGATGACCGATTGAGCCTAAATTTTCACAGGTTTGTTATTTTATATAAAAGTTGTGATACACGAAGTGTGGGCCTTGGACAATACTGTTTACCGAAAGGGTCCAATGGCTTTAAGTTAACCTGGCTATCAACAACAAAACTGTTTACTTTAATCTTTCATTTGCTGAGTCATTTTAGGATATTTTTTACTTGTGCCAGATAAATGTTTATAAAATGAGCTCATGGGAGAGTTTTCTCTTACATGGCATTGGATCCCGGCAGGTATGTCCACATCCGTTGCTGCAGCATTTCTTGTTTCCCATACACTGGGTGTCATTCCTGCATTCTTCAACACATATTCCTGCTGTGCCAGGTGGGACCATGGGGCACATTCCTGGTTTCACTGTAAAAGAAAAAAAGGTTAAAATTCTCATTCCAGGAAGACTTTTGTTTGCACATTGCATATGTTGCTTTTGCTAACCCTGATGACTACTTCAAGTTAAAACACTTTTGCGAAGAAGCTTCTCTGAGATATTGTCTTACTTGGCAAACTTGGTTCCCGGCAGGTATGTCCACATCCGTTGCTGCAGCATTTCTTCATTCCTTCACATTGAGTATCATTCATGCATTCTTCAACACATATCCCTGCTGTGCCAGGTGGGATCATGGGGCACATTCCTGGTTTCACTGTAAACAAACAATAGTTGTTGGTAAAACAATTTCAAAACCATGGTGAGATGTCTACAAACAATGTTTGGCATATCATTAATCACTTCACAGTAACAAAATTGAAGATTTCACAATTAGGAGTAGCTCTTCTTAAACTTCTGGTTACTCACTTCTATATTATTTATAAGCCCTGTTGGAGTAAAGTTTAAATGTCTCCATTAACAAAACAATACCAATCTACAAATAAATTGCAATAAACTGAAGAAGAACTTCTCTGTTTCATATTGCAAGTATTGCTGTTGCTAACCCTGATGACAACTTTAAAATATAAGCCTTCTTGTGAAGAAGCTTTTGTGAGATTTGTCTTACTTGGCAAACTTGATTCTTTTTTTTCTTTTTTTTTCTTCTGCCAGATAAATGTTTATAAAATGAGCTCATGGGAGAGTTTTCTCTTACATGGCATTGGATCCCGGCAGGTATGTCCACATCCGTTGCTGCAGCATTTCTTGTTTCCCATACACTGGGTGTCATTCATGCATTCTTCAACACATATTCCTGCTGTGCCAGGTGGGACCATGGGACACATTCCTGGTTTCACTGTAAAAGAAAAAAAAGGTTAACATTTTCATTCCAGGAAGACTTTTGTTTACACATTGCATATGTTGCTGTTGCTAACCCTAATGACAACATCAAATATAAAAGCCTACTTGTTAAGAAAATTTTGTGAGATTTGTCTTACTTGGCAAACTTGATTCTTTTTTTTTTTTTTTTACTTGTGCCAGATAAATGTTTATAAAATGAGCTCATGGGAGAGTTTTCTCTTACATGGCATTGCATCCCGGCAGGTATGTCCACATCCGTTGCTGCAGCATTTCTTGTTTCCCATACACTGGGTGTCATTCATGCATTCTTCAACACATATTCCTGCTGTGCCAGGTTGGACCATGGGACACATTCCTTGTTTCACTGTAAAAAAAGAAAAACAACATTTTTTCAGATTTAGACTCTTTTGGCACATTCCAAATATTGCTGTTGGTAACCCTGATAAAGCACCAAGTTAAAATACATCTTGTGAAGAAGGTTTTGTTATATGCATTCTTCAACGCATATCCCTCCTGTGCCAGGTGGAATCATGGGGCACACTCCAGGCTTCACTAAAGTTAAATAACGCATCAATTTTGCATTACTGTACATAATTCTTTCAAAATTACAAAATAAAAAGTCTTGCTGTATGTACACTCACTTTAGCCAACTGACTTCAGAAACTAGAGGGAGCTCCCAAGTTTATTCAAGGCAATAAGAAGCATCTATCTCTAACCGTATTAAAAAACACCAACAGGTAAACAAACCATCCTACACTGTATGTCAGGTGTTAAAGGCAGTGGACACTATTGGTAATTGTCAAAGACTAGCCTTCACAGTTGGTGTATCTCAACATGTGCATAAAATAACAAACCTGTGAAAATTTGAGCTCAATCGGTCATCGAACTTGCGAGATAATAATGAAAGAAAACAACACCCCTGTCACACAAAGTTGTATGCGTTTAGATGGTTGATTTCGAGACCTCAAGTTCTAAATTGAGGTCTCAAAATCAAATTCGTGGAAAATTACTTCGTACTCGAAAACTTTGGCACTTTGGAGGAAGCTGTTTCTCACAATGTTTCATACCATCAACCTCTCCCATTACTTGTCACCAAGAAAGGTTTTATGCTAATAATTATTTTGAGTAATTACCAATAGTGGCCACTGCCTTATAAGTTAAACTATCAGGTCAATAATTTTTTCAAAGCCTGATAACACATACAAATAAAAGACATTTTGTGAAGAAGCTTTTGAAGGGATATGTCTTACTTAATGGCAAACTTGGTTCCCGGCAGGTATGTCCACATCCGTTGCTGCAGCATTTCTTGTTTCCCATACACTGGGTGTCATTCCTGCATTCTTCAACACATATTCCTATTGAGCCTGGAGGGACCATTGGACACATTCCTGGTTTCACTATGGGAGAAAGCAATCCTTTTTTTTCAAACAGTAACAGACAAAAAAATATTTGAAATAACAAGTCATGGGGGAACTACGCAAATCTATACAAACTACACATGGAGGTGGACATACAAGAAATTATCTTCACCTGTAAACAATCACTAAACCCAGTCAAAGAAGCACATCTTGAACACCCCCCCCCCTCTTTTAACTGAGCTTAAAGGCACTGTACACGTTTGGTAATATTACTCAAAATATGTATTAGCACAAAACCTTAATTGGTAACGAGCAACGGAGAGCTGTTGATAGTTTAAAACATTGTGAGAAACGGCTCCTTCTGAAGTAACAAGAGTTTTTAAGAAAGGTGTAATTTCTCACTAAATAATAAAAGACTTCTAGCCAGAAGCCTTTTCTTCCTATCTAAAAGGACACTATTTTGTACAACAAGGGTGTTTTTTCTTTCATCATTTCCTTGCAACTTCAATGACCATTTGAGTCCAAATTTTCCCGGGCTTTTTACTTCATGCATATGTTGGGATACACCAAGGTAGAATACTGGTCTTTAACAATTACCAAACGTGTTCAGTGCCTTTAAACTAATGAACTGACTTTGACATTAAGTCCTGCAGTTTACGTACCATTCATCACCATGTACGGGTCACGACAAACGTGTCCACATCCGTTGCTACAGCATTTCTTGTATCCATCACATTCTGTGTCATCTTTGCATTCTTCAGAGCATATTCCCAGCTCTCCAGGTGTGACCATTGGACACCTACCTGGCTTCTCTGAGGGTGAGAAAGGCAGAAGGAAAAAGGTTCTTTCAATTCGAAAAGAAAAATTTTGATTATTGATCTCAAGGCCTTTAGTATTAAGTATTTCAATGGTCATTCGATCTCATTTACAATGCTCAAAATTAATATAATTATTATTACTATACATGGTTTTTAAAATTCTAACTTGCTACCACAGGCAATCGAATTAAGAAAAACATACTTAATCAAATGATTTTGAAATGGTAAAAAATGGCAAATCCAACTCAGAACAAGAGACTAATATTAAAGATGAACACATGACTCTAGCATCAAATACTGCAGTTTACGTACCACCCATCACCTCGAATGGGTCTCGACAAACATGTCCACATCCGTTGCTACAGCATTTCTTGTATCCACCACATTCCATGTCATCGTTACACTCTTCAAAACATATTCCCAGCTCTCCAGGTGTGACCATAGGACACCTACCTGGCTTCTCTGAGGGTGAGAAAGGCAGAAGGAAAAAGGTTCTTTCAATTCGAAAAGAGGAACCCTTGTCCAACAACAATACAACTATGGAAAATGTGCAATTAAAACTTCCTCTATTAAAGTATGAAACCATACTCAATCAGAAGTTAAACAAACAGTAGACACAATAACAAAAGTAAATACCTATTCCAACCTACCAAGCTACAAAGACACTGATTTATTGCGTCTCAAGACAAGAAAGATAATTATTGATGGAAATCTATGTGGCTCATAACTTGTACACAAAATTCAAATAAAATTACTTTTTGAGTGCACTGTTTAGAACATTAAAATCTTGGCAGTAGTTATTTCCTATTCCAATAAAATATAACAGACACTGGACACTTTGGTAATTGTGAAAGACCAGTCTTCCCACTTGGTGTATCTCAACATATGCATAAAATAACAAACCTGTGAAAATTTGAGCTCAATTGATCGTCAAAGTTGCGAGATAATAATGAAAGAAAAACACTCTTATCACACAAAGTTGTGTGCTTTTAAATGCATGATTTTGAGACCTCAAAATCTAATTCTGATGTTTTGAAATCAAATTTGTGGATTTCTCCAAAACTACGTCACTTCAGAGGGAGCCGTTTCTCAGAATGTTTTATACTATCAACAGCTCCGCATTACTTGTTACCAAGTAAGGTTTTATGCTAAAAAAATTTTTTTTGAGAAATACCAACAGTGTCCACTACTGCCTTGAATACTACTGGATTGAAAATTTAGTCATGTCCTATTGACTTTGACAGTATTTCAGACTCCATAACTTCTCTTGTGGATGGCTCTGGTAAAAGGTTAGTAAACTTTTCAGATTGAAACTAATCACTTCTGTTTTTTCTTTACTTTTGTTAATCTTGAATTTTTAGGTTGCTCCCACTGTACCTTTTTTACACTTGACAAGACGAGCTCTGATGTCAAAGAATTCCACCGGGCAGTCCAGGGGTTTGTTGGGGTCCATACAGGGTGAAGGGAGACACTTGGCCCCTGGGTTGGCTGGACACACAGCTCCCTCGCAAGGATCCATTCCCATTCCCATAAAAGTATCCTTAATTAAACCACGCGGACATGAGACGGCTATAAAAGAATGACAAACTCAAACTGTTACCAAATCTTAAAGTTCTATTGTCAGTCACCAGAAGATTGTGAACAAGATTGTACAGAGCCACATTTTATGGCTCTGCTTACCTCCAAATTCTGCTCTTGTGATCACCATTTTTCACATACATGTCAGGGCAAGTGCTGAATTTCTGCGCTAGCTGGGTATGCCAGGAATACATAGTAAAACACTTTATGTTCAGATGATATACCTTCAAACTTTTCAATTTTGTTTTGTTTTCTCTGCAAAATGTGAAACTTTACTTTAAACAAAACTAAATTTGACAAATTTGTTTCAGAAAGTGGATTTGTTTAAAGTTGCTGAAGATTGCTGAAGTTGCTGAAGATACCTTCACCACTCTGGCAGTCAACATGGTCCCCCTCAGCATTCACAAACAGGGCATGGCAATTCCCGCAGTAAACTGGAACGCAGCGAGCTGTAGGGTCGGCTGGACACTCCGCCATATCACACGGGTTTACAAAACATGCAACATTTGGCATATCAGCAGGGCATTGCAGCACTGGTGAAAAAACAAACAAATTAACTTAAACTGAAGGCAAACTGAAGGAACACCTTTGGTATCTGTCAAAGACCAGTGTTCTCACCAGTATATCTCAACAAATAAATAAAATAACAAATCTGTGAAAGTTTGGACTCCATGGGTCATCAAAGTTACTAGCGAATAATGAAAAAAACGTAACAATGTTTTTTTAATGAGAAAACACATCACAAGGCAGGACAGCCGCTTGATTTGGGCTGTCGACCAACATCAACTGCCACTAGCGGCACTCTGCCGCCTTTTCACTGGGGCTGAAACAGGTTTTTACCCCTTCCACAGTCCTTAAAGATGAAGGCACGGTTATGAGCCTAGCTGTTAGAGCAATAATGAGCTTTTCCTTCTTACCTTCGCCTGTTGTGCAATCGAGATGAGCGCCCCCAACGCCTACAAACACGGCATGACATCCTCCGCAGTGATCTACTAAACATCTTGCATTTGGATAGAAATCGCAGGTTGCTTGTGGTGAGCAGACATCCTCATAGGAGCAGTTTGCAAATGGCAGACCGACAGGACAGCCTGAACCTACAAGAAGAACATTCCTCATCAAAGTCAGCATTTTATAACCTTCTATATACTTGTTTTTTTCTATTTTGTTTTAAAGGCACTGGACACTTTCAGTTATTGGCAAAAAACAATCTCCTCACTTTGTGTATCTCAATATATGCATAAAATGACAAACCTGTGAAAATTTGAAATAAATTGGTTGTTGGAAGTTCCAAGAGAATAATGTAAGAAAAAAACCCCTTGTCGCACAAGTTGTGTGCTTTCAGATGCTTGAATTCGAGACCTCAGCTTAGGTCTCAAATTCAACTCAAATATCTTAGTGAGGAATTATTGTAACATTGTAACTAAACTGAGGCTGGACGAAATAATAGTCTGGTGCCTTGTTTGCGCAATGAATGTTAGTATTCATTACTGTTATGGAAACAGGGAACATGACCAAGATGGTGACAGCGTGATAAAGGACTAACCATTAAAACTTGGTATCAATGCTCTAAACCACTCGGCCATGAAAACCTTACCTGGATCACAGTTTACACGATCACCCGAAACGCTGTAGAACTCAAAGGGAGGCATCATGGGTACGTCTAATTTGACACAAGTAGCAGCAACACACTTTGCCCTGGGATCTGATGGGCAGGTAGCATCAGCGCAGGGGTCCATGCCTGCCGGTATGTACTCCTGAAAACCATTAGGGCATTTCTTGGCTATCAAAAAAGAAAAAATGTACAGTTGAGTGAGTTACCTTTTAACTTATTCACATCTTAGATACTATATAAATATACATGTATATGAGTGCATCGCGTTTTCATCTTAAATTATCAGTGGGTGAAATCTGGAATGATCCATTAAACAAGGTGAAGTCGAGTGTAGGCGAGCATTTCAATCAACCTAGCTTTTTGAGGATCAAATTAAAGACACTGGACACTATTGATAATTTTCAAAGACCAGTCTTCTCACTTGGTGTATCTAAAAAATATGCATAAAATAACAAACCTGTGAAAATTTGAGCTTGATTTGTCATTGGAGTTGCGAGATAATAATAAATGAGAAAAAAAAACCTTGTCACACAAAGTTGTGTGCTTTCAGATGCTTAATTTCAAGACCTCACATTCTAAACTTGAGGTCTCGAAATCAAATTCGAGGAAAACTACTTCTTTCTCGAAAACTACGTCACTTCAGAGGGAGCTGTTTTTCACAAAGTTTTATACTATCAACCTCTCCCCATTACTCGTTACCAAGTAAGGTTGTATGCTGATAATTTTTTTGAGTAATTACCAATAGTGTCCACTGCCTTTAAAAGAGTACTTAAATTGAATCAAAAAATCAATGTACAGTGTAGCAGAATATATATAGCAAGACTAGAGTTTCCAAAAGAACAAAATCACATGGTGTTACCGCAAACCAAATGTCTATATAGTTAAGAACATTATTAAGTATCTGTACCTTCACCACTCTGGCAGTCAACATGGAGCCCCTGAGCGTTCACAAACAGTGCATGGCAACCCCCACAACGAATTGGAATACAGCGAGCCATAGGGTCGGCTGAACACTCAACATCACACGGGTTAACAAGACAAGTTGCCTCCATAATGCCAGGGGGGCATTCCACCACTAAAAACAATCATGAGTAAATGTATACAATTTTATGTTCTTCTTTATAAACAAATGTGACATAAATTGTTAATAAATACCCACATTTTTCTCGCAGAGTGATAGAGGTGAATCTGTTGATCACTATCATAACTTTTTTCAAGTCATGGGGCTGTGAAATGTTCCATATAATCAACTAGTAGTAGTGGCGTGCCGTGGCCGAGCGGATAAGAGCACCCAAATCAAGCCCTTATGTTTCTGATCAGCAGAGTGTGGGTTCAAGTCCAGGTTGTGAAATTTTTGGCAAGACACTTCTGTCGAAACACTTCCGTTATTGGATTGGACATAAAGCCTTAGGTCCTGTGTGTTGTGAATGCAAGCATGAAGAACCTAGTTTTTATTTTATTTATTTTGTGCAAGTCGCCAGACACACAAGCATGACAAGGCCTGAAGGCCACTTCAAGGTGTGGGCTACAATTATTTTTTCCAGGGGCTGTTTTGCCACCTACTCCTAGGACCGAAACAGAGTTACCCCTTTTACAGTCCATATACAGATGTAGGCTTGGGTATCATCAGTCCGAAGCCTGGCCAGTAGAGCAGAAAGCACTACCTTTCCAATTTTACGTAGCAAGTGTCACGACCGGGATTCGAACCCACACTCTGCTGATCAAACACCAGAGCTGGAATATTATGGTATCTACCTTGTTTAAGGCCCCTTGAGCATACCTTTGGATGGATATAAAAATCACAGCTATATTACACGGATGGGATTCGGACCCATGACCTTAACAATTCATGAGCTGTCTTACCAACCAGACCATTGAGCTTCCTAGGTAGCTAGAGGCAGTTCCAATCCTTTATTTTAGCAGCAGTAGTGCAACGATTTATAGCTTTTAAAAACACATTCTATTCATGATGACATTTACCTTCTCCTGAGGTACAATTCAAACGCATTCCTTGAACTCCCACATACACCGGGTTGCATCCTCCGCAGTGGTCCACTACACATCTCGCAACTGAGAAGAATGGGCAGAACGCTGGGGAGCAGACTTCCTCATAGGAGCAGTTCATAAAAGGACGAGCTAGAGGGCAGGAGTTTGGCAGCATGGAGTCTGCAATGGTGATAAGACATGAACCGAATAACAGTTTATTTCGTTTAGATAATCTTCCCACCAAGGGAATTTGGTAAACTCCCACGAGGGATATATAAACACCAAGCTGCCAACCTCTCTCATACAAACATTGGTTTAACGTCTATCATTATGAATTACGCTAATTAAGAAATTGTTATTCAGTAACTAGAAGACAATATTTATTCTAGTCATTGTGAAATCAGCGGTTAGCTGGGGATTCGAACTATCAACCTTGCGATTGCAAGTCCTGCAGTCTAACCACTTGACCACAGTGACAGGGGGGGGGGGGGCCTTTATTGTGAAATTGTGCTTTTCTTGGCGTTATACCTCAATATCAACAAAGGACATGATACAAAATTTACATAATTGAAAGAACAAACTTAGGTCAGAAGGTAAATTAAAAAGGAATGATAGGAGTACATGAATAATGCCAGAATATCAAATCCCCAAAATCTCTTCTTATGTCGTCACATTTTCTTTCAGTATCATTATCATTGGTCATGCTTCGTCTTTGCTTGTTTTGTAATACTATAAATTTGTCTTACTGATTTCAAGCTTTTCTTGATGTGAGTATTGATGTTTCTTTAAACTGATTTAAACTAATTAGTGGTCCTTAAGACTTCTTTGTTGCAGGGGTGAGAGTCATTACTAACGTAAAAAGTCTGAAACTTGGATACAAAGTCAAAGGTATGTTGAAATGATGCCATTTCTACCTTTTGGTATCCCTGGGGTTATAGATTCCATTGAGCTTTTGGAAACAGTATCCAAAGCACTAGAGAAGTAGACCAATGAGCAGGATTTCTTTATTTGTGGAAAAAAAATATTGTCTGATTTTCTTCACCGACTGAATGACATAAAAATCTAATTCAGCCAAAAGTCTGAACAATCTCATCCCTGTTGTTGTGATGTTCTCTTGTCATTTTATATTCTGGTTTATTTATTCACTGCACTGGCGGCCAAGCAGGCCGAAAGAGTACATTTACAAGAAAAAATAGTTCATATATGAAATAAAAAATATATTTAAAAAATGTTGTTGTTTTATAATTGATTGCAAGAAAAGAAAAGAAAAAAAAAAGAATTTTTTTAAAAAGTTTGATTGAACCGACAATGGCGGTCAGGCAGCCCAAAAAGAACTAACAGGAAAACAACCATTTTTACCTCTTGGTTCAGCACAGCATCCTCCAGCGCAGCATTTCATGGCTCCTGGACACTCATTATCCTCAATGCAATCATCACACATCTCATGATCAGAGGAACCTCCGTCAGACATTGGGCAGTACCCAAGTCTCGGAGTTGCTATGGATTTGGCAAAAATTAGATTTTCAAAAATACCGACTTATTGCGAGCTCATAAAGCCTCTGGCAGCAATGTGTAGACTGAAGTCAAACACAACTGACGATTCACTACTTCAGCGAAATGTCTCTACATAGCCAAGCAAGTGTTCTTTTTTTATAAAGTCATTCTTAAAACCAAGTTTTCAAAGGAAAACATAGCACCCTACGCATGTAATGAAAGTAAAGATTTTGAATTAAAATTACGCTCTACATGTACGTGAATACTCACAATTTAGCACACACGACACTGTGCAGAAAATTTAAAATAGGCTATGTAATTCCAAACTAGACTAGCTTATGAAATTCAAATCTGACATTCAAAGTAACAGTCAAAGGCAAGGTAGTGAATAGCCTTAATATTAAATCCACCAATAAAATTTCTGTTAACAAATCAACAGATGCCAATGTTTACAACGTCTTTTTGGGGGGTTTCTTATTTAATTATATTAGTTTGGCTTTGAGTTTCGTATATCATGTTGGCTTCCTGGTATCTTGCCCGGCCCTTGAACTCTGTGTACCTGATTCGAATCCAGCCTCGGACTGCTGGGAGCCTAACAAGTGATTTGGTTTTCAGTCTGGTTCTGACTTAACCTGGGTTTCCCTATCCACGGTTTTTTTCGCCCACATCTAAAACAAAACTTTTTCATTATCTTTTCTCAACGTGAGAAGTAATGTTCGCCCACATCTAAAACAAAACTTTTTCATTATCTATTCTCAACGTGAGAAGTAATGTAGTTTTCAAGAAAGAAGAAATTTTCCACAAATTTGATTTTGAGTCCTCAGATTTTAGAATTTGAGGTCTCGAAATCAAGCATCGGAAAGCACACTTGTGTGACAGGGGTATTTTTTCTCATTTATTATTATCTCGCAACTTCGACGACCGATTGAGCTAAAATTTTCACAGGTTTGTTATTTTATGCATATGTTGAGGACACCAACTGTGTGAAGGATAGTCTTCGACAATTACCAATAGTGTCCAGTGTCTTTAAAAAAAATTAATATTAAAGGAACACGTTGCGTTGGATCGGTCGACTTGTTCTTTGAAAAGCGTTTGTAACTGTTTTTTATAAAATACATATGGGTAGACAGATAATGTAAAAGTAGAATACAATGACCCACACAAACATGCCTCGAAATTGCACGGCTTTCCTTTTACATCGTAGACTAACACAGTCGACCATGACTCCCATAAATGGCCGACCGTGTTAGTTCGCACAGTAAAAGAAAAAATCATTGTATTCTACTTTTAAAACATCTTTCCAACCATATGCATTTTATAAAAAACGGTTACAAACGCTTTTTATAGACCAACTCGTCCAATCCAAGGCAACGTGTTCCTTTAATATTTAAAAAATATTAATAGATTGAAATAAACAAACAAACAGCTTACTTGTTTCACAGTTATCGCCCTCGTATCCAACCATGCAGAGGCAAAAATAACCATCTTGCTCGTTCTGTCCCTCAAAGCAGATTCCGTCATGTAAGCAGGGGTTGTGTTTTGCACAGTCAACTAGTGGGGAAAGTTATACAAAGAGAAAGACACACTCAACACCAGGTGGAAATGAAAGCCTTAGGTGGAACGATTCTTAGACAAGGGCCCAATTTCGTGGCTCTGCTTACCAGAGAATTCTGCGCTTATGGTCCATAGAATCATGAACAGGGCTCTGTAAGCGTAGAAGTCGCGGTAAGCACAACCGTGTAGAGCTAGTTATACAGATAATAAGCAGACATTTTGTGCTTAGTAAAGATAAGCAGGATACCAGTCACAAATTGTACTGTTGACAACACCATGTTGGTGAAGAGAAGCAATTATAGTAAAGTATCCACCACAGAAAACAAACCAAGTGTAATTGATCAGGCATGGAGTTACACAGAACCATGGAGGCCACGGCTTCTGTTGCCATGGTCTTGGCTTTTTTGGTGCCCCTTCAAATGTTTATCATAGATGTTCAGGTTTTTTTTCGACACATGCCCTTTGCGAAATAAAGATGGACTTGCCACTTCAAAGAAGAAATTCCATCCCTGAATGATGGACAATAAGATTGTCAAAAGGATGAAAAAATATATTGTAAGAATTGGCAGGGAAAAAGTTTTATCAAGTATATAAATATAAGCATTTCAGAGACAGGAATTCCAACTGTAATATTATGACTGGAAGTCAAAGTGCCAGTGTATAGAAGGAGGGTAGGGGTCAATGCCCCTTATTTTTGACCGCGCGAGGGCGCTATAAATAGTATTTTGATCACTTCCGGGGGTACACGCGATTCGCCCTGCACAAATTAATAGGCGTTCTGTCACTTTTGTTGCGCCGTAGTTTCAATTTGCTTTAGAGGTGGATTATAACGGCTCCTTTAAAAGTCTTATTGTCTGTGATGGATTAGATGTCTGTGGTTATAATGTGTTCCAATCTTTAAAAACTGTTTTGCGTATGAATGAATATACCCCCGGAAGTGATTGAGAGCGCCCTCACGCGGTCAAAAATATGGCCCATTGTGTTACTTTTAAACAGACAAAAATGTTTGACAAATTAATTGGATTTTAATTTTTTAATCGTACATTCTTCAGAGCAGTTGACCCGATTGTCTTGGTCATCGTAAAACTCCGCAAAGCAACCTCCGCAGTAATTGGAACGACATTCTGCCATCGGATAGGGTAGGCATTCTTCAAAATGGCATGGGTTAGCAAAACACATCACTTCCTCAATCCCCTCAGGACAATCTGAAACCAAAAAGGAGTAGTAGGAATTAAAATACAGATATGTTTAAAGGCACTGGACACCTTTGGTAATTGTCAAAGACCAGCCTTCTCACTTGGTGTATCTAAACAACATATGCATACAAATACAAACCTGTGAAAATGTTGACTCAATTTGGTCGTCAAAGTTGTGAGAGAATAATGGAGGGAAAAAAACACCCTTGTCGCACAATTTGTATGCTTTCAGATGCTTGTAATCGAAACCTCAGCTGAGGTCTCAAATACATGTAAAATAATTATTTTAGTGAGAAATTAGCTTTTTTTCAAAAACTGCGTTACTTCAGAGGGAGCCGTTTGACATGACTCCTAGCTTGAGACTACAAAATTGCTGACTTGCAAACAATTGCTGATTAGTTCCACTGTGTTAACAGCAACCAGATAGTTGACGCTATAATCAGTAAAGCTGCTTTATTTACCAGAGAAACACTGGACTTCCTCTCCATCTAAGAAGTACTTGGGTTGACAGGTCCCACAGTCAGGGATTTTGCACTCAGCTTCAGGAAATCTTGTACACGCCCGCTGCAGAATACATAGGTCAAAGGTGCATATCTGGCTGACGATGTAGATGGGGCACTCTGGAGAGGAAAAACATAAAAGTATTAGATTTTCTGTAATATTTTTGTAAAATCAATCTTTTAAAATTCAGCTTTTCATGTAATACATAATGTATATTTTTATAGACTTTGTGGCTTGTAGTTTTTTTTGTCTGTTTTATGGTAGATAATAATTTTAAGTAAGTTTTGTAAATTTGTTGTATAAAAGGCCGAAATGAATTTCCCATCGTGGATAATAAAGTGAATTGAAATTGAAATTGTATGCAATGAAAAAGCTGGGTCTTCATGAGCAACAGAGAACATACCCCATGTTGCGTTGTATCTTGTGCTATTTTTGTATCTGCCTGTTGTTACATGTTCATATTTGGTGTGTTTTTTTTAAACTTGTGTGAGCAAAGCAATTTCTTCTTTTGGAGAACAATAAAGTTTTCTTATGTCTTATGTCGTATGTCTTAAATCTAAGTCAGAAGCAGTTTTATTTTAACAAACTTAAAAACGGTTTGATAAAATACACTTGAATACAAAGTAAAAAACTTGTTTAAAAACTAAGATGCAAAAGATTTCGCTGTACACATTAAAGAGCTTAGTAGCTTAGAAAACAGAACTCAACGAATGATGTACTCGTAGATCCCCAGTTGGAAAGTGTCTGCATAACTTAATGTGAGACCTGTTGACAAAAAGGTACAAGAAGAGGTCCCTGATGGCAGATGTTCACACACTTGCGCGAGCGTGAATGTGTTTGGAGGCGATTCTTGCGTACTGCTACTATTTTTCACCTCTGTGGCTTATTTCAGAATTTTATTGGTTGATCTGAATAAATTGCCAAATAGGCATTTCACGTGACCCAATGGGAGACTTTCTGGGACGATAGAGGGCAGCAGACTTACCGGGTAAATCCATTGTTCTCAGAATTATGCGCATGTTCAGAACTACGTAAACAATGGAAATTTACCCGGTATGTCTGCTGCCGCCTAGCGTTGGAAAGTCTCCTATTGGCAGCTGATGTGGCTGTGGCTTTGGCAAGCCTATATGCATGTTGGCAGGGTAATCACGCTGTAGCCATAGCCATGTTTGCAAGTCTACGCAGCCATGTCCCCAGGTAGGGTTATAGTTTTGTAATGACCCAGCAAAAAATATTGTGTTTTTTAATCATGGTCAAGAATACATTTACCTGGACAAGTTGTCACACATTGCCATCTCCAATCCTGATTCCCTTCTGCCACCGAAACACACTCACTGTACCAAAGTAATAATTCAGGCTATGTTATGTTACAAAAAAACAAACATTTTCTTGACTGCACCTACCATGCATCCCGATTGGATTTACTTTTGTCACAGTAAAGTACAGAACTTACCATGAGTCCAGATTGGATTTAATTTTGACACAGAAAAGTACAGTATTTTTTTCCCTCTTTTTTTCCCACAAAGGAAATTTTTATTCAAACTTAATTTAACATCTCCTCATTTGTAGTACTTAAACCCAAAAGAGTCCAACGAGAACACTGCTTTATTAGTTACTTTTGTCCCCAAGATGGCCACCCATAGTCTTCCAGAATTGTTCTGCTTTAAAAGCTACATGTATCTTGGTCGTAAAATCACACCAAATACAATAACAAAATTGGTTATTGGAACAACTTACCAATTGGCACAGGGCTCATCGATTATGAATCCAAGATTGGTACATACAGGGCGAGTGTCCCTAGGAGAGTCCCCTAGTCCCGTTAATTCCTGGGCAAAGCCTAGACCTACAAATGGGAGAAAACAAATCAATCAACAACTCATCATTTAAAGCCATTGGACACTTTCTGAACAGAACAACAATTAAAAGATCACAGATTTACAAATAACTTACATGGTTTTTACAGAGGCTAATGGTGAAAGACTTCCCTTGAAATTATTATTTGATTAAATGCTTTACTTTTTAAGAATACATTAAAACAATTATCGATTCTCGATATCGAGAATACATGTAGGGATTTATTTTAAACACACGTCATGACCAACGAAGCGTGCGGAAACAAGGGTGGGTTTTCCCGTAATTTTGTCAACGCCTCCAATGACCGATTGAGCCTAAATTTTTACAGGTTTGTTGTTTTATATATAAATTGTGATACATGAAGTGTGGGCCTTTGGACAATACTGTTAACCAATGTTGAGCGATTGTTTTAAGTTCACGTTTTACACTCTGCATGACTTGATAATTGAGAAAACTGAAAGTCCATTACAAAGTTTACTTATGGAGTCTTTTTCATTTCAATTATAAAAGTCCTGGCAAATTATTTTGAAAATCATTATGCTGTGATTTAAATTCTTGAAAAATATGAAAACAAATGCCCCAAAACTAAGTGACACTATTTTGTATCATGGTGTCTTTTTAAGGCATTTTCTTGTTCAGCGTTCAGTGATTTCACATTGCAATTACTCGCTATCTGCTTGACTGGTTCCAGTATTAGTAAGCATTGTATTCCTGATAATACAAAATAGCATGCACACATGACCAGGATGAGCAGTGGTGATTCTGAATCAGGAAGTCTATTCAGAGGCAGACTCCAATAACAACAAGTATATTGTGAGTTAAAGGCGGTTGCACTATTGGTAATTATTACTCATAATAATTTTTAGCATAAACCTTACTTGGTAACAAGTAATGGGGAGCTGTTGATAGTAAAAAGATATTGTGTCGGCCTTCTCTACTTCTAGAAACTACAGGGAGCCATAGTTTCTAGAAGTCAGCCAATACCATGCTAGCTTTCAAAGGCTTTACCTCATGCTTAGACCTATTTTACTTGAAACCTGTGAATAAAAAGTGTAATAAAGCTGTGTTTCTACCTCATTGACCTCCATAAAAAAACTAATTACACTTCCAGCATCGAAATATTCAGTTATCAATCATGGCCTCACAAAACTTGCTGTGACAACCATACGGAATAACAACAACTTAAAAATCGTGACGTTATATAAAATAATGACAGGTAAATCACAATCACCAAAAAGGTAGAGTTGATGACATTTGAACCAATGTGTATTGCCACACTGACATGACAGTGACACGTTTACGTTACGCAACTATAGTCTCTAGACACAAACACAAAATCACATGGTGATTAGTGAGCCCAGCAGAAATGAAAATAGCCCCACTTGTGTGGCCAAGGATAGCTGAATCCGCTATCCTTGGCCACACAAGTGGGGCTAAAATGAAGACAGAAACTGAAAAAGGGTGAATGAAAAGCGCTGCACTCACTTTACTGTTGGTAAATTGTCAAAGACTTGTCTTCACGGTTGGTGTATCTCAATATGCATAAAATAACAAACCTGTGAAAATGTTGAGCTCAATCGGTCGTTGAAGTTGTGAGATATAATGACAGAAAAAAACACCCTAGTCGCACATTGTGTGTTTGCTGTTATTGTTTTGCTTACTTTTGCCGATTGAGAACATGCGCCCAAGTTAAACACAAGCGTCGGCGGCAGTAGTACTATACTTGATGACAAGTCGTTAGTGCTGCCTTTATGGTTACAAACACACATTCTGCCGTCATGCAACAGTCACAGTGCGACTATACATTCATGCAACGGTCGTAGGTAGTGTACGGGTGGCAGCTCTAACTGACTCACACACATACTGTACTGGCATCGAGGATGGTTACATGTATACCGTGCCCGTACCGTGTATACACCGCGCTCAACAATTACCGACTTGATTTTAAGACTACAGCAGTACTTTCTGACCAATGGTAGAGCCTGGATGATATGGTACGCCCAATTAAAGAAAATCTCGCCAAGAGTCGTGGCTGGCGCTCTGGCGCTCCTACCTATGGCATCCTGCCCTTGTTGTTTGGTGATTCTGCGTACACAATTACACCATGGAGGAATCAATCTAATTTATTCCCCCATGACTAATTACACAAAATATAAGCTAATGTGGTGGTGTCATCGCAAACTTCTTGACAGTCTACCCACAACCCATGTGTTCCCATGAGTTATTTTGCCCGGTTTTATCTGCAGGGGTTGGTGAGGTTTTTCATGCGTGACCTCGGTTTGACTGGTCCGAAAAGGGCTTCTGAAATTCAGTCTTTTTCGACCTTATCTAAAATTGACAGAAATAATGTAGCAGTACATTGAAATAAAAACCATATCTGTCGTCTCGTATGAAAACAAAATCGGCGTAACTCAAATTTTAAAAAAGAGGAATTTGTACGTAAAAAAATGGCTTCAAAAAGAGAGAAAACAAGTCACAAAAACACGGCAGATTCGAAAAGGGCCATAGCCACTCCATGACACAATGAGGCACATTTGTCGAAGAACTTACCTGTGAATGTGCACAAGACGCATATTATAAACAGCTTCATCGTCATAGTCTCCTGTAAACGAAAACAAAAAACAACATCGAAAGAATGGTATGTAGAATGGCTCATAAAATGCTTAGGCGTAAACACATTTATTCACTCTTATCAGATACTGCAGTAATAGAAATAACAGTTCACAGCATTTTGCGGCGAGGATGCCTCCCCTAATTGGCCATAATTATCTTAGCCATTGTTTGACAACCCGGACGCAAACTTCTCAAAGAAAACAAAATCATTGCTATGGTCCAGTATATACCGATATACCAATACCAGAATATTTTCATATTATAATATTATAATAGTAAAATCTATTCAGGTAAAGACATTTACAAGCACATGTACACACATTACAAATTAATATTTAAGAAAAGAAAGTAAAACAACAGTTGGGTGCCCAGGAGAGTATACAAATAAAAGATAAAACGTTCGCCAAAAGGCGTATGTCTCCTAAATATTAATATTTCCGCTATAATATAAATTGTACATCAATAGCTTTATATATCTGGGAAATTTCAAGCTTTTAAGTTGCACGAAGAAAAAAAAACCGACCAGAACCGGCCTTGAAATGTCGGGATCCGCCTGCATTAAATCACACCCATTAGCTAAACATCTTTTACATGTCAAGTGTAAACATAATATTTGTTAGTGGTAGCATTGTTCGTGGTAGTGGTAATTATAAAATTAAAATGAATATTAAAACAATATTATTGTCGGGATCACAAAACCACGTCCACCAATCGGCCATCTAAAAAAAAAGTCGCTTGTTATACTTGTCCGATCTATTATGCGAAAGCTTAAGCGTATTGTAAGCCCTGGTCTGGGATTTTCGTGTTTTAAATTTGCAAAATCTGTCTTAAAGGCATTGTACATGTTTGGTAATTGTCCAGTGTTCTCACTTAGTGTTATTATTATTATTATTATTTATTTGACCTCAACAAATACAAGTACATCAAAAAGCACAGCAAAAGTTAAACGAAAAGCAACGAACCAATCAATAATAACGAATACAATAATTATTCAAGCAAAAAGCACACAATACATAAACAAAAAAAATTAAAAACCCAGAACAGAACATGACAGGAGGGCAACTGGATGAGCAAAAAAAGGAATGAATTGAAGAGGAGCATGCAGGCATGGGGAGTAAATCAACTGAGGGAAACAACTGGACAGACCACCAACAAGGAACAACTTATGTGGGTCAGGAACAACAAAAGTAAACTTGATTTGCTCGGAAGCATGTTGTCATAAGCATAAATAATTTTTTTTAACAAGCCTGTGAAAATTTGGGCTCAATTGGTCATCGAACTTGCAAGAAAATTATGAAAGAAAAAACATCCCTGTTGGACGAATTTGTGTGCTTTTAGATAAGAATAAAATACTCCTAGCTAGAAGGCTTTTATTATTTCAGTGAGAAATTACCTCTTTCTCAAAAAATACGCTACTTCAGAGGGAGTCGTTTTATACACTGCCAGCAACGGTGTGTCTAGCATACTCGCAGCTTGCAGCATGCAAGCCGCATGCTTGAAGTCTAAATCTATGCCTAAAATAATGTATATCGTTCTAGCTCACCATAACATGGAGTCTTCAAATCGCAAACCACAACTATGAACTGGTATCGTGGTGTGGACCAACCCTGATCAAAGTGTGACGTTTGAGAAGACGAATGAGACTCCAGAAAATTAAGTTCGTACACGCCGGTACCTTCCACCAGCCTCGAATGGGCCCCTGCAGTTGCGCACTTCAATAACAACACCATTTGTATAATCACAAGGAACAACAAATGGAATTTACTGAACCATGATGATTTTTCTCCGCTGAATCAACTCAGCGCTATTCAATCACGCACGGACCGAAAAACAGACAACCAACAAAGGTGCTTTCAAAATATCGTACCGTCACTGCCAAGTACCACGATCTCTGGCAACAGGTCGAAACAGACCTTTGGGAAATAAAAGAAAAGAAAATAATAATGGTATTCCATACTTAAATATTGTTCCACGGTTTGATTGACAATGTGCACACCGGGGTTTGTAACTTTTTGTACGACACAAGACACTGTGTGTTTAAAAGGCCTTCCAAGGCGTTTTCATGCAGTATAATTTCTGAAGGTTCTGAAGGGACACAATGTACATATTATATTTACATCAAACTAGAACAGTTTGAAGATAATGGTGGTAGAAAGCTTCCCTAAAAATCTTGCTGTTGCTGCGGGTTTTGAAAGAAATTACTAAAAAGACAATGTCACGAAAATAATTTGCGTCTCGGGAGACGAACATTATTTCAGCGTACAATGTTTAACGTGACTCTCATAATCTTTGATTTAAAGGATTTGGGTATTTTATCAAAATGTCCATAGATTTACATTAAACTTACAGGGTTTGAAGATAATGAAAGTGGAAAGCTTCCCTTGAAATATTATTTACTGAGGTGCTGTAGTTTTTGAGAAATGAGTAAAACAGTGTAATGAAAATACGTTTGCAAAATGCTTAAAATAATTTTGGTCTCAAGATTTTCATGACATTGTTTTACTCATTACCCCAAAACTACAGCACCTTAGCACGTAATATTTTCAGGGAAGCTTTCTACTATAATTATCATTATCTTCAAACTGTGTAAGTTTAGTGTACATCTGTGGACATTGGTTTTTTGTCCTACAAAAAGTACATACACCCTTTTTAAGGTGATTGTCACAATTAGATTTATAATGAAGCTGAAAATTCTACAGGGCCTATAATTATTTACTTCATTCACAGTGAGTATGGACTCATCTCCTGGTCAAAAACTTGATCTATGGTATCAAACGTTTCGGTTTAAAGGCACTGGACACTATTGGTGATTACTCAAAATAATTATTAGCATAAAACCCTCCTTGACGAGTAATGGAAAGCTGTTGATAAAGCATTGTGAGAAACGGCCCCCTCTGAAGTAACGTAGTTGTTGAGAAAGAAGTAATTTCTCACTAAAATATTTGAATTTGATTTCGAGACCTCAGAATGCGATTGGAGATCTCGAAATCAAGCATCTGAAAGCAAACACAACTTCGTGTGACAAGTTTTTTTTTCCTTCATTAATATTATCTCGCAATTTCGACGACAAATTAAAGGCAGTGGACACTATTGGTAATTGTCAAAGACTAGCCTTCACAGTTGGTGTATCACAACATATGCATAAAATAACAAACCTGTGAAAATTTGAGCTCAATCGGTCATCAAAGTTGCGAGATAATAATGAAAGAAGAAAACACCCTTGTCACACGAAGTTGTGTGCGTTTAGATGGTTGATTTCGAGACCTCAAGTTCTAAACTTGAGGTCTCGAAATCAAATTCGTGGAAAATTACTTCTTTCTCCAAAACTATGGCACTTCAGAGGGAGCTGTTTCTCACAATGTTTTATACCACCAACCTCTCCCCATTACTTGTCACCAAGAAAGGTTTTATGCGAATAATTATTTTGAGTAATTACAAATATAGTGTCCACTGCCTTTAAGCTCAAACTTTCACAGGTTTGTTATTTTATGCATATGATGAGATACACCAAGTGAGAAGACTTGTCTTTGACAATATTACCAATAGTGTCCAGTGTCTTTAATTAGGTCCGTAAATCGATTCCAATGGATTCGAAGTCTCTCTGTCCTGGAGTGAAACCCCTCTAAAAGAGTGAAATAACCGCCCACTCTTTTTGAAGAGGAGGACAGCTCAAAATGTAAAGAGTGGTGTTTTTCACTCTTTTACATTTAGTACCCGAACAAAGATGGCAACATAAATGTAGGAGACCGCCAAACATAGCTCAGTTGCATGATAATGGAGCACCGGCATATTAAACCGGAGGTAGCTGGTTCAAATCCCATTATAAGTAAATAATAATTGTTCTTTGTTGAAAACCCAAACGAATATCTACATTATACAAGACGAAACCCCGGCTATGCCTGTATACCCAAAAGGTTTACTGCGTTGTCAAAATAATATTACGTTTCTGTTTAGTCGTTTGTTTGACTTAGTTATTTATTTATTTGACTTACAATAATGGGTGGTTCATTTTGACAGCAACAATTGGAGCCTTTTGGTTCCATCACGAGATATCAAGGGTTGTTTTTTTTAGATAAGAAAACAAACTTTTCTATGAACACATATTTTGCCTGACCTAAATGTTCATGGGCGTGAAATAAGCACGTACAGTTTCAGACCTAGTTTTCGGTGCATTGTTAAAGTAAACCTTGATACGAAATATTTTGCTATTATAGCTAGCACACAACAACATCGATCGGGATTTCATGGATGGACACCGCACACAAAACGCTTTTCAGAAAATCATTTTGGGCAATAATTATTATAGCAGAGTTATGATTATATCAGGGTAAATCTTTGGTGTAAAACGTCATAGTTTTGTCCAAAGGTAACATTTTGAAGTCTGCATATTTTTTTAACTCGATAAATTTTAGACTATAGCAGAATTCACGCGTTTCAACAATCGAGGCGTGCCTATGACAAAAGTTTGTTTGGCTTTTCTACAGTTTTTTCGATGACACACGTATGGGCCTATTCAAGTTCTGCGGTTGAATAACTTGAAAATGTTCCCTTATTAAATAACCTTGACCATCCCATAGCGATCATATACAAGCCGCTGAGTTGCACACTTAGTATGCTGTGTCAAAATCATTGTCTTTTTTTCTACACCTTAAATAATTGGTCATAAGAAGAAAATAACAGTTTGCTGTGGGTTGGGGGGGGGGGTACAATGCACTTGCCCTCCCTTCCCACACTTGCACACTCTTTCAATATAAAAGAGTGAAATACACCACTATTTACTGTTCGAGCTGTCCGTTATATGGTTTTTCAAAAAGAGTGGTGGTTATTTCAGGGGTTTCACTCCAGGACAGAGTGAAAAATCACTCAGAAAGATGCAAACTTCAATCTAAAAGAGTGGAAGACCACTCGAAAAACAGTTGTCCTTCATACGGACGGCTCTTCATAGAGTGCTTTTTCACTCTTTTATATTAAAAGAGCAAGTAACATCCCAATAATTATTTATTATGCAGACTCCTCCCCTCTCACGGACATTCTACTCTTTCAGGCAGTATATGTCGCCCTTTACTTGCTTTAGGAGAAGTGACACTTCGAGTCCATCCAGGGGAACCGACCCAAGCCGTCTTCGCCCCTCCCCCATGCGAATGGATGTAGCCTAGTCCTAGTTTGTGCTGTGGGTTCATCAGGGAAGGCTATTGATTGCTGTGATAAGCTGCAGTGTGACATTGGCGGGACTTTTATAATAATTAATGCATACTGAAATTAATTGCCTGTAACAACGAACTGAACCAATGACCAATAACAATAATAAACACGAAGAAATAAAGGGGAAAAACATAACCTGCATCATAACATGCGGAAAAACTATAATATACGGCCCTATAGTTATTGTTGTTTGGTTTACACCTGTTTTTGTCCTGTATTTTAATGTATGTCGTCTGTCTGTCTGTCTGCAGTCTGTCTTTTGTTGTCTGTCCGTCCATAGGCTGTGAAACAAAAGCTGTTTTCTCCCCGGCTAGATGTTGCATTTTGTTTAAAGTTTATTTTAAATTCTTAAAATCCCTTTTATAGTTTTGTCTATTATTGACTTACAGTATTTGCAACTGCAACATTGAAGAAACGAATCTATCTATAAGCTAAGGCTTCTACCCTACTTATTATATATATCTATCTATCTATATCTCTCTGTAGAAAAAAAAATGAAACTATATATTATTTTGTTTAAAATATGCTTATCAAAAATGTCTTGAAAGTATGTGACTTTATTGAGTATCATCATGAGTCTCATCATGCAACAACCACAAAAAAATAGTACAGAAACAGACTTAGCGATACTATGGTGAGATGAGAGAGCCGTGTGGCGAGTGTGCATTTTTTTTTACGATCTTCAGAAAGTGAAAGCGCCCTCTTTCTGCTGATGTATGATAACAGCAGGGGAAAAATGGCCGTCGATGTATCGAGTACCGGCGGAAAAAACTGCGATGGATAATCTGCTTAAAATGCTGTACTGAGGGCCGCTTTGGACGATAAAACAGTCGGTAATGTTTCAATTTCTTGCACTCTATCACGATTTGGTTTTATCGAAAGGCTAACAAGGATGGCTCACACATTTCTAATGCTACATCTGGTAGCAGTTTTCGTCGGTGTGCAAGTGGTTGGTACGTACACATCGTACGGAGGTGGAGGAGCGGACAACGGGCACTCAGCGAAGAAAGCCCCGATGGACTACAGCAGGTACGCGGACGACGTACGCAACATCGCCAACCATCATGAGTCGGACTTTAATTCGCACAGATCAAACACATGCGACGATAGATTCGAGCTTAAAAACTCAACAATCATTCGCACCAAAGATTCTATGTATTCTGGGGCCCAGTTTGTTGACGACATGAAAGTGGCTGGTGCAACAGAATGTCGCAGGCAGTGCTGTAAAAAGGAGGAAAGTTGCGACACCGCCATCTTTGTTGACGACGATACAAAAGATAAAAACTGTTTCTTGTTTAAGTGCCGCATTGATGATTCGATAAAGTGTAAATTTGCCAATCACGTGGGATATGTAAGTGCCATGGTTGGAGGGTTTGAAGTAGTTCCAAGGAGTCGAATAGAAACTGAATCTGATCGTGGAGATGATGATAATGATAAACAGCGCAATGAAGAAGAAGGTGATGTGAAGACAGGATTTGATGTCAAGCAAGAAACCGCAGCTACACCAGAGGATGATGATGTTTCTAACCAAGATGAAGGTAGGAAACCTCTGACGATCTTATCTATCAATAAATAGTTGCGATAATGTAGATCACGGTTACGATTGTACTTCTAAAAACTGAGGCTCCCCTTATTATTGTAGTTTCTAGAAGTATTGTTATTGCAACTAATATATCCTATGCCTATGCCTATGCCTATGCCTATGGAAAAACCAGACTGCTTAGTTTGTTGATTTTCCTGGTTTTGTTATTATTAGGCCAAGCAAAATAAGAAACATGTTTCTTGTACGGAAAAAAAAGGAGGCAGGGACTAAAACAAAAAAAAAGGAGGAGGCAGGGCGCTACTTTTAAATAGTTAATAATAATAAAAACATAAGGCCTAAATAGTATTTTTTTTAAAGGAGGCGGCGGCCAAAAAGGAGGCGGGCAGGGATGAAAAACAAGCCCATCAGCAGCCGTTTTCATGAAACGCTTGGATTAATCCTATCTCGAGTTAGGACGAGTAACCCGTCTTAACTTGGGATGGATTCAACGCGTCCGCGTATTTTTTTTAAAGGAGGCGGCGGCCAAAAAGGAGGCAGGCAGGGATGAAAAACAAGCCCATCAGCAGGATGTTTTCATGAAACGCTTGGATTAATCCTATCTCGAGTTAGGACGAGTAACCCGTCTTAACTTAGGATTGATTCAACGCGTCCGTGACAAAAGCACAACAGTTTTTCTACATCATTCTATTATTATACTGTTTGTATATAATACACTGAAGAGGAGCCATCAGAGTGGATGTTTAAAAACACCATCTTTTTCAATCAAGTGTTTGTTTTACCAATCCAAATACCCAAAATTTTGATTTTGACTTACCGGTACTACTCCTGTAGACCAAAGTAATGCCTCACATCATGGAAGTAGCTGGATAAAAGAAGAATGTTTTGCTACAACATTTGATTGAGCGTATTTATGATATATTTGTTTTAAAGACGGGATAAGTTATGACAAACCGTTTGTGCAACCTCATCCCCAGTGTGCTGCATCTTGAGTACGGTCCCTGGGAACTCATTGGAAGTATGTACACAGTAATGTGATGAGATGTCTAATATACTGTGATTAAGGAATGCTGGTTTGAAAAAAAAAGGTTTTCAATACAAAATTGTTTGTTTGAATTTGTCTGAGCAATACATAATTTGCACCTGTGCAGTCATTGACGTCAACAAACTTACTTTCATCAAAAAGTAAAATTACACATGGTACATTATCTGGTGTAAAATTTGCGGGAAAGAAGTAATTTGCTTAATGTTGGTCGGTTCAAAATATGAAGCCTTGAAAAGCTTTCTAGAAAAAAACATAGTGCCTGAAGATCTGAAGCCTTAAAAAGCTTTCTAGAAAAAAACATAGTGCCTGAAGATCTGCTAGTTTTTATAATTAAGTTGTAACATACATGTACACCGTACAAAAGTAGGCCTGCAATTATGATAATGGTATCGAGCAAAGTCCATGGACATTGTTTCCAGCTCTGCATAATTTATGATCATGCTTTCAAGACTCATAATTTAGCTCAATATGGTTAATATACATGGACTGAAGCTGATATTATTACAATTCTGCCTCGGGGATAAAACAATAAGAATATTATGATGATTGATCAAACGCTGCACTCTGTAATCTTGTTTTATCAAATATTCATAGGGACTTAACCTCGGGTGGGATATAGAAATGACCTGTCTGTCACTGTGTTATATTTTATGAAGCAGAATTATTTACTAGTAGACCATCTGCGTTGTAGCTTTCCTGGTGAAAAGTTTTAAATCAATGGTTCTGTATCGTGAAAACAAGAAACAAACAAACAAACAAACAAACCTCATTGAGTATTTTTAAAACAATGCTACTAAAAGGTGAATTTATGCTCAAAATCAAAATTGTTTAATATGTCCAAGTACTCTATGGTCAAGTGAAGTGGGTGGAAGCGCTATAGTGCTTCCCCCCGTCATAAAAAAGAAAACCTCACAGGCGTACAACTATTCATTTTTAAAAGCACCTTTTTTTCCTGGGAATCCCTGCAGACATAGAAATGTGTATAGCACTGAATAGGTCTAAACAGTTTTAGTGATATGAATTTCAAGCACAAACACTTGTAATATCCCAACTATGATTAGATTGACCACAGTTCTCATGTTACGTTCATCAGAACTGTTTCTGTTGCACTTGCTTTTTATAGTAAGAGTGTGCTTTTGACACCCCAAAACTACATGTAATGCTAAAGAAAGTATAGAAGTCCCAATGCATTTGATTTTGTATTAAAAGTAATAATAATATTATTTGTTTTTCTTGTCTAAACCTTTACAGAAGCAGTTGTGGATGATGATGGTTGTGGAGATGGCAAGATCCAGTGTGCCAATGGTGACTGTATCATATCTCGCTACGTCTGTAACGATGTTGAGGATTGCACGGATGGATCCGATGAAATGGGATGCAAATATGGTGGGAACATCACATTGTACTATTATTTTGATTATCTTAAAGGCAGTGGACACTGTTGGTAATTACTCAAAATAGTTATTATCATAAAACCTTACTTGGTAACGAGTTACGGGGAGCTGTTGATAGTATAAAACATTGTGAGAAACAGCTCCCTTTGAAGTAATGTAGTTTTCGAGAAAGAAGTAATTTTTCAAGAATTTGATTTCAAGACCTCAGATTTAGAATTTTGGGTCTCGAAATCAAGCATCTGAAAGCACACAACTTTGTGTGATAAGGATGTTTTTTCCTTTCCTTTTTATTTTGCAACTTCAACGACCGATTTACACGTAGCTCAAATTTTCCACAGGTTTGTTATTTTATGCTTATATTGGGATACACCAAGTGAAAAGACTGGTCTTTGACAACTACCAATAGTGACCAGTGTCTTAAAAGGATTTGAGTACTTTTTGTAATACAAAACACAATGTCCACAGATTTTCATTAAACTTACACTGTTTGATTGAAAGATAATGAAAGTACATCAGGTAGAAGGCTTCCCTCCAAAATTACTTGCTGAGGTGCTGTAGTTTTTTGAGAATTTAGTCAAAACAATGTCATGAAGATACGTTTTACATGCTACAATAATGTTCGTGACTGTTTCCTAATTTCTCAAATACTGCAGCACCTCAGTTATAGTAATATTTAAAGGGAAGCTTTCTGCCATCATTATCTTCAAACCTAGTATAGTTCTTACAAGTTTAATGTATAAATCTGTGGACTTTGTGTTTTGCGTCCTAGAAAAAGTACCCAGACTCTTTAAACAAAAATGCCTCCATACAATGATAGAATTCAGAACAGGATTTTTAAACACTGTGTTTCAGACTACTATGTACCATTATGTACATGTAGAAAGCATGATTCTTTCCACTATCTGATTTCTGATTTTCTGTTTTCTATTCTTTTCCCTCTGGAACATGTAGAAAGGTCAGCAAAAGTGCTTTTTCCAAGTAGCTAATTTATCCAGTCTTTTAAAATTGCAGGTTTGCCCTTGTACTCAAACAAACTTACGCATTTTTGATCCCGAGGGACAATATCATGCATAGTAAATCCATCAAATTCACTTTGGCTAACAGCTAGACTACATTTGTATCTGCCCCACTTAATCTCAATCGATGTACACTCTTCTTTGTCATGCCAGTCTCATGATTGGTTTAGCTGATGGTGTTATGAGTCCATTGGTATCAAGTGTTTAAAATTCTGCTTTCGTTGAATTGATGAATTTGATAAAATTGTAATGGTTGAATAAGTTGAGTTATATGCCTACTCTTTAAAATGTTGTCACCTTACAAGTTTCGACTAATCCTTTGGCTTGTTTCCTCATCATGGTATGATACTTGTTGAATGAAAAGGTAATGATACATTGTAGTTTTCACTTCTATTGGTATGTGATGTTTCCTCAACTAATCCGAAAGTCGCATGTTGGAGGTGAAGTAATTATTATCTTTCTATTTGAAACAACATTTTGCCCGCATTTGTAAAATGCCTAATCTTTTCTGTACTACATGTGTACATTACATGTACAGTACTGTAGGCTTATACATGTACCATGAAAAATCGAAGCGTCATAAAGTAAGGATAAATTTGTCCTTGTCTGAAACAAAGTTCTCTTGGGGAAAACAAGGACGTCCACAAATTGTGAAAATTGGGATTATGGTACAAAATACAATTGACAAATTGACATCAACCACGGTAACTTTCAAGAAATTTATGGTGGGATGGTATTCTTGACAGTGGGGATTTATGGTCATTCTTCTTTTTTGTCAAAGTTTGATCTGACATTTAAAAGAGAAAGTTGCAGTTGGTCACATGGAGTCATGGTTATTTTTCAACTAAAAATAGAGAGTTGTTTTTCGTCTGTTTGGTTTATTTTGTTTTTTCGGGGTGTTTTTGTAATTTAATTTTAATTTTAACAGGCATAAATTGAGTAGTGTTGTTTACCATATGATACGAGTTTACTTCACTTTCTCCTTCCTCTCTTCAGACACCAATACTCCCTCTTCCTCATCTCACTCTTCCCATGCCACTAACCATCCTAAAATAGGTCCCAACCCGGCCACCAATCAAGGCCAGCAGGAGGAGACTAAAGCCCCCAAGAAGATGCGCCTAGATGACATCAGGAGTGAGCTAGCTAGTGAGCTCCATGAACAGAGCAGTCCCGATGACGGACAGAGAGATGCTCATGATGACGATAAGATTCAGGATGCTGACAGGAAACAGGAGTCCGATAAGAACAAGAGCGATAGAGCGGATGAGGACCTTCAGAGTCTTCAAGACGGAGATGAAGTTGATGAACGGAATGGAGAGAATTATGACGATGGTGATACTGGCACTGCGAAGGATACTGACGAAGCTAAAGCTAGTAAGGCTAAAGTTCCGGATTCAGACTATGTGGAACCCAACTCAAGAGAACACCAGGAAGGGGATCAACCAGACACCTCAGATGAACTTGCTGACTGGAAGCCAAATTTACACCACCCTTCAGACGATGACGAGGATTTAAAAGAACAAGCCCAGGGCAATGATGACTTCAGGTCATTGAAGACACACAGTAAGCAAGATGAAAGACTTGATGATAAAGAGCATCCCAAGATGTCTGATCGTAGCGATGATCAGATTGAGCCGGACCGAGAACAGAGAGGCAGACAGCAGAGTAACAAAGAGAGCAAGGGATACACATATCCTGATGATGATGCAAAGTACCACAGCCAATCTGCCAGAGTTGACTCCAAACATCGACCAGTTCTTCCAAATGACGAAAGAGATGATCCAAATTATACTCGGCAACAGATACGCCATACAAATCCCATTGGGCCCGACATCACTAAAGAAAAAGGAACTCCTGACCGTCTTAACTACTACCCCGATAGCGACAGCCGAGAAAATCTCTATCCCTATGATAATTATGACACAAACTTCAACGGCAAGCCGTATCCGGACACACCCGACTATAACTATCGCGACACCATGTTTGAAGATGTACGTGCAGGCGATCCTGGACGTGACAGGTACGATAACAGAAACCCGCTATACCAAGACCTTCAGGATGATAGGTTTGACCCTGACCAAGAGAACTATATCAACTATCATAGGCGCGATCGACTCAACAACAACTACAACTACCCAGTGGAGGATCCGCCTCCCGAGGATAGGAGGCTACGTGACAGACCTCCCCTGTATGATCACCTGCCGGTAGAAGATGACTGGAACCGAAGAGAAGATGAGGGTGATAGTGGCATGGGAGATGGAGACAGGGGACAGGGTAGGCAACGAGGTAATAGTAGACCCTATCAGGGCAGGATCAAGCCTGATGACGCTACCTCTAGTCAGCAGAACAGGGCTGGTGGTAACATGCTTCTTTTTTCTCTCCTGTTCTCATTGTGTTGTGATGGCTATGCTTTGTGACAGTAAAATGCATGCAATGACTTTGTTTGCATTATGTGAATTTCTTTTGTCTAAAACCCTTTTTTTTTTGCAGCTGTACATCAATGGATCGCATGATACAATGTTGTTATTTTCATTTCTTTCATGACTGTGTACTATTGTATATATTGTATTATTGTATTCTACGTTGTATTTGCCGAGTAATTTGATGTTTCATGACATGAGCTGTTGAACAAATGTTTTAATTTATGATTCTGTTGGACAATTTTATATTTGCAGTGTAGAGTACTTAGTTATTTTAATGTCTGTCTGTCATACACTGTATGGTACATTTGGTACTGTATGCTACTTTGGAACAGTGAGTATTGTGACATACATATAATAACGTAGGCAAGTATAATTCAGTGTTCCGTTGACATTGACATATTCGCTTGCTATACGCCAGACCTGATGCTACATGTATACAATGTAGGCTACAAAGGCAAGCGAGGGGATTGCCCCTCATGCCCCTGGTCACTGCCTTGGCGCCTTCTGAAAATGTTCTGGTGCAATCTTATATGTCCCTGACTGACTGCCATGTACGTGTACATGTACTGTATTAAGAAAACCTTCTTGCCCTTTAAAGAATCGGGCTGAGGTCTGGAATTCAAGCATCTGAAAGCACACAGCTTGTGCGACAAGGGTGTTTTTTTCTTCCATTATTCTCTCACAACTTTGACGACCAGTTGAGTTCAAATGTTCACAGGTTTGTCAGTTTATACATTTTGAGATACACACAGTGAGAAGACTGGTCTTTGATAATTACTAAAGGTGTGCAGTGTCTTTAATTGCATCTGTCTTGATACTTGTAGTTTTGCCAATAAATCAGCATTTCATTTGTACATTGACAACAACCAATGTTTGGCCCACCTTAAAGGCAGTGGACACTATTGGTAATTACTCGAAATAATTATTAGCATAAAACCTTTCTTGGTGACAAGTAATTGGGAGAGGTTGGTGGTATAAAATATTGTGAGAAACAGCTCCCTCTGAGATGCCATAGTTTTGGAGAAAGAAGTAATTTTTCACAAATTTAATTTTGAGACCTCAGATTTAGAACTTGAGGTCTCGAAATCAACCATCTAAACACACACAACTTCGTGTGACAAGGGTGTTTTTTTCTTTCATTATCATCTCGCAAGTTTGATGACCGGTTGAGCTCAAATTTTCACAGGTTTGTTATTTTATGCATATGTTGAGATACACCAACTGTGAAGGCTAGTCTTTGACAATTACCAATAGTGTCCACTGCCTTTAATTAAATTCCCTGCTAGTTAAAGATTGAAAGACTCCCAGTTAATGAAAGGAAACCAGTTGCAAATCAATTAAATGTGGTTTAAAATCAACTGGTAACCTTTTCGTTTTCAAGCAACATTTGGCTTTGAGCAACATTTGGCTTTGAGCAACATTTGGCCTTGATCAGCAATTTTGTATGCTTTATAAGCAGTTCTATGAAATCCAGATGTGTTTAAATAGTTTACCCTGGACCACGTTTCCACTTGATCACAATTGCGAGATCGGGATCCCGTAACAAGATTAGTTGCAGGCGTGAAATCGCAGTCGCGTTTCTACTTGAGTATGATTGCGCATTGATCCCCCTTTTTGTGAACAGAAGTGGGTTGAACAGAACACTGTCTGCTAGCAAATTGCGGGGTCTGATCGCCCTTTGTGTTCCCACTAGACTTTTGATTGCACATTCATCCACTAGGGCGATCAGATCCCGCTTTAATCCTACTCCCAAGGAGGATCAAAATTGCACGGTCAGATCCTAATCGCCACTGGAGCTTATTTCTCTTTGATCGCCCTTTCGGGGTCTAGATCGCCCTTTTCTCGAATTGGGAGATCAATGCAGGGTCCAGTGGGAATGGGATCCTGGTTGCTGTGTTGTTAGAAACTATGCCTCATTACTGCAAGCCTGGGAGAGATTGAAAATACTTGACATGTTCCCTTTTATACCATTCAATTGATGTAATAATGAATGTAGATTGTAAATTTAGTTGTATTTATTGTGACATGTGTAGTTTGTATTGGCACCACCACCTCCCAATTCCTATCCACTGTAATATTGTCTTGTTTTGCAGCTTATTTATAATTTAAGTTCAGTGTTTTTATGTTAGCCAGCAATAGTTGTTTTCTGTGATGAATTTATTTGCTACTGTTACAATACATGTTGTATTCAGTATCAGTGAACGATTTCCCTTGTATTGAATAACCCCTTTTTTGCTATGAAAGTCGCCATCTTGTACATGTAGGTCAAACCTGATGCGCGTCCAAACGTGTACATCGATGAATGACGCAGCATGAATCATTCCCGGTTTTAGATTTCTACAGCACATGCACGCACACACCCACGCACACGCGCACAGACGCCATTTTGTAGGGCAGATATTTGAGCAGTGACGTCATATTCAATACGGTCTATAGCAGAGCAAAATTCTTTGAAAAATGTATAAAAAATCATCATAATTTGCTACCCAATATTACCATTGAGTGTGCACAAAAATTGTTCAGTCGGAATATATTGCTATGTGCAAATGTGCTGGATGAAATCGTTCCCTGTGTACAGTGATTTTCACCAACATTTTTTTGCATTTGCTATTCTATGTTACTTATTGTTCCCTGATATTTGTCATTCATTCAGGTTCTTGGAAACACTGGAATAACTACAACCATCCGGACAGTACATACCCCGACGATGATGACCGAGATCGATCTGATGAAGGGGTGAATAGAGAGAGTGAGGTTGACGAAGCTGTCAATCAAGATGATGTTGACGATAGTAATAAAGGCAACGATGCAAGACAAGACAAGAGACCTGAGGACAGTGTCTTACCCACTGAGATGGATAACCAGCTTAGCGGTAATTATTTATTCAGGGCCCAATTTCATAGAGCTGCTTAAGCACAAAAAGTAGCTAAGCATAATATCAACTTTACACTTATGACCAGCATAAGGTTACAAGCCAAACTACCGTTCAACAAGTGCAAATTGTGACCGATATCCTGCTCATATCTGCTTAGCAGAAAATTGTTAAGCAATATTTTCTGCTTATAAAAGCAGCTCTATGAAATTAGCCCTTGTGTGGAACCAAGCACACTGGGTGTTATCATGTGGTTGGGTTGGTTAAGTGGTATCTTTCCACGCCTTCCTCCTCGAGGACCCCCAGTTCGAATCTCGCCAGAGGCACTATAGTGGATTGTATTTTGAGTCCCTACCTGATCGCATGGGTTTGCCTTGCTCTTTTGATTTTCTCCCGCATCTAAACGGGAAACTTCCTAGGGTTCTTGGCTAGTACAGTGGTTATGTTCGCTTTTCTGTGAGTCCTTGGCTTTACGACCAGAACAGATGAAATGAAATGAAATCACATTTAATGGAACATTGCTGGCAGTGTATCACTTCATGTAATCCACCATATACAACTGACAAACCTGTAGAAGTTTGAGATCGATCGCCCATCAGAAAATAGTGAAAAAAACGATTACACATTTTGCATTGTATCGATGCCAAAACAAAAATGAATAATTTAGACAAAATTTTAAAATTCTGACTTAAAAGCCTTGTTGTAGTTTGTCATGGCCGAGTGGTTAAGAGCATCAAATTCAAGTTCTGGTGCTAAGTCACTAGAGTGTGGGTTCGAATCCCGGTCGTGACACTTGTGTCCATGAACAAGATACTTTACTGTAATTGCTTCTCTTTACTCAGTGGTATAAATGGTATCTGCAAGGGTAAAGGTTGATTTTGTGACTGAATAAGCCTTTGGAGCACTGTAAAACGGTAGTCCAGGTTGTATACTCGCCGTGGAACTGAAAACGAATAAAGGGATGCTATTGGCCCATAGACCAGGGGACTAATGTAAAGTGCATTGAGATGGTTTGGTATTATTATTCACTGCTGCTAACCAGGCATACATTATTGTATTAAAGCAGTTCTATTCATCAAACCCCTTAAGCACCCCTCCAATGCTTCCACTATCGAGTCTCCAGAGCTTAGTTCAGTGTCCTTTAGCCCTATACAAAAGCAATACAGAAAGACTCAGACAAATCATACATCACCAAGTTTGTACAAAACACCTTTCTCTCATGTCTCTTGGGTTCGTCTGGCTAGCAGTGAAACTTGGCCTCTGGGTAGTTTCATGCTTGTTCTCCATAGCAATGAGATTGTCATGTGACACTTCTTACAAACTGTCTTACAGTCATTATCTCACCAGGGTTCGATTTCACAAAGCAATAAACTCCATCAAAATAGGAATTGTCAGTATTTCCATAATGATTTGTATTGTGACTTCACCACACTTTACTTATAATAAATAATGATTTGTATTGTGACATCACACTTAACTAAGCTGGGTACATGTACATTGTACTACTACGATTGATTTGCAGTTATGATCAATCTTGGCTATTTGTGAAACTGGCCCAGCTGGGTTACCAATGCAACATTAACACCTGCCATTAATTTGTCTTGCTGTGTTTCTTCCAGGATCTTATTTGAATATACACTGTATCAACAACTCTTCATTGGAAGCTTTTCAGATTTATTTGCTTGAGAAGATTCACCAGCTTTCTGCAATACCATTTCTTTTCTTTTTTTCCTCTTTTTTTTTTACATACATTTATGGGCACTACAAAGATCGAATTAGTCACGGTACATTGTAAGAATGCTACTGGGAATTCAGTTTTTAACGTGAATACATTATCACCATTCATGTATGTGATGTGTTTGACAAAAGGCTTAAGGAGGTGTGATTGGCAAGCTTGAGTCAGATGTTTTGAGTTTGTTGACCTGGTAAAGCTGCCAACTCTCCCTGATTCTGCAGAAAGTTCCCTGAAAGTAAACCAATCTTTCCATGCTCTGATGAACAAATTGGAAAATAGTCAATTTGGTTTTACCCATACCCAATTTTCCACACACCGATGTGAGTTAGCACTGTGTGTTCTCAGTACTTTCCCTAGTTCATGTAGTTCTGTGAAAATCAAATCAAAGGCATGTTTCTCCCGTGGGATTCAAATCCATGACCTACACGTATGCAATTCTAGACTACCGAGATTGCTTGCCGCTAGAGGCAGTTTGAATCCTATATTTTTGATTTAAAATTTGAAAATCTTCCTGATTATGAGAACTTGTCCCTATATGTTGAATGTAATTCTAAACACCACCTTTATTGTTGTTTAATATTGCAAGATGCAAATGCTGGCAGCTCTGACCTGGCAGTTGATACATGATATCGTTGTAAGGTGACCAAAATTACAGCCACGTCGAAGGTGACAGCTCTGATTACTTCATACAAGTGATCAAAACAAGTCAGAATTTTCACTCAACACCGGCAATAATTACCCTTAATTAATTTGATTCCAACAGACATCGATGACTCTCAAGATGTCCTACCACAATCTTCCCCCGAGCCAGCAGTTGAGCCTGTTCAAGAAGTCTCTTCTAATCTTGTGGACCCAGAGGGGGAAGAAGGTCATCCGTCGAGTGTCGCCGTGCCCACGGTGGTAAACGTGCCCAAGGTGGTAAGCGGCAAGACTGAAGAAGGCACATCCAAGGTTGATGATCTCGGAGACCAAACCCTTGGGAAGGTGACCCCTCATGGCATTCAGCCGGCCACAAGCGCCATCCTACCCCTCGCTGTCGGCTTGATCATCACCTTGTTCTTATTGATGATGCTGAGCTGTCGTTTACGGTATATGAATCGTCGATTGCGGTATGGACGACTGAAGACGCACGCCCATGATGCTGACTATCTCATAAATGGCATGTATCTGTAAAATGGATTGCTTCATTAATAACTTGGAGCAAATTAAAATAAATACCTGGGGTGGATTTAACAAAGAGTTAAGATTAGTCTTTTAGGACTAGTTTTAAGTTTTTAAATATCTGCTAGGACTAGTCCTAACTCTTTGTAAAATCGAACCCTAGTCCCTATTTCCAAGAGTTGCTTAATCATAAAATATTGCTTAACAATTGTCTGCTAACAAAAAATGAGCAGGTTACCCATCACAAATTGTACTTGTGACATGGTAGTTTGGCTGGTAACTTTATTCTGGTAAGCATAATTTGTTGTTGTGCTTTGCTATACTATTGTGCTTTTTGTGCTTAAGCAGCTCTATTTGTCCTATAAAAAATGTCAGGAAAACACACTTGAAATTGAAAAATATTTTGGCTTAGGACATTTGTTGGTTTATAAGCAAGAAGCATGGTTAAACTACACTTTAAGTCAATAAAAATGTTATCACCTTGGTATGAAATATAAGAACAACTTTTGGAAAATGGTATGAAACTATACACCTGGTACACTGAACTTACCAGTGAAGCTGGATATACATGAATGTAAATATTACGTATCAAAAAAAATTATATTGAGTGACTGTAATATACAACTTAGACTTAGCATTGAACTGAAAATGGTTATCAATGTATGAAATAAAGAAAGGTTTGCGGTAACACCATGACTATCTCTAATGAGTGGGGGTGGTTCTGAAAAGAACGGTTGGTTTCAACTCGACGTTTCGATCAGTATGCTCTGATCGTCTTCTGGAGAAACCCAAGAATGTACAATGTATGAAATAATTCGATTTTGGAATAGAGCACTAGCAGAATGACGATAAGCTCGACAATAAAATTGACTTTAATTTCTAACTTGTGAATTGTAAAGTGAAACTTTGCTACAGAGGAGAGTGTTGGTTTGTGGGATTCTGACATGTCTGAGGATAATATCAGTTTGAGATGTGAAACTCAGTAAGTGGAATGTGTAATCTAGGGGGTCATAGAAATTTGAGACGATCTTCAGCAAACTTAAAGGGATTTAATTTTTTTCTGGAGGTTTTTTTGTCCATGAATTTTAAACAAGGAATTCGGAATGACTTTGGCTGGACGGTTTTTACTGAATGCAAATGTTTTGACTATTTGTGTACACATTTGGTTGTCAGTGTTTATTTACCCACCGTACATTTACAAAAATCAATGTATTCCATGACTTAATTGAGGGACCAATTCACTTAAACTAACAAGCCTGCAGCCGATTTCACGAATCGCTAGGATCAATCCTATCTCGAGTTACGACGAGTAACTCGTCCTAACTTGGGATTAATCTTAAGTTATGCATGCGACAGTGCAGGGGTGGGACTCGTCCTTAGGAAGAGTTTGGTGAAATCAACGGCTAGACCCATAAGTGGACAGTTCTGAAAAAATCCACAGGGTTTGTCGCTCAGAACTTCCACTTGGTGATGTACATGTGAGGGTTAGGTATTTGGAAGGAGTTTTTGAGGTACTGTAATGGTATCGGGTGGCATTGTGGTACTTTCCCCCCTCTGCCATCTCTGCTGACCTCGGTTCGAATCCCATCTGCCATAATCTGCTTTTTTCGACCTGTTTTTTATTCAGTTGTTTCAGTATAAAAATGGTGTCATAAAAGGAATTGATGAATGTGCCTACCCCAATCATTTAAGTACTCCTTCATTAAATTTTCTTAATCTTCTTATCCAACTTGTCTTTTGTTTTTTTCTTATCTTTTATCCATTCTTCAACTATGTGTACGACTTTTTCTATGTATTCTTAACTTTATTTATTTATTTATTTATTATTGTGTGTTTCTGTATATATTTGGTACATGAAGAATTTTAATAATAATATTTACAGAAAAAGGTACTTCATAGGCTAGCTGTATCTATTTAGGAGTCTGAACTAGAAAATGTAGTAATCTATTAATGCATAGTTTTAAAGGCACTGGACACTATTGGTAGTTACTCAAAATATTTATTAGCATAAAAACTTACTTGGTAACAAGCAATGGAGAGCTGTTGTTAGAATAGATCCTTTTAAGAATGGCTCCCTCTGAATTCAATTCAATCAAATTTAATTCAATTCAATTCAATTCAATTCAATTCAGTTCAATTTTTATTGGTCCTACCATGGAAGAAATTCATTTTGAATACATGCAATACAAACAAAATAAGGTATTTTTCGAGAAAGAAGTTTAATTTCGGGACGTCAGAATTGGATTTGGAGGTCTCTCGAAATCAAGCATCTGATGGCACACAACTTTACGTGACAAGGGTGTTTTTTCTTCCATTATTATCTCACAACTTCAACAAACAATTGAGTACAAATCTTCACAGGTTTGTTATTTTGTGCACATGTAGAGATACATGTACACCAAGTGAATAAGACTGGTCTTTGACAATTACCAATAGTGCCCACTGTCTTTAAAGGCTGTGGACACTATTGGTAGTTGTCAAAGACCAGTCTTCTCACTTGGTGTATCTCAACATACTCATAAAATAACAAATTTGTGAAAAGTGAGCTCAATCGGTCGTCGAAGTTGCGAGATAATGATGAAAGAAAAAACACCGGTGCAACACGAAGTTGTGTGCTTTCTGATGCTTGATTACGAGACCTCAAATTCGAACCTTGAGGTCTCGAAATCAAATGCGTGGAAAATTACTTCTTTCTCGAAAACTACGTCACTTCAGAGGGAGATGTTTCTCACAAACCAAGAAAGGTTTTATGATGATATTTTTTTGAGTAATTACCAATAGTGTCCACTGCCTTTAAATACATTATGTTGCCCACATGAATAAGCATACATAGCACCATTACATCCATTTTATCTTTCCTTAATCGAAGCAACATGTTAAATAAAAAATTAAAGAAACTAATGACAAATCATCGGAGGTGCTTAGTTTTGGGGTGTTGCTTATTAATATCAATATTATTAGTAGTATTATTATAATACTCATTAGTATTATTATTCACAATCGGCTCGTCACGGTTACATTTTTGGGGGTAGGCTTTGTCAACAAATCTGATAGTAATTGTAATTGCTAGATTGATTGATAGATAGCAGTGTCTACTTAAAGAGGAAGGGACATGTCCAAAATGTACTAACCCACTTTCTATGAAGGATGAAGTTGGATGTTCTGGATGTTGATAACAGAGCTTTGAGTGTAAGAATTGTATGTGGTGTTTATTGTACACCATTATAGCGTGAGGTTTAGAGACTTGTTTTGTTGTTCACTACTCACATAAGGACTAAAACTATTGGTCGCTAAAAATTAATTTGAATATTCCCTTTCACTTTAAGACTTCCAAGTAAACACGGGTAATTAATAAGTTTTACATTCCAGATTTTGTCTCCACACAGGCTACTCTACACGTTTTTATGGCAATGATAGTGTGAATGATGTTACATGTGATGTCATGGATTTAAAGGCAGTGGACACTATCGGTAATTACTTAGAATAATTATGAGCATAAAACCTTACTTAGTAACGAGTAATGGGGAGAGGTTGATAGTATAAAACATTGTGAGACACGGCTCCCTCTGAAGTATAACGTAGTTTTCGAGAAAGAAGTAATTTTCCGCGAATTTGATTTCAAGACCTCAAGTTTAGAACTTGAGGTCTCGAAATCATGCATCTGAAAGCACACAACTTCGTGTGACAAGGGTGTTTTTTCTTTCATTATTATGTCGCAACTTCGATGACCAATTGAGCTCAAATTTTCACAGGTTTGTTATTTTATACACACGTTGAGATACACCAAGTGAAAAGACTTGTCTTCGACAATTACCAAAAGTGTCCAGTGTCTATGCATTAATGATTTGAACAGGGTTCAATTACGTTATACAAATGACCCAACTATTTAAAAAGTTATTTAAAAACTATTAATAATGCTACTTAGATAGCGCATGTAATGATAATGTATTCATTAATTTGACGATGTGTGCATGCCTTGCATGTTTTAGGTTGTGTCATGTTCATGGTAACATAATTAATGCAAGTATTGTGTAAATACCAGTGTGTTTTGTACTAGATTAATTTAATGTGTAGATTTATTTGTCTGGAACATTCATCGAACAGACCATGCAGAAAGGGGCAGTTGTGAGATATTTGAGGCGAAAGGTTGCTGTTTGTATATTTTTACATTTGTACGTGTTCACATCAGATTCAATAAAATACAATACCGAAATAAAGGTACATGCATCAGCTGATGTAATAATAATTGAGGGCGTCTTTTGTGAGTATATGTATCCCGTTCTCTCTTTCCATGGGCAAGTTCAATCAGCGACCATTAATTTGGAAACCACTAGTCAATGTTCCATGCATCAAATACCTACTGAGTACCAGGCAACATCGCCCAAATAGTCAACTTTAGTCCCTTGATCGAACTTGCTCCATATTGTCTGACAATAGCCTGTTGTCAAGGCCTTTGTGCCGTAAACAGCCGAGCGACTGGAACGGGAGACCACGCCCATGATGGGAGTGTGGCGATAGATTGGGGGAGGGGCTTCGCCACCTTCGTGCGTGCCCCCCCCCCCCTTTCCAGTCGTCGTTAAGGTTCGCGGCTCTCCCCGTAGTAGAAACACGCCCATAGAGCTATAATAATAAGGACACGCCATGGCCAAATTCGTGCGTGTCTCCCGTTCCAGTCGCTTGGGATCGCGGCCCTCCATGCCACTAAGGTCGTGACGAAAGGCAAGTCTGACCAATGCCAAGGGTGTGTTTGAAGAATGTAAACAAGTTTGTATCACACACCTTAAAGTCATCTCTGGAAATAGAATTTGTTTTCTTTCAAACATAAGAGTATATGCTTGCGAACAATAAAACATTTTTTTTAGTATTTGTCACGATTTATATGTTTAAAAAATATATAAAGTTGTTTGGGGGCTGACTCCGCCTACCCCTTTGTGACGTCAATCGAGGCAGACTTTGCCTGCAATGCGTATAGTAAACACACGTGCAAAGTACATGTACGTCCAAGTCGTGAGTTGGTACATTTCAAAAAGTGTTTTTCTGCATTCAGCAGCAATACACCTGGTCGGCATTGCCGGAAAAAAACAAAACAATTATTTTTTTGAAACGTACAAACTCATGACTTGGTCCGTACATGTACTTTGCAATTGTGTTTACTCTACGCATTACAGGCAAAGTCTGCCTCGATTGACGTCACGAACAGCGCCCTCTCGGGTCGGGTCTACTCTTAAATTTGTAAATAACATAAGAACTGATTTTTTAAAACCTTAGTTAACTGTTTATTCACATTCCACTCATCAAAACACATATATTAGTGACAAAAGCTTTATTTTGAAAAAATACCACTTCCAGGTGACTTTAAATTTACAGATTATGTGTTAGTGTTATGAGTTTCACGTTGTGACATCAAAATTCTTACCCAAATTTTAATAAGACATAGGCGCACGGCCGCCACTTTCAGTGGCTGCGCCCATCGCCTCGTTTTGGGTTAGCATTGGGACGTACCTCATGCATGCATTCAAACTGAATAGCTTGTCAACGAAATGAAACATTACACTTTTGTTAATGATGGGCATTTACAAAATCACACTCTTTCGGTTCTGAATTGACCCGGATTCCAGTTGCAGTTGGGTGTGGGGAGGGGGGGGGCTCGCATTTCCGGGTGGCGGGCTGACCCAGAAAGTTGTCAAAAAAGGGGGAAACCAATGTGCTTCAGTAAGACCCGTTTCTGGGGCCATCCTTCCTTACACACATTCCGGGCGAGATTGACCTATAGGAATGGGTCAGCAGGGCAAACGGTTGATCTGGGTCAAATCTGACAAGAAAGTATAGTGTATCTTTGACGGAATCATAGCGGAAGGAAACGGCCATCGATTTAACGAAACTCTTCCTCACTTGGGATTAATCGTAGGACTTGGGACAACTTCAGCTTCGTATCCATTCACTTTAGAACTCATTTAAGCCATTCTAAGTTAAGACGAATTAATCGTCCAAACTCGTAGGGTTTCGTGAAATCGGCTGTTGCATACCTCCAGGGTTGATGTACCCTATCCTAGGTAAAGACATTCTTGAGGTGTTAAACGACGGTTTAAAAAAAAAAGTTGCTGGGATGTTATATGAATTCCGCTCTTATCCGGCTTAAGTAAGGAGACAAACTAAGCACATGATCTTTTCCAAATCTGGGTCTACCATCAATGACGCCAATATCAGCATATTAACCATGTTAACAGAACACCGCCCTACACACCAATCTAACACTTCAATAACCACTTTATTGCTTGTCTACATTGTCTATATGTTATACACAATCATCAGAACATTGTATACAGTGAATAATAATTATAAGAATTTACAAGTGGTTGGATATAGATACAAATGGTTCTCGTGCTGGGCACCATACTAAATACAAGGCAGTGATGATGAACGCGCACGAAGGGTTATTCTACTATACGAGTTCATTTTGGAGGGGAAAAGACAATCGGGTTTTCCGCCGTTTAATTACATTTTCACCAGGAGAAGCAAAAGTGTGATTAATTTGGAATACAACAAAAAACAAGTGGCCTATATAGGCCCTAATCATTAACCGTATTTTACACAACACACCATTGAAAAGCAACTTCACCTTTGTGTATTTTCGTCATGATCGTATTTTTTTCCTCCATTAAACATCAATTTGACAAACTAAGCGTAATTACTAAGAGCTACTTTAAAGCGCACACAAGTTCGCTGAGCACGAACAATTCACATTGTGTTGTGACGGGAAAAGGTAAGGAATTTTTCCGAAAACACAACACAATGTGAATTGTTTGTTGGGATCCCCATTAGCAGAAAGATGTGTTAGGACCGTGTCACACGTGGCAATTTACGGGCAACCAGTTCGAGGCAATCTCCAAGAAGAAAAAGCATTCACATTCACATAAGTGTTTGGCCATTGTTCTTGAGGTTTGTAAGACGATGTTCGAACAAAATGACTAATGTGCTATCAAAGTTGTCTTGTAGCATGCATTGCAGTTAGTTGCCTCCAAGTTGCCTGCAAAATGTGCCTATATAGTGTGACAAAAAACCTCTTTGCAGAGAGATGCAAAGGTCTGAAGGAGAAGCAAACAAATGTCACTAAATCGATACTTATTGCGTTGGTGGTTCTAAAACAAAAACGCTTTTAAAATCCCATGGCCCCAGATAATAGATGGCTTTGTAGTTTGTGAACCACTGTGTATACGAATACGATCTCATAAACAACAAAAATATACAATAATTGCATAGGTCTAAAATGGTGTGGTAACCAAACCAATAAGAACACTTGAGTGTAGTTCGTTCGCTACCTGAGCCACTCTTCACTCAGTAACAAATTACTTTGTGAATATTGCTTTTAAAATGCGACAAAGTGGATCGCAAGGCACTTCGTAAAATTGACTTTGTTTCCTATTTTATCCGTACTTGACATGCAAACTTACGAGGAACTATCCGTAAAAACACCTCGACCATCAGTGGATACTCTAAACTCTCAAGATGGTAACATTCACATCCATGTTCAATGAAATTGAAATAAATTATTAAATTAAAAGTTGCAAACTAATGAGTTAAAATGTATGACACTCTACCCAAAAAGGGTGTGGGAGTGTGAGTAGGTACATACACATCCACACCGGGGACCTATAACAAAAGAGGACAATACGTCCCCGGTTGGAAAGTGTCTACAAAACCAATGGCGGCTATTGCAAGATAGAGGGGACACACTTGTGCATGTTAGTGCGTTGGATCCAAGAGTATTTTTGCCTCATATACTCATACATCAAAGGTTACTGTGATTTTAAATCTCATTTCTTTGCCCCCGAAGAACCCCCACAATTTGTTTCAAAACCAAGAAAACAAGCAAACGGATTGGTACTCGTAGCCATCATACAAAGTTGGGGGCGGGGGGGGGGAGGGGCGTGTGCACCATACGAACAGACTTTCGAAAGAAACACCGCTAGAGAAACATGTGCTATGTGCCCAACAAGCTAAACTATAATGAACCACAAAGCTCATCATGTATCACAACATATGATTTTAACAGTCCTCTTTTCGGGGGATATCACAATGTAACAATGGCATGAATGGTTAACTAAATTCCTGACGGGATTTTCACACGGTAACGAAAGTTGTCTTGGAGTGTAAACTGCCAATGCATAAAACTTAAATCTTTAAATGATTATCTTTAAAGACACTGGACACTATTGGTAATAATGTCAAAGACAAGTCTTCTCACTTGGTGCCTCTCAACATATGCATAAAATAACAAACATGTGAAAACTTGAGCTAAATTGGTCGTCAAAGTTGCGAGATGATAATCGAAGAAAAAAAAACCCTTGTCACACGAAGTTGTGTACTTTCAGATGCTTGGTTTCGAGACCTCTAATTCTTAACTTGAGGTATCAAATCCGTGGAAAATTACATCTTTCTCGAAAAATATTTCACTTCAGAGGGAGCCGTTTCTCACAATGTTTTAGACAACCAACAGCTCTCCATTACTCATTACCAAGTAAGATTTTATGCTAATAATTATTCTGAGTAACTACCAATAGTGTCCACTGTCTTTAGAGACTAACTGCATGCTTATAACATCGAAATTAAACACACACGAACTTAAAATAGCGTTATAGTGATAATAATAATAATTAATACAGTTATACTTGTATGGGATGGATTGATTAAAAGGCACGCATTATTATCAGTAATATTATTATTTACAATAAATACTTTCTCTTTCTCATTATGTATACACTACTACTCTTACAGTCAGTTTGTAATTAAACTCCCGATTATTTATAAATATAGTTTTTACTTCTCTTTCATTGCTATGATGGATCCTGCCAATTCAAAGTCTATCTTCAAATTAATTTTTCTTCGGCTTTTTGTTGCATTTATTTTTAAAGCCTGAAATTTATTTCGATTTTATTTATTTTACAGTGTTCCGCCAAAAGGCAATAGTAGGGGAACTCATGTAATTGATCATCATGTAATTTTGGGCCCATAAGCCACGGGATTAGACCCCCAAAATAATGATTATTTCATTCGATTATCTGAGTTTTGTCAGGCAGTAAAAAATTATTGCAGCTTGAGTGGTGGTTGACCCCCCGAGTTAAATACATTCCAGTACGTGCGACAAAGAATAATAAACACCATTGTCTACAAAATAGATTTACATTTTCAAGATTTGTGGTCGTGTTAAAAATGTCTTACTCCTTCACTTGCATGTTTGACCTTTTTAATAAAATTAATGTCCATGCCTCCCGGGCCCCCTTAAAAAAAAGTCATAATAACAATACTAACAATATTAATGTAATACTGTATTAATTTGATAAATACGAATATGAACCTAATACAAATTTTTGGAACAAAATGTAAAAAATAAATACAAATTCATAAAAAAACAAAAACAAACTAATAAACAAACAAACAAATAAATAACCGAAAAAAAATGAGTGAATAACAAAAATCAATAACACATTATTATGACAAATGGAAAAATAATTAAACAGAATAAAGAATATAAAAACACAATTACAGAACAATCTGTAGCTAAGATTCACTTAAACTGAGACAAAATGTCAGAAACTCTTGTTGTTGTTTGTTTGTTTGTTTGTTTGTTTGTTTGTTTGTTTGTTTGTTTGTTTGTTTGTTTGTTTGTTTGTTTGTTTGTTTGTTTGTTTGTTTGTTTGTTTTTGCGTAAAACTTATAATATAAAGTACAACTATTGCTCGTTTTTCGCTCACCTCTTAAGTGTTTTACTTTTTAGCTATAGCGAATGGATAGCTTGCAATAAATATTAATATCCAGTGTCTGCAAAAACTTTAATCTTCAGTTTTGCAAAGATCTTAAATCTAAAGTCTATAATCGTATCATTTGTTTTCTTTTGAAAATTCGCGGTGACTGTCTGTGCTTGTAGCCTATAAGTTACCATGTGTTGAATCATTTAAATACCTTGCCAATTCTCTAGTGTACATGAAACCTTCCCTACAATAAAACAATCGTCAATTTCGAAATAATGTTGTTTTTGGTTTCATTTCTTAGAAACATTTTCTGTGCACAATGCTCGCCCCGTGCTCGGTGTATTCATTCAGGGTGATGCATCGCTGGTAGAAGTTGCCGTGAGCAGCGAGGACCGACCCGCCTATCCAGACGCTGTTAGTACGCTCTTCGGGCATTGATACCGACCAGGGGAGATGGGCAGAGGCCAGCTCAAACTGAAGACGATCTCCGAAGCCTTGAAGCTGTGTGTTTCCTCCGGCAAGGAGAATGGACTTGTTGATGCCAGCAAGAAATGTTGGGTCGCACCTAAGAAAGCAATGTTGAACAAAGAATGCATTTATTAGTGCAAAATGATGAAATGCACTGTTAGTAAAACCAGGTTAAATCTGAAAGGTATGACGTGCAAATATTATGTGAACTATTATTGACATTGTAGAGTCCACGGTTTTAAAAGCAATCGATCTCAAAAAAAGAAATATTTCTTTTTCCTTGTTCCCCTGACGGATACCAAAAATGAGCTCAAACGTTCAGACTTCGGTGACTGTGGTTGGCAAAACTGGAGGCAGAAACACGCAAGTCGAAATGCAACTTTCTTGAAAAGCATTTTGGACAGCCTTAACTGTTTAACTGTTTTTTAAAACCATATTGCTTTTTTTGCTCATGTTTTTTATCCTGCATATTAATGTTTTTCTTGGCTGTACAGCGCTTTGAAACAGTGTTTTAATACATGCATTTAATTACATGCACTTTTCACCAACATAATTGTTAGCCTTTTTAAGGTTATATGGTGGAGCCTTTGCTGTGTGTGTAAACAGACAAATTAACCCAAACCAAATAGCGTCATAGTATTGTGTCCCACCAAACCTAAAAAAAGCTTATTGAATAACTACCTTTTGAGTGTATCTTGTATCATATCGTGTATACCAGACTGATTGCGTATACCACCAAGGTGAGGCTGGAAGAGTGGCTCAGAGCATTGAAACAGCTCCTCATGTCCTACGGTCATTGAGCTCCCATCTGGTAATTTGTATTCCAATGGATCCTTGTCTTTCACATTCTCAGTTTCTCGATTAATATCTGCACGCAAGAGTTAATAGATGTTAAATCTGCATCATAATTTTATTTTTTATTTTTTTATAGCCTTATAGTGATGTGTGTTAGCAACTTAGCACTGTATACTCAGTACTTTCACGAGTTCTGTGAAAACAAATCACAGGCATATTACTCGGGTGGGATTCAAACCCACGACCTGTGCAATTCTGCAGTGTCTCACCAACTAGACCTGTGAGATTGCTCAAGAGTTACTTGCAATCTTCAGAGTTGGTTTGATATGCCTAAGTTATATTATATTGACTTATTGATCATAAAGACGAACTTCAAACATAATAATAATCCAAAATGATTTTCAAACTAATCTTTGTTCAATATCTGTTGCGAATACGTATGAAAAGTGAAAGATCTAAGGAAGTGTCGAAGGGACATTGAAAAAAACAAGAATATTACTTATAGTAATAACTTAGTTAAGACATGTCTAATGATTATGAATTAACATATTAAGTCATAACTATGACTTTATCATTTTACTACGATAAAAAAAGTCATTATGCCTTGTGCCAAAAGTCATTTTATTTTATATTATACTAGTAAGTCATAATAATTTTATTCCCACATGTATGTTTCGTACAAACTATTATTATGAGATAAAACTTCATAAAAAGTGAGAAAAATGTGTACAATTATTGGAATCAGGGTAATCTTGGTCACTTGGAAAGTCTTGGACATTAAAATGTAAACAATATTGAGTAGTGGTTGAAACAAAACATTACGAGTAGACCTGGAAATAAACCCAAACTAAACTAGAATTTCTCACCCATAGAAACGTAAGCCATTGTTTCTTTGATGACCTGGAGGGTTTCCAACTGGGCCGTTGACGTCATAGTGTAGCCTCTTTTTGATTGGAGCAAATGACCCAGGTGATTTGTGACGTTTCTTCCGGCAACCTCAAGCTGAAATAAATGCCGAATTGTGAGAGTTAAAGGCACTGGACACCTTTGGTCAAATTCTGTGAAAATTGGAGCTCAATTATTGGTCGTCGAAATTGCCAGAGAATAATGGAAGAAAAAAAAATCGCACAAGTTATGTGCTTTCAGATGCTTGATTTCGAGACCTCAGCTAAGGTCTCGAACCCAATTCAAATATTTTTGTGAGAAACTACTTCTTTCTCAAAAACCACGGGTTTTTTTCAGAGGGAGCCGTTTCTCACAATGTTTTATACTATCAAGAGCTATCATTTACTCGTTACACGGTATAAGTTTTTATGCTAACAACTATTTTGAGTAACTATCAATAACTTCTCGGTCACCTCGAAGCAGCGTAGTAATTTCACGTTCGTCTAAAAATGATGCAGTACAAAGGTCGACAAATTGCAATCTGAAACATCGCCCTATGAGGGATCAACCTCGTTTCCAGCGGTGAACGATCTCGCCGCGCAGTTCTACCCCAGAACATCTTGCTCGTAACCCCTGGAAGTGTGACTTTCAAAAGTCCATTTACTAAATATTTTAGTGAAACATTGTGGCATCACCTTGTGTTAGAGACGTACGCAAAACACGCTATCAAAGTGGACCTCAAGTGATAGAGCAACGGGTCCCCTATCACTATTCTTTGATCTCGTGATCGTGATTTGTATGTACCTGGCTTTACAGTATACTCTAGGCCTATGCAGTTTAGGGTGACTATGTAAAAGCAAGAAGTGAAGATTGTATCAAAACACTGGCATTTTAACCCGAGCGTGCTAAACAAAAAAATTGCATTTCATTCAAGTTATTAAATGTATAATCTTGATTGAAAAGGTTATGGGTTCGAATCCCACCCCAGTATTAAGCGTGTGATTTTTTTTCTCACAAAAATCGGGAAAGTACTCGATATACAGTGCTAACACACATCGGTGTATATGGGTAAAACCAAATTTAATATTCTTTTTTCAATATCCCGATGCAAATTAAATATTTATTAAAGGTAGTTACTCAAAATAACAAGCAATGGAGAGCTGTTGATAGTATAAAACATTGTGAGAAACGGCTCCCTCTGAGAAGTAATTTTTCAATAATTTGAATTGATTGCTTGAGGTCCCGAAATCAAGCATCTGAAAGCACACAACTTTGTGTGAGAAGTGTTTTTTTTCCCGTTATAATCTCGCAACTTCGACGACCAATTGAGTTCAAATATTCACCGGTTTGTTATTTTGTGCATATTATGTTGAGATACACCAACTGTGAAGACTGGTCTTTTGACAAGTACCATTGGTGTCAACTGTCTTAAAGTACATGATTGTGTTTTGTTACCGTTGTGACAGCATACTGCAATGTGCATCCATCAAGTACCGGCGTCACCTCAGTCAAACCTCCACCGCTGGTCAGTACGATCCCTGACGTATTACCCTGAGCATGCAAGGCTAAGGCACCCTGGTTGGCAAGACAGAGGCAAGGCACTTGAAGTCTCTCGAAGAAAATCTTTACGAAAGAAAAAGACAGTGAGGGAAACATTTAAAACTTTTTTTTTTCTATTTGAAAAGTAAACTTAAATTATCCCCACTTAAAAAAAACACAGAAAAACAACGAGCAGCGACTTATGATTTGTTTGAGATTCTGTGTGCTTACATCTTGCTTATATCGACCCCTGTTGGGGTCGAAGCCAAGGTCATTGTCAAAGAGTATTATATAAATAATGAATGTTTATGAGTGCAACGGTGCGAATATTTGTATGAGTTAAAAGATAATAATAATAATAATAATACACAGTTTTTATATGGACGGAGTTCTATTTCAACGAGGCGAAGCCGAGTTGAATGGAACATTCTAACTTTCAACGAATCTCACTATTGCACGAACTAAAAATATTCATTGTTGCTTTAAATAACATCCACCTGGATATTTTGATTGGAGGACACAACTTTCAAAACAAACAAAACTTAAGCCCTACATGACCAAATAGTGACGTTAACACCCACGCAGTGAGGTAGCACGCATCATACAATAGAACCAATCGGAATTAACGAACATGCACGGTGAATGGAACATAAAATGCACGCTGAATGGAACGAAATAATGCACGGTGAATGACGTAGCGTGCAATAGTAATTTTTATTTGCTATCACGTGACGAACAATCCTCCAATCAAGGGCTAGGATCTGCCTGGGTGTTACATAATACCAGAATAAGTACCCGTAGACCTAACCCTATAATAGGACTTTTCCTCTGTGCCGTACACTGTAGTTAACCACAAGGGCTACCGTAGACCTACCTCCAGATACTTCTCTCTCTGTTTCTTTGATGTGGAAGCGTATTCACTGATGATAACGGGATGGTCTTGCGTCGAGACGTCCATCAAAGAACTAAACGCGTACTCCCATATTGCCTCTAGGTCGCTCCAGTTCTGGATTTGTCCTCCTGCATTTTGGGATCAAGAATTAATTGTCATTTTTTATTTGCCCGACACCGATGTGTATGGTAATGATGGAAATCGAACTGGCCTCTAGTCACTGTACTGTAATGCAAAATGTTAAAGGAACACGTTGCCTTAGATCGGACGAGTTGGTCTATAAACAGCGTCACTGTAACCCTTAAATGCATAATAGTTGGAAAGATGTTTTAAAAGTAGAATACAATGATCCATACAAGTTTGCCTCGAAATTGCGTAGTTTCCTTTTACTGTGCGAACTAACACAGTCGTCCATATATGGGAGTCAAAAATTTGACTCCCTTAAATGGCCGACCGTGTTAGTCGACAAGGTAAAAGGAAAACAGTGCAATTTCGAGGCATGTTTGTGTGGATCATTGTATTCTACTTTTAAAACATCTTTCTACCCATATGCATTTTATACAAAACGGTTACACACGCTTTTCAAAGACCAACTCGACCGATCCAAGACAACGTGTTCCTTTAAAGGTTCGATTCCAAACTAAGTTTCCTCTGGTGTACAGTGTTTCCCATACATGTATGAATAACCAGTTTCTATATAAAGCACTTTTCACACCAGAGGGGCGTCTAAAAACGCTTCCAACCTTCCTTAAACCGTGCTCAGGGTTAGCGGTTCCTGCTTATAACCCGGTTCAAACAGGCGCTCCAGAGTCGTTCCGACCGACTGCAGCAGTCGATCTTTCGACTTCTAGCACGTCCAGTCGCTCCTTACTGTTTCAAGGCCGGTTTATAGTCGGAAATCTTGCGCGCAATCCTAAGACTGAGACCTAAAAACCGTGTCTTTTTATGATCGCGTCAAGATTTCCGACGCCCGACCATCGCGCGACCGAATAATTTGGTTCGGCGCGACTCTTGAGCGCCTGTCTGAAACGGGTGTATGTTGTCATCGTTTTATCAAAAATACTACTTTCAGTAAATGTTAAATGTATAACAAAATCCTGATTTTTTAAGCGTTGTATGATTGGGGATAAAAGACATTAGGATCAGCCAAGACTCTCATTTGTCAGTGCATGTCACATGGTATAATCACCTGACGAGGGATATTCCAATGAGAGCAGACTTCCTCTTCTGGTTGCATCGTACCCGATGAAAGCCGCCCTCTTTGTTGTCGCCGTGTCAGGTTGGACTTCACCCATGTGTCTACCCACCACGGACGGCACTACATACCTCGGTTGTTCGTCTCCCGCAAAACCCACTTTCAACATCTCGGAACCGTTGTCGATCACAACGGCGGTGTTTTCACTGTAGCTGCTGTAACATTTTGGCGATGCTGATTCAGTGAAACAAGTGGGTGTAAATGGTTAGCGGTTATGTTTCGTGGAGCTCATTTTTTTAAAGGCATTACAGGGGCCTAATTTCATAGAGCTACTTCAGAAGAACAAACTGCTCAACAATTTTTATAAGCAGAACTGAGCAGGATCCTGGAAACAAGATTATATGTGACTTGTTAGCTAAGATGGTAACCTTAGTGATGGTGCCGTTATTTAAAAAACAAAATTCACATGAGGGCGTTGGGAAATGAAGCTATGTTTAAAGGAACACGTTGCCTTGGATCGCTCCGAGTTGGTCTTTGAAAAGCGTTTGAAACCGCTTGTTTTGAAATGCATATGGTTAGAAAGATATTTTAAAAGTAGAATATTGACCGATCCAAGCCAACGTGTTCCTTTAATGCGATACTGGTGTCAATACTCACTTGCATATGAGACACTGTGGTAAGTTGCAGTTACACTATCATCCAGCGTTGGGTCATCCTCGGAGACCAACGAGACAGTGAACCTGCCAAAAAGCGAGGACGACCTCTGTTGCCGAATATTCGTTAGTTGTTGACCGTCGAGTGTTTTCTCGTCTTCGGCTTCGTGAAACCCACCAACCTTGGAGGTGTTTCTTGAGTTGGCTGTTGCAATAACAATCATATCTGACAGTTAGGTGACTGACACACTTGAGATAATTTTTCGTTGGAAAACACCTTTAAAACATGGCAACGCATCGATAGCACAGTTTTACATTGTCAAGTGTATACTTAAAGACCTGCTTGAACGAAAATGTAAAGTCGTGAACTTTGCTGAATTCCATTTAAAATGTTTTCAATGAATAAGGAAATCGAGTCATATGATTATAAATAGATTTTGATTGTGTAAAAAAACAATCATTTTGAATACCCTTATCCAGTGCTTTTCTGAGAGATTTGCGAAAAGCCCCGTTACGTAATCACTCTTAAAACGTCATAGTTGGGAGCTCCAATTTGTAAAGCCGCTTTGTTGCAGCGTGGAGGTATAACAAAGCAAACTCCCACAAATGACGTCAGCGGCATTGTCCTTTGGCGCGTGCTCTCAACGGCAGAAGTGTTTTTAGTTTTTCAAAACCTTTGGTTGGGCCTGATTTTTTAATCGATAATTACGAAAAACTCAGAAGTGTAAACATATCAAAATTACATTTAAATGGTCAACAAGTGCATTATAAACAAGTCTAAATACCATTTCCGTTAAAAACCTTCCGCTCAGGTAGCTGTTTAATGGCAGTGGACACTATTGGTTATTACTAAAAAATAATTGTTATCATAAAACCTTACTTGATTACAAGTAATTTGGGAAAGGTTGATAGTATAAAACGTTGTGAGAAGCGGCTCGAAAGAAGTCATTTTCCACGAATTTGATTTCGAGACCTCAGATTTACATTTTGAGATCTCAAAATCAAGCATCTGAAAGCACATTAATATCTCGCAACTTCGACGACCAATTGAGCTCAAATTTTACAGGTTGGTTATTTTATGCATATTTGAGATACACCAACTGTGAAGACTGGTCTTTGAATTACAAATAGTGTCCAGTGTCTGTAATTATCATCGGCCTACCTGCTATCTCCTCAAGCAATCGTCTCACATCATCATGTTATGGTACAGGGCCTAGTACCACACTCAATGTATGCTTTATTTACCTTATAATGGTTTTAAAAAATAAGTCTAAGGGCCATGCCACACGAGGCAATTTACAGGCAACAATTTCAGGCAATTTCGAAGAAGAGAATTCAGTCACAATTGAATATTGACATATTTTGTCTTGGGATCGTAAGACATGGTTAGACAAATTAGTCACGTGCTACAGTAAACGGTGCGGTGCCTCTTTTCGACGAGGCCCTGGTAATTAATTAGTTTCGATGGTTAGAAAATGTTGAAATGTGGAGTTACCATGAGGTGGCGATTCGGGTTTGTGACCGTTCGTTGAGTACGGACGCACCACCGAGACCACAAATCGTGATCCACATTGCTCATCTCCATCGGCTTCTTGGCAAGATTGCAGGAACCGGCTTTTAGCACTAGTCGCTTGATCATCCTCTTCATCGACTTCATCTACATTGTCCTCTTGTGTTCCCGTAAGTTTTGGCTGGGGCACTCTGTCCTGCTCGTCTGACGATTCCGACTCCAGTGAGCTTCGAACTGTCTGTACGAATAATCGAGATGTGTGTAGATCGGCGCTATCCTCCGCATACTCAAAATAACGTGACTTGATACCCTTGCCGTCTGTTTGGTCTTTGACTTGATTCTCAGTTTCTTCAGTAGCTGCGTCCTTTCCGAACAGGACGGTGTCATCTGTTATGGAGTCATCGTCGATTTCAGGTGATACCACTGAATCCAGATCAGGCATAGTCTCCATCGAATCTTCCTCAGATCCCTCATTGGACAGGACGTCTTTGTTGCATCCAGGTGACGAGGCAAACTTACTCGAATCGCTTGAATCCTGGGTGCACAGAACCGACAGAACCGCTTTAGCACCTCCAGCTTCGAGGAAACGCTCCTTAGCACTCTTCCGTCCGGTCTCGTCAGATTCCAGTGCGGAGACGGGCACAAATGCCATTCTTGCATCGGATCCCTCCACCTCAAGAGGCTCAAGGGGAGATGGGTGAATCCACCCCTCAGCTCTTGAGAGTTTAGAAGAATCTGCACCGGGAGAAAATACATCGGGGTGTTCATCCTCCTCTGGGTCCCCCTTGGACCATGTGCTCTTCGGGGCTACGTCATCCTCGGACCACATGCTGGAGTCCGGAACATCCATGCTAAAGTTGCGGAATACGCGAGGTCGTTTCGAGGGTGAGTCTCTTCGGTCGCGGTCTCCGTGGTAGAACCGGTCCACCTCGAACTCACGAGGTGAAACATCCGGTGAGAACGTGACTGATTTTTTCCTGCCTGGCCTCTCAATGCTGCCACTCCTCTTTAGGATTGACTTTGCACTATTGTGCTTCCTCTTGACACCGTGCCCTTCCCCAGCCGTCGGGGACGGCGTGTCGCTCTCTAAATACGGACCAGGCAGCATTGGAGGAATATCAAGACTCTTCGGTCGGATTTTTAAGATTTTCCTGGCAGGAGCGGTTTGTCCATGACTTTGGTCTTCGTCAACAGTAATTTGTGTAAATTCTTTGGTGCCAGAAAGCATGACCTGTGGGAAGCACACCTCCCCGCAAATAACAGAAGGTATGTCCAGGCTATCCATTCTCCTGCCACCCCTGTTGTTTGCAGCGTCTGCGGTTCCGGAACTAAGGTCCACAGGACTTTCCAGGTCGTCACCAATTTCTTTGGTTTCTAGAATCAATGGTCTCTGCGGACTGCCACCAGATGCTCGACTCACCCAGACAATAATTGGGGGTTCGTCGGCAGAATCTGCGGCGGTTTCAGAGCCTAGTAGAAGTATGTCTTCCCGCGAACAGTCTGTTTGCTCGGCGGTGTTGGATTGTCCATCACGAGTAATATCTCTACCTGCGGTTTTTACATGGTCCTCTGTCTCATCATTCCCTTTTGGATACCGAGGTTCACTGGCTGGGTGGACGGGTTGACCGCTCGCAGTGTCCCCGTCTCGAAACGCTTGGCTGTGGTCATCATAATGCTGCGTTACCACGCTCACGAGTGAGAACTCCAGCGTTGATATCTCTGTTTCCTTCGTGGTATCTCCCGGTGATGTGGCCACTATCTTCGGGTGGGATTGGCAGAGACGACCTGGTGGGACGATCCTCTCCTCAACTATAGGCTCCACCTGAATAGATGGGACTCTTCTGGAGTGGGGTGTGCTCTCAACTGTTTCACCTGCAGCAAAATGAGGATACAAAAGTAATATGCTATAAATGTTAACATAATCGGATAATCGATTGCATTGAATTGAACTTTACAGTTTTAAAGATTAGCACATTGGTAAAAGTTATCAGCAAAAATTCAAATTAAAGAAAATCAAAGGACGTTCCCATTTTGATGTCGGTTTCTTTTTCCTTTGTCAAAGTTTGATTTGATCATGCAATCTTCACGATTTGGTTGAATGTCTTATATTTTAATGGTGCAGAGTATTAAACAAAACTGTTAAGCATGCAGTGGAAAGGAGAGCTCTGTAGCCTAACTTTGTTGGGTGTGGAACAAACTTAAGACATCTTTATAACTATTCTCCAAAAAGGTCAACTCGTTTTCTGGAAAATAGTGCATTAGACTGTACATAGGTTAACACTAACAGGTCAAATTTAGAACATTTTTGTCGAAAACAATTTTGATAGATAACCATGTTTCAATAAAGAAAAACAAAAAGTATTCCAAACAAGTTTCGCGTTATGCCACACGCAACAGGCACATTGCTTGTACATGGATGGTTGCAGCGAACGCGATTTGGGTTGTGGTTAATGTATCTTTCAACTAAATCTATAACCAATCTTTGACGGTTTTTAGAGTGTATCAAGTTGTATTTACCTTCAACCAATTACTTCCAAACAGAAGGGGGCAATAAATATCTTTAAAGCATTTATCTCCGTTTCCCTTGCTTAAAATACCGTCATCTTACGATGCTTTGAATGGTTTTAAATTAAAGTGATACGCCTGTGCCCAAATTCATAGCGCTGCTTAACGGTAAGCACATTTACGTGCTTACTGTAGCAGACAAAATTGCTAAGGTGCAAGCGTATTTCACAAGTAAGCAGAAGAAAAAAATTGCGGCCATTTTGCATGTTTACCATGGATTTGCATTGTGACGTCAGTTATTTTCGTGCGGTATAAGCACCAGAAGGTTAGCATACCTTTTCTGTGCTTACGGTTAGCAGTGCTATGACATGGAAATCGCGAGGTTAACACAAAATCGGCTGTTAAGCAGCGCTATGAAGTTGGGCCCTGGTGTTACTGAATTGCATATGGTTAGGAAGATGTTTTAGAAGTAGAACATAATTATCCACGCAAAAATTCCTCGAAATTGAACGGTAAAATAACACGGCACGCCATTTTGTTGTCTCGAAAAAAAAGGCCGACCGTGTTAGTTCGCAAAATAAAAGGAAAACCACGCACTTATCGAGGTAAAATTGTGAGGATCATTATATTCTACTTTTAAAACATCTTTCGAATCCCACCCGAGTAAAATGCCTGTGATTTTTTTCACAGGACTCGGGGAAAGTACTGAGTATACAGTGCTACACACATCGGTGTATATGGGTAAAACCAAAAATTAATATCTTTCAAACCATTTGCATTTCATAACAAACGTTTGCAAAAGCTTGTTCTAGACCAACTCGACTGATCCATGGCTACTACGTGTCCCTTTAATGTCACGATACTTCGCACCAGGTTGACCGTATAGCTCAAAAGGTTAAACACATCGTAAAAATGAAACGTCGACCCCGTCACAAACACACAAAGAATCAACCCAATCAAGACGCCATCGCATTTAGACATCCCAACTATTCTCAGCTAACACAGATTGAGGTCACTTCATGTGTATAAAAATGACATCTTTTGAGTTTCGTTATACTCCTTTCCCAAAAGAAATGTCCACAGTTTAATAAGTTGACATTGATTACCCTAAATCGTTATCACTTAGAGCGTCTTTGACGTCATCCCACCAGAATATGTTTTCATAGTTGGGACAGATTTCTGTGGTTGGAAGTGGAATGCGCACGGCAGAGCGATGGTGTATAGAGCTTTCAAGCGTTGGATTGAAGAGATTTTGTGGTGAAACAAAGCATTTCAATTATTTCCTTACAATGTTGGCTGATGTTTATCCGCCTACGAATCGAGATTTTGACATGGTGACTAATGATGGAAAATTGTCAATAATGTTTGCAACCGTACACATGTTTCCAGCATAAACACTAGTTTTTGTTTTACTGATGTCCTTTAATTATAACATACCAAACGCAAAGGGGAAACTGAATGGTTAAATTAAACGACTTTAGGGTTGCACAAAGAAAAGTTACTAGAGCGGGCGGGATGTGAACCACCGATCTCAAGATTAACGTGCCCGCGCTCTAACAACTAAAAGTTAGCTAACCCTACATTTGCGGTCTCCTTATATTGTTCATACCTTTGTAGTTTAATATCAGACATTTTTAAGACCATAAAACTGTTAGAGACTTAACATTTTGCTTCGTTGTTTTAACTCAACAATTATCAAAGGAAGTTGGACAGGAAACCCTCGGCCAATCGAAGTTTTAAAGCATTCGTTGAATGATTTCACTTGAAAAACTGCAATCTCGCTCCTGTAAAGATCGGGCTACAAGTTTCATTTAGGACTATGCAGTGATCAATCTCAAACATCTACAGCCGTAAACAGTTTAATTACCTAGATGGGCTACACTACGAGACAACTGGTACACCATTATACATACCGCCATCTTGTTTTTCATACCACTAAAACAAATGTGAACTTAACCGAGACTGTTTGGTGAAAATAGTCTGGTAACTTTGAATGAGAATGTGTTCAGTATAAAATGCTTATTTACATGGGGAGCAAGATTAATAATATGGCTGCTGCGTGATAAGTCTCAACAGTCTCAAACACGGAATCCTGGGCAGGTAACGTTTAATGTCGTCTGCACCAAAGTGACAGTTGAATGGTTTTAGGTGGAACGGAAGTCCGTCTGCACCAGACATCAAACCCGACAGTGAATATAACTGGTATGATTGTTGATAATCAGTCTTGGATTAAGGCTACGAGGCAATGGAGACCACAACAGCATGGGCACCAACGTCATTCCTAGCCCATGCACGTAATACACGCGCTGCTGCCATGCCACAACTAGTCACCACACACAAGAAGATGAAACTCACGAAGCTATTTCTTTATTTAAGGAGACATTCGCTCGAGGGGGAGAAAGGGATGGGAAACTTGGCTTGGAGAAACAAGAGAATTGGTCTGGTCCGAGCCAATAGGCTAGATCATCTCCTGCTGAACATGTTCCTTAACTTGAAAACAAATATTGAGCTGTATGGCCAAAAAGGAAGAAACAACTTCACATCGACTGGTATTTTTCAACGAGGGGAAACACATACAACGAAATATTGTTTTTAATTTCGGATTTTGTATTTTAAATTCTTCTTCTAATTGCTGAGGCCTAATTTAATTTTAGGAGCACACATTTACGTATTAAAGGCACTATTGCTAATTACTCGAAATAATTGATAGCATAAAAACAGACTTGATAACGCCTTTGCCTTTACAACGAAAAATACGGTTCTTTGTTCAAAATTTTTGTCAGTTTTATTTTTTCCCCATCAGAACTAAGGTCTTCCTAGACAGACAAATTTTTAGTGACATAAAGCAAACTTAAAACAAGAAATTATTTTTATTAAATTTTTCCCCCTCGAATTTTCGGACCTACCAAATATTCCCTCGGGGTCGTGTTTATATTTGTTCTCCAGAAGTAAAGTGCAGCACATGACTGTCAAGCAATAAGTCTCTAGTGTGTTGAGCGAATAACCTTGTATATCTTAGGCCTACACCTCACTCTGGACGTTCTCTCCACCATATGTCGGTGGAGCGCATGTTTAATTGATGAGTAATAGATATTGATAACGCAAATACCATGCAACGAGAGATACGGAAGTCAACCTCAGATATGTGCGAACCATAACTGGCAACTGAGAACGTCAACTTGCGTTGATCTTTAAAGACACTGGACACTATTGGTAATTGTCATAAACTAGTCTTCGCAGTTGGTGTATCTAATCGGTCATCGAAGTTGCAAGGTAATAAATAATGAAAGAAAAAACACGAATTGTCACACGAAGTTGTGTGCTTTGCTTGATTTCGAGACTGCCTAAAACTCTAAATCTGAGGTCTCGAAATCAATTTCGTGGAAAATTACTTCTTTCTCAAAAGCTACATTACTTCAGAGGGAGTCGTTCCTCACAATGTTTTAAACTACCAATCTATCCCCATTACTCGTTACCAAGAAAGGTTTTATGAAAAAAAATGTTTTGAGTAATCACCAACATAAAAAAACGAGAAAACCGAGTGTTGTATTCGTTTAGTTACTCTCTATTTTATCTCATTGATTTTGTTAAAACATACTTTACGTGAGCTTATTGAATGTTGTGTGTATTTGAGCGTGGCTTAATACAAGAAGTGAAATGCGTCAGATGCCAAGAGTTAAAATCAAATTCTACCTGCAAAATTATTAAATGACATTAAAAGCTTCTTTCCTCAACTTTGTCAGTTTACTTTTGCCAAGAAATCACTTTTGTGAATCCATAACTGATATTTAATTCATGATCAGTATACTGATCTTTCAGATTGAAACTAACATTTGGTTCTCCCTGGGATGAGAACCATCCCCATGTACTTTGTCTTTAACGCAGTGTCTCTAGACGGTCGACGTCGATGACTCATGCTTTTGGAGCGACTTAAGGAATTTGTGACCGAGTCATTTGAGCTGATACGGTATATCACAGCTTTCACTGAAGCGTTGTGGGCTGCTGGTTTAGTTCAAACGATTTCCAAGCTGTCAATTTTTGTTCCTTTAACATAATAATAATAATATTACCACTGAATGAAATGAGCAGTTTTATGGGACATCCCTCAAAATCGAAATAACATTGTTTGCTTGCAAAAGAGACTAAAAGTGTTCATTCGGCAATTAAATTGTCTATTATATTTCCTCTATATAATACATTTTATAAAATATATTTACTTTTAATAATCTGTGATTCATTAGTATCGAATAATTATAATAAAAAGCAACATTGACAAATGCAGAGTTAAACACTGGACACTATTGGTAATTGTCAAAGACCAGTCTTCTCACTATCTCAAGATATGCATACAATAACAAACCAGTGCTAATTTGAGCTCAATTGGTCGTCGAAGTTGCGAGATAATTATCAAAAAAAAAAACACCTTTGTCACACGGAGTTGTGCGCTTTAAGGTGCTTGATTTCTAGACCTCAAAATCTACCAATATGAGGTCTCGAAACAAACTCGTGGAAAATTACGTCTTTCTCGAAAACTACGTTACTTCAGAGGGAGCCGTTTCTTATAATGTGTTACTGTCAACCTCTCCCCATTACTCATTACCAAGTAAGGTCTAATGCTAAAATTTATTTTAGGTTATTACTAATAATGTCCACTGCCTTTAAAAGGGTGTACACACCATTGTAATGAAAACTGTATAGCAGATTAACATATACATCACATGGTAGATAGCTTCTCCTAAAATATGGTTTCAAGGATTGCTATTATAGTCATTGAGAAACTGGTTATATAACGGTTAACTTATAATGGCACTGGACACTATTGTAAATTACTCAAAATAAAGTTGTTAGCATAAAAACTCAATTGGTAACGAGCAATGGAGAGCTGTTGATAGGAAAACAAATTGTGAGAAAGGGCCCCCTCTGAAGTAACCTAGTTTTTGAGAAAGAAGTAATTTCCGCACTAAAATTTTTTAATTGAATTCGAAACCTGGAGCTGAATTCAAGCATCTGAAAGCAAACTATACTTGTGCGACAAGAGTGTTTTTTCTTCCATTATCTCGCAACTTCGACAACCAGTTGAGTTCAAATTTTCACAGGTTTGTTATTTTATGCATACAAAGTGAGAGGACTGGTCTATGAGAATTACAAAAGGTGATCAGTGCCTTTAAAGGGACCAGCTCGATAGTTGAAAGTGTAGACAATTCAATGGTACTTTTCACTAAGTTTGTCATGACTCCAACGACTAATGACTATTGAGCATTAACCTTTGCTGTATGTTATCTCATGTACATGTTGGTGCACACAAAATGCAGATACTAATAATGGTGTTTTGTAAATCTAATTTGTTTATCTATTGATTTATTTGGATATTTATTTCTTTATGCAGGATAACCTTGTCAGTTTTCAATGATCTGTTCTCCATGGGGTCCCTGAACGAACATTATACGTAAATATTTGCGATTTGTTTCTCACCAATATTCACGCAAATATTTACGTAAATATTGGCGACCAGGCCAATACTAACATGAAGAGTACGAGGGTTGTAATTTGGTGAAAAGTCTTGAATGTTTGTGTTATTTGTTGTAATCATTTGAACTGCCTTTAGCTACACCAGGACAATCTCTGTTGTCTAGTTGGTAACACACTGTTTTATGATTACAATGGTGGTGGGTTCGAATCTCAGCCCAGTAATACGCATGTGAAAATTTTTTAACAGAACTCGGGAAAGTACTGAGCATCGGTTTATGGGTTAAAAAAAAAAAAATTATTAGCAGTCATCAGGAAGCTCACTTTTTTGTATTTTTTAAAATTTTTATTTATTATTACCACAGAAAACAAAAATTGGAACGAATCAAATTTGCACAATTTTGAGATACATCAAATTTCTTTCTCCAATTTTGATGTAAGCCGTGCATGGCAATCTCATTCCATGAGGCTACGTTTGCATTATCATTATCTTATGAAGACCGAAAGAAAGGGAAAAAGGGAAGAAAACACAAAGGGTCTCGACGGTGGAACTCGAACACTAGGGGCTCCGTGAAGCTGTATGTGTATAACGTATATGGGATGTTCCTAACTAAATGGACAAAAGGAAGAGCAAAAGATGTCTCCACAGGGATACAAAAATAAAGTGTGTGCACAATGTTTGTGTTTGCCGAAAGTCAGTGTTATGAATGGCTACTTGTAAACATGCGACGCCACAGGTCACGTGGTCCATAGAGCAGTTTAACTTGCGACCATCCATACACGGTTTTAAAGCAACAATAACATCACCGCAACAAGAGCAGCAGTAAATCCTGAAGGTTATGGACTAATGATGGTAGCAAGAGTGCATCCTGAACAACCTACTTTCATCTTTTACAATCATGAATGTCGGCCGGGTCAGATATAAATGCTTTCAATAACACAAATTAACCCATCATGCGCTTGACATAAAGTTCACGAACTTAGTCGCTGTAGGGAGTGCATTTATAGAACTAGAAAATGTAATTAAATTTGTCCATGATCGCGCCTGACCGATAGTCGGGTCACAACCGGCTGGAGTGACCGGGATTCGAGGCCGTGTGTGAGAGGGAGGGCTCGGGTACTGACAGGCCTTGGCTAGACCCGAGGATACTCGACTTGTATTCTTTTCTATACCCCATCTGGACATTCCTATATCTATATAAAAATTATCATTAATTCTGCTTTGTGAGTAGAGTACAAGTTGTTAATAATTCTCAAGAGCAATCAAGCAAGAAGCTAAAAGATCGTGCAGGCAGTTCTACTCTGGTATCTATAGAATTCGCAATACCAGAACCAAGGACGGGTCAACTTGTCGTTTTAATACCATCCGGGCATAAGGACTAATTTAGATTTAGATACCAGATAATAATAGTAAGCAATCCCTCAACGTAACGATCGCTTAGAGGCGCACGTGTCTACCAATTCCGGTCTACAAACCCAAACACTTGCGTCTTGTACCAAAATTAGATCCGCGTTATTGTTTGGCCCGACCGTGACGGCAAAGATACCGTGGCGGTCACAGCTATAAATAAAGCCCCTCTCTCTCATCGCTCGTGGGTCGTTATGAGTGAGCGTTTGTACACAGATGAGGGACGATTCCGTGAAAACAGCTGGCCAAAAAAAATGACAGGTTAACAGACATGTATGGTCAAAACATCTCCGAGAAAGAATGCAGGTCTCTGGAGCTATAGCCATTTATAGTTTCTTGATTCTCAAACTATCTGCAGACTCGATTATGTTATTACTGTTATTATTGAGAGGAATATGACGGTCGACATGGCTTTTAGGAGTGTGGTCAGTGCGAACTATGACGGGTCGGCATGTCTTACGGTAACTTATTCATCTGATTGAAGACTAGTTAAGAATGAAGTATAATTCCCCTGATAACACAAGGGCAGAATTACTGGGACGTTATCGTGTCCGATGGCACGTAGACTGAGCTCAAACCAAAACAAACTTTTTGAGTCGATGTTAGATGTTCCGGATGAAGAAGGTTGTGGGTCAGGCTCCAAGTCCCAATGCGCAATGGATCCGATATATCCCCCACGCCGTGCTGGACGAGCTCGCACTGATCACACTCCCGTACGACAAGTCGACCCGTTAAAAGTTCGCACTGACCACACTCCCGTAAGACGTGGCGACCCGTCATAGTTCGCACTGACCACACTCCCGTATGTGCGGCACCTAAATGTAGCCCGAGCCCCAAATGTAGCCTGACTACATTTAGGTCAGGCTACATTTAGGGCTCGGGCTACATTTAGGTGCCGCACAGACGTCCGAATGATACTTATATGCCTGAAACTAAAAAGAAACACGGGATGTTGAAATGGGGGGGGGGGGGTAATGTCGACCCAGAACCATCTCCCGATGACGTAAAAGTGTAATTTATCCGCGTTACACGTTTCAGCGGAATTCCGATGTAGACCGAGGGGGGCTCTATATCCCCAAGGACGTACCGTCGGAGCGCGGCTCTACCTCGGCCTAGTTCTTGCCTGGTAACTTCGGTGACATTATCTCTACGTTGCAACCCTGCGATGAGGAGACTAGAAAGAGAGATGGTGAGCTCGGGGAGACGAGAGGAGCAGAGTGGCAAAGATCATCGCAGACGTCATGCACATCTGCCACCAACACGTCATAATTAAATGACAAAACAGCTGCACGTTTCAAAACAGCAAACTCTGCAGGTTTTCTCATCAGCTTGTCTACTTTTTTCAAGGAGAGCTTCTGGGTTGGAGTTTTTGTTTAAAGACACTGGACACCTTTGGTAAATATCAAAGAACAGTTTACTCACTTGATGTATCTCAATATATGCACACAATAGCACCATGTAATGGTTAACAAGGTGCTGTGGCGCGTTATGTGTAGCTACATGTATAATCAAACCAGGAACACCGAGGTGAACCCTTTCTCTTAAAGACACCGGACATTATTGGCATTTCGTCAAAGACTACTCTTCACAGTTGGTGTATCTCAACATTATGCATAAAATAACAAAGCTGTGAAAATTTAAGCTCAATCAGTCGTCGAAGTTGCGAGATAATAATGAAAGAAAAAACACCCTTGTCAGACGAAGTTGTGTGCTTTCAGATGCTTGATTTCGAGACCTCAAATTCTAAATCTGAGGTCTCGAGATCAAATTAGTAGTAAATTATACGCCGTTTCTCACAATGTTTAATAATACTTTCAACCTCTCCCCATTGCTCGTTACCAAGTGAGGTTTTATGCTGATAATTATTATGAGTAATTGCCAATAGTGTCCAGTGGCTTTAAGCTTCGAGTTGGATACTTTCGATTTCGTTTCTACATTCCTGGTGGGGATGAGCCAAATGTCTTGAGATGTATCTTCGTGCCTCTTGCCGATCTTGCTGGGATATTATGGAAATAGACGGGCAAGAGATAGTGCCCTTTGCCGTTAAAATAATATAGGACACAGTAAATCCAGACTGGTATAATACATCAAAGGCGGACTTTTAACAGTTGATTTCAAAAACTCGTTTTCAGCATGTGCTTTTTATGTGCACGTATTACACGCCACAATCCTCTGGTCTCACATGTTCCTTTAAATACTGGATTTAGTTAACTGGTCAATACAGGTCAACCTACATACTCCATTCTTTAAAATGCTTTATTTAACAGGATATTAGCTTAGGAATTGCGGGGAAACCGTATGCAGTGTTCCCCAAGTTCCAAAATACCTTTGGTTTGGTCAAATTGAACGCACATTATGAGTTTGTCAGGAACTCGTTGTCAGCCTCTGTAATGCGTTGTAATTATTTGCAACAGGTTTGAAAGATTACATGTTGTTTCCCGATACAATTCATAAGAAACTTGTTATATTTTAGGGATCATTTTGCATAATTGCATTGTTATTCTTTCCATCCTCTGGTTTGTTTGTGTACCTTATTATAACATGCATACACACATTATGCAGGCAATCTCCCTGACAATAGTAAACCAATCAATTCAAATCCCTTTAATGTACATTTTTGTACTTCCTGGATCTGTGTGTAATATGTGTGTTCATCGCATGTCTAAACAAAGATGCCGATGTAATGATAGCGTGTGGTTGAAACGCTATGCCTTGTGGTGACTAGAATTTTTGGAGCGAGTCCTGACGCATACAGCTAGCATAAAAAGTACGGCAATTAAAGGAACGGGACGCTATTGGGAAGTACTCAAAATAATTGTTAGCATAAAAAACTTACTTGGTAACGATCAATGGAGAGCTGTTGAAAGTATAAAACATTCTGAGAAACGGCTTCCCCTGGAGTTACGTAGTTTTTGAGAAAGAAGTAATGTATCACTAAAATATTTGAATTGAATTCCACACCTCAGCTGAGGTCTCGAATTCAAGCATCTGAAAACACACAACTTCGTTGTTTTTTCTTCTATTGTTCTCTCGCAACTTCAACGACCAATTGAGCTCGGAATTTGGACAGGTTTGTTTTTAATATGTTGAGTTACACAAAGTGAGAAGACTTGTCTTTGACAATTACCAGTGTCTTTTAGCCCTGATCATCATGAGGCCCTTTTTTCTAGGCACGTTTACCGACTTATCATGAGATAATTGTCTGAAGGGGCAGTAGCACTACCATACATGATTATCTTTCCTGGACCAACCAGTCAACTAATCCATAAGTTTCCAAACGCTGTTCTGAACGCGACCATCCAGAACAAAACCCCGCGTAAGTAATACGGGATGGGGTATTTTAGCGAAACCTGATTCCAAGCGACCCTCGTTGTTTCGGCACGCGTACAGCCCGTGCGGGTCCGGATGGCTGCATGCCATCGCTATACCCAGTGACACGCCAACCCCCTGACAGTGAACGCCCTAGGCCTGGACACGGATCGGTTACACGTTGACGTAGACAACACATTAGCATCATCCACTATCCCGCAGTGCATCCATGTGGGGTTTACGCTAGCTCCATTTTCAAGAGCCAATACAAGGTCGATGATCAGAATTTCATTTTCCTGTCATAAATCTTATCTTCAAAATAAACATTGCATCTTTTCGTGAAAGGTGTCAACCGCCGGTAAACGATTTGGGAGATATTTTTCTTTTAGATGGAGAGAACAGATCGACTCCCCCTCGCTGTGAAATATTTGTGAATAATGGAGTTTGCAGTCTGTCAGTTTAGCATGCTTTCATAGTTCGGAAACTATTTCGTGAATATTGAAGCCTTAATGATATAGCTATTTTTGATTGTTATTGTTTTAGGGGCCGCTGGATGCATTGGAAAACCTGCAATGGAAATAACTGCTTCAAAAAAGCAGACACATCAAACACCAGTGACCTCGTTGACCTTTACAAATCCTTTCACTATTTCATGTGACTCTACCGACCGATTGAGCTGAAACTTTCACAAGTGTGATTCCAGGTCAATGAAGCAAAAATATGGTTCTGCTCTCGTAAACTTTAAGGCGGCAAAAGAGACAAAGTTAAAACTGTAAAAAAAAAAGTATTACATGGTAAAGGATTACAAAAAAACATTGATTTGTTTTTGTTCTGAAAGTTTACCGATTTCGAAGTTAATACTAGAAATATTTTTTTCTTTGTCTGAAATATTCGAGAAAATTGTGGGTCTATCTGAAAACCTTACAAAAAGGCAACAAATGATTTCGGTTGTTCTTAAAATCAAGGACTATTGACCCCTTGCATGGACGTCACACGCGGCGACTGTGCAACGCTTAACACCGCATCGCCTAAAATGCGCACTTCACTGAATAACGCACGGTGAAATTGCCCACCAAAATGGCGCATCCAAGATTATTCTGATGATGACGTCAGGTGAATTGGGTCAATATAAATAAGGGAATCAATGTGTGGTGAAAATGTTTCTCAACTAGTGGTTTAATCCCAACGAGGCCTGGTTCTTGATAATTTTACCGAGACGAAGTCGGGGTAAATTATCAAGAACCAGGCCTCGGCGGGTTTAAACCACTAGTTGAAAACCGATTCAACACACTTTGATTCCCACTCATAAATACCTTTTTGGTGAAAAGGCGTAATAAAGTAAGAAACTCTGTAAAACTTATCCGTTTCCGAGTGCTTCAGCTCTGTATGTTTCCACCTCCATGGTATGTTCAGTATACATGTAATACATGCACATGTACGACGTCCGGTGTTTTCCGGTTCCGTTCGTGTGCATGCGTGTATAGTCTTGGTGCTTATTCGCTGGTTTTCCTTTCACACACAGCGCGGCCAACTCACCGACAGCGCCTGCATCGCCCGTAACAAGAAACGTCTTGCATCAAGACTAGCGCGGAGTCTCCGTTCACAATCGGTTATAAATACTGGTCATTATCAACGGTTTAAATACCCCCACGGAAAGCGCTATCCAGCAACAGGAATAGCGAAACTGTCTGAGATATTTATGAATACTGGTTTATTAGTATGTTTTATTAATTTTGTCGAACCTAGAGATCCTTTATCAATTTTAAGCATCACATATTACTTGTATGTTTGATGACAGAAGAGGATTATTGCCCTGACTTTGACCCAAAATTGAGCATTTCGAACGTGAATATTTCTTAGGATAGTTGGAAGGTCTATATAATTCCCACAAGCTGTATGGTCATTCGTCATTGCGTTGATTGGGACATCAAAATTGCTTACCTTGCAGGCCTATAATTTGGGTAACCACTCAATATTAATAGCAGTTCTTTTCTTTATGTTTTTAAAGGCATTGGACACTATTGGTAATTACTCAAAAAATTATGAGCATAAAACCTTACTTAGTAACGAGTAATAGGGAGAGGTTGATAGTAAAAAACATTGTGAGAAACGGCTCCCTCTGAAGTGATGTAGTTTTCGAGAAAGAAGTAATTTTCCACGAATTTGATTTCGAGACCTCAGATTTAGAATTTGAGGTCTCGAAATCAAGCATCTGAAAGCACACAACTTCGTGTGACAAGGGTGTTTTTTCTTTCATTATTATCTCGCAACTTTGATGACCAATTGAGCTCGAATTTTCACAAGTTTGTTATTTCATGCATATGTTGAGATACACCAGGTGAGACGACTGGTCTTTGACAATTAGCAATAGTGTCCAGTGTCTTTAATGAGCTTACATTGTATAGTGTCACATGTCAACACGTCTTGCAATAACTTATGATGGCAGCAGATCACAGCCCTTGAAATGTAGAGCGTTGAAAGGGAGGCACATTTCTACATACCAAGTGTGTACCTTCCTACCTAAATAATCCGTCCAGAGCGTAATATGTGCAGATTGATTTGAAGGTTTCTATAAGGTTAGTTTAAAGGCACTCGACACCTTTGGTAATTTCACCTAGTGAATCCAAACATATGCTATGAATATCACAAATTCATGAAAATATCGGCAACATTTTGGTCACCGAAGTTGCAAGAAAATAATGAAAGAAAAATACCCTTGTTGCACAAATTGTGTGCTTTCAGATGCATCAAAAGAGGTTCGGGTCTGAAGTCTTTCATTATTAAAATGAAAAATTACCCTGTTCTCAAACACAACGTTTACCAGAGGGAACCGTTTCTCACATAGTTTTATACTATCAACAACCCTCCATTGCTTTTTACCAAGTAAGTTTTTATGCAAAACAATTTTTTGAGAAAATGTGTCTTTAGTGAATATCTTGACTTACCGTGCACAAGGTCATCTGATTCGGCCGAGGATGACGATGGAGAGGCCGACGACGACGACTCAGATGAAGAAAACCGGGGATGTTTCTTGAGGGTCATTCGGGCAGTTGCTCGCGATCGTTTGAGGGTCTTTCCCATCGTTTCGGGAGCACCCGTCAGTTCAGTGGACACAGTTGACTCTGGGCTAAGGTGTGCGTCTATAAGGGGCGTAACGGTGACCCCTCCCCGTAGGTCAGCATCACTCTCCGAACTCCGACGTCTTCCTGCCAGTTCAATGAGGTCAACCCTCCCACCAGTGGAGGAGAGGCTTTGTTGCGGCTTGGCTACCCAGTGTGAACGGTGCATAGCACCCGCCTGCTTCGTCAGCTTCGGTCGCACTTTGTCAAGAGACTCTTTTCTTGACGTCTGTGCTTTCTGTGATAGTTTTAAACTCCTCTCACCCGCCCCTTCGCGACTTGCTCTCGTCTTCAGATGGTCGTGTGATCTACTCCTTAGACCGGCCCGTATTCTTCGCAGCATTGACGGGTCGTTTCCATCGCTCTCAGAGGATTCCGAGTGATCAGAATCTCCCTGCTTCTTGGATGACTTAATGCTAACATCACTTTTCCATCTTCCACGCACCTTTACGGATCTCTCCTGGTGCCAGTAGACCAGCTGTTGTCTGCAGTAGTAGATGGTGACGCTAGAAACGACAACGGCAGCAAGAGACACAGCTATCTGTGTTATCAATGCCGATGCAAGAAACAGCTCTAAGCAATGTAGCAGAGGATAAAACATCACAGACACCACCATCTTGGTTCCTGTGTTCGGAGCTTTCCCGTGTTAAGACGATACGCCGAGCATTGCCGGTGCACGGTCGGAGCAGTGCCGGCAGAGTGACCTATACCAACTGAAAACAAATGCTTAGGTATCGCGTTCAAAAGCTGGATCGGTTAACTTAAACCTTGCCCGATGCTAAGGTTAATTGGCGATAGATGTTAGAATCAAAAGGTTGTCAACGATCCAATCCAGGGTACGCGAGCAAGTGAACTGAATGCAACTTATGCGTGGTATGGTATACTGCCCGGCTTGGGCTATATTTAGCCGCCCAATGACATAGAGGCGAGCAATGTTGACATGAGAAGCAGACGGGTGTTGGGAGCAGAGGATGACCTCCAGTCTAAGCTTAGCTGTAATGTGCAAAGACTACGGGGTTCAATGAAATACTAGTCTTGTAAACAACACCATGACACTGGTATAGACCCTTACCCTTGGTATAGAATGATTATCAAAGAAATGTGCGTCACTCAGAAAAGAAATGTGCCGAACTCGGTGTGGGAAAGAGACAAACAAATCTGTAGATGTAGATGCCAGCGAGAGTGATATTTATGAGCATCGTCATATTCATATCTCATCCCAACATACTGGGTTATCATACCGGATGCATCATAACAAGTATGCATTGGTATTAAAGGTATTGTGATATGGTTTAAATAATTAAACTCCCACCCCAACACCCCCAAAAAAATCAAGAAGTAAATAAAGAAAGAAATAAACAAATAAATAAATAAATAAATAAAATAGACCAATCATTGCCGATAAAGAACCTTTGCGCACAACACCTGCAGCGCTCTAAATGTATAAGAGTGAAAAGTCAGTCGCATCCATTTAGCGGACAACTTTTTTTTAGAGTAATTGACAGGTACTTTCAACTCGATTTAGAGTGAAGTTTGTTCTAATTTCACTCAAAAAAAAGTAACACAGATTGTCTTTCACTCTCAAAAGAGCGAAACTGACCCACTCTGACAAGAAAGTGAACTGTTCACTCTTTTTAAGAGAGTGGTTACCACTCCCCCTCCCACCGTCCCTTTTTCTGCTGCCAAAGCAAACTGAATAATATAGATTTTGAAAGAGACAGCGATCCCTTTTTTCGGGTTTTATTCACAAAAACAAGAAATCCCAATGGACCATATTGGTGTACAACGATACAAATTACTCTAAAATTTAATAAAATTAACAATAATAAATAATTCAGAAAAACATAGTTATAGAAGATGTTAACAATTTTTCCCTTATAATGATAGGGGCCAAGTTGACTCAGTGGTTTCTTTCTCTGCATTTCACCTCTGCGGACCCTGGTGCGAACCCACCTCAGTGCGGAGCCTTATTAAACATGTGGATTGGTTTCCAGTTCTTTTATCTGTTTCAGTTAAATTTTCCGAAGTGTGATTTTCCCTCACCACATCCAAAGCTGAGCATTTATTCTCGGTTTCTATTCATCCTGTTATTTGCGCTAACTGTGCTGTTCAATACGTAAGACGTAAAACATTTATCAAAAAAATTACAACTAAAATTAAAAAGGTAATGACAGGGTTGTAAACAGCCTGAAAAACAACAACAAGCAACCTGAACTAGAATTAAATCGAAATTGAATTAAAAATTCATGGCAATAAAACAAAACTGTTAAAAGTATACAGCAGCTTTCGATGAAATAAAAGCATTTTTAAGATACCAGCCGTCGATTTCACAAAACTCTTCCTAACTTAAGACTAATCTTAGGACTTAGGACGAGTCCAAACCCTGCACTGTAGCATGCAGACCTTAAGATTAGTCCTAAGTTAGGGAGAGTTACTCGTCCTAACTCGAGATAAGACGAGTCCTAACTATTAGTGAAATCGGTCCCAGCTGATATTCCCCAAAGTTTGAACCTTAGAAACGTTACTGCCAGAAACGTTTCTCAGATTGTTCACTCCAATTATGATTTAGTCTTTCCGCGTGGACATTACCGCTCTGAATCGACGACGATATTTCAAAACGCTGCCATATTTTGAAATGACACTTTTACCAGTTACTTTTTCGTATTATAGGATTAAAACAGCCGAACGGTCCCCAAAACCAAAGGTATAATTTGTTTGTAAAATACAATAAAACGAAAGAGGTGTGTTGACAGAACAATAAGACACACCGGCTCAATTACAACCCTTCCGAGATAGAAAGAGTGATTGGAGCCGCGATCGAAAAACGTGTTGTCGTTTGTTCGTATCGTCATAGTTGGAGGAAATAAATACAATCACAATGCAGAGCAGATGCGATAATAATAATAATAATAATAATATGAAGCATTTATGTAGTGCTCTACGGAGAACAGAGCACTTTACATGAGACTATGACAACAAAAGAAAAACAAACAAACTATAGGATGGGTGGGGAAAAAGAAATGTCTTGAGGAGGCTTTTGAATACAGGCAACGAGATCGCCTCTCTCAGACCCGCGGGGAGCTCATTCCATAGGCGAGGGGCAGCTATGGAGAATGAGCTATCCCCAGCTTTCCGTCTAGTTCTAGGAACGGAAAGCCGGGTCTGATCAGCTGATGGGCGGAGTCGTTGCCTGTATTCATCATACAGCTTGAAAAGGTCTAAATTTAAAGGCACTGGACACTTTGGGCAATTACTCAAAATAATTGTTAGCATTAAAACTTACTTGGTTATGAGTAATGGAGTGCTGTTGATTGTATAAAACATTGTGAGAAACGGCTCCCTTTGTAGTTTCGGAGAACGAAGTCGTTTCTCACTAAAATATTTGTACTGATTTCGAGATTTCAGCTGAGGTCTCGAGTTCAAGCTTTTGAAAGCTTTTAGGCAGCTCTATGGACCCTGGCCTCACGGGCCGACTAATCAGTGCAAGATTATATCGTTCGTAATGTTGATCAATTGTAGGTGGAGGGCGCTATCACATTAACAAGCCCGATCACACGAACAAATCAGAGCCTTGACACTAGACTACAACCCCCATTCCTGGTGAACTCACAGACATTCAAAACTTTTTCTTTTTGTATACATTACAAAGCCACCAGCAAAATCTCTAAGGTTTGACTCCAACGTTTTCTGACGAAGAAAAAATACCTATTAATACAATTAACTAATACAGATTTTAACAGGGAGGGAATCGTGAGGGATTCAAAAGCGTCCTTGTGAGAATGTATTTTGAAATGTAAGCGTAGCTGCAAATCTTGAAACGTAAGCCTAGCTTGACTCGGGATTGAAAGCGTAATTTTTTATTTTAGCGTAACAAACCTTAATGATGTATATGGATTGTATGGATATGGAGTAGCTACGTAGCTTGGAACGTAACCATATCTTTTGGAACGTAAGCATATCTTGGAACTTAAGCATAGTTGGGTATCTTGGAACGTAAACGTAGCTACGTATGGATCGTAAGCATAGCTGAGAAGCTGTGTAGCTTAGAATGTAATCTTATCTTTTGGAACGTAAGCATATCTTGGAACGTAAGCGTAGCTGGGTATCTTGGAACGTAAACGTAGCTGCGTATGGAACGTAAGCGTAACTTGACTCAGGATTGAAAGCGTACCTTTTGTATATATAGCGTAACTTGAGAAGGAACGTAAGCAAAACTTGGAATGTAAGCGTAGCTTGGAACGTCATATTTTGGAAGGTATAAGCGTAGCTGGATATCTTGGAACGTAAACGTAGCTGCATATGGAACGTAAGCGTAGCTTGACTCGGGCTTGAAAACGTACCTTTTCATATTATAGCGTAACTTGAAGGAACGTAAGCGTAGCTGAGTAGCTGCGTAGCTTGGAACGTAACCAAATAATACCTCAACAATCTCAAAAATAACACTTCATTCACAGAATTAAAAAATATTTTTTTGACAAAATTATGCTTTGAGGGAATTTTTTTTATCATATTTTTTTCAACCTTTTATACAAAATTATTTTTCACCTGTTCTTTTTTCGATCGGGGGCTCCGGTTTTTTTAATCCTTTTTTTCTTCTTCATAAAACATTTTTTAAGCTACTCACACAATAACACTGTCAATATAACAAAATGCGGTATTCCTACGTTTTGACATCGTCAATCTTTTGATATTGTTTCCTGAAAACTCCTAGCAAAAAGAAATTAGGAGCCATGAAACAAAACAGAGTATAATAATATTGGAACGTTGCGATCATAAGAAATAACGGATTTGACACGAGGTGTACCGACTGACAAACCCACGATGACAAACATGTACTCTGATGTCTGGCTCCCAACCCCTCCCAAGCTCACGGCGAGACCCGCAAGCTGGGAGTTCATAGCGCCCGGGATTACACCTCCAGCCCCCCACGAGACACGGCATGTGCGGTACGTGATATGCCCCGAGGCTTACGTTCCGATTACTCCACGCTGTGGGGCCATATAACAAGCTTCCGTTACACGGACTCTTCGAATGCGAATCTTACGTTAGATTTTTCACCATTATTTACATTTTGTAGCGATAATTTGAATACATGATCTTTTTCGTCAATTACTCGTTAATAATTTTGTAAACAAAAGATTTAAATTTGGTTTGGTAAGTTACTTTTAGACAGCTGGAAGTAAAACTAGCCCGGAAGGTCACGTGATTGTTTGTACCACTTTTTGGTTAGAACAATCACGCGACCTTCGTTTTTGTTTTAAAATGCTCAAAAACGGCCAAATTTGATGATTTTTTTTAAGGACTGTTCTTCTTCATTCCTGGAAACCCGTTGAATACATTTCTTAGTCTATTTTGTAGCCCAAATAGCCCAATTCGGCCGGTGTGTCCCTTTAAGAAATGGGAAAAAAACTAAGCACATAATCTTTTCAAAATCCAATTTAAATACAGATGGTGTTTTCTAAACGACTCCTGTGTAAGTTCTCGCAAAGACGATTCTTATTTCGAAATTAATTATGGACTAATGGTGAAATTTAGTAATACAGTGTATACCGCATTATATGATTAGTAGTAAACATCGTTGGCAAATCTCAACACGATACTTCGTGCACACACTACATAGCGTCGCCTATACAGGAACACGACTATCCAAATTCTATCTGTGTATACATATTGTTGTTGTGTTAACAAGTTGAATTAAATCCGGAACAAATCTTTCACATTAAATCTTCAAACTTTGTAAGTTTAAGTAGATCTGTGGATATTATCGTGTTTTGTGTTACAAAAAGTAACCCAAGGAAGAAAAGAAAAACAAACTTCTCATTGAAATGCATAACGACATTGACAATGTTTTGATGTACAAACAAACATGAAATGCTCCAGACGGACTCGATGCAAACTAAACACGATAACTGTCATTTCCAACTGAACAAGTTGTGACCTATACACATTATGGTATACCATACACATCTCACACTACAAAACAACGGGGTGGTAAAACCGACACCAGGTGTTGTCACATTAGATACAGAAAAGAAAAACCAAAGTTAACCCACTAGGGTGTTATAATGACACTAATTTCTGCCAACACAATAACATGTGTTAATTTAACACCTTACGATGTTTATATGTATTCTCTCTTGTGTATCTAAAATTATGTGACAATACCCATCATGGTGTCGATTCAACACCCCAGTTTTTGCAGCGTTCTCTGTCACTGAACGTCTCGAACTGAATCATGCCACGGTTTGATCTGTCTGATTTCCGTTTCGATCCAGATACACGTAGTAGACTTTCCGATAGTAGACTTTCCGCATCCAAAACAGTCGATGTAGCGCCCTCTAATGATACACAACAAAAAGCAGGATCGTCGATGAGCGTGCACCACTATGTAGACTAACCTCTCAGTAACCAATGTTAAATGTTAAATATTAATCAATACTCAAAAACTATTGAAAATGTCTCTCAACCTCTTGAAGACCAATCAGATATTTAGTTTGAGACCACTAAACTACGGATTTCTCGTCAATTTCTGTGCGGGTCAGCCCTTTGGAATTTTGTCTAATTCACTCCCCCCCCCCAAAAAAAAAAAACCAAAAAAAAACCCACCCCGAACCAATGTGTTTTGCCTCACCGACTTGCCGCCAGTTTTCATGAGGCACTTCTCCAATTCCAAAGCTGAGACAAAACTTATAAAATCTCCACAAAAACCCAGAACCAGTGTCCTTTTTTTGAGTGATATGAACTTTAAAGAATTACTGTGGTTTCCTCAGTTTGCAGTTGTACTTAATTAATACTAGAGTACACGAGTAACAAGGATTTTATAGTGATGGCCAAAGCGCCGCAAAATATATGACATGACATTTCTTTTGATTGTGTTCAAGTTTTGTTATAGGGTAAAGTTTAAAAAATAGAATTAGCGGTTGCAAACAACTTACCAACCAAATGGACCGAGAGTATAAATGCAAAAAAATAGTTAAGGGCCTGACGTTTCGACCCTAGCAGTGTCTTTCTCGAAGGCTAAATGACAACCCAACAAACATGAACAGGTAACTAAGTGAAACATAAGCAGTGAAGTGGAAATACATGAATGGGGTTAGAAAGCGTACATAAAAAAGCAGGGGGTAAACAATGAATAGGGGACAAAAAGGGGGGGTGAAGGGAAGGGACTGGCTTGACCACAAGCAAGAAGATGGAAACACAAAGGACAACATCAAGGGTGGTGAGGTTGGGTAAAAAGTAATTTATTAGTGAATAAGGCTCAGGCTAAAAGGCTATGGGGAAAAAAAGGAGACGGCAAAACAAAAGGTTTATTAGTCGTTTCCTTCTTGGATGTTCAGACCATGGGGTTGAATGGTCTGGAGGCGTCTAATCCAGAGTTTCTCCCTACTCAAACGCACAGTCTCTCTGTGGTTAAGCCTTCATCCGTCTTGAGTAAAGATCTCTTCTTTAAACCCACAGATAAACACCAATACCTACATTCCACTAGCTGTCACCCCCGACACTGCAAAACCAGCATAGCCTACAGTCAGGCCCGCAGACTCCGTCGAATCTGTTCTAATGATTCTGATTTTATCCACCACTCACAGGAACTTAAGAAACACCTTGTTTCCAGGGGTCATAGCTCTCTAGCAGTCCATCGAGCTATCCAGAAAGTCATATAATCCATATAGTACAGAACAATGCGGGGGGGGTGAGCTAGGCACGACGACAGGACGAAGACTGGTGGGTTTTTTTTAGATCACGTTGTGTGGACAGGGAGATGGGACATGGGACAGGAAAACTGAATGGGGGGCGGGGGGGAATCAAGCCCATGAAACGGGAAAACCCCACAAACGGGACCCGCGCGAAACTGGAAAATATGAGTTATTGGCAAACATTGGCAAGAAAAGAACAATGCCAAGGCAGGGGATCGCGGGGACGGGAGATAGAGAGACACGGTGGCGTGGGTTAGATATGGGACGGGATAGGGAAGGGGCACACGGTGGGACAGGGAGGCTGGTGAGGGGGAAAAAAGCAAAGGGGTTTGAAAATTATACAGGAAAGAAAATAATCAACTGAACGGGAACAAAATTAAAGAAACGGGATATAAACGCTGGGAAAGAACCACTCTCGGGATCCGCTGGAAATTGGAAAATATGGATGGGATCGACAATGCCGAAACGGAAAAAAAGATGAACAAGTGTACGATTTCACAAAGCACTAAGATTCGTCTTAACTTAGAATGGGTTGTTTGCCACAGTGATTTGTATTTGTGACCCTGCCCAGCCACTTAAGCCCTCCCCTGTACACAACGCTACACTTGCAGCATTTTTACGTCGAGCTTTCCAGCGGGGTTGCCGCGCGAAGCGCGGCATCCCGCTAGTAGTTATGATTGCCCAGACGGCGAATCTAATAAAGACTAGCGGGATGCCGCGCTTCGCGCGGCACCCCGCTAGATGAGGAGGATTATAGTAAACAAATGTTGTAAAAGGTAATGTGGGGGCAAGGGAGGTATTCTTACAGGTAATAATAATTCAGTTACACTTGGCAAAATGTACATCCTGAGTCCCGCCCAAACTGCTTTCATTATAGTTACGAACTTTGTGAAACATTTGGCTTGTTATTTTGAGGGTCTGTACGTCCAGTTTGGTTAATTTATATGGAGATGGGCCAATCGGACAATGTATAACACGCTGAATTTGGAATCAGCAGTGGTATTTCCCTTAGCAACAAATCCATAGTCACCGATAGCCATGGATTTGAGTGGTCTAAGTCTGGTCTCCCCCTCATCAATTATCACCGCTGCTGTAGCAGAGGAGAAATCCGACTAAAAAGGCTTGTATGAAAGTGGTACCCTCTTTTAAAACAAACTCATAATCACAGCCACTAATAGCCGCGGAGTTTATCTGACTGAAAAGGAAGCTTCGAAGAAGTTCTGGTATACAGCAGATAAAAAAAAACGTGCCAGTTGGTATGGACTTTAACGACAAAGTCAATTTCTGCAAAATTGTATTGAAAATAAATATATTTAATGATTGGTTGCTATAACTGTTGAATGATTTTTGCTTTGTTTCCAATGATGTGTACACGATTTTAGAATCTAAGGCCCCATTCATCGTGATTTATTGAGCGTACGTCCAACGACGCATACAAGAGCACCAAATAAAGCGAGTTTTCGGAACATGCTGTGCAACATCTTATCTACTGTTTTTACCACCGCTTTTGGGAGTAACAGAGCGTCGGCCTCTTAATTTTTAGTTTATTCTCATATCAATTAATTCTCATGTAAACTTTCTGGTCAACATTCGCCGGGGCGCGCGCCCCGCGTGACGAAGTCCCCTGATAAAACATCCAATTTTATATGTTATCATAATTATATGTGGAACCCTATACAAACTAAAATAATAGAAACGGTAATTTTATTGGTCTTTAATAACTACTCCTACATTCTCTCACTTAATTCACTTTCAGAAAACATTTGCCTTGTTATTTTGAGGGTTTGTATGCCAGCTACCCCTACATCCTCTCACTTAATTCACTTTCAGAAAACATTTGCCTTGTTGTTTTAAGGGTTTGTAGGCCAGTTTGGTTAATTTTGTATGAAGAAATTCGTAAAAAGTACCCGATTCAGCTGCACATGAGGGCTCTTTCGATAACCAAACCTGACGGCCGATTGCTTAATACAAAACGGATTTGGCAAAATCTACATCCTGAGTCCGGACCAAACTGCGTTCTAACAATTTTGTTGCTTCAGAACTTTGAATGGAATGTTCGTTTACAGCTTCAAAACAGCCGTTGATGTTTCACAAAGTTCGTAACTATGAAAGCATACTATTCTTAAACGGTGATTTCATGTACTCTTTTGTAGGTTTAACCGGCAAAACCTGTACAATGTATATGAAAAGAATCAGTAATGTATTTACTTTCTTTTTCAAAAAAGATATAAACACCAAGCTGGCAACAGCCAATCTCTCTCACAAACATTGGTTTAACGTCTATATGATTACGAATTACACAAATCAAGAAATTGTGATTCATTAACTAGACGACAATATTTATTCTAGTCATTGTGAAATCTGCAGTTAGCTGTGGATTCAAACCCACAACCTTGTGATTGCAAGTCCTGCAAACTAACCACTTGACCACGGTGACATAGGTCTAGAATACCCACCCCCCCCCCCCCCCCTCCCGTAAGGCACCCCACCCAAATCATCCGCAGAGTGATTATTTTGATGAAACCAGAAAAAAACGTTGGATGCAGAAACCAGTAAAAAAGCTGGAAGCATAAAGACGGCGGCCATTTTTCAATGTGGTAGCTTTTTGAAATTGGTTGTGCCCAAATCTCGGTCGTGAAACTCATGGAGATTTGGATTTGGTGTCTTTACTAAAGGGAATAAATGTGTAGAGACTAGTTTTTCACGGCCGTTTAAAACTGGAGGGTCGAATTGACGTGTGATAAAGGCCCAAACCGAAAGGCGATCAGGCCTTTATCACACGGCAATTCGACCCTGCAAGGTTTTAAACGGCCGTGGACTAAGCTTTTTTTTTTTTCTTTTTTTTTTCATTATGGGACAAAAACCATACAAATACAAAAAATCACAGAAAAAGCAAACAACAGGATTAAACACAAATGCCTAAAGGGCAGTAAACAAGAAAACCTCGGACAGAAGACAAACGAGAATGGACAACAAAAAGACCAAGGACTAGACAGTACCAACTAGACATCTACACACCAAATAAACAAATATAAACCGGGCAGAAAATCCTAATTAAAACATACTAACCCTTTTATTCCGATTCATAAATACCTTTTTAGTTAAAAGGCGTTATAAAGTAAGAAACTCTGTAAAACTTGTTTCCGAGTGCTTGAGCTCTGTATGTTTCTACCTCCATGGTATGTACAGTACATGTTACATATACATGTACGACGTCCGTACGCGTGTTTCCGATTCCGTTCGTGCGCATGCGCGTATAGTCTTGGTGCAAATTCGCTGGTTTTCATTTCACACACAGCGCGGCCAACTCACCGACAGCGCCTGCCTCGCTCGTAACAAGAAACGTCTTGCAACAAGACTAGCGCGGAGTCTCCGCGCACAACCGGTTATTAACACTTATTATTATTAGTATTATTAAGGGAATAAAAGGGTAGCGACGAGTTCTTACACGGCCGTTTAAAGCCGGCAGGGTCGAATTGCCGTGTGATAAAAGCCCGAGCCGAAGGCGAGGGACTTTAGCGCACGTCAACGACCCTGCAAGGTTTTAAACGGACGTTTAATTATAAGAACGAGTCACTACTCTTTTATTCCCATTCATAATGCCCTTTTGTTAAAACAACGTAAAAAACAATACAATATAATATAACATACACTTTGACAGTTGAAAATTCGAGTTTTGAAATATTTGTGCTTAGAGGCAGATTACGCGCTGTTACTAAAAGCTATGAATTGCGTTCCGCGTGATAATCTTGCGCGCCTGACACGCGGAATTAGCCAGCCGGTTAAAAACACTGGTCTTTATCAAACGTTTAAACACCCACACGGGACGCGCTCTCCACCAATAGGAGTAGAGAAACTGTCTGGGGGTATTTATGAATACGTTTTAAGGGTCGAGGAACCCCCGATAAGACCAAATTAAAAGTATTTAATCATTTTGATAAGGCCGTCATAAATGCGTTTTGCCCGTGTCTCGGTCTATGAGCCTCACGGAACCTTGGTGGTTGACTAATGCCGGCTTGGCGGTCGGGGCACCATACCCACGAAAAGCAGCAAGCTGCCATATCAATGGATGATGTCATCGTCAGCCAATCACCGTGCAGGAAAACCATGATGTTAATGGTTTATTTCTTCGTAAGGGACTACTGGTGGAAATCGCTGTATCCTGACTGGACTAGCTACGATCCGGTCTCGCTTTAACATTTCCGGGAAGAATACGAAGGATAGATTATTTAATCATCTATCAATATACGAATTGGGGACTGTTGCCGACATTCGTAACGGGAAAATTTCCCGTGTTTTTGTGAATTGATTTATTTCTTTTTGAAGCCATTTTTGACGTACAACTTTTTTCTTTTTAAAATGTGAGTTGCACCGATTTCTTTCATACAAAACGACAGATACGCTCTTCATTTCAATGTTCTGCTTCATTATGTCTGTCAATACTTTTCAGATAAGGCCGAAAAAGACTGAATTTCAGAAGTCCTTTTGGACTAATTGATATTCAAACCGAGGTATACGAATGAAAACCCACACCAACCCATGCATATAAAACTGGACAAAAGCTCATTAACCATGATGCAAAACAATTAAGAATGTGGTCAATCTGCATCTGTTTCCTGCATATCCCAAGTAAAGGTGGGTGTGGGCCGCGAAAGTCAGACTGACAAGAGCAAAGTGGGTACGAGGTTAGACTTGATTCAAGTCTTAGTCGCGATTGTTCTTTTGCCTCTCAGCCACGAAAATTGCCCCCACATTATTAGCTATCACGCGCCTAGCCTGAACATCTGACGTCGCACTTCGAGGCTCGTGAATAACGCCAGAGACCGGCATCAAAACCTGCGTAAACCGGCGTGTGTTTTGACCTTTGACCCCATACATTTCAGATAGAGATACGCCGCGAGTCCAATTCTATTGCGGACGTGACTGGAGTGAAGTTTTTGGGCATCTACGGAAAGCTCATGTCACTATGCACGTTTATCCCATATCATTGTATCCACAGGAATCACTGGATCTGAGAAGCTGGGACCTGTCTGTATCCTTGGGCCCAGTCTATCACGCGCCCTTATGACAAAGGTTGAGCACAAGAGGGCGCTGTTTGTAGCGGCTATCAGGACGTTTAAAAAGCAAAAGACTTGGAGCCAAGCCTAGTACGAGGTACGAGATAACTAAAAAAAATAATATATAGTTTTGATGTCTTGCGACACAGAGACAAACTACACACTTAATGTCATTTCAAGCTGCCATAGAAAATATGTGTACAGATGGGTGCATGCTTTTTAGAGCAAACTTTGATACGATCGACTATCAGGTACCCAGACGTAATGAACGGGGCCAGGCTACACATTTCCTCTTTAAATATCGCGCCATGATTGACGTCACGAACAGCGCCCCTCGGGTCAAGGTTAAGGTGGGCCTACACTTAATTATGTTAATAAAATAAAAACTAATATTTTACAATCTTAGTTAAATGTTTATTCACATATCCATTACTGTATACATTATGTGCCGAGAAGGGCTTAGCGTGGATGATTAGGAACAATAACTCTTTGCAAGGCATTGGACTACCTACATGCAAGAGAAGTGACAAATTAGTCCAACATGCTGATGTGGTATATTTTACACAATATTGACGAATAAAGAACAAAATGATTTCCTTTATAGTTTAAAGGCAGTGGACACTATTGGTAATTACTCAAAGTAATTTTAAGCATAAAAACTTACTTTGTAACAAGCTATGAGGAGCTGTTTTAATAGTATGAAACATTGTGAGAAACGGCTCCCTCTGAAGTAACGAATTTTATTTCGACCCTCAAAATTAGATTTCTGAAAGCACACAACTTCGTGTGACAAGGGTGTTTTTTCTTCCACTATTATCTCGCAACTTCGACGACCAATTGAGTTCAAATGTTCACAGGTTTGTTATTTTATGCATATGTTGAGATACACCAAGTGAGTGTCCAGTGTCTTTAACTTGGACCCCACAGAGGAATTCTTTAGAAAAGGAAACAACAGAACAACAGTATCAGACCCCACAAACCATACCAGAAAAGGTTGTGTGCCCGGTATGAGATCCAAAAAGGTCTAGTTGGTCAACATATTGAGGGGACTTTAAAACACTTTGTGTACTTTGTTGTATGCAGTGGGTTTTTTTTATTTTAAAGTATAGGATTTACGTTTAGTGTAAAGAACAAAGGAATGATAGCTGCAGTGATTGGATTAGGTTTGATGCCTGTTAGGAAGTCCAATCGTTTAATTCAGCTTAGAACAGCTTATTGTGTTTGCTTAAAGTATGCATTGTTATCCAGACGCAATAAAAAAAGCAGAAGTCAATCAAATCACCAAATTATCGAATGAAGAAGCCTTCAAAATTGTAATCCCTAACGTCTTCAGAGATTGTGAAGGGTGATGCATCCCTTCCTTCCGCTTTCAACTCATGGGAATTTGTCCCCAGCTTATAGCGTGACATGGACGTGTCTGGTAATGTTTATTGGATATGTTTATGTAGAGACACAGTAAGGGAGAGCCGGTCCTCTAATTAATAAAGGACGAGCATTCGCCAAAATACTTTCAATGATAATAAAAGCGATCAAGAAGATAGCTAAAATATATCAAATAGACTTCTCATGTATAGGTTTACTGGTAACCCATAGCAAACAACACAAAAAGTTACAACACTACAGCACTACAATACATGTAGCCTACATTCCACAACGAAGAGTGAAAGTACAACAAGGTCAGCACACAGAGGCTAGCGGACGCACGTGTGTCGGTGCTGCCTGGCAATACACACACAAAATTATCGAAAGAGTGAGCTACAAATCACATATTTCAGGAATAAATGAGGGTTAAGGCATACAAGAATACTCACAGAAAGCTTTATGACCCTACCGCTCCCATAAATAAAAATAGAGAGAATTACCACTCAAATATAATGTGCTCTTCCAGAAACCAAGCTTTTGAAAAAGAGAGTGATTGTCATGTGACAATCCTAAAAGTAAACTTTTAAGAAGTTCAACAATGAGGGCGCACTTGGCGAATCCCGACATTGACTTTCACCCTTTGAAAATCTGTTCTTGTACAAAAACTTATAAACTTTGTCAAGACAGTCCATAATGCATATATTTAAAGCTCAATTGTTCATCGAGTCGCTAGTAAATAACGAAAGAAAAACACCCTTGTTGCCCAAAATGTGTGCTTTCAATGTCTGAGAAAGGCTTCATAAGTCTTTTAATGCTTTATCAGATTCAAATAATCTGGATGAGAAAATAAAATTAACTGCTGCAAACAACTTACCAACCAAATGGGCCGATGGTATAAATGCAAACAAAATTGTTAATGGCCTGACGTTTCGACCCAAGTAGAATAATCTAGTGAGAAATTACCTCTTACTAAAAAAAACTCGTTATTTAAGAGAGATTCATTTCTTACCTTGTTTTATATTATCGAAAGCTCTCATTAATTGCTCGTTGCCAAGTAAGCTTTTCTGCTTAAAATTGTTAACTTTGAGTAATTACCAAACGTATCCAACAATGTCACACCCCACAAACCATAATAGGGGCTTTTCGCAGTACATTCTTATTATTCGTGCTGCATTATGTTTGAATTCATGGACACTCCAATCAGAATCAGTTGCCATTCCAGGAGCGTTCTGACAGCATTTGAGGTGAATTTGAACGGCATTCTTAATAATAATAATAATAATAAACCGTATTTATATAGCGCATATCACTAAAACAAAGTCCCTATGCGCTTTAAGGAAAACAAAATAAAGGAAGAATGAACCATCAAAGAAAGTTACTGAAAAGCGTTGAAAAGATGAGTTTTAAGGCGATTTTTGAATGTGTCAACTGTGGAAGCATCCTTGACAGACTCGGGTAGGCCATTCCACAGTTCAGCTGCAGCTACTTGGAAAGAGCGAGCACCATAAGATTTTGTAACAGGAGTGGAAATGACAAGAAGAGACTTTGACTTAGAACGTAAATTTCTCGAAGGAATGTATTTGTGAACTAGGTCCTGGAGATAAATCGGGGCTGTGCCTTGCAAACATTGAAAAGTTAAAAGGAGAATTTTGAATTTAATTCTAGCTTGAACAGGTAGCCAATGAAGATTTTGTAGGATGGGAGTTATGTGATCACGTGGACGAGTGCATGTGACTAATCTAGCAGCTGAATTTTGAACTCGTTGCAGTTTTTTAATAAGAGAATCCGGTAAACCAAAGAGAAGACTGTTGCAGGTGCAATTCTGGACATGACGAGGGAATGAACAAGTGTTTCAGTAGTTTTGGTGTCGAGATATTTTTTTATGGAGCCGATTTTGTGAAGTGCGAAGGAAGCAGTCTTACAGATAAGGTTAACATGATTGCACATTGTGAGGTTTTTGTCAAAGATGACACCAAGATTCCTAGCAAATGAAACAGGATTGATGTTATCCTTAAAACAAAGCTTGTTCAATTTTAAATTTCCTCCCGATTATGACACGAATTAAAGAAAAATATTCCGACATGCGCTTCATTCTTGCTGATTCCGAATAAATGTCATCAAAGGGGTTTTAGGAAGAGTTTGGTGTAATCGACAGGGAGGGGGGGAGTCTACCGGTGGATCGGGGATCTGCTTTCTGTAAGCAGAGAATAATATAGACTATAGAGACGCTTGTATTATGTTTTATTCCAAAATGCAACACACCCCATAACCCTGGAGAGGGTAAGTCATGAAAGGAATTTAACTTAGTCGGCCATTTATGGGAGTCAAATTTTTGACTCCCATAAATATTTTGAGTGATACTTGTGTGGATAATTGTATTCTACTTTGTAAACATCTTTCTAACCATATGCATTTCATAACAAACGGTTTCAAACGCTCCGATCCAAGGCAACGTGTTACTTTAACTTCGGAACACTTAAGCAATGGACAATAATGATATTAGGGGCGGGCCGATAACTGCAAACCAATCTTAATTGCAATTAGTAAAGTGTGATGTCATTATACACATAATATGATAATCTTGGAAAATTTTTCTTACGACGATTTGTATTTCTTTGTGAAATCGACCCCAGTATTCTCTTGTGTTTTTTGGCCCTCTGTAAAAGTTGGCTCCTGCACACTACGCCCGTCAGCTGAGCAAACTGCGTGCTCCCGGTAGCACTACCTTGCAGAGAGGTGATGTTCCAGTGGTTGATACCATAGGTATAGTGTAGGGAGCAGATAATATTGTGACTGCCAATACGATCGAGACAGGTCTATTGCAGTTAGAGAGGCAGAGATTGTGACTGCCAATACGATCGAGACAGGTCTATTGCAGTTAGAGAGGCAGAGATTGTGACTGCCAATACGATCGAGACATCATGGAGGGACGCAACAGCTGTGTAGCAGCCGCGATATTGCTGTGCATATTGTCTACATCACTCTTGACACACGGTAAGTTTACAATCTATTTTAAAAAATGGTTCCCTTTGGTTGAAAACAAAAACCGAAAAGTTAAGAAGACTACTTTCACTGGTGGTGATATTATGAACAAAAACTTTGCATGTCATGTTATTTTTAGATTTTGGATGTTAGTGATGGAATTCTGGTAAAAAAATAGGGAACAAGTATACTAACATATAAATTAAATGTAAAGGTAAAAGTAATAGTATGGGGTGAAAATAATGTTAGATGTTCTTTGTTCAAGACCTGCTCGCCCGTCCCCCCTACTGCATCTGAAAGCACACAACTTCGTGTGACAAGGGTGTTTTCATCCATTATTATCTCGCAACTTCGACGACCAATTGAGTTCAAATTTTCACAGGTCTGTTATTTTGTGCATATTATGTTGAGATAAACCAACTGAGAAGACGTGTCTTTGACAATTACCAATAGTGCACAGTGTCTTTGAGAACTTATCTTGCTTTTATATTCTACTACCGCGGAGTAGATTTTTCGGAATTCAAATAATAAACCAACGCAGAATTTGTGGAGTGAAGTTTTGGTCTGCACAAAATGGCAGACCTTGTTAACTTTTCAAAGTAAAAGGGAAACGTCTTATTTTAGAGGCATATTTGTGTGGATCATTATACTCTTCTTTTCAAACATCTTTCTAACCCTGTATATATATTTTGTACTTAAAAAGGCTACAAACGCTTGTCATAGACCAAGGCGCCCGATCCTAGACAACGTGTCCCTTTAATGGGTAATACATTATGCTACTCTCACACTAGGGATAATATGCTAGCGAATGTACTCCACCTCCTTGCGAAGATCGGTCACTTTATGCTGCTCTCACAAGGCGAATATGCTGGCGAATATGCTATCGGAAGGACATATTTGACGATCGCTCAAACTTCGCAACATTCGCCATGTCTTCGTAAGCGTTGGTAACAAATTCGGAACATTCACAAATTTTTCCCCATCTCCTTACGAAGATCGGTCAATTTAGAAACCGGTTTCTAAATTTCAGCGAATGTTGTGAAACGGGTTATTCGCCGTCGATTTTTTTGTAAGCAATGGTAACATGGTAAAGCGCGCGTATTAGCATTGGCAACATTCGTAAAGGCATTGGCAAGCGTCTGTTGGCATTCGTAATAAATTCATAAGATGTTAGTAAGGAGTGGGCGACCGAGGACGAACAATGGTTGAGACCAAGATGAAAATGTTCATTATCCCACTGCCATTTAGGACGTATTCAACCCGAAATTCAAATATTCATCTTCGAAAGAACATTCGCCACTCTGTGAGAGCAGCAATACGAAGCGCTTCCTAAATTTCAGCGAATGTTGTGAAAAAAGGTAACTCGCCATCGATTTTTGTAAGCATTGGTAAGCCATTGGTATTTTGTTGGTAAAGCGTGCGTATTATGCGCTAGATATTGGTAAGGAGAGGTTTAAGGACGACCGAGAACATTATTCACTATCAAGTCGCAACTTTTGGCCGAATTCATCGCGAATTTCAAATATTCATACATTCGCCCAAGTGTTAGAGTACCATGAGGTAGTTCCATGGTACTTCAACATGTAAATGACCATCACAATTTACCTATTGGGAAGCACTACAGCACTTCAAAGTACTAATTATTTGGAGAAAGGATTTCCTTCGGAGTAATATATCGTTTCATTTTCTACCCAAAAACTTCTGCATCATGCACGAATCGGTTCTTATTATTTCTGGGGGTTTGTGTCCGTTCGCGAGTTGTGCAACCAGAGAGGTTCAAAAAGGTGTGGGTCTTGTCATTAAGATAAATCATGTCATTATAAGCTTTACACACGTTCGAGGCATCATGTCCAGATCTTGATAGAGGCAAACCGCAAGAAAAACAGGTGCAGGAGAGGGGAACGGGGGGGGGGGGGCAGGACGGACAAGAGGGATTGTGTTGGAAGACAGAGGACTATGGTCATCTTCACATTCCGTTTTTTTAGCGGAAAGTTGCTCCTTTCGCAAGTTTGCCCACATGAGTTTCAAACAGTCGCAGCATGTCTCGTGCGAGCAAATAATGATTCAAAAAAGGTCACATGTAAAATGTTCAGTTGGATGCAGTGTTTTTGTTTGTTTGTATGGTTTTTTAAATAACGTCAGAATTTTTTTAAGAATGCCGATTCTACTCACGTCTATAGCGAGTTGACGGTGGGTACCAACGGCATAGCTGGCAACATCATTCGCGAACGGACACCAACTCTCAGAAACTTGCAAATATACTCAAATTTGTCGACAAAAAGGCCTTTTTTATTGTGATTTATAATCAACGGGAGCACTTCAGACGATGTAGTTTTGCAGGATACTCACCGTTACATCTTTAGGCCTATGGAAAGAACGCTTTCAGATAAAAATTAGCAAAAATAAATTGCGATAATTATGAAAATATAAGCCATTCATGTAACATGACGTATAATGACCCATTGTGACATATGTTTTACATTCATAAGAAAGCTTAAAATAATGAGATCCAGTTGATCCATATTGCAAGTGGATGTTTGATTGACATCCAATAGGTTCATAGTTATTTACAGCTTTTGAAATCCTCTTTATTGATGACTTTTCTTGAAATATATTTGTAAAATGTTAAAATCACGCTTGTACTTCATATAGTGTTGCCGTAAGGACAGAGTTGGAAATCGATGCACTCATTCGAGCAGTAATTTCATGTTTTATACATGTAGGCTTAATTATACACTTTTCCTACAGCAGTTTTCCACATTCTTCAAAATATGTTATTACTGCGTGTTCATAACGAAGCGAAATATAAACACACCGTTCAATGACAATGTATGCTAACGAAATTGTAAAGGGGTAACTTTTGTATCATTTGTTCTTCAAACCAAGCTAAAAGAAGGCGGGTAGTCTTTTATCCTTTATTCATAACACAACTAAAAAGAGGATGGTACATTGTTTATTCTCTGTTACTAGATTTAACCGTCTTCTAGTAAAATATTGCATCATAAAATGCGAAAAACAACTGGAATTCATTCATATTTAAAGGAACATTACAAATATGGTTTTTGCTAACTAAACAGTTGCTGGCAGTGTTAGCACTTTCCACCATATTATACATAAACTGACAACTCTGTAGAAGTTTGTGATCGATCGGCCATCTGGGTCACGAGAATAGTGAAAATTACAAATATTTTGCAGTGCATCGATGCCAAAATAAAAATAAATAAAACGCTTACATGAGCGATTAACTCCAAACGCAAAGTTAGATTATCTCATGAAATATGACATTTCAGACAGAAATATTTCCAGGGATGTTTTCTACTACCATCATTAGACCATGTAAGTTTTATGTAAATCTGTGATCTTCACGATTTTTGTAACGTTCTGTAACGTTCTGTAACGTTCCTTTAAATTGTTATCAATACAAAATGAGATAATTTAAAATTCTGGGGCAAGTTTTCTTACAGTTTGGGGAGAAACTGTAAAACGAAATTTTGTTGCTTTAAAATCGTATTAGTATTTTTCGGACTAAATTTTTATGCTGTAAATTTGAAAATCGAAAAACAACCATGAACATTTACATGAACAAAAAAAACACATGTTTGCTATCCTCTAGTGCTTAAACTACCAAGTAGGAACTGGCTAACTTTAATGCTTAAAAGCATTAGTTTAAAGTCAAAGTATACCCACATTTATTTTAGAACCATTTGGTTGTTTTAATCACTTAACTTAACTTACCTGTGATATTTGTATTTTGAAAGTAGGTAGCATTTTTGAGATAATGCGGAAACATTTCTCGGATTGAAGCGTTCTGAACCCTTCTCTCTATAATGCCCTTTCTTTTCTTGGTCTTATCGGGGGATAAGTATGTTTTTTGTATAAATAAATAAAAAGGCGGTAAAGGCGTTGCTTTGTGTTTTGCTATAAATTATACGTCAATAAAAGAAGTAATTATAAATACTGATTGGTTAAACTTGCGGGTACAATCATTTATAACTTTCCTGAAATTCTCCTGGACAAATCCAACATGATCATCAAACATCCAAACGAACAAGATCATCTTATCAAATGGAAACAAGCAAGGCTCATTGCACCAGTCAAGTTCTGGCACCAACGCAGAGTGAGGGAGGCAATCTAGATCAAGGCTCGCAACACAGTTCCACAATACATCGGATTCTTCATCAATGACATATGGTCAACACTTCTCAAGCCAACCTTCTCTGCAGCAGCTCATCACCACAACACTGACACATTCCAGCCCATGTGCACCCCTCAAGCGATACTTAAGCTCAACCACCACCAATATTCCAGCTTTCTACTGAAGACAAGATTTCACCATGCAATGCTTCAAATCATATAAGACAAGATTAATAATAATATAGGTTTTCTCGGCCAAATTCGGCAAATGCGCAGCCAATTTCATGTAACTGCGTTTTAAATTCAGAATTCGGCCATTCAATTTCGTTTTGAGTCGAGTCAAATTCCCTTAGCACTATGTTCAATTTAGTGTATCGTCATTCTTTTTCAAGACACACACGCCTGAAGAAGCGACTGCGAATTTGAATGCTGCTTCGATGAATTGTTTAATTGAGTAATTATTTTGTTAAATTGAATACCGCAACATTGAATACATTTGACTAATCATGAAACGAAATCGAACAACAACAACAACAACACCAACAACACCAACAACACCAACAACAACAACAACAACAACAACAACAACAACAACAACAACAACAACAACAACAACAACAACAACAACAACAACAACAACAACAACAACAACAACAACAACAACAACAACAACAACAACAACAACAACAACAACAACAACAACAACAACAACAACAACAACAACAATAATAATAATAATAATAATAATAATAATAATAATAATAATAATTACTGCGGCGCAAGGACAAATGTAATGAAGGCAAGGATAGAAAAAGCATACGTCTCTCCTATGTGTAGAATGTGCAATAAAGCAGAAGAGACTGTATTTCATATTGATAGCCAAGGTGATTCACTGGGATCTGTGTAAGAAGTATGGTGTCAAAGTGCTTGCGAAATGGTACGACCATGTTCCGGAGAAAGTTGTAGAGACCGACCAGGTCAAGATCCTATGGGACTTTAACATTCAGACTGATCATGTTATACAACATAGGCGTCCGGATGTTGTACTATTAGATAAGACGAAGAAGATGTGTCATCTCATTGACATAGCTGTGCCAGGTGATATAAGGGTAGCTTCGAAGGAGATGGAAAAGATCGAGAAGTACCAGGACCTGGCCAGGGAACTTCGTAAGATTTGGCAGGTAAAGGTAAAAGTAGTCCCCGTGGTGGTTGGAGCACTTGGCACCATTCCCAAAGCACTGGGGAAACATCAAGATGAAATAGGGACAAATGTGAGGGTAGATCTGTTACAGAAGGCAGCGCTTTTGGGAACAGCGAGGATCCTGAGAAAGACCCTTGAGATCTAAGGCTACGGGATGTAGCCCGACTCAAGGAGTTACCGGCACAAAGGAAAATGAGATCTTTCTTTTGCATGCTGTGATAAAATGAAATAATAATAATCATAATAATAATAATACTTGTAATGCGCACGTTATTATCTGGCGGCCACGGTCGCCACTTATTATCTTGCGACCGCCTCTTATTATCTTGTGGCCGCCACTTATTATCTTGCTGCCGCCACTTATTATCTTGCTGCCGCAACTTATTATCTTGTGGCTTGATTATGGTAAGTATAATAAGTGATGATTATGATAAGCAAGATACTAAGTGGCGGCCGCCCGCAAGATAAAAAGTGGCGGCCACCCGCAAGACAATAAGTGGCGGCCGCCCGCAAGATAATAAGTGGCGGCCGCAAGATAGTAAGTGGTGGCCGCAGAATGAAAAGTGGCGGCCGCCCGCAAGATAATAAGTGGCGGCAGCAAGATAATAAGTGGCGGCCAAAAGATAATATAGTAAAAAGGCCGCAAGATAATAAGTGGTGGCCGCAAGATATAAGTGGCGGTGCTGTAAAATACATCTCATTCAGTGAAACATATGTACTTGTCAAATGGCACCAATGAGGCTTCATAGAAAAAATACTGGCCTTTGACAATTACCAAACGTGTCTAATTTACTCTTGTATTTTTTGTTTTACTCTTATTTTTTTTAAATATTGCTTTTAATTTTCCGTAACATTCTTAAATATTTTACGTTATTAATTTTATATGGTAATTTTTTCATGTGATTTTATGTTTACTTTTAACATGTAAGTTTGTTCGCAGGGCCCAAATGGAAACCAGTTTTTTACTGATTTGGCTCACCCTGGGTAAATAAAGGAAATAAATAAATGCCTTTAAAGGCCGAGTTATAGTCGGTCGCGCGATGGTCGGGCGTCGGAAATCTAGACGCGCGAATACAAAAAGACACGGTTTTGAGGCCTCAGTCTTAGGATTGCGCGCAAGATTTCCGTCGCGCGACCATCGCGCGACCGACTATAAACCGGCCTTCAGACTGCACATGCTTGTCAGGAGTGTTTTTGAAAAGTGCAACAGTTATGTGGACATAAAATTAGTTATACCCATTTAGATAGTGGGTGATCGGGCATTCCTAAATCAAGTTTATTCTGTCTTTCTCTCAGGTTTGGAGATTGTACTGGATGACGCCACACTGCAACTTACTCGCACCGCTTCATGTTGTGGTAGCTGCAGTGAGTCGTCGTATGAAACAATTGAACTGGTCTGCAAATGTGAACCCTTCTGCGTCATTTATGGGGACTGTTGTTTAGATTATGCCCTCTTCTGTACTGATATCGAGACGGGGACAAGTGGAAATAATTTAATTGGGATGGAAAATTGCACTAACGATCGGGTCAATAGCTCCTTAACAAGCGAGGGCGGGGTCTCAACTTCCGAAGATAAGTGCCGAGTATACGCCGAGGAAGCGACACATGAATTAGTTCAAGAGTATCTCTGCCAACTGAAGGCGCTGTGGTCGCCAGTGATTCTCAAACACCGATCAACTCAACGAAAGGCCATAATTCGTGCTGGACGAGAATTGGTTTTGTACACGATGATACAGGATTGTAGATTGGATGCATCAGAAGATGAAGTGCATGCCTGTCAGATGAACCGTACAATAAAAAGTGTTCAACACCTTCCCGACTTCATAGCACTGCTCCCTGTAACCGCTGCGAATGGAGTACATTATATGAACATTCATTGCGCTTTGTGTAATGGTTACGACTCCCCTAACGTCACATTTTGGAATTTTATGTTTAGTTGCTCCCTACCAAATTTGGATCTCGGTTATGAATTACAAAAAAAAGACCTTTCACTCGTGGCAAGCAATTGTTGGATTGTACATATGGTCGTACCTGTCTTTCCGTGGGAGGTGGCGCCATTTCGTGGGTTTGGTAGATTACATCAATGCAAAGACTCACCGAACTGGGACGCGTGCCGTGCCTACAAGTTACCATACAATAGTTCTCAAAACATACACTGTTATTTGTGTCTTGAGGCTTACAAAGCGGATAGAAACGGTACCTTCCCAGGCTACGGGACTGAGCCAACCGATTATCCTATTGTTACGCCAGTCAACGCACTTTTCCATTTTTCGCCATCGGAAGGTGCAGGTTTGGCTCGTCGTCCTGGTCATCTACCGACGACGTATTTCAAGCCAACATGCGACCATGGACAAATCTATGAACAGTCGACCGGTGAGTGTCGTGACTTCTTCTGCCCGTTCGGTCAGGTAGTTGCAGACGATGGTTTCACGTGTGTTTCTCTCAGGAACCAAAGCAACTACATCTTAAGATTTGAAACCCAAGTTCCTAACGGGAGATTCTCGTGTGAAGTTTTTATCCAAACCGAATTCCCCGTTGATGATAAGAAAGCATTTTCTTCGGTTCTTTTCCGCCAGATATTGGGTGATGTTTCGGTTGACACTTCTGAACTAAACCTCGATGATTCAAATAAAACGTATCCGAATCCAATATGCTCTGGTATTAAAATGCCGTACCCTTACATTCTATCCGCTGTGGTTCAAGTCAGCAACTCAACCAGTATCGAATCAATGTCAGAGTTAGTCTTAGACGCCTTGAATAAAACAAAATGCTGGGAGTTTACCAACATGTCTCTTTCAGTGTCCACAGTTAGAATAAGGAATTTCGATCAAGTGCTCCTGCAGGATCAATGTGCAAAGCAAGGTCAAGAGCTCGACCAGTATGCTTTGGGTGTGTATCAAAGGTTTTTAGTCGAAGGGGTTTCTTACATTGAGTTCTTATTGGGCAATGAGACTTATGTCCTTCCATCGCTCAAGACGAAGCAAGAAATAACCCATGCAGCAGGGAAAAAGACCGGTCTATCTGTTTTGACTTGCAGTGTCAAATTAATCTGCCCAATCATTGTGTTAGATTCAAAAGAGTTTCACGTAACCACGGTGGGCTCAATGCTGATGTATCGTGACGCAGCTGGCCGAAATCTATCATCTAGTGATGTCATCATGATGTCACAAGGAAAGATAGCCGTATGCCATTCCGATACCGAAACCTCAAACTACCCCCAGAATGAATACGACACTACTGAAATAATATTATCAATGGTTGGTATGTCTATATCTCTAGTGTTTCTAGCGATGTCTCTGTTCACTTATTACATGTTCCCTGAACTGATAAATCTGCCTGGTAAGAACATGATGAGTTTTCTGGTTGCTTTGTTTGCACTATTGGTGACGTTCCTCATATCAGTTGGGTCCCCTCTGTCTCAGCTCACCTTGGGTACAAAGGCTTCTTGTCTCACCTTCGCCGTTCTTATCCACTATTTCCTGATGGCCGTCTTTTTCTGGAGTAACATTATCTCTCTCCACTTTGTGCGCACATTCGGCCTCGGTGTTCGTATGAGGCTCACAGGATCGACTAACGACGGGCGAGTATTCCGGCTGTACTCGCTCTACGGATGGGGTGCTCCCATTGTCATTGCAGGACTTGGCTGTGCGTTGCACTTCTTAGTTGAGATTGGTGGCCAGAGGGAGAATGTCTACAACGGTTGCATCATATCCGGTGGGGAGGCTGCTATCTACCTGGTGGCCATTCCTTTGTCGTGTCTCATGTTTCTTAACGCGGTGTTCTTCACTGTCACATTGGTGGGGATAAGGAAGACTCGGAGTGATGTGAAACTGGTCCGTAAGAAGAAAGGACGACTCGAGACTTTGAATATGGAGTTGAGTCTCTTTGTGAAGGTGGGTGAATTAAAAATGTTATATGACTTCTAATCTGCTGAAGACTCCAAACTATAATAATTAACAGTTTAAAGGAAGTAGACACTATTGTCTTTGACAATTACCAATATTGTCCACTACCTTTAAGAACAAAAGCTTGTAAGTTTAGTCTGGTCCTGGTTCCCCTTTTTATTCAGCTTAGCAAGAGCATTACTTGCAGTTTCATTTAAATTTCAATTACCCATTTCAAGATTAAAACAAAAGTGTATTATTATTACTTTTCTAAACTTGGGAAAATTTTGTATGGTTTGTTACTACATTAGGTGAATGGCATAATTGCACCTAATATAGTTAGGACTCGGGAACGTACTGAGTATAAAGTGCTTACACAAATCAGTGAATGGGTAAACCCAAAATTAATATTTTTTTATCCCCGATGCAAATTTAACAACTATTATATCGTTGCGGTACCCGCTGCCAAAACATAGGATTCGAAACTGCCTCTAGCTACCGAGCAACCTCGGTAGTCTAGTTGGTATGACACTTCTCTAGAATTGCAGGGGTCGTGGGTTCGAACCCCACCCGAGTAACATGCCTATGATTTTTTTCACAGCACTCGGGAGTACTGACATGAGTATACAGTGCTTACACATATCGGTGTATGGGTAAAAACCAAAATTAATGCTCTTCATCCCCGATTCCAATGTAACATCTATTATTTTAAATAATTATTATGGGGTTTTGTGGTTATTTCTCACTAGACCTTTGTAGCTACCGGTCTGCTATGGTTTGGCATCTTCATCGTTGGTTATTTCGAGGACCGTGTTTTCTCCTACGTCACCACCGTTATCTTCACCCTTCAGGGACCCATGTCGTTCTTTGCTTTCGCGTTCACCGACCGAGTACGAGGCATGTGGGTCAAGAAGATATCAAGCGCCACCAATCGACCTGGACAGTCCAGCACCGATGTCTCCAAAGTCAGCGCAACCAGTAGAGCGACTATGGTGTCCGAGCGGGAGGTTGACCCTCCAGAAATGGAAACACAGTTCACGCAAGCTGTCATTACGAATAAAGACGGATCTAAAAGTGGATGTGAAGTCGATAACCCACTTTGCGACGATTGTGAATCAGTCAAGTAATCATGTGGCATAAATAACTATTATTAATATTATTGGGTTGTTTTAAAACCCCCTCGACCCCCACGACCCACACGACCCACGACACACGGTCCCTCGACGTCATCCCCGTGTTCGAAGAATGTCCCAATTCCGCTTTACGGCTGAGTAAGAATTAAGTCCCCGAGTTAATAGAAGTGTGTGATCCGCGACGCAACTTCCTTCCACTACTAGACTTGATTTCAAGTCTGAGACTGCGGTTATGTTAATCACACACAGAATTGGGAGTCCGCACGTCACGTGAACAACGATTGGGGCCCCCAAAACACGTGTGGGCAATTTGGTCGGTCGGGTCTACAACCTTGAGCTCCGCTTCTAGTAGTACCATGGAAGTACACAGGACGGGAGCAATCGGCCGGAAATGGGTCCGCCTGATCATCACGTAATGAGTTGGCCGTAATCGTACTCGGGCGGTGAACGCAGGTTCCCAGTTGGGATAATAATGTCGGATCGGCCAAGAGATACGCGTGGAAATGCCGCGGTTTTTTTTATATCTGTATACACTGTACATGTACAATCACAATATTGCCAAAGGCCGATCTCAACAGCCAATCACGCGAAGTTTGCTTCACGTGTGTATGGTCCGTCTCGTACGCTGTGTTGTGATGAGCGAGGCATGGTAGTCGACGTCAGGTTGTGAACTGTGGCAATTTCGGTGTACAGACACAAAATCGCACAAAAGTCGAGTAGGGGGTCGAGGGGGTCGAGGGGGTTTTAGAACAACCCATTATTATTCAATTACATTTAATTCAATTTTACTCAGTTCATTTCCATGCAACTCAACTCAATTCAATTCAATTCAATTCAATTTAGTTAATTTTCATTTAATTGAATTTACTTTATTCCAATCAATTTAGGTTAGGATCATATATCTGAATTCCATTGCCTTGTACACATAATGGAAACTTTCTTTGTCGAGCCTTTGCTCATTTCAGAAAAAAACGTGCTAATTACAATAGTTTACGCTCAAAAATAGTTACTAACTGTCAATAAAGTTACGAATATAGTTCGGTTTAAAAAGATTTGACAGACAATTTCAGGTTCTAAACTCAGATTTTTCAGCTTTCTATCAGACCTCGTTTCTTCATAAAATTCATGTTGGCCTAATAGATATGTGTGTCACATTTTCAAAATGACTTAGCCTTAATTAAATCTTGTGCAGACACTTAGCTAAAAGCCAGATATTTAGCCGAGGCACGTTATTTTTTAGCTTGTCCAAACCTTTTTCAAATTAAATCAAAACTCCTTCTTATAACTTATTCCATAGTTTCAACTGCGACCCTTCTAAGATGAATGTAGAATAGTTATCCGGACATGTCGGCGTCCTTTAACTTACTAGAATAATTATGCACAAACACCTGTCTTTATAAGGTTTCTGTGACGTCTTTTTGTTTTTTAACTTTACGAATCTACACTGTAGATTCGTTAACATTTAAATGTAAATTCGTAACGAATCTACAGTTGAGTACTGATTCGTTACAAACTAAAGTAAATTGTTCGATTGGGACAATTTTTCTATCCAAATTTAAAGGATAGCATGATGTGCACCAAACACAGCTCAAAACATGTAAGCTTTCGATTTACAATTTTTAATCCAGTTAAAAAAAATCACTTTAGTAACACAATTGCAATCGAAATTTTGTACTCGATAATATAAATTTTGCAAAATAAGTTATAAATTTGACCAAACATCGTTTTTCAAAGTAAACAGATTAGAGTAACTTCATAAGGAATCAGTTACAGTTTTAACGTTATTTAATTAACTATAACCTGCACTTTACTATAGAAAATGTATCACATGCGGAAATCTAAATAATTATAAAAACAACTCATCGCACCATTAATAATCTGTAAAACGAGCTAGTCACTAATTAACCAGATGATCGAAGGATCTAGCATAGAAGAAATGATCAAAGTTACTTTTTAATATTAACGTTAACAGTAATTTAAACTGCACGGCTGTCTGTTGATGAAGATGCTCCCGAGTTCAAAGAGATAGCACTTGGCTGTGTAAACAGGTTCCCAGACCCAAAAATCTCCTACTAGGCTCTGTCGAATTTAGGGTCCGGTATCACCCAAAATCACGTGACCAAAAAGGAGGAATTCCTCCTTTTTCGAAGTTATCCGAAATGTTCCGAACGTTTTGTCGTCAACATTTGCACAGTATCGTTGATGGTCGGTATAGAGTCATAATGTCAGTCCTGTCGGCCGTAGATCCAGAAGTTTTTATGCCAGCTACAGTATTGTTATTTAATTTAAATTCATAATGCAGCCGTTGTGCCTAAATAAAGCGTTTGCAAAGCGATGCGACAAGTTCAAAATATAAACCTGGGAAATCGCTCCAGGATCTGGGCCCAATTTCATGGCTCTGCTTGCCGCCGAATTCTGCGCTTACGATCGCGATTCCCCGCTTACGTGCAAGCGCCGAATTTCTGCGCTAGCCTTGTAAGCGTAGAATGCCTTAGTAATGTGAAGTATACGCACGCGCAGAAGCCCAAATTCGCCGCTAATCCGTGAAATACGCTTGCCGTAAGCACAGAATTCCCTGCTTCCGTAAGCGCCGATTCTGTGGTTACGGTAAGCAGAGCCATGAAATTGGGCCCGGTAAGTTCTTGTCCTTTTTCTTCAAAAATATTTTCTCAATATGAGTCAATGGTGTTTTGACGTTTGAGTGTTCATTAGAGTTAGACATTAAGTATTAAGTGTCATGATTTTTAAAGTGGTAAAAATGGGGCAAATCTGGTGACTAGCTGTCGAAATTATACGTGTTGAACCAGAGTGTCATTTGCCGATCAAAAGAATATCGTAACCCTCCGGCCTGGCTGCCGTTGGGAGGAGGGTTACGTTATCGCAACTAGTGCAGACATGGTTTCCCTGGAGATGACCCCCGACCCTGACAAGTTGCGTCATGCTCTATTTTTGACCGTGGGTGATACCTGACCTAAAATTTTTAACAAGAGACGTCAAGGAATCTTTGGTCAGGGGACCAGACTATTGGCCGTGGGGCAGAGTCATATTAGGCAGTCTGATTACCTCTATCTGCCATCCGTTGAAAGTACGGAATGCCAATTCACATTTCTGTTAAATTGCTTTTGAGTATCTGTTAATGAAAAAAAAAAGCAATTATTAGTGCCACACGTTTCGGTTTTGTTCACTGTTCACAAGCAAACTTAGATTTAAGCCTTTCTTAATTTCAATAAATATCTATGTGTAACTATCATTCTTTTCTCGTTTTCTCATCAATTACTTCGTCGGGATTTAAAGCTGTTTTTTCAGCAGCCGGCCTCTTTTTGCTTTTAGGCTCAAACTTAGAAGTCGCAAAGTTACAATGGCTTACTTATCTATATTGTGCAATTTGTTTACTCATCACCTTTAAACACACTGGACACTAATGGTAATTGTCAAAGACCAGTCTTCTCACTTCGTGTATTTTATGATATACACAAAATTACAAACCTGTGAATATTTGAACTCAAATGGTCGTCGAAGTTGGTAGATAATAATGGAAGAAACAAAAACACCCTTGTCATATGAAGTTATGTGCTTTTAGATGTTTGATTTCGAGACCTCAAAATCTAATTCTGAGGCCTCAAAATCAAATTCAAATATTTTGGGGGATATTAGTTCTTTCTCTTAAACAACGTTTCTTCAGTGGGGACCGTTTCCTCACAATGTTTTATACTATCAACAGCTCTCCATTGCTCTTTACCAAGTACGTTTTTATGCTAACAATTATTTTGAATAGTATCCAGTGATTTTAAATTTTGTTCTCCTTATGCCTGCAGAAATTGTGCTATTGTCCATTATTCACATTTTTTGAACATATTTTTCTGCAGTTCAGTTATTATTAATCAGGCACGGTACTTTTGCATAGCAAATTATTTCAAATCTTCACAAAAAGTAAGTTTGCACATGATGAAAGATCTGCATTACAATGTCTTCAACTCAAATGTTGTGGCTTCATGATAATTATAATTTTTGGGGTCTAAATGTTGGTATAATTTTATCTTTACCTCTGACAAATACATGGTCAATTAATGAGGCACTCTCTGTTTTTGCATCTGTTACATAACTATTGTACCCAAAACATGCTCTTTCATTAGTTTCTCAATAATTTGAATGCTTGTATAAATATTTTCATTCAATTCTCTCATCACTATATATCTGTTTATACTCTTCTTATTGATTTCAAAATTATATTGTTCATATTTTCAGCAAAATGTTGCATAGTAGTAATTGACCCAGCCTTGCTACCGTGGGCAGGCGAGACCGATCACCCCTGGGAACGAGGTTTATATTGACCCCTTGCACGCGCGTCTCACGCGGCGACTGGTGGCACGCTCGCCATGTTGGTGGTCAATATGTTTACGTGTAAACGCCGCGTCACCAACAATGCGCACTTCACTGAATAACGGACAGTGACATTGACCACCAACATGGCGCATCCAAGATTATTCTGATGATGACGTCAGGTGAATTGGGTCAATAGGTAATAGCAACGACTAATACTGAAACATCAGATACTATTTGAAACGCTACGTACTCGAGATTCTGAATTGCAACAGTCTACCATCAGGTCACCAAATTTCCTTTCATTCTATCTGCAATATATTATGCATCGTTTTTCGTGCGTGACCTCTGTGTGAATTTATAATTAGTCAAAAGGGCGTCTGGAATTCGGTAATTTTCGGCCTTTACTGAAAAGTGTTGACAGAAATAATATAACTGTACATTGAAATGTAGACCATATCTGTCGTTATGTATGAAACAAATCGGTGCAACTCAAATTTTAAAAAGAGAAATTTGTACGTAAAAAATGGCTTCAAAAAGAAAGAAAACAAGTCACAAAACACGGCAAATTTTCCCGTTATGAATGTCAGCAACAGTCCCCAATTAGTTTATATGGATAGATTACTTCATATTCTACCCGAAAATGTTAAAACCGAGACCGGATCGTACCAAGTCCAGTCAGGATACAGCGATTTCCACCGGTAGTCCAAAACCCACGTTACGAACAAAACGACAGATATGCTCTTTACAGTCTTTATTTCAATGTACTGGCTACACTATCTCTGTCAATACTTTTCAGATAAGGTTACGCATGAAAAACCACACCAAACACTGCAGATAAAATCGAGCAAAAGCTCATTAAAACGCATGGGTTGCGGGTAGACTGGCAATGTTTTAGCGACAGTGAAGTTTAAAAACAAAAATTGTTACTATAGTATCTTCATCTAATCATTGTTTTGCAAAGCTCTCATTTGGTGGTAGCATTTCAAATCGTCTAAACTGGCATTAAAGACTCTGGACACTATTGGTAATTGTCAAAGACCAGTCTTCTCACTTGGTGTAACTCAACATATGCATAAAGTATCAGACCTGTGAAAATTTAAACTCAATTGGTCGTTGAAGTTGCGAGATAATTATAAAAGAAGAACAAAACACCCTGGTCATAATTGTGTGCCTTCAGATGCTCGATTTAAAACTAATTCTGATGTTCGAAATCTAACTCTCGAAAACTACGTCATTTCAGAGGGAGCCGTTTCTCTAAATGTTTGTACCATCAATCTCTCCCCATGACTCGTTACCAAGTAAGGTTTAAAATGCTTATAACTATTTTGAGTAATTACCAATAGTGTCCAATGCCTTTTCTATATATTCATGTTTCTGTAAAGCAGAAAAAATATGTGTCCATCATTTCACTTTGACATTTCAAATTTTGATATTAAGGTTATAACCCTGTATATTATGTAGTATAATGGTTCTATCTTTTGGAGCTTGTTTTCATCATTAGCATGTTCCTACTGTATTGTATTGTATTGTATTGTATGGTATTGTATTGTATTGTATTGTATTGTATTGTATTGTAGCGACATGGTCGTGCATACAATGTATGAGTCCTTTAGCAAAATTTTATGACTCAGTTTGGCCATTAAGGTTATTGTGAGACACACATTCTAGCTGGAACCTTTTCTCTCAGACAGTGATCATTTTCCCCCTTGGCTATTGGGATTTCCAGTGCATCAAAATCTCAAACTGGGATACAATTGTTGGTTGACTTAATAAAGGGAAGATACACGTTTGGTTATTGTCAAAGACCAGTCTTCTCACTTGGTGTATCCCAACATGAGCATCAAATAACAAGCCTGTGAAAATTTGAGCTAAATTGGTAATAAACTTGCGAGAAAATAATGAGAGAAAAAACGCCCTTGTTTGACGAACTTGTTTGGTTTCAGATAGGAAGAAGTATTTATTATTTTATTGAAAAACTTCCTCTTTCTCAAAATCTATGCTACTTCAGAGGGAGCCGTTTCTCATAATGTTTTATACTAATCAACATCTCTCCAATGCTCGTTACCAATTCAGTTTTTAAGTTAATGTTTGTTTTGAGTAATAAACCTAAGGTGTACCTTCCCTTTAAAATGGTATATCTTTTACATGTGTGTATTTATAATGTAGTCATTTAAAAAGACAAGGGTTTAGCGGTGTTGGTTGGGGGTCATGAATATTTTGTTTGTATAAGTGGTGTGTTTTGTTTTGCTTTAATTTTTAAGTAAATGTATTTCTCTGTTGTATTTACATTGTTTCATTAACCTAATTGTTAATGTTTCCCCTTCAAAATGTATACACAGTACAGTTGAATAAAAATTATATCTTTGTTTCACGTAAAGAGAAGCTGTCCGAACTAATTCATTTGCCTGCTGTTTCACATGTCTTTAAGGACCCCCACCCCTCCATTATATAAAAGATAAATTATTCCAAATAACCTTGGTGGTATGTTTCCGTCAAACGGATCCAGGTACTGATCTGCCAGCAGCTGGTCGCTGACAGGGATGTTAACGAACATTTTAATGTATAGTACAACCCAGTTATAGTTTATCCCTGCTTTCTTAACGCCGGCGGGAGGGGGGTAAAATTGAGACACTAGGGTAGTTGTCCGTGGTCTAGAATACCCCCCCCCCCCCCCCCACCGTAAGGCGCCCCACCCAAATCCTCATTGTGTTCGGGAGACCCATCTGAGTGATTATTTTGATGAAACCAGTAAAAAAGTTGGATGCATAAAGATGGCGGCCATGTTTCAAAGTGGTAGCTTTCCGAAATTGGTTGTGCCCATATCTGGGTCGTGAAACTCATGGAGATTTGGTTTGGGTGTCTTTACTAATTTTTCCGGCAATGCCGACCAGGTTTAATGCTGCTGGGTGCAAAACAATTAAGAATGTGGTCAATCTGCATTTGTTTCCTGCATATCCCAAGTAAAGGCGGGTGTTGGCCGCGAAAGTGAGACTGACAACAAGAGCAAAGTGAGTACGAGGTTAGACTTGATTCAAGTCTTAGATCGCGATTATTCTTCTGCATCTCAGACACGAAAAACGCCCCACATTATTAGCTATCACGCGCCTAGCCTGAACATCTGACGACACATTTCGTGAATTACGCCAGACACCGGCATCAAAACCGGTGTCAGATGCAGTTGTGTCCGCCATGCAATACTGTCCGTTCCGGACACTTTTGCATATGCAATCGTGTCCGGGGCTATGCAAAAACCGTCCGGTGTACGTGTACATGACTTGTACATGTATGTGTGTGCGTAAGCGAGCGTGAATGCACTGAACCTACATATATTCAGCATCAATACTCACATATTTTTTTCCAGCGAATACCCAACGGCCGAACATTTCCTGTGTCATTCATGACATGCACTTAGCTTGTAAAACATGGTGAACGTGTTCCGTCGACCAAGGGCGTTTAATTTACTGCAAGGACGTTTTTGCACGGGGGTGGACACAACTGTATATGCAAATGTGTCCGGGCGGACACAATTGTAACACTCCACGACAGGGTGGTAAAGTGGCGAGGTTCACATTTCGACCGAATTGGAACCTTTAATCATCACCACACTTCTCCTTGATTGAGGCTGATCTACCCAACACACTTTAAATAGCTCAAACGAATGTGTGAGTACATTCAAAACTTTGTATCTGATATCTGACCTGTAACCGGGTACCTGACATGTATGGTATCCCGACAACATCTATATGGATACACAGTAGAACCTGACTATTTTTCGCGTGTAAAATACTGTCGTCTGCTAGGTTTTCTGTTTTGTTTTAAATTTGATTTTTAGGGACGAAGGACTTAAAATTAGCCTTGGTATCCATCATTTTCGGATTCAGCACCCCCAAATTAGTTAAATCAGGTATGTTACCAACTTTTACTCAAAAATGCCGCGCGAAGTTGGTTATTTTGAAATCTGGTCTAGACTAATAGTATGCAACCATTCATGTTGTCCACGAAAACATCAACATGAGGAGGGATTATCACCACGTGGTTTATAATTAAACAGAAGTAGCATGTACTAGACAGAAGTGGAACATGGGCGAGCAGGAAATGGTACGGGCGAGAAGGAAGTGGTACGGGCGAGATAGAAGTCGAACGTACCAAGTGGGTTTTCAGAAAGAAGGAATATTTTTGTCACCATGTCCCTTAGACAGCTTCGTAGGTTTGACCTTCCCAGTTCCCTTGAAGGCACTGTTTGTGTGACAGTGTGTGAAGGCATGCAAGGCACATGAGCCAACTTTAAGTCGACCGATGCGTCACTTTAATAAGATATCTTATTAGCGAATACTCAGATAAACAATAAATAATGTTTATCCTATTATAGCACTGATAACAACGGAGTCTTAATGTCTCCTCTTAGATCTTGAAGATTTCCTCAAGGGAGTCTGGAAATGACTTTGTACTTGGTTATATTGTAAAAGTCGTAAAAGAAAACCTTACAAAAAACCTTAAAATTACTTGTGAAGCTTTCAATGCTTTTTGCTGTTGTTGGCATAATGTATTGTATAATTTGGATGTCACAAAGCACTTACGGAACCAAAAATAAATGTATGGCATTGAATTCTTAAGTTATTAAATTCTCGTCACATCTTCTACACAAAGAGTTGGTGCATTGCTTGGCAAGCAGCACACTTTGCCATTCAAATGGAAACAAGAATTGGAACTAATATGGAAAGTGTTGTATTGTGAAGAGACTATATATAGGGAGCCTTTTTGTGCGATTAGATTAAAGGTCGCCCTTTATGGTGTGAACAATAACTGCTTTGTTACATTCCGCCCTGTAATAATATAGGTCGGTCGCATGCTATTGGAGATGCTTCTCTAACATTGTATAAAAAAAATTATAGGCATACATAGCTGAAAGATATACGTACATGTTGTTTGGTGTTTCTGAACTCAACTGTGACGAATGACAGAATCGAGAAAGGATACAGCGTCAAACAATGCCCATCCATTCACGTCTAAACCCACAAGTTTGCGTGTCTAATTTCCATCAAGTTTTCACAGGTTTGTGCATAATTATGTTGAGATACACGACTCCAAAAGCACCAAAGTGCGCTCGCAAGAGAAGACTGGTTTTTGACAATTATCAAAAGTGTCCACTGTCTTTAAGCAATTACTCGGATAAAGAATGAAATAGGCTGCACTATATAGCAATGCATGAGAAGTGTCTGCATTGTTACCGTTGACGACTTCTCTATAGGGGCGTCTGATTATATTAAGACCTATTATTAACGAGAAAAAACTAATTCTTTAATGGATCCTTAAATCAAATTAGTTACTCTCACTTTAGTCTATCACGGTCACAAATTGAATGAAGACTTCTCCACGGGCGCATATTTTCTCAATTCACTTATTGTATACGACATGTTTATGTGTATGATCAAGTCGCAACCTATGCCGTTTGCGCATAGAGTGGTTTTGCCACAGATCACTTAGTGACAGCATGCAGACACGGTTGCTGGCAGTGAAGATGTTGGTATCAAATGACAGCATGTAAAGTCACCCAACGAGCAACTTCTGTGAAGTAAGAGCGGCTGGATTATTCTGGGATTGCAGTGTAACTTCCATACAGAAAAATATTAAAACTCAAGACACACGCAACAAACTAGCATGGATCAATTCAAGAGTCTTGGCACGACTCAACCTACAATAACCAAAGGAGCGAGTAACGATGAGGTTGCAATGGGAGACAGCGACGGTTTCACCAAGTTTATCTTAGCTCTCTACTGCATGATCTGCGTGATTGGTATCACTGGTAACTTACTGGTGGCCATTGTACTCCTCCGTGTGCCGTCCATGCGGTCTAATACCAGTGATTTCTTAGTGCATCTCTCCATTGTAGATTTGATGGTCTGTGTTCTAGTTATCCCCACTTTTCTCCTGCCTAGAACCCAATCCGCTCCGAACCCTGGGTTCTTCGGTGAGTTTTGGTGTCGATTTTACACCAGCGGGTTCCTGTTTTGGGTCTTCACGATGACGTCAGTGTTAGGATTGACCACGGTCAATTTAGAGCGCTACGTAGCCATCGTCTACCCACACAAATACAAGACTCTTTTCATCAAACGAAACAAGCACATCATGATAGCTGCGTCTTGGATTTTTGCCGCAGTTTTAAGATCTCCCTCTTTCCTTAAGAATGAAGAAGATAAAGTGTTGGGATGTCATTTCATTGGATGGCCGAACAAAGGGGCTCAGGCGGCGTTTGGCTTGTACAGTTTCACGTTCAACTTCTTCGCTCCATTCTCTGTGATGTTAATTGCGCAACTGAAAGTTATCTTAGCGCTGAAAAGACAAGTGAAGATGTTAACTGCACGAACAGGTCAGTTAACAGCGTTTTATTTATTTTATATTGAGTGATGGACGAACAACTTTCCGTTTACCAATGGCTTAGTTCATATAATCATTTATAGTTTCTGATTTGAAGTTTGAAGCTGGCCATTATATGATAGGTTTTACCTAACTGGCTTAAAGACAGTGGACACTATCGGTAATTGTCAAAGACTAATCTTCACAGTTGGTGTATCTCAAATGCATAAAATTAAAAACCTGTGAAAATTTGAGTTCAATCGGTCGTCAAAGTTGCGAGATAATAATGAAAGAAAAATCACCCTTGTCATACGGTTGTGTGCTTTCTGATGCTTGATTTCGAGACCTCAAATTCTAAACTTAAGGTTTCGAAATTAAATTCGTGGAAACTTACATCTTTCTCGAAAACTACGTTACTTCAGAGGGAGCTGTTTCTCACAATATTTTATACTATAAAACTCTCCCCATTACTCGTAGTAAAGAAAAGTTTTATGGTTATAATTATTTTTAGTAATTACCAACAGTGTCCACTGCCTTTAAGCTATTTAAATAGTACGTTGGATTAAGTAAAAGCCAAAACATCTACATTCTAGGCTAGGCCCGCAACCAAATGAAACTCTCCGGCACTCGACCACGATCTAACCGCTTCTCACCTTGGCCCAATTCCGTGACTGCTGATGCTACTCTCACACTTGGGCGAATATCTTGCGAATACGAATGTTTGAAATTCGCGATGAATTCGCCCAAAAGTTGCGATTTGACAGTGAATATGTTCTCTGTCGTCCTTAACTCCTCTTTACCAATATCTTACGCATAACACGCACGCTTTACCAACAGTACCAATGGCTTACCAAGAGCTTACGCAAATCGATGGCGAATTACCGTCTTCACAACAATCGCTAAATGTACGGAAGCGCTTCGTATTGCTGCTCTCACAGAGTGGCGAATGTTCTTGCGAACATGAATATTTGAACTGCGCGTAGAATTCATCCAAAATGGCGGTTGGATAGTGAATATTTTCATCTCGGTCTCACCCCTCGATCGTCCTCGATCGGCCCTCTCCTTACGAATATACTACGAACACTTACCAACGCTTGCCAATGCCTTTACGGACGTTGCAAACGCTTACGCACGCTTTACTATTGTAACCAATGCTAACGAAAATCACGTCGAATGACCGTCTTCGCAACATTCGCTGAAATTCGCTAGCATCTATCCCTAGTGTGATAGTAGCATTTATTTTGCTCCTCTCACAGTGGCGAATGCTCTTGCAAACATGATTATTTGAACTGCGCGAATATTCTTGCGAACATGAATATTTGAACTGCGCGTAGAATTCGTCCAAAATGGCGGTTGGATAGTGAATATTTTCATGTCGGTCTTATCCCTCGATCGTCCCTGGTCGGCCCTCTCCTTACCAATATCTTACGAATATTATTACGAATGCTTACCAACGCTTGCCAATGCCTTAACGAACGTTGCAAACGCTTACGCACGCTTTACCAACGTTACCAATGCTTCCGAAAATCACGCCGAATGACCGTCTTCGCATCATTCGCTGAAATTAACAAATCGGTTTGTAAATTGAGCGATCTTCGTAAGGAGGTTGGGAATTTGTTACCAACGCTTACGACGACACGGCGAATACTGCGAAGTTGAGCGATTGTCAAATAATATGTCCTTCCGATAGCATATTCGCTATAATATTCGCCGTGAGAGCGGCATAAAGTGACCGAACTTCTTAAGGAGGTGGATAATGACTTGTGAACGTAGTGAATTTGTGGCGAATGTTGCGAAGTTTGAGCGATTGTTAAATATTTCCGTTCGTAAGCACATTCGCTAGCATATTCTCCCTAGTGTGAGAGAGGCATTACCGTAACCACAGAATCGGCGCTTACAGAAACAGGGAATTCTGTGCTTACGGCAACCGCATTTCTCGGGTTAAGCCCGGTTCATACTTCTTGCGAATCCGATACGAATTTGACGTGAATTTGACGTCACAACCTCCTTTCACACCGATATTCGCAAGTGAGTTGGGCAGAGTTGAACGCTGCGAATTATTCGTTGCGAATTTGTGACGTCAACATTCGTATCGCATTTGCATTCGCATTCGCAGGAAGTATGAACCGGGCTTTAGCGGCCAATTTTGGCTTCTGCGCGTACGTACAACACGTTATACAGGCATTCTACGCCGTTGATCTCCAGTATACAACTGAAGTATGGAGATCAATGTTATACGCTTATTTACAAGGCTAGCGCAGATATTCGCCGCAAGCACGTAAGCGGGGAACCGTTATCGTAAGCGCAGAATTCGGCGGTCAGAGCCATGATATTGGGCCCAGCTGATTGGGGCGGTATGTTATAATATCATACTTTGATGATAATTGCATGATCAGGCCTGAGATCTTTTATTTCACGGTTAAAAAAAAGCGGACCCAGGAAATTAAGCCAACCTGATATTCACTGTCTGCTTCCACCTGGAATGTTTTTCCAGATCGTTTTCCTGTCCGGTCTGGAGCTGTGACCATACTTTCAGGGGAGTATGAGGTGCAACTGTTAAAGGATTAATGACTGTGGGGATTGATCCCAGCTTAATGTTGTGTTTTGGCTGGTTCCAGGAGAGGGCCCGAGCCATAATAATAATAATAAAGAATATTTATAGGGCGCCAAAATCCACCAAAAGGAGGTGCTCAATGTGCAAATGAGGAGGAACCACACACAACAAGGAAAATAAAGACAATTAGACCAGTTACACATAGGCGAAATTAAACAAAGTGGTTTTCAACTTAACCTTGAAAGTTTTAATATTAGAAATAATGCGGATTTGTAGAGGCCATGGTTATGGACTCGACCACAATGGGCCAAAAGGGAACAGCTTGAAGCTGGACAAGTACAACCGTTTTCTCAGCTGTTTTTTGGACACCGGTTGGGATACCAGTGGCGGTTTTCTACCGTGGATGAAAAGATCTCATCCACGCCTAACAACACTTGCGAAAATCTGTCTGATAATTAATCGACTGTAAGGCAACGGTCAAAAAAGGTTTCGTTCCTTAAGCGCTTCTGACACAGTTTGGCAACCCCAACCCCAACTAACCCCCCCCCCCACCCCACGCGACCCACAGCTTGCAATATGTGATTTTGATCCAATAAATTAAACGGCCTTTTTTGTCGATTCATACCGACCCGCAAAAACAGTTGAATTCGAACCTAATGCGTTTTAGTTTGTATCGACTTTGCGTTTCAGTGTCTTTGGGAGTCAATCCAAGCGACCTGCGTAAGATGTGGCAGCTCCGAGCCTCCCAAACCCTGGTGAAGACACTCCTGGCTTGCATTATAACATTTGGTGTGTGTTGGATTCCAAACCAATGCTGGTTCCTGATCTTCAACTTCGGTGTTCCATTGAATCTGCATGGGGCTTTTCGCCGTATCACTGTCATCTTAGCCGTGGGTAATTCCTGTGTGAATCCAGTCATTTACACAATGACCAACAAGCCGTTCCGTAAAGGGATCAGGGAGCTGTTTTGCAAGCAGCGGGGTTCGAACCAGGTGGTTGACGGTGTAGCGAGTGGCACAATGTCTCAGACTGTCTCCAATGCTCAGAATTAATAGGTTAAGATCACGGTGGGAACAAACAAATGCATATGGGTGCATTCAATTAGCTACCCCCCCCCCCGTTCATACATCTCTATAACATGGCAAGGCGATCACCCGATCAATAAAAAAAACTGTCAAGTCAGGACACAACCGCCTTCAAAATCAAACAATTTGGAAAACTAAGACTCGACACAACATTTTCATTTCAATACAACTGTAGGACCTACTGTTTCTCCTCCAAAGCGTTGTTGACTCGCTGCCACTAGGATAACACCTAAACCAATGCCGGTCAGGCGGCTTTATACATCAAATGACTGCCGCGTTCTTATTACGACTCATACCTCTCACCAGGCAGGTTTATACGATAATGGTGTTCCCACTACGACTTTTTCCCGCTTTTTGTTGGCTCCGACCCAGCTAGAGCGTTTAGGGTGTGGAGAAACTGTATAGTTTCCCGACCTAGGAGATCCCACCCGACCATACCACGCCCATCGAGGTCCTCCCACCTTTGGCCCACGATTTGCCGACGATTGGCTACGCTCTAGGCCACTTTTTACATCGGCGACTATGTGTGAATCGGTTAAGTATATAAAACTTACACTGGAGCGTTCTATTACCATCACGTGATTATCGTGTCTGCTCCTGTGTCAGCGGGTCTCTGGTGGATGCCCGGGTGCAATGACGTAGTTTCCGGTTGCAGGCGTATCGTAACAAGATGTCGAGGGACAAGTTGAGTTTGACTCTTGGGTACAACACCGTTAAATTAATACACGGGTTTATCGTCTGTGATTCAATAACAACAAATGAAAAGGAAATGCACTTCCGGAAAAACAAACATTTGGTGACTCTGTGCAAAACAATTAATTATGTTGTCGTCAAGGACAGTCGTACTCTCTAATTCAGCAGATGACGGAGCTGTCTGTGTACAAACACTGCTAGAAACAACCTTTTCAAGCGAAAACACCGCAGTGTTCGGTCAGCCTTGTTTCTAAGGGACAATTTACTTTTTCATGTTATTACGGCAGTAATCAATTTTAGATATTTTGTTTTGTACTATGTACAATGCTTTAATATTGCTCGATCATTGTGTCGAAATCGCACATAATGCATTGGTTTGAAAAGGCTCACTGCCAGGCAACAACAAATAATATAAAAACAACTTACACCAGGGTTGCGCTCCGCTAGCTGTGTGCAAAAAGCTACTGCCAGGTCTTAAAAAGAAAATCCATTATTTGGTAACAGAATCAAACTTCGGGATTCTTTTTAGAGTTTGGTTTGCGATAAAAAAGGTTGGGTTAGTTTTAGGGCTCGGGTTAAAATGGCAGTTAGGGTTAACGTAAGGGTTTCAGGTGATAATTTTGAGTGTAATGTTAAAGGGAAGGGTTAGGCTGAGAGTTATTGTAAGGGTTAGGGTTAGATTTAATGTTAGGTTTATGGTTGCTGTAAATGTTAGATTAGGTTTCGGGTTATCGATAGGTTAGGATTAGTTTTCGGAGTTGAAATTGTGGTTACGCAAGGTTCGGTTCGTTTTGTGTTAAAGTTAAGGCAAGAGTTGAAGGGACACGTTGCCTTGGATTGGTCGAGTTGGTCCATGAAAAGCGTTTGAAATCGGTTGTTGTGAAATCGATATTGTTGGAAGGATGTTTTAAAGTAGAATACAATGATCCACACAAATTAACATGGTTTTCGATAATTTTAGCGCTTGTGTTTGAGCAGGAAAATGGTTAGTTCTAAACGTTAGGATTGGAGTTAATGTAAGGCATGGGACTTATATAATATGTATATATATTTTTTTTAAGGTATGGTTCATAGTTCTTGCGATTGCAAATTTTGACGTCACTTGACTGTTTTTGCAGCGAATGCTTCGCAGGGGTTGGCCATTTGGCAACTGTCGCGATTTGTTTGTTTGCGAATTTGTGAAATTCGTATCGTATCGGGGAAGTAATAGACCGGGCTTTAGGCTTTAGGTTAGGTTTAGGGTTAGTTTGGGGAGTAAGAACTATAGGGCAAGGATTCGGTCGGGCTTAGGGCTAGGTTTTCGGTAAGGTGAACGCTAGTGTTAGAGTTAAGGTTATGGATGGGTTAATATGTGGGTTCGGTTTTTAAGTTAGGTGATGGTTAGTTTCGGGGTTAGAAAAAGGCGTTAATTATGTTTTGGGGGTTTTCGGTCGGGGTTAAAGATAGGATTTCGGTTGGGTCTGGGTTAATGTTAGGGTAGGTTTTCGGTTTTGCGATTATGTTTGTGGTAATACTTTATCCAGGGATGTTGGGATAAGGTTTATGGGAAGAGTTTTAGGAAGGTTTAGGATATAATCGTTATTATGGTTAGGTTTGGGTTAATTGAGGGTTAGAATAAACGGGCACGGTTACGGTTAATATTAAAGGGTTTGGAACAGGGATATGGTTTTAGCAAGGGTTGTTTGTACTCCGTTTTATTTTGGGGGTTTTTCCCGTTCAGTTTATTTTTGTTTCCTGTCCCGTATAATTGTATTAGTCCCTTTTCTGTCTTGCTTTCCCGTATTATTTCCCCCGCCCCGTTATTTTGTTCCGTCCTGATCGTTATTTTTCTAGTCCTGTTTTCACAGTTTTATACTATTTGTCAGTCGAATTAAGTTTGTTTCCGTCCCCCGTTCATAATCCCCCGTTCGCGCACTTTTACGCGTTTTTGCACTTTTTTGTTGTTGTTTTTTTTTTGCAAATTCCTGCACTGCGGGTCCCGCTAGCGATATTTATTTTCAGCTCAGTTGCGGCAGAATCAATAGGAGCGCTGTTACGGGGATTTCGTCATAGAAAAATATATGAATTTTGCATTAGCTGTTGCGCTACACAGTATTATACTACGATCGCACACACCGGGCAAGGCGCTGGGTGGTGATAATGGGAGACTGTTTTTTCATACCATCGGTGTATTGTTTCATAATGCCACAATACAAAGCGTTCATATCCACACACATTCATTGATTTTCTGCAATGGGAATGACCAATCACAAGTTACAACTGCCATTTATTTCTGCAGCCCCTTTATTTATGCAATGGTAATTACCAATCACAACTGCCACTTATTTCATTTTTAACTGTTCAGCTCACCGTAAAAAAAAAACGTTTGGACGTAGGTGTTCTCATGGCTCTAGTCTGTAACTAAGTATTCTGATTGGTACTTGTAAATGCTCGTACTTTTATGATCGAAAACTGACTATAGGGCGACCGCCAATGTTATAAAATGCTCACTGAATGCTGTAAATCCACGACCCTTGCTAGCTATGGAGGAAGGACAAACCCAACGGAGTGTATTTCCACCATGGAGAAGAAACTCCTCCATAGTCGGTGTGTGGGTGCGAGTGAAATGTACATGTACATTACATTGACACACAACACCTCTGTGTCCGTATCCACCCGATACTCGGTGTTTGCTAAGTACCATACTTCCAATGACACTTTGCTGTCGTTAACTACTAACAGAAATGTGGAGTATATCAGCCAGTATATGGTATCACTATCAGCCACACACACGCGGCAATGCACGGTGGGTTGAAAACGTGCGACAAGAAGCTAAACATGCATTATTCATATGTTTCTATGACGAAATCCCCGCAAACAGCGCCCCCATGTTGACTCTGCCGCAACTGAGCTGGGAAAAAAATATCGCGTTCCGCTAGACAGCTTAAAACTGGGCAGTTAGCACACCTACCTGACCTGCTACGCATTTCAACGTGCACTGTTTATGATCTAAACATAGTGCAATGGGGGTGATGCGTTACACAATGACCAAGTGATGACAGTAAAGTTGCGATGACATCGTCAGATCACATCAATAAATCAGTGTTAGTGTTAGTGTTAGTTTTACTGTCAACTGTCACTTTAAAAAGAATAAAAATCAAACACCCATAAAATTGATATGTGTGACACATGCAAGCTGTCATTTAGTATCTCTACCAATCCAAAGACTTCATAGTGTTTATGTTTGGTCCAAAGGGTTGGACCGTCTTGAGTTGGTGAATCAAGTGTGATTCTCTGTGCTTGCGGTGTGTGTCATCACCCTCGCAAAGCTTTACACATTGTATATTATATATAATTGTGTGGTTTAATATTTATTGTTTCTAAATAAAAGTAAAGTATAGTTGTTGCACCCGCCAAATTACCAAACTGGCAATCTAAACGGAGCACATTAAAATCGGGTTGATGACCACTGTAAAGAATAATGAAAAACCACTGTCACGATATATATGTAGAAGAAACTCCTTTAATGTATGTTACTGGTCATCACTGGTATAAGAATGACCAGACCAACATCCTGTCCAGAGTATCTCTGCTGATGTGGCAATCTTGGACTGATCCATTAATTCTAAATGTAGGGTCAAAGTTCTATTACAAAATTAAAAGGGGGCAATTAACACTGATAATCCACACACCTCTCTACACTTGGAAGGTGTATCAGTTTTGCCATCTCTACATAGTGGATGAAAAATGAATTATGTATTATATTATATATGATTATGATTTATATGTCAATAGTTGCGTTAAATTACAAATTTACACTTGGCGCCCCATAGAGTCACTCCCCAAAAACTATGGTAATGACGTCACTTGGAAAAACCGCAACCGTGGTCGACGTGAACGAGGTCCGCGTTCACTCGAATCTAAAGGTATCTAATCATGCACTCAACTTTAACCTCACTTCTTTTCTAATTCTAAACTGACTCGATGAATATGGAACTCCCAACAGTGTAAACCCCAACCAAAGCATTCTTCAACCCCTGCTACCTATTGTCATTACCTGCTCAGCTTCGATCAACCACGGCATTGCTTGATCGGGTGTCGGTTTAATGTTAATATGCATTATTCATACTCCGGTTTACAGGTCATCAATATTCATATTAGCTCATCGATATGCATGTCAGCTAGTGATTATATGCATTAAAAACAATTACAGGGTTGCTCTGTGACACACCTATTTTTTTTTTTTTTTTAAGTGCTGTTTTTCAAGAAATTACAACTTTTTAGTTGGCTACCTCAAGGCCTCATGCTCACAACTCTCGAGTGAAATTATCCGTATTGATACTGAATGGCTGACCAGATCCCTTTTGTAATTTAATGCTCTTTGCGACATAAATGATTACGAATGGGTGCACTCATATTGAGTGCAAGACTGTTGAAAAATTAAGGGAATTGGTCCTGATCGGAACTTGGTTGGGAAATTGGATTCAGTTTAAGGCTTCAATACGATTTTATCATTAAAAGCTCACGTGAAAGTGAGGTGGTTGACATTTTAATTGCTAGTTTTTAACAAAATAAATATAACTAATTCATAACAGAACTAATAGTAGTGTGACCCCCTCTGACTGTATTCAAGATTGACACGGCTGTTCAGTTGTTAGCTTTCCAGTAGTTTATTTACACTCATGAATCTGTTGACGAAGATAAATACGGTGTGATGAGATCTTCGTCTAAGGATCTTATGAACTTTTACAACAATAATTACGAATACTAAATTAACACTAATAAATAAACAAACAGTTCTCCCTGCGGTTCACGCCATACTTCTAGGCGTCGTCCGCCATCTTGGAAATCAAAGGAAAATATAAACTAACCGTAAGCTGGATCCAAAACAGAGCTTACTTAATAAATGCACTAAAGATATATTTACACTAAAGGGACTAACTTGTCCCGATGTATTTTACAAAACGAATACAAAACTTGTCTTAAGGCATGAACATGACCTAAGGGTAACTCTCGTTTGACTCCGTAATACATGGCAAACGAGTCAATAAATCAAAGATTTAAACAGTAAATATATACAACTTAGACTATGACGGTAAACGGAACATAATGAATGATTTAGTTAAACAATATTAACGCAAAAGGTAAGCATTAAACAATATAAAACATAATTACCTGTTGACGAAGATAAATACGATGTGATGAGATCTTCGTCTAAGGATCTTATGAACTGAAAGCCCGCGAAAATTAGATCGCTGGAGGGCGCTATATGGAGGTATTACGTAAGAGGGTGAAGTTAAATAAAAAATAGACTGTAGGCATATGTAATAGTTCATGATCGTCACAGTAGTATAATATTTGCTTATCGAAAAACTACGTATAAATGCTGGCGTTACCTATAAGCGAACGTTATGATGACCTATAATATGACGTATAACGTAAGTTGCTCTGACGTTGCCGAGTAGTGACCGGCCATGAACTCCTTTTCAATGGCTATCAGATTAGGACGCTGGGTAACTCGCAATAGGCCCGGCGCACACCAGAATGTAACTACAAACTAGTATAGCATTTATTGACATTGAGGTATATGTAGAAACAAAAGTGATTTCAAGTTGGTTAACTCTTAAACCAACATTTTGAAGGTGGTAAAATCTTTTAAATTTGGCTTTTGAAGAAAATAAGAACAGGTGCAAGGTCGCGTGTCACGCCCATGAATTAACACTTGTTACCGGTCATAAACAAAGATTTATACACACCCACGTGACGCGCTCTCCACCTATAGGAGTAGCGAAACTGACTGAGGTATTTATGAATGTTCCTTTAACAAAATAAGCACATGTAATTAATAACAGCTAACATCCACATCCCTGGCACGGCGCGCCATGTTAGTTTATACCGCCGCGGCGGTATAAACTAAATACCCTTTCAAAATAGTATCATCAAACGAGTTATGGTTTTCCTCTCACAATTATTAGGTAGCGCTCTGAAGAAAAACAACATCTGCATAAATCGACTGCATTTTTTCAAAACGTATATTCAAATCACAAAAGTAAGTGGTAAGTCGGAAATAAATCAGCTTTTTCTTCGTCAGTCATAGTACGACGCCTGCCGATGTGTACTCCTCTCAGCGATTTTCTCTGATTCCTCTTAACGTCTACATGTATATGTTAAATGTACCCTTTATTTTATAGTCGAATAATACCAAATAATGTAATTACGCCGTCGCCTGTGTAAAGCGGACAATGCATGCAACGTGTGCCGGGCAAATCGTCTGTCATTCATCGTCTTCATCCCAGAGCCACTGAATGGCCAGTTACTATATCAAGACAACTTTAGTGATTAATATTTGAAAAAAAGCTTTCTACTATCATTATCTTCAAACCATGTACCTTTAATGTAAATCTGTGGACATTTTGAAAAAGTACCCGAATCCTTTAGAGGCCGTGGACACTTGGTAATTACTCAAAATAATTGTTAGCATAAAACCTTACTTGGTAACGAATAATGGAGATTGATAGTATAAAACATTGTGAGAAACAGCTCCCTCTGAAGTAACGTAGTTTTCGAGAAAGAAGAAATTTTCAACGAATTTTATTTCGAGACCTCAAATTAGATTTTAAGGTCTCGAAACTAAGCATCTGAAAGCACACGACTTCGTGTGACAAGGATGTTTTTTCTTTCATTATTATCTCGCAACTTCAACCACCAGTTCAGCTCAAATTTTCAAAGGTTTGTTATTTTATGCATAATGTTGAGATACACCAAGTGAAAAGACTGGTCTTTGACAATTACCAATAGTGTCCACTGTCTTTAAATTGTAAACAAACGCGTTGTTAACAATAAATTAATCTCAGGAGAAAAGGAAACTATTATACTCATGTTTTTTTTTAGCGTGAGATTTACAATTTCTCGCAATTCCAAGGCTGACTGAACAATACCTTCTGATCATAACAATGCAATGCCTAATGACCAACTACATGTAGTGCTTTGTGATTCTGGTGGTTGCCAAGTAGCAGGGTATCTTTACAGCGCTCTCATCAGTTAGTGCTAATTGCGTTTGATATAAATAATACATAGTTCTATATCTGAAAGCTACTGTGCAAACTCCATCTGGACTGGTGGAACAACAGCTAGCGAGGCCTGAACAAATTTCGTCTTAAAGGCACCTTTAAATTTGAAGAACATTGATGATGCGAGTTTTTTCAAGTGATCTCCTTCGATACGAAAACATGTTGATGATATTTTGTATCTTAAATCTGCTTTATAAAGTTTCAGCGTCTAATATGAGTGGTCTTCATCGAGCAGCCTCATATCAGCCGGTGGAACACTACGCATTACTAGGGCGGTCCTTCATGAACATCTCCGGCATCTCTGTCGCCAGGTGTTCAGCTCGATGCATCCGAAACCAACTATGTTTCTCGTTCAACTACGATCACATCAATCGAGTCTGTCAGATGAACAACGCCACAAGGGAGCAAGTCGGTGGCACTTTAGGACCGAGTACACATCTATCTCACTACAGCACACTTCAGTCATTTAGTAGCAAAACAACAGCTAGCGAGGCAAGTGTTAATTCTGAAAACAAATTCTTCTTAAAGGCACATATGTTAAATGTCAAAGACCAGGCTTCTCGCTTGGTGTTTCCCAAGCATGAGCATAAAATAACATGTCTGCATAAAATAACATAACAAATAACATCATTGATGGTAATCAAAACTTCGGTAGAATAATGAAAGACAAAATTACCATTGCACAAATTTTTGTGCTTTCAGATGCCTGAAAACGGGCTTAGGGCCCAAAATAATATGTGAGTGAGAAATAACCTCTTTCTCAAAAACTACGTTACTTTAGAGGAAGCCGTTTTCTATGTTCAAAAATTATAGGAAAACCTTACAGATGATTCATTATTTTCAAACTTCCACTGTCTAGGGCACCTTAAGGGGTACAGTCTATTTTGTTTTGAGTGATTTCTGAAAGCGGGTCTACGAAGTGTGTTTTCCGGTGACGCGTCGTCTTAGTTTTGGTCCTCAGAGCAATCATGTGGGTATAATAGCATCCGTCTTCCCTAAATTATTATGTCGATGGTGCTATAGGAAACAAAGAACTTATGTCTTGTTACCTGTCCCCTAAAGAGTTCCGTTAATAATTGGACACTTTCCCACTCTTTAAAGGGATCAACATCAGAACCACACGGCGCCAAAACCATGACGGCTTCAACCGCCCTAACCATGACGGCTTCAACTGCCCCAACCATGGCGGCTTCAACTGCCCCGACCATGACGGCTTCAACTGCCCCAACCATGACGGCTTCAACTGCCCCGACCATGACGGCTTCAACTGCCCCAACCATGGCGGCTTCAACTGCCCCGACCATGACGGCTTCAACTGCCCCGACCATGACGGCTTCAACTGCCCCAACCATGACGGCTTCAGCTGCCCCAATCATGGCGGCTTCAACTACCCCGACCGTGACGGCTTCAACTGCCCCAACCATGACGGCTTCAACTGCCCCAACCATGACGGCTTCAACTGTGCAAGGAACGGGTGTCCGTACAACAACCGCAGAAATCACACCAGAGCCTCAAGAACCAACAACTTCAACTGCAGCTACTTCAATACGGCTAAACAAATCAACTGAAAGGCCAACCATTGGTGAGTAAAAGTAACTAATTGGTTGTAATAAAACAAAAAGGGGGTTGACTTGTGCCAATATTGTAATCGCAACAGTTGCGTGATGTGGCGTGGCTGGGCAGGTCTAGCTGACTGGACTCTAGCCTGAACATTGGACGTCACACTTCGAGGCTGGTAAAAACAGCAGAGAGTGGCCTCAAGCCTAGACTTGACTCAAGTCCCAATCCCGTGCCAATCTCAGAAAACTATTGTTTTGTGATGCTCTGCATTCCCCAACCTGTTCCATTCTCGGGCCCACAATAGCTACATTGAAGGCGGCGGGTATGCTTATAGGAACCTTCCGCACGAGAACGGGACTTGAATCAAGTCTTACTCAAGCCTAGGAAAATCTCCGTCCATTCTCAGCTTTCACCTAGATCGATGCAGACGGCCGTAAGTGCAGCTGCCAAACGTCACCTAGGACCAATAAAAACAAAGCTATAGAAAGCTTACGTCAATGCACGTTTACCGAAATAAATTATTGTACCTGTCGTTTTCCTTGTGGATAAAGACATGGGCAAGTCTAAACTAGACTCAAGCTCTGGCACCGACACCCTTAACAATGCGAAACGCTACGTGGCAGCAGGCTTACTGGATAAATTTCCACTGTTTTTGTAGTTCTGAGCCTGTGTATACAGAGACAATGGTTTTTCCTGGTAAGTCTGCTGCCACAAACGTCTAAAAAGTCACCCAGTGTGTCCGTAAGCGAGACACTTGACCATTTTACTTTGTACTTTCTGATCTTGGTGTTCCTGGCACAACAGTAGATTCTGCAGCATCACCTTGTACAATGTTCTATATTCCAGTTATCGCAAATGTTGCGTGTCGTGGCCTAGCGGCTAAGAGCACCGGTTTCAAACTCTGGTGTGTTTGATCAGAGTCCCAGAGTTGGTTCGACTCCCATTTGTGTCACCAGGGGTGGATTTCACAAAGGTAGTCCTAACTTAGGACTAGTCCTAGGCAATGCTAAGAGATAGGACCAGTTCTAAGTTAGGATGAGTTACTGGTCCTAACTTAGGACTAGTCCTATCTCTTAGCATTGCCTAGGACAAGTCCTAAGTTAGGACTACCTTTGTGAAATCCACCCCTGTGTCCTTTAGCAAAACATTTAACCACAAAGTTTCGTCCTTTGAGTGGGACGTAAGCCGTTGGTCCCGTGTGTTGTGTAAACGCACGTAAAAGAACCGTATACACTTATCAAAAAGAGAAGGAGTTCGCCCGGTGGTTTGATTTTACATGGTGCTATGTAAAAGGAGATGGTTTCACGTCTTCCAGGAAAATACTCTTTGTTAAAGCGCATTGTGTGACGGATATGCGCGTTATTACTTTATAATAATTTAATAAAGCGTAGGGTGTATTTTTAAACGACGTTACTTTCTTTCCTCTATTTAGACCCGTGTGTGAGTCGACTTGGTCTTGAGGATTCATCCATCCCCGATGAGAACATAACTGCCTCGAGCAACTTTGAAGCAGAAGGGGGTTACACTGGTGTTAGTACACCATCTGGTGCCCGCCTCAACAAAATCCCCCCTGATGGGCCACCCATAGGAGCATGGCATCCAGCTAGTACAGACACTGAACCGTGGATACAAGTAGATTTAGGCAGCCCGACCTACGTCACTGGCGTACTTATGCAAGGACGTCAAGATCACACTGGGCAGTGGGTGACTAAGTACAAAGTGCAGTACCAACCACCGTCACAAACATCTCTTATTGAGGTGAAAGACCAACTTGATCAAACCCAGGTAATTTTTACTAGATTGTTTTATTTTATTATGGGCTTTGATGCATTGCATAGTTGTTGTAACATACTGTGTGTCTAACTTGCCAGGTAGTTTAAAAAGCAGGACAATTCTTTTCAGAACTGAGAAGTCGCCCGAAATCCGAAAATCTCTTCCGCTTTAGTACTTTTATAGTAGGTAGACCCAATATTATTATTACTAATGGCTTATTTATTCTACAATATTTATATAAAAAAAGACACTGCCAGTAAAAAACAGAATTGCTGTCCTAAATTTACAATTTGTCAGTTAATACATTAAAAAGATAGCTAAATGTAATCGACTAAAACACATAAACATTTTAATTGCACAAAATGACACGAAACCCCTAATATAAAGTAACAGGGCAAAAGACTCAGAATTGCACAAAAATCATAAAATTCACAGTACAGTCCCTAACCAGATCTGGAAAGCGTTGCGACAATTAACACTTCAATTAAAAGTAAGCACATCAAAAATAAACAAATAATTGAATGAAGATGTGATTAAGCCGACATTCACAGTGGTTGATTTCCCAAGAAAAGAAAAACCAGCGATTGTTTCTTGATGAGGTTTACCAGGTATGGAATAGGTACTTGTCTTGTAGCGGTTAGTGCGGCATCTGGTAGAAGGACAGTTGTCTAAAGAACAGTACATGGCAAGTTCAAACACAAACTGCACCATCAAGATTAAATCGAGTGATATTCGCTGATGCTGTGTTTTCTCAAGTAAAAAACTAACCACACAAATTATTCATACATTCAGATTGCCTTGACCAATGAGTATCTAGGACAAGATCTATATAAAAAAAAAAAATACAAAATGCTAAGCGTTAATGAATATTTTGAAGTCACATCGAAGATAGCAAACGCATTGCGATTAATGTAACCATTTTCTTTGTTATAGTTGGCCGAAATCTCTTCATAATTTGCCGAATGGTTGTCTGTCTGTGTTTTTATGTCTCTCTGTGTTTATATGTTTAAAGTCCTCTTTGATTTCTTCCAATAATATGGGTCTTCAGCGACCGGCAATAAGGGTGACTTGGACGTCGTATGACAGGGCCGAAGTTCATGGCTCTGCTTACCGTTGGCAAGGAGTCGGCGCTTGCCGAAGCAGATAACTCGGCGCTACACGGGTTAGCGTAGACTGCTCCCTTTTATTTATCCGCAAAGATACAGACAGGTACTAGCTTTTCAGAACCACTGATTTTATTGGGATAAAATAACTTCATTTGATGAACCTGCATTAATGTAACATAAGACATATCTTATGATCTTTTGATCTCCAAAAGAAGACATTGCATTGCTTACACAAGTTTTCAAAAGCACCACAAAAACAGGCAGATACAAAAATAGCAAAAACACAAACAAGCTTTCTATGTGTTTTGATTGGTCGCTGAGGGTGACGTTTGGCAGCTGGCAGCTGCACTTTCTCCATGTAAAGTGAATGTAGGTGAAAGGTGAAGTAGGACGGGGATTGACCTGTAGCTAGAGGCCACTCTCTGGCGTTATTCACGAGCCCAAAATGTGTGACGTCAGATGTTCAAGCAAGTCTAAGTGGGGCACTGTAGCTTTTGCGCGTGCGCACTCCACGTTTGCATTCGTCGCTTACACAGCTATAGCGCAGAAATTCAGCGGTTGTCCGGCAAGCGGAAAATGGTGATCGGAAGCGTAGAGTTCAGCGGTAAGCAGAGCCATGAAAACAGGTCTGAGGTAATGGTCCGTAGTGGTCATTGGCTCTTTTATTGTGTATGGTTGTTATCTCGTTGATATAACAAATAGAATAGCATGTTTGAATTGAATCAGTTGAACTGTCAAGAACCGGGAAAAAGCCTTCTGTGTTGTTTTGCAGGTTGAAATTGTTTGACGATATTTTTGTTCATTTTTCACGTTAGGTTTTTGACGGTAACATCAATAAAGTAGACATCGTGGAGAGTCGTTTCTACGAGCAAGTTCTGGCCGTCAAGGTTCGCATCGTTCCTCTTCAGTGGCATATGAAAATCGCTTTACGTTTTGAACTTTTAGGCTGTAGGCAATTTTGGTGACATTTCTCTATATTATCACGTGACCAAATAAACAAAAGAAGCCGGAGATTTCATTTGATATTATGTAGGCTTTAAAAGACGAATCTACCCGGACTGTTCACATTTTTGCTTTGGTGAAAATGTGAAACCGGAAATATTGGTTCCCATGACATGTGAATGTGTAAAATAAAAAGAGAAAAAAATAAAGTGTTGTGGGTGTACATTCACCTATGGGGTGAAGTTGTAGTAACCTGGTTTTTCTTATGTTATACCTTGATATGTGGCATGGTGTACCCCCACTGTGTTTTCATTCATTTTGTTGAATGTCAGAGTTTTTCTTAAGGGTAGGCCGGGCCTGCTCAGTTTGGGCATGGGCTATTACCCCCCCCCCCCCAAAAAAAAAAGGGGGGAGACCAAAAAAACGAAAAAAGGTCCAAACCAAATTTAGAAGCGAAGCCTCGCCAGCAGGTCAGCATACATTAAAGTTGGAAAAGTCTCTCGTGGCTTCGCCACTCGCTTGTATGGTCTCCCGTTCCAGTCGCTAGGAACCGCGGCTCTGCGAAGCTGTCCAAGCCACGAAGGCCTTGACAAAATACTATAACGTAGACTTGACTCCGTTTGTTTTTAGTCCCATCACCTAACGTCAGCAAACTCGATCCCCCGACCTGTTCTGTGCCACTCGGAACCGATATGCTTATGTGACCTTTCGCACGAGCATAGGACTTGAATCAAGTCTAGGGTTGATGCGGAGGAAGAAGCGAGAATGATAAATCAGATTGTTTTGTCATTTGTCTCACACTGTGTCGAGAAAACAACCTTGGTTAGACAATAGAAACGTGTTTTGTAAGAAGGGGGGCTGGGGTCATTAACTGTATGTTAATAAAAGGCACTGGACACTATTGGTAGCAAAATTGGGAATGAGCAATGGAGAGCTGTTGATAGGAACACACTGTGAAAAATGGCTCCCTCTGAAGTAACATTGTTTTTGAGAAAGAAGTAATTTTTCACTACAATATTTGAATTGAATTTGAGACTTCAGCTGAGGTCTCGAATTCAAGACATCTGAAAGCACACAACTTGTGCGACGAGGTAAACCATCCGTTGAGATACGCCAAATGAGAAGACTGGTCTCTGACAATTACCAAAGGTGTCATGAAGGTCGAAGAACCCGGTGAATAGACTGTGTTATCTTCATCAACTTTTGTCAAAGAAATAAATTCTTCTTTCTTTTTTGTTTATCTGTATACACGTTTTCGAAACAAAGAATACCCACAACAGTTTGATATAATTATTTTAAATCGTAAAATTTGTTTATGAAAAGGAGTCGTAGTTTTTATATAGCACGAGTAAAGGCAGTCGTTAATTTGGTTTAACATTACCCGTACATAATTGTGCCTAAACACACCAAGAAGCAGATGTTGCTATGGGTATAGACCATGTATCATTGTGCAGCCATCTTTAGTTTCTCCCATTGATACCAATGTTACCAAACCGAAGCTGGAATAACATAATAGTCTGGTTCCTTTTGTGCAAAATGATATTAGCGTTCGTGTTAATTTTTGGTTATTCGATACGAAGAACATGACCAAGATGGAGGCAGCATGATGAAGGTCTACAGTACACGACTGTGGTTGATGTGTGTTTAACGCGTTGCGTTCGCACAAGTTTCTGGTAAAAACAAGACATATCATGTGACGCACTCTAAACCAATGATATAGGCAGTATTTTTGAAAGGAGTGCTAAATATTGAAATGGTAATGATATTATACCTTTGTATGCTTATTTACTTACATGTTTGCTATTTTACTATCCATTTTCCCCGTAAAAGTGTTTATTCAAGTAGCTCAGTGTTAGTAGCCTATGTTCAGTAGCCTAATTTTCCGTAGGAGAGTTGAGCGAGAAGTAATTATAGGCAGCTCTACAAAATTTTCTAAAAGTCAAAAACTTTTCTTTGTATAGTTCAGTAGCTATATAATCCAGTGAAATGAATTCCGTACAAGCGTATGATGGGGATTGGATGAGGAGGAAGCCGAGAATGATAATTAAGTTTTGGGTGTTTTTTACGAGGAAACACCAAAGAGATTTTGCAATAAAATATTGCATTTTGAACTCATAATTTCTTGGGAAAATAACCTTGATATAACAATGGAAACGTAATGAGGTATTTCTCATTGTATTTGGCATTGAAGGTATTCATTGTCCCTAATAATTAGCTTTTATTTACGCCACCTTGTTAAACAGCATTTTTAGAAGTGGCTAGTGTCTATACACCCCCCCCCTCCCCTCCAAAAAGGGCCCTTGCTACTATAAGTGCGTTTAAAGAAACCACCAAATACAGAGAATAAAATATTGTTTTTCAGTATTAATGTTGTTTTTAATTGTTTTTCATATTAATTACCCCGTGTACCATTTTTAAGTATGAAAGTGCAAATATTTTGATACCCGAAATTGCAAAAATCAATGTGCAAAACATTGATCACCACCGACCTGCAGTGTGTGCTTCGTGGTGTACACACAAGCCACGCCAAGAGCTGGATTCCCACTGGTGAGTAGTTCAGCATCTTGTGCGTGTGTTACGCACGATTGTGTCCGACGGTGACGATTAAGTCCGACATCATTTTTGAACCATTGTGTCCGCCCCATTGTGTCCTACAAACCATTGTGTCCGCCCCATTGTGTCCTACAAACCATTGTGTCCGACCCATTGTGTCCTACAAACCATTGTGTCCGACCTATTGTGTCCTACAAACCATTGTGTCCGACCCATTGTTTCCTACAAACCATTGTGTCCGACATATTGTGTCCTACAAACCATTGTGTCCGACCCATTGTGTCCTACAAACCATTGTGTCCGACCTATTGTGTCCTACAAACCATTGTGTCCGACCCATTGTGTCCTACAAACCATTGTGTCCGACCCATTGTGTCCTACAAACCATTGTGTCCGACCCATTGTGTCCTACAAACCATTGTGTCCGACCTATTGTGTCCGACCCATTATGTCCGCCCCATTGTGTCCTACAAACCATTGTGTCCGTCCCATTATGTCCTATAAAACCAATGTGTCCGCCTCGTTGTGTCCTAATTTCGCCAGGTTATGTCTGATGAAACATGTTCGACACACGTTGTTTTTTAAGTTAGTCAACGCCGATTGGATTTCTTTGAGATTAGTCAATATTTTTTTATCGGCCCCAAAATCCCCAAACGACTTGACCAGTGTTGTTCTAATAGTATTTTTTTAATTATGTGGCTAAAAGAAGCTGTTTTTGTTTTTGTTTCCCTATCACATAATGTGACCTGCTTTGCAAAAGCTGCTGTTATGTCGCAATTTTTGATGTATACGTGGAGTGGCAAGGGCTTAATTCAGTTTCAATTTGGTGTATGTTATAGAAGTTTTTGTAGCATCTTGCCATTCCAAATTATACCACAACTTGCATTCAATTGTTTCAAACCAAGTTCTTATGATTATCCCTATCTAGCCACGGCTAGTTTCGTGTCGTGGCCGAGCGGTTGAGAGTACCGAATTCAAACTCTGGTGTTTCTGATCAGCAGAGTGTGGGTTCGAATCCCCAGCCGTGACACTTGTGTCCTTAAGCAAGACACTTTACCATTGCTTCGTCCTTCGGATGGGACGTAAAGCCGTTGGTCCCATGTGTTGTGTAACGCATGTAAAATAACCCAGTGCACTTATCGAAAAGAGAAGGGGTTCGCCCCGGTGTTCCTGGTTGTGGCTGCTTCATGCGCCGTAGCACCTAGCACCTTGTAAACCCTTATAAGTGCTACATAATTGGGTCTCAGAATCCATCACTGCAATAACCCATCACTGCAATCTTTCTGACAGTTTGTATATACTAGGCGCCTTGAGTACCTTGTTTGGTAGATACGTGCGCTATATAAGACTTCGATATTATTTTATTATATTATTTTCCCATTAGATTATTCATCTAAACCTTTCACAAATTGAATGTTATGACTTTGTAATTTCAACATTGTGAACTTATACAAAGCCGCGAGGACATAACCAAATAAATCCGTCGCGACAAATTAATGCCAAATACCCACAGTAATATTTACCTGTGGCAACGAAAGTTTTTTTTATCGGTACCACGTCTGGCAATGTATCGTAAGGAGGTTAATTAACAAAAAAACTTCTTTTACTCGTGCTGTTGCTCAAATTACGAGTCCCTTGGCGATCCCCAGAGTGGTCTGTTCTCCCTCGGCATCATCTAGGGAAAATAGAGTGCTTTCTAAGCAATTAACATTAATTATTCAAAATTTGTTTATAAACATATTCAACTCGGTTAGTGTTCAGCACAGCCACATGTTTTTGTTAGTGTTAGCAAAACACTGGTCAAGTTTGGGGGCCCAGAATAAACATTGACTTATCTCAAAGAAATCAAAACGGCGTTGACTTAATATAAAACAACGTGTGTCAAACATGTTTCATCAGACATACTTTGGCGAAAACAACTTTGTTGAAAGCATTATCCATGTTTGAGTTTCGCTTGGCTTGTTGCAACCAGCCAGACTCAAGTTGTAAACAGTTTACCTCCTATTGGTTAAAAAATGTTCTTTACATCAAAATGTAATTTGCTAATTACAATGGTTTGTAGGACACAATAGGTCGGACCCAATGATTCTACGGACACAATGGGTCGGACACAATGGTTCTACGGACACTATGGGTCGGACACAATGGTTCTACGGACACTATGGGTCGGACACAATGGTTCTACGGACATAATGGGTCGGACACAGTGGTTTGTAGGACACAATAGGTCGGACCCAATGATTCTACGGACACATTGGGTCGGACACAATGGTTTGTAGGACACAATGGGTCGGACACAATTGTTTGTAGGACACAATGGGGCGGACACAATGGTTTGTAGGAAACTATGGGTCGGACACAATGCTTTGTAGGACACAATGGGTCGGACACAATGGTTCTACGGACACAATGGGGCGGACACAATGGTTCATAAATGATGTGGGACTTAATCGTCACCGTCGGACACAATCATGCAGTACCGCTGGGAGCAATGCATGCAACACCGCGCTGGGAAACAAATTTCGCTGCCTGCCCTCTATTGTTCATAATGGTCAGTTCGTAAAAACTGTTTGGACGTTGATTCTTAAATTATTTGTCCTTTACACAATTTGTCTTTTGTTTGACGCCCTCAATGTTTGTTTCTGGTTTTTGTTTAACGTGGCTTGTGCAAGCTTAGTTTACGTCGTTGGTTCTTATGTGTGTTGGCGTCCTCAATTGAAAACAATCGGCTTATGGCTATTGCAGTGGAGCACGAAGTGTGGCTATGTAGGCTGGAATTGTGGCTATGTTACCTAACTTTTAAGGGTTTGATTATATCAGCTACACACTTAGATAACAACCTTTGTATAATTATTCTTCGCAAAACAGGGCAGTATCCATATTGTATTCGTGAGGACAAACCAGGATGTTTTGGGGGGTTTTGGAATGAAAATATGAGACTGGGGGTAAACAAAGACAAAATAAAAGACCAACAAAAGTGAAATAAAGACAGTTTGTTTGCATCTAGAATGCAAAACGCAACAGTCGAATGTCAACTGCACAATTCCGACCAATCAAAAATCATTCAATTCAGTTCAATTCAGTGCATCTTTAAGACCTACTTCAACGGAAATTGCAAGTCGTGCTATTTTGCGGAATTTCCTTTAAAACGTTTTCAATCAATCAGGAAATTGAGTCATTTGAGTATTATTAGAAATTTAATTATGTACAAAACAATCATTTCGAACCATTATTCGGTGCTTTTTTAAAAGATTCGCGAAAGGTTTCCGTTAAATCAAATCTCTTATTACGTCATCTCTCGTGTTACGTCATAATATGTGTGAGCTCCAATTTGTAAAGTCGCTTCGTTTCAGCGTGGAGGTATAACAAAGCAAACTCCCACTCATGACGTCCAAATTGTAACTTTGACGCAAGCCGTCAACGGCAAAAGTGTTTCTAGTTTTTGAAAACTTTGAGGTTGGGGACTGATTTGGTTTGTATAATTCAAACGTAGTCCCACATACCATGCAGGAAAATACTGTATGTTAAAGCGCATTGTGTGACGGATATGCGCGCTATATAAGAAGCCTCAATATCGTTTTAACGACGTTTCTTTCTTTCCTTTATATGTAGATCCGTGTGTGAGTCGACTTGGTCTTGAGGATTCATCCATCCCCGATGAGAACATAACTGTCTCGAGCAACTTTGAAGCAGGAGGGGGTTACACTGGTGTTAGTACACCATCTGGTGCCCGCCTCAACAAAATCCCCCTGATGGGCCACCCATCGGAGCATGGCATCCAGCCAGTCAAGACACTGAACCGTGGATACACGTAGATTTAGGCAGCCCGACCTACGTCACTGGCGTACTTATGCAAGCACGTCACAACCACAAAGGGCAGTGGGTGACTAAGTACAAAGTGCAGTACCAACCACCCTCGCAAACATCTCTTATTGAGGTGAAAGACTAACTTGATCAAACCTAGGTAATTTCTACTAGGTTTGTTTTTTCGGGCAATCCATAGGCGTTGAGGCATTGCATGGTGGTAAGTTATCAATATATATTTGGTTTGCTGTAACACATTGTGTGTTTCTAACTTGAAATGTAGTTAAAAAGCAGGTAAAAAATTCTTTTCACAACTGAAAATTCTCCCGAAACCCGAAAATCTACTTCGCTGTGGTAGGTAGACTTTATCATTATAATTATAGTGGGACAGTAATGTTCTCTTAAGAACAAAACCTACCTGGTAAGTTTCCACAAATAAGACACAAACTTCAATATGGAGATTTTATTGAGTAACATTCGCGGATGCTGTGTTTTCTTTAAATGCAGTGACACTTTTGGTAATTACTCAAAATAATTATCAGCATAAAACCTCACTTTGTAACGAGTTATGGGGAGAGAGGTTGATAGTATAAAACATTGCGAGAAACGGCTCCCTCTGAAGTAACGTAGTTTTCCACGAATTTGATTTCGAGACCTCAAGTTTAGAATTTGAGGTATCGAAATCAAGCATCTGAAAGCACACAACTTCATGTGACAAGGGTGTTTTTTATTTAATTCATATCTTCGACGGTCAATTGAGCTCAAATTTTCACAGGTTTGTTATTTTATGCATTTTGTTTAGATACACCAAGTGAGCAGACTGGTCTTTGACAATTACCAATAGTGTCCAGTGTCTTTAAGTTAAGAAAACTAACCACACAAATTATTCATATATTCAGATTGCCTTGACCATTCAGCACCTAGGATGAGATCTATAATAAAAGCCTCCAAAATACTAAACGCTTATGAATATGTTAAAGTCACACACAAGATGGCAAACGCATTGTGAATAATGTATAAAAACAATTGTTATAGTAGGCCGAAATCTCTTGATAATTTGCCGAATGGCTGTCTGTGTTTTTCTGTCTCTCTGTGTGTTATTTAAAGTCCTCTCTGAATTCTGCCAATAATATGGATCTTCAACGACCGGCAATAAGGGCGATGTTGGTGGCTTGGGCGTCGTATGCAAAGGGACAGGGCCGAAGTTCATGGCTCTGCTTACCGTTAGCAAGGAGTCGGCATCTGCGGAAGCAGATAACTCTGCGCTACACGGGTTAGCGTTATGGTCCCTTGTCTTTATCCGCAAAGATGAAGACAGGTACTACACTCCGGGCCATACCTCGCTGGTACCCCCTGCCCCTTTTAATGTTGTTTCCGATTGCCGGTCTTCTGCATTATAAGCGACCTTTCGACCTTCGGGACGGGAGCACACAGGACGGTAGGTAGCATAACTACTCAGTAGTCTGGATGCTCACGCTCGAGTGCTCCCGTCCTGTATGTTGAGGACCGCATGGTGATATAGAATTGACTCAAGTCTCAGTCCTGTGAGGGTCCTTTTATTGTCAGTCTCATCGCCTAAACATCAGACAACTTTTGCGAGGTTGGCATCCCCCAACCTAGCCCCCTGTGCCTGGCAATTCTCGGGACCACAATCGCTACATTTTGAATAATTATAGCTACATATTTAGGATATCTCGCACGAGAACGGGGCTTGAATCAAGTCCGACTCTCGAAACGTTGAATCGAATCAGTAGAACTGTCAAGAACTGAGAAACGTCCTTGTGTGTTGTTTTGCAGGTTGAAATTGTTTGACGATATTTTTGTTCATTTTTCACGTTAGGTTTTTGACGGCAACATCAATAAAGTAGACATCGTGGAGAGTCGTTTCTACGAGCCAATCCCGGCCGTCAAGGTTCGCATCGTTCCTCTTCAATTGCATAATGATGTCGCTTTACGTTTTGAACTTTTAGGCTGTAAGCAAATTTGAAGAAATCTGTGGCCATTCAAATAAACGAAAGAAGACCGGAGATTTCACTTGACATTTTGTGAAAGACGAATCTACCCGAACATAATACTTTGGTGAAAATTTGATAGTAACCGTAAATACGCTGTGATGTGACGAGGTCCATGCGTTTTGTACACACCCGAGGGGGAAATGGCACCCGATGCGAAGCCCAAGGTGCCATTTTCCAAGGGAAACCCATGGACCCCAATTACAGCGTGCAACAATTGTTTTGTTATACTTTGGTAACATTAATATTCCTCTTCTCGAAATTCTGTTGTTATCTTCAAACATTATTACGAACACGTTGCCTTGGATCGGACGAGTTGGTCTATAAAAAGCGTTTGAAACCGTTTGTTATGAAATGCATATGGTTAGAAAGATCTTTTAAAAGTAGAATATAATGATCCACACAAGTAACACTCAAAATTGCACGGTTTTCATTTTACGTCGCGAACTATCACGGTCAGCCAGAGGAGTCAAATGTCTTGACTCTCATTAATGGCCGACCGTGTTAGTCAACGAGGTAAAACGAAAACCACGCAATTTCGAGGCATATTTTTTGTGTAGATCAAATTATTCTACTTTTACAACATCTTGCTAACCATATCGATTTTATAACAAAGGGTTACAAAGCGCTTTACAAAGACCAACTCTTGGAAAGGAGTCGTAGTTTTAACATAGCACGGGCAAAAGCAGTCATTAATTTAGTTTAATAATACCCCGTAGATGTGCCTAAACACACCAATAAGCTGATGTTGCTATGGGTATAGACCCGTATCATGGTGCAGCCATCTTTAATTTCTCCCGTTGATACCAATTGTACCAAACCGAGGCTGGAATAACAGAATAGTCTGGTTCCTTTTGTAAAAAAAAAGATTATTATTGTTCATTTTGGTTTTTCGTTACGAGAAACGTGAACAAGATGGAGGCAGCATGATAAGGTATACACGTACATAGAGTTATAGACCTTTCTTTTGTTGATAAACAAACCGCCTTGGTTGGCATGGTCGGCCGAATGTTAGTAAAACATTCAATCGTATTAACAGATGTTTTAACAAAATTCAACACTTTCTGCAAACTTTCAATTAAACAAAATATCTCTTATAATTAGTTGTTTTATTTTAAACAAAAGCAACAAATTGGGTTACATTGTTACCAAAAATAGCGATCTTTTCTTGATTTGCACTTACGGCTTTCCATAGTTTTCCAATTTGGGTTGGCAAAAACTCGGGCTGTGACGTTGCAAAAGAAAGGTCTATATATAAGAACTAGAGCGCGCACTGGCCTATATACGCGCCCCGGTATGCGAGCAGGCGGCCATTTTCTAAGTTGACAAAACAGCTATCTCACAGCGTGTGTTTGTGCGGCCATTTTGTAAGTTGAACAAACAGCATCGCGTGAGCGTTCAATGAAAAAAAACTCAAACGTGTATTTCATATTTAACGCGCGTGCAGAATGACGCGCTTGTCATCTTGCGGTCCCGTGGCGTTTGTGCACGAAGCATCACTCGATCGTGCGCCCTCTAGTTCATATAACTCTATGGGTCTACAGTACACGACTGTGGTTGATGTGTGTTTAACGCGTTGCGTTGCGTTCGCACAAGTTTCTAGTTAAACAAGACATATTAATTATGTGACGCACTCTTAACCAAACGAAAGGCAGTTTCTTTGAATACGTGCTATATATTAGTTATTGTGTTATAACTTTTGATGGTTATTTACTTACATAATTGTTATTTTACTATTCAATTCCCTCGTAATATTGTAAGTAGCTCTGTGTTAGTAGCCTATGTTCAGTTAGACTTGACTTAAGTCCCAATCCCATGCCATCGCTAGAAAACTGCTTTGCATTCCCCCAACCTGTTTCTCGAGACCACTAATAGCTATATTGACTGCGAATATGCTTAAGGACCTCTCGCACGAGAACGGGACTTCAGTCAAGTCTAATGTTCTGGAGGCTAACTTTCCATAGGAGAGTAGGGCAAGAGGTAATTATAGTCAGCTCCACAAAATTTTCGAAAGTAAAACACTTTTTCTTGGTATAGTTCTGTAGCTATATAACCCAGTTAAATGAATTCCATTAAATACAGCGTATATAACATAACATGTTTCAGTTTAATTTCATTGTCTTGCAAAAAGTGCATCAATTGGAGTGTATCGACCATGGCCCAATTTATCAAGCCTGTAAGCGCAAAAAAAGTACTTTCCCGTGTGGTATTAACAATTTACACTACAGTTTCCATTGTGGTCGTATTAACAATTTACACTGCAGTTTCCCTTGTGGTCGTATTAACAATTTACACTGCAGTTTCCCTTGTGGTCGTATTAACAATTTACACTACAGTTTCCCTTGTGGTCGTATTAACAATTTACACTGTAGTTTCCATTGTGGTATTAACAATTTACACTGCAGTTTCCATTGTGGTCGTATTAACAATTTACACCACAGTTTCCATTGTGGTATTAACAATTTACACTGCAGTTTCCATTGTGGTCGTATTAACAATTTACACCACAGTTTCCATTGTGGTATTAACAATTTACACTACAGTTTCCCTTGTGGTCGTATTAACAATTTACACTACAGTTTCCCTTGTGGTCGTATTAACAATTTACACTACAGTTTCCATTGTGGTCGTATTAACAATTTACACTACAGTTTGCCCTTGTGGTCGTATTAACAATTTACACCACAGTTTCCATTGTGGTATTAACAATTTACACTGCAGTTTCCATTGTGGTCGTATTAACAATTTACACCACAGTTTCCATTGTGGTATTAACAATTTACACTACAGTTTCCCTTGTGGTCGTATTAACAATTTACACTACAGTTTCCATTGTGGTCGTATTAACAATTTACACTACAGTTTCCATTGTGGTATTAACAATTTACACTGCAGTTTCCCTTGTGGTCGTATTAACAATTTACACTACAGTTACCCTTGTGGTCGTATTAACAATTTACACTACAGTTTCCATTGTGGTCGTATTAACAATTTACACTGCAGTTTCCCTTGTGGTCGTATTAACAATTTACACTACAGTTTCCCTTGTGGTCGTATTAACAATTTACACTACAGTTTCCATTGTGGTATTAACAATTTACACTACAGTTTCCCTTGTGGTCGTATTAACAATTTACACTACAGTTTCCATTGTGGTATTAACAATTTACACTGCAGTTTCCATTGTGGTCGTATTAACAATTTACACTACAGTTTCCATTGTGGTATTAACAATTTACACTACAGTTTCCATTGTGGTATTAACAATTTACACTACAGTTTCCCTTGTGGCCGTATTAACAATTTACACTACAGTTTCCAGTGGTATTAACAATTTACACTACAGTTTCCATTGTGGTATTAACAATTTACACTGCAGTTTCAAGTGTGGTTTAATACCAAACTAACTTTTTGTGTACAGTCCGGGGGGGGGGTTCTGACCTATGTTCCTTGAACAATCCTAGTTGCACAACTGACATGCACTAAACATCCCCTCTTACCGAATGTTATTCATCATTTTTACGATATGAATTCGACACAGGAAAAGTGTGGTTAGACCTAAGCGTTTGTGGTTAATTTTGAACTATGCACTTGGCCCTACAAACAGCCCGGGAGATAACCCGAGCACCGCTTTACAAAAAAAACTATCTATTTGCACAAACTGACTTTTGGTAAAAACGCTTTAACAGTCGTTACACAGCAGCGGCAAATAATCTTCTCCTGCAAAAATTGCTACAGAAATAGTTTTCACTGTGTAAACATGGCCATATTGATTCCAAGGTTCACAGTATATACTGCATTGTCTGCTGAACAATATCACTACGCTGGGCAAAGTCACAGAGTCTGCCATTGCACAGTTTTCAACATAAAAATTATCCTATATTGAGTTTAGAAAATCAGTGTCAATTTAGTCTTTAGCTTGATCTGATGATTACATTTGGACTTATTTGAACCTCGTTTGTTTATGGTGGATCATGGTGTGTTATTGAGACTTGAATTCTCGTCTCTGCTGGTATAAAACAAATAACAACCAAAAGCCATGGACGAGATCAACATGACAGAAACCCACATGGAATTCAACTGTACTACAAATCCCACTGCTGCAGAGATGTTTCAGTGTAAGTTGCGCTTCGTTTAACTTCGTTTCTGAATCCAAGTACACACCTTTCGATGGCAGTTTTTTTAATACTTTTGTATAACCTTAAAGGGTCTACAAGAAATACAAGTTGTCCTAAGGTTTAAAAAAGTATAAAGCTGCCATCGAAAGATGTGTACAACCAGACTTGGATTCAGAAACGACGTTAAAATAACTTTTTTGTTTCTGAATCCTAGTCTGGTTGTACACATTTTTTTCGATGACAGTTTTATACTTTTGTATAACCTTAAGACAACTTGTGTTCCTTGGGGTAATATATAAATGTCTAAAGATTTGGAATAAAAAAGCTTTATAGAAAAAATTCGCTGCTTCAAATGAGTTTGTTTGTGGCGTGGCCTATTCGTTCTAAAATGTTGTAAATTACGATAAATGCCTTGTAGATCTGAAGTTTTTATAGTTCGTTAGAATGTATATTCACGGCAATTCATGTAATTTTTTCAAATCACAAGCCTTCATATGCTGTTTATTAGCTTGTGTCAGCCATCTTATTTAAATTTTCGGAAAATGCAGTGTCGTTATTGGGTTAATCCGAGGTTTGCGTTCAAACTTATGTTCGATACCAGCAATGTTCATGAACCTTTGTATATCACGCCTAATGTTTGTATCCAATATCGCTATTCAAAACATGTCTATGTCTGGGCGGGCGCACAGAAAGTCTCGCTTCATGTTCCAGATAGATACTAAAAAGTGCTTCATAAGGAAACTCATCTTGTAGGTAAAGGGCAACTCGAAAAAATCTTACATTAGACAAAATTTACATTAGTCAGTCCTGTGGAGTCCGTCCAAAGATAAGGTAAAGCCCAAACCATAAACATATTTAGCTCCAGGGTGCCTGAATTTCTTAACAACGAGTTTGCCAGTTGATTACACCTGGACCAATTTCATGGCTCTATTTATCGCGGACTTATCCGCCTGAAAACGGCGCCATATAAAAGAATATAGTTCTATGGGTAGTAAGATACAAACAGAAATCAAAATTGGCAACAAAGGTTGATAACAAGATGTTAAATTTGCTTCGGGGGTAGAATATTCAATTTGGTTTTACCCATACACCCCGATGTGTGTTAGCATTGTATACTCAGTACTTTCCCGAATTATGTTGGGGAAAAACACATGCATGTTGCTCGGGGGATTCGAACCCAAGACCTTGCAATTGTTGTTAACACCCCAGTTATTGCAGTGTACAGCCATCAAATTGTGGACCCAGCTCGATTCACACATAAAGAAGAGTTGTTTTCCCGATATCGTCGTCTCTTGATGGGGACATTAGTACGGATCTCACCCCCAAGGCACTGGTCCCAATGTTTAGAGATGTTTTTCAGTAAGTTGTTTAACCATAAAAAAGGTTGTATTTTATAAACGAACCAGACTATTTGGACACAATGCACTGGGTCACCCATATAATAAAAGAACCATCTAACAGGGCCCAATTTAGAGCTGCTTTAAAGCAGATAACAGTTTCCTGCTCATCATAAATGAACAGGATACCCAGTCACAAATAGTGAGTGTGACATGGTTTTTGGCGAGTAAACCTTTTGGAGCATAATATTGTTGCACGTATTGTTGTGTCTAAGCAGCTGTGTGAAATTTGCCTTGCGTGGCACTTCGTTAGCGCGTGTTTGCTTGTATTATGGTTAGCTATCTCAGAGTTTTTAAATGTAGTTTATGCTTATGGCCGCTCCGTAAGCAGAAATTGTGTGCTTACATATTATAAACTTTGGTCCAGGACTCAAAAAAGACTTTAAATTCACAGTTAGAGGTCTGGTATGTTTCTCTGTTCAGATTTTGAGTACAATCCCGGTGGTTTGGCTTGCGTGATACTCGCTACCGTCATTACCGTAATCCAGACTATTGTTATGATAGATGGTATCGTGTGGATAACCAAGAATATTCCACACAGTGAGAGAGCGTCATCAATGATCTGGATCTACTCACTGTGGCCGGTAAGCAATCAAATAGTGTAGGTTTTCCCGCCCAGTTTCAACAGAACAATAACAATAATTATAAAGACACTGCAGCCGATTTCACAAAACGCTAGGATTAATCATATCTCGAGTTAGGATGAGTAACCCGTCCTAACTTAGGATGGGTTCAATGCGTCCTACGTCTTTCGATACGGAACTCTACTCGTCCTAAAGTAAGATTAATCCTTAAGTCAGAAAGAGTTTAGTGAAATCGACGGCTAGACACGTTTGGTAATTGGCAAAGACCAGTATTGTCACTTGGTGTGTCCCAACAAAATGCATAAAATTAAAAAACCTGTAGAAGAAATTGGACTCCATTGGTAATCGAAGTTGCAAGAGAATAATGAAAGAGACACAATTATTAAAGTGCATTCAGATGCCTCTAATGAAAGGCCTGAAGTTGTTGTAATTTGTGTGTGAAAAATTGGCCGGAGAAACCTGTATTAATTGCATGCACATTTTCGCAGCGCATTTTTTGCAGAATATAACCAGGAGCTGAAATCTGCCTAATATTCCTGAAATGAAAAAGTTATATTTCACCAAGTGAGTATATTCTGTGAACCATGTTCAAGTTCTGGGTTGCCCTATTTTGGAATGAACTTGAGTACATTCTGCGACAGGCGGGCACGAACGAAATGCATATAATTTCACACAAACACAGATACAGAAACTCGCCCAAGTCAAACGTTCTAAACATGGTGACTTCGTGACACAAACTGTGTCCCCCTGACACACAACCTTTCCTTGTTTGGAAGAACGCTGATAGTGGAGCGTTGAAGTTCACTACACCCGTCCTATATTTGTTTTCATATACGACGGTCCAACCGTCGCGGCAAATAATACGTGACACAAGAAAAGTATGGCATTTCAACAAATCCAATGACAATGATCTTTGTGTGGGCTATATACAAATAAATCTTGAGTCACTCAATTGAATGTTTGTATTAATTACTTTGTGTCTTTCTCCTGTCTGATTAAAGACACTGGACAATATTGGTAATTGTCAAAGACCAGTCTTCTTACCTGATGTATGTCAACATATGCACAAAATATCAAATCTGTGAAAATTTGAGCTCAATTGGTCGTCAAAGTTGCGAGATAATAATAAAGATAAAGACAATTGGCTGGGACTTTAGTTTATTAACTACACTACCGCGGATTGAGTTCTTATTAAATAATGTTACTAACAACAAATTTTTCGTCAAAAGGCAATACAAGCTACCGATTTTGGCCACCCCACATCCGCACAAAAACAAATCATAAAAACTCAAATGTAAAGATTCAACCTCCCCCAACCCTCCACTCCCAATCCGTTTTTATTTCAGGTGATGTGCATTGTCTCCTTGTTCGGGATATATTTACCTAAAGCAGCTCTTCTATCAATCACAGCTGCCAATTTGTAAGTATTTAAGCAATGGGTTTTCATGTTATTAGTGCGCAAGTTAGCGTAGATGTATCCGGCAGGATATTTTGCTGACTGAACCAATGGAGATGAGATGGAGATACGTTAGATGATGAACGCAAAGCGTGTGAGTTATGCATCCACAATCACTGTGATGTTGGTTACCAGTGTCATACGAATTATGGGGTCGGGGACCAGTTCACGATAAAGTGCAATCCCCCTGTACATTACACCTTGGAGGAAGATTACACAGCGTTGGCCGGATGTGAGCAGCTTAAACAGCGGCTACAGGATAATCTAAATATTTTAACTATTACCTTTTTTGGCCAAGCAGACATCGTAGATACCGATTTTAAAACATTTAACGCTTAAAATTTGCATTTGGTAATTAATAATTCAAGTCAAAAATGCACCTCTCCACTCGGCTTTTTCAGCCGGGAGTCAAAAACGGCTTATCTATTATAATGACTCCTTTACGTCAGTGGCGATTTTCCCCAATTGGATTGTACACAGTCCAGCTTCGGCCAACTGAGAGCGCTATTTTCCACATCAAATAGCGCCAATGACCTCACGATTCCTTTGTCGCGCGGGTTTGTTTGTCCTCGCGTTTTTCAGAATTTTGGCTTGGGAGTGTTTCGGGGAAAAACCATTTTTACCATGTTTTAACGTGAGGTAAGAGACTCGTTATATGTTTTTCATCTATTATAAAAATGTAACCACTATATATTTCTGACTCATGCTGTAGCCGCTGTTTAAATGATCTCGATCTGCGTTCACACTTGTTTTTGATCACCTTTGCGGGATCTGATTTCCCTTTGATCTCGCAATAAAGGGAGGTCAAAGGAGGATTTGATCCTGATCCTGATCGCGTTCACACTAGCCGGAGATCTCCCTTTGATCGCCCTTTCGAGATCACTCCTCCTTTGACCCTCCTAGCAGGATCAAGTGTGAACATGGTGACAGACACCTTTCCATTCTTGATAAGCAAACCACGCTGGTTGGCACGGTCGGCCAAATTGTTAGCAAGACATTCACTCGTTCTGACCAAATTCAAAAATTTTTGCAACATTTAAATTAAAGGCACTGAACACGGAACAAGGAACAATACAGAATGGTTTTGCTAACAAAACAGTTACTAGCAGTCTAATCACCTTATGTAAGCCACCACATGCATAAATTGACAAACCTGAAAATTTTTGAGATCGATCGGTCATCTGGGTCCCGAGAATATAGTAAAAACCGATTACACATTTTGCATGACATCGATGCAAATAACACCAAACGCGAAATTAGATTATATCTTTCTCATCAAATGACAGAATTATTTCAAGGGATGTTTTCTGCTATCATCGTCATTGGACCGTGTCAGTTTTATGTAGATCTGTGACCTTCACGATGTTTGTTATTATCAATTCTGTATTGTTCCTTTTAATAAAATATCGCCCATGAATGGTTGCTTTGTTTCAACAAATTCAACACTATTTTTAAATTGTTGTGTGACATTGCTACAAACTTTGGCCACTTGTTTTTGTTTTGCATTTATGGCTTTCCATAGTTTTCGACCTCGGTTGGCACTAAATTGGGCTGTGACGTCGCAATAGTTCTCTAGCTGCACTGTACTCATCTACCTATAAATTGTGAAGAATTCTAGCAGAATGAGTTTTGTAATCAGCGGTTTAGTGCATTGTTACCACCTGATAAATATACACAGACACAAGGATTTGTTGTTGTAGTGAACTCTGCCAAGAGTTAACTTATTCCGTACTCTGAATTCCGTGGTAAAACGCCAATTCATAACAATATAAGGGATTTCCCTTTATTTAATTCCATCCAGTGATATCCACTCATAAAGAAGTATACCAGTTCCAATTATAAATACACTTTGCAGCCAGTCCGCAAAGGTTCCCAATTGCACTTTGCAAACGGTAAATTTCCAATCCGCAAAGGTTCCCACTTCTCGGCGATTTGCCAAAGAAGGTACCAGACCATTTACAATTATTATAATTATAAATGCACTCATTGACTGGAGAAAACTCCGGGTCAATGAGGTTCCCACTTCCAGCGAGTTGCCAAGAAGGTACCAAATTAATTTACTTCTTTATATACAATCACATCATTTTATTACCACCATATTTATCCATATCAATTCACATAAATTAATTTACCACTTCCTCACAGGCTACCATGCCTATTAGCTTCTTGTTTATAGGAACAACCTAAACTTACCGCTTTAAGTGTAAGTAGTAAGATTATTAGTCAATTCAATCTGTATCCCGTATGCCGTAATACCCTGACCCTTCCATTAACCCCAGGGAGGGAGGGAGGGAATTTTGCGCAACTATACAATCTATCTTAACTCCTCCGTGGCAGAATATTCAATGACGGTTCCCAGAAAGACAAGGACCCTTTCCCCGAAATGCATTGCTTTGGTTGGTTAAAAAGAACAATGGAACCCCGTCTGAATGCGCCCTGACAATCCCAATCTCTTAGCCCCGACTGTGCAACGTGACTATAATTATGCATATTTCCCGGTGTTAAATCGGTTTACTGCGTTACGCATTAAACCCTATTACCTCAAGAACTGGGGTTTCTGACCAGCTGAATTAGTGTGGCAGTATCTTAAAATTAGCTCCTATTGTTGTCATGATGATCTTTGTATTGTGGCATCACACTTCGTTTAGCAATTAAGATGTTTTGTTCAAATATAATATTAAACTTAGCTCTGTGAAATCGGCCCCTAATTACCAGTTAAGAATGTTCATTATGGAAATTAAGTTGGATTTAGACTTTGCATGGTGGAATACGATGTAGAAAAATTTGCGGTAACACCATGTAATGACCATCTCAAAATGAGTTGAGTTGGTTCTGAAAAGAACCGTTGGTTTCAACTCGACGTTTCGCTCAGTATGTCCTGATCGTCTGGAGAAAGCTGGACTCTGATGCTGCATGCTGGTCAAACTGTGGATGCGGATTAGCTTGGTGATGCACGAAGGCGTGAAATTGGGACGGGAAATGGAAATTGCTTGTAACTGGATTCATGCCCATTTTTTATTTTGTGCATATAAAAACAATGTACATGTTAGTTGTTTTACAGCGACCTCTAAAAAGCGCATGATTCTACGGGTGCACCCACTAAAATAACCCCCGTAAAGACTAAATATTCAAAAAGTAGTTAAAGGTGTATACATCTTTACGAAAAGGGAAAATTATCTAGTGACTCTTGAACTGTTTTCTTCTGTCCAATTTCATATGGGGGAGTCCGACTATTAATCTTGACACTGCCTTACCACTCTCAACCACAGATAGTGCCCTTTTTATCGGGCCTAATATTAGGTCACACAAAATACCTTAAGCTGGAAGTCAACAACCCCCAAGTCACAAGTGGGTAATATTTGTACGTCTGTGCGGCCCCTAAATGTAGCACGAACCCTAATTAATGCCGCCTAACCTATGAATGTAGCCCCAAACATGTACCTAACGTCTCTCCTTTTATTTCGCTCTAAAATCTGTCCAGTGATGTGGATCCTATATGGGGAGCGTTCAGGCTTAGAATTATAATGAAAGCAGTGCCATTAAATTTGCCTGTGTAGTTGGTTTTTTGCAAAACGCAACGTTTATTACTTTCAATAGATATAGTTACATGTTTCTACATTGTTGTTTGCATGTTGACTGTTGTCTCTGTCTGTTTGTTGTATTCTAAAGTGTGATCAAGGGACCGCGTGCCTGTTCGGGGTTTTCGTTTTGCAACGCAATGTATTTTGATGTTTGTGCTATAAAAGGTACTAAACTAAACTAAACTAAACTAAACTCTTTGCCAGGTTTTTATTTCCCACCATCTACAACTATCTGAACCTGATGGTGGATTATTTCGGAGGTGAGGATGCCATGATTGGAAAGATGAAATACTTCCCAGTAAAGTACAATCGGCCACCATGTGGTTGCTGCTGCAGCTGCTGCCCGGAGAAATGCTATTCACGTGTACTCAAGAAGTAAGAATGATTTTTTTTATAATTAAAAACACTTTCCCCCATTATGGTACATACCCTGCCAAATACATCAGAATGCACTGAACACAGCTGAAATGAGAACCATGTTCAATGCAACAAAATGCAAGGATTTTGTTGCAGGCATGTTGTTTATGTTTAGGACTGTTCAAGGGTGTTTGCATTGCCAAGTGCAACGGTATGCACATTAGAAGCCTTGTCCAAGGCTAATACGCAAGCACTGGCCCGCTCTGAATTCCCGAACTGCATAGATACTATACTGCACGGCACATAACAGTACTTGATACCGTGGGGTCGAAGCATGGTTTTTCAACCTCGTACAACGACGCTGAATCAGTTGCGGCTTCGTTTGTACGAGGTTAAAACAAACTTGAAAAACCAAGCTTGGACCCCACGGTATCAACTGTAAATTAGGTAGGGCCTACGCAGTATATGCAGTTCGTCGTCCAAATTCAGAGCGGGTTGCTTGCGTAAAGAGACTTGAACAAGGCTAATAGCACATTGGTGGTGACTCTGATACCATGAACTCTAAATGCAACAAAGTTGAATGCCAAATGCAACAAAATTACAACACCAATAAGTCACTTCAGTAAAGACATCTATTTCATTATGACATCCTCAATGACAGTGAATACAATTTGTATAAGGACAATTTTTGAACAGTAATTTGCGACAGAATTATTACAACATGTTTACAGTAAGTCAGCTTATGGCAAGTTTTATATAAAAAGAAAGGGCACACAATAATATTGACTGTAAACAAATCACTCTATATGTCAAGATGTATAAATAAATATAAATAAAACAAATAAAAATAATAATAACTTTAGTACCTTTAAACATATTGTTAAACATTTTAATAATTGTTTATAGCAATTTTAACCAACCTTGTATTGTTAGTTGAACCGCCCCACATGGCCCAATCTCACAAAGCTGCTAAGCAAAACAGTCTGTTTAGCATGACATTTTTGCCTTGATAAAAACAAGATTACCAACCAAATGTCCACATGATTTTCAGGATAGCAAACCACCAATATGCACACAATTTAAACCTGTTTTTTATCAAGGAAGAAATTTCATGCTAAGCAATTGTTTGTACTAAGCAGCTCTATGAAATTGGGCCCAGTTGGGCAAAGCACTAGGCTTGATGGTTCGCCTTTTAACAAGTGGTTGGTCAAAAAGTTAAACCAATTATTTGTTAACTTCACTTTACCCAGCCTTTTGTGTGAACAAAATTTGGGCAATTTGGAGAAAAGGTTTGGGCATTACAAATAGAAGAGATAGCACTATTGATAGGGTGCAAAAACAAAAAATTACTAATCATTTGTAAATAATACATCACAACCGTTGTGAATGTCAAGAGCGTATCTCATGGTACATAACGAATACTGGTCGTACACTGTACATTGTACATTATATATATAAATTTATTTAATCTTAGGTACCCTAAGTTCCACTGAGTTTGTCATCCAGCCGCCATCTGAGAGGTAAAACGGTGACGAAGCAATCGAAACGCACAAATTTGTACGCGCGGGGCACAGGATTGGCCAATGAACATCCGCCGTTTGACCTTTAGGTGAGGGCGCCCTACTGAAATGACGTCATGTGCATAAAAGGACCTTATTGCATAAAACTCGTATATATTCTGGTGTATGTCTTCTTCTTTCCTTTTTGTTCTTTTTCAGGAAGCAGTACATTAGACTGGAGATGTTGGTCATGCAAATTGCAGTGATCAGACCAGCGATGTTGTTTCTGACTCAAATGTTCATCATTGATGGATCATTCTCAACGAAAGCTATATTTGTAAGTCCTAATTTAATATAAAGGCAGTGGACGCTATTGGTAATAACTCAAAATACCATCAAACTTACTTGTTAACAAGCAATTGAGAGCTGTTGATAGTATAAACCATTGTGAGAAACGGCTCCGTGTGAAGTAACGTAGTTTTTGAGAAAGAAGTAATTTCTCACTAAACTAATTGAATTGAATTGGATACCTCCTCGAATTCAAGGCAACTGAAAGCACATAACTTGTGCGACAAGGGTGTTTCTTCTTCCATTATTCCGCCTTTCACAATTTCGACGACCAATTGAGCTCAAATTTTCACAGGAGTATTACTTTATGCATACGTGAGAAGACCGGTCTATGCCAATACGCCTCTCTTAATGTTTATGCATGACGTCATAATTCTTACCCAAGTCATAAATAAATAAGTTTGTTTTTCTCCTCAGTCATGGCACAACCCCTGCGACGTCCTCCCCTCAGCCATTATCTCTGATTCCTCCTAACGTGTAGGTTAACCACATGAATAATAAAAAGCCCGCATTCTGGGGCCTAATTTGCCCTTTTGTAGAATAATACCAAACAATGTAATTGTGCAATCGCTGGTGTAAAGCGGACAATGCATGTAATGTGCACTGTGCAGAAAGATAGTCGATCTGTCATGCAACAAAGCCACCGAATGGAGTTTAGGGCCAGTTACTTTACAAGGCAACATCAGTGCAGCTTCGTTATACGTCATATTATAAGTCATACGTTTGCTTAGGTAGCGTTTCATATAAGGCGAGGTCGTTGAGAAATGTTGTGCATGCACAAAAATTATCGACGTGTGCCAGCGTGTGGTTCATAAGTTCCGCATAAGTTGTAGGTGCGTTATACGATCGTTGAATCACGTTCACACACGTTACTTGTAAGTTAACCATAAGTCGACATACGTCGAGATAATGTCTAGCGTACCAAAAACTTATTTCTAACCTATGAGCAACGTGCTTTGAACCTACGTCGAACGTACTTCATGTGTTCCAGACGACCAGAGAACTTACTGAACGTGGTTCTAACTTACAGCTACCGTAAAATGGCGTATTGGCAGCGTTTATAGGAATCGATTTATAAAAATTGGGTTCGCATGAGGATACTACGATTTAAAGTGCCGTTATTATTTCAATCGTCGAGAAGCACACTCTTTGTAGGCTACTACATGTGATCGTCGGCAATACGCTGCCGCACGCTATGCAGTAGTTAAACTATCATAGGACATAAGTTGTGAACGCCTGCAACACGCTGACCATTCGTTATGGAAACGTTCTTATTGCTAATACGGTATGCATAAACCAACTCGTTCAGCGTCAAAATAGATTATGTAAGCAGTAACCAAGCTCTTTTAAAGGGAGTGTACATGTACACGTTTGGTAGTTGTCAAAGACCAGTCTTCTCACTTGGTGTATCCCATCATAACCATAAAATAACAAGCCTGTGAAAATTTGGGCTCAATTGGTCATCGAAGTTGCGAGAAAATTATGAAAGAAAAAACACCCTTGTTGGACGAATTTGTGTGCTTTCAGATAAGAATAGAAGACTTCTAGCTAGAAGTCTTTAATTATTTTAGTGAGAAATTACCTCTTTCTCAAAAACTACGTTACTTCAGAGGGAGTCGTTTCCAACATGTTTTATATTATCAACAGCTCTCAAATGCTCGTTACCAAGTCAGTTTTTAATATTTGTTTTGAGTAATTACCAAACGTGTACCTTCCCTTTAATAATAATAATAATAATAATAATAATAATAATAATAATAATAATAATAATAATAATAATAATAATAATAAACATTTCTATGGCGCTCTACAATTAACACAGCGCCTCACAAGAAAAACAAAATAACATAAGTAGAAAACAAAACAAAAGAAAATTACAAGAGGCTCTCAATGGGGAAACAAAAACGTTTTGAGAGACCGCTTGAAGATCGAAGTAGACTCTGCTTCTCTGACGTCACAGGGCAGTTGGCTCCAAAGGTAGTAAGGAGCTGCATTGAAAAATAGATTGTCTCCAGCCTTTTTATAGGAGCGAGGAACAACCACGCGTGTGACGTCAGAAGCAGAGCGGAGCCTCCTACGGTCTTCAGAATTACCAGTATTGTAGAGGATGAAGTTTTCTGTGAGGTATTTGGGTGCTTCAGGTCACTCCTTTAAGTCACCCATGAAGCCAGTAGGCAGTAAGTCACAGTTTCACTATAACATACAGTTTACAGTTTTTTACAGTTCAGTTTACCCTATTTTTAAAAACTGTAAAGGTTTCACTCACAATCTGGCTGCTATCTTACAAGCAGATCCCCTACGGTAGTAATTACATGACAGGTCATTCCACAAGTTGCTATCGGTCGTTTCAAGTATCTCGGCGCAGAGTCCATCGCCGCTGGGGTGTCCGTTGTCCCAGTTGATAAAGCTTCCTGAAGGGCTGCCGTCGATAAAGCGCCAAGTTGAAGAGCTATTGTTCTTTCGGTAGCCGAACCAAGTTTTCTTGCCGATTTCTCCGCCGTGCACGGATTTGATAAGCAAGAGGAGGAAGTCGTATTCCTCTTGACTCAAAATAGACGCCAGATGAGATGGTCTGCCGAGGCGTGACAAACTCTGACAGTGCTGTTCAGCTTCATCAAATGTCGTCTCATCCGTCACAAGAAGGTAGCAATGATCCCCAAAACTTGTCCACGGACTGATGCAGGACATGCAGGGAGATACGATCAAGAAATGCGACTGAAGGAGAGCTACAAGAATACTGAAAGTGATGACACTGAAAGAACTCGCCATACTCAGGAATCGAAAGCAGACTGCTATCAAGAACTACCGGAACTGACAACTTAAGCAATGGCATTGATTGTAAGACACGTTTACAATGGATACTGCAATAGAGCAGAAGCATTCACCAGCGCCGATTACGTACTTGTTCTCAATGTAGCTTTTGTTCACCAATATGGCTAGATTGGAGAGACTGTTTCGGTGTCACTGCAAAGTGATTGTGCCGATGTCAATAACAGTCAACTAATTATAATATTCGCCCCAATTTTGTTCTGTATCAATCGATTTCCTGGAGGTACCTTTCATTCGTATCTGTAGACCAATGCACACAAGGAATATGCCATAACTGCGTCAGCAAGATCAATTGCATTCTGTTAATTGAAATGATGGTGAAGGATAATTATACAGGCCCATTGGCTCGGCAACTCATTGGTCGGATCTTGCGCTTGGTCGGTGATGGTGTCTAATTCGCATTGCACGTTGTTTTGTGCTGCGTTCTAAATAATTTACAACGCTTTCGATTGACTTGGTGATTGACTTGACCAATGGCCGAAACAGTTATTGCTTTTAGAAAAAGTCGAGCTGCAAGTTCGATCAAGGCCGACTATAGTTGACCGTTTGGCAATTTTGCCTACGGATATACCCATCATGTATTTCATTCAAGTATATGTAACAATGGATTTGACTAGTTGACATTAATGGTCGCTGGTCCAACTTTCCCCGCCCCGTCAAGAGGGACGCCATTATCATGATTGCTTTTGTTCAGTCATGAATTGCACATGACGTCATTGGCCGCCATCTTTGATGACAGACAAAATGGAAACGTCCACGAGTGTACACGCTCTGCGCACGACTCTCAGCCAATAATAGCCTTTGTGGTGAGTTCTGCGTCAATTTTGTATTTTGCGTTGCTTTTTATCTGTGTTATTAAGAAATCAGCTATAAACCTGCCTCAGCAAAATAAATCACAAGTTGATGGTGAAAGATATTGGCCAATATTTGGTTCGGCTAGGTCAGATCTTGCGCTTGGTCTGTGTGGGCCCTATACACATCATGCGCTTCGAACACTGTTGTTTCGATCCACTAGGCCATTGACTAATGACCAAAACAGATATTGGTTACTACCGCAAAAATACACCAAGATAAATACACCGATGGGCGCCGTGATTAATGCTTTTTCATAAACAGGTAAGTGTTTGTCATTTATTGGAATCTTTCGAGCTTGATTCCTGATTGTTTCTGGGGCAGCAGGTCCTATTGTATTTGCTTGATTGTGGATGGGTGTTTTTATTGCCACCCTGTATAGTATACCATTCAGTTTATAGCTGAGGTATGGTTTTCCCCCGAAAATACTCGGTACGCGCACATATTTGTCGTGGAATGAGGTGCATGTATCTAACTTGTTCGCTAACTAGACCGGCACGCACACAATTCAACAGTATTGAGTGAGCGCCTGCGCAATGGCCTGTTAAGTCTGCTGCCACCTAGCGTCCCAAAAGCACTCCATTGGGTGAGATAAATAAGGGAATCAATGTGTGATGAAGAGGTTTTCAACTAGTGGTTTAATCCCAACGAGGCCTGGTTCTTGATAATTTTACCGAGACGAAGTCGAGGTAAATTATAAAGAACCAGGCCCTGGCGGGTTTAAACCACTAGTTGAAACCGAGTCAACACACTTTGATTCCCATTCATAAATACCTTTTCGGTCAAAAACATCATCACCTTTTGGTCCAATAGTAAAATAAATGCAAAAATTATAATTGTTAAATGATTTCTTTCAACACAACACCCCTCCAGCTATGAAATGGTAAAGCCCTCCGCCGCCCTCGGGTAAACAACTCCTTCTCAGGGAATGCTGTGCGCGTCGCGCGTATCGCGTGATGTGGCACAACTGTTTCAGCCGTTGCTCTCGACCAATAGGAATTAAGAAACTGTCTTAAAAGAACAGGTGCAAGGTCGCGTGTCACGCCCATGAATTAACACTTTTTACCGGTCATAAACAAAGGTTAATACACACCCACGTGACGCGCTCTTCACCAATAGGAATAGCGAAACTGTCTGAGGTATTTATGAATACAATTTTTAACCGACGACAAAAACAAACAATGAACAACGGCACCAGCAGCACCAGCTGAACAAATGAACAAACAACGACGAATGAAGTGAAATTGAATAAATTAATAAATTATAGTAACTCTGATGAATGTATGATGAGGGTAAAGGTCATATAGCCTCCATCACTATACATTGAGGGACATTCCTTCCCAGTGTATACACACTTCAAATGAAAGTGCAGCAACCAGGCAAAATGTAACCATCGTATAGATTTTATATTGTTATTTAGACACTAGACACTATTGTTGGTAATTGACAAAGACCAGTCTTCTCACTTGGTTTATCTCATCATATGCATAAAATAACAAACCTGTGAAAATTTGAGCTCAATCGGTCGTCGAAGTTGCGAGATAATAATGGAAGAAAAACACCCTTGTCACACGAAGTTGTGTGCTTTCAGATGCTTAATTTCGAGACCTCACAATCTAATTCTGAGGTCTCGAAACCAAATTTGTGAAAAATTACTTCTTTTTCGAAAACAACGTGTATGTTACTTCACAGGAAGCCTTTTTTCACAATGTTTTATACTACCAACAGCTTTCCATTGCTCGTTACAAAGTAAGTTTTTGTGCTTACAATTATTTTGAGTAATTAGCCTACAATTAGTGTCCGCTACCTTGAAATTAATGTATACCAATATTGTATCCATCGTGGGTTGTTAATCAATACGTCACCGTTTTAATCTTCAAAAAATCAAACATTTTGGCAAATTTATATTCACACTTGGGATGTTATGAGTGGTATCAATATAATTTACCGAAGCGTCCAGTGCTAAATATTTATATGTTTTTTTTAATTACACTTATTAGTTTTCCAAAGGGCCAATTCTGTGACCTATTCACGCTCGGACAGATCCTCATCTTTTTACGCATTGGTTTGTACAAGACGCGCTGTACGCACACAGACCTCGTTCGCGCAGTTTTCCAAAAGAGAACCTCGTGTTAAACAGGTAATTACTCACTAATTAAACATGTTTAACATGTTTAATTAGTGAGTAACCATGAATAGAACAAAAACTATCATTAATAGAACAAAAAGATTCTTGCATATTTAGGATCTCCACTTTCATACTTTAAAAAGTTTCAAAGTTTTCCTAGCAAACAGTAAATGATTTCAAAAATAGTATACCTTCAACGCGGTTTTCTCTAAACATGAAAATTTAGCTGAAGTACGGTGACAAATAATTGATATTTTAATCGATAAATAAGATAATTTTCCCGGGTCGATGACCATTTTGCTTTGTATTGACTATTTACAGGATCCTGGTCTCCCAGGCCTGTGGATTACCATCGTCACCGTAGTAAGCACAATGACCGCTATGCAGGTACTGGGTACCATACATCATGCAACCAAGCCTCGTCTTGAGAACTACTCCACAGTACCCAAGTTTCTGGTGGTTCAATTTGGTCTCTTGATTACCAATCTGCAACCAAGCATCATCACCTTCGCCATAGTTGCTGTACCGTGTGCTAACCCATTCCCTTATAAGGCAAGGGTTGAGGGTAAGTCGTTCTGAATACCAACCCCAAATAAATAAATTAATAAATAAATAAATTGTCAACTAGAAATAAAACAAAAAAATAAGCAAGCAACTAAGAGCAAAATCGATCAAATGCCCACATTATTTTAGTCGACCCGAGGTTGACAATAATTGACTAGCAACGTACATGGTGCAGTGACGCACTCACTCGAACGACTCGTTTGGAAGTCTAGTCAACCATTGGTACACGATTCAACTCTCAATTGCCTTCAGCCTTTACGTTGTATAGTGTCACTGGTTCCCCTCTGCGTTTAATACAGGCTATCGGGACCATGGTCTGGAGGCTGGTTCTAACCACAGTAGTCAACCAATGTTCGAACAGCCTGGGTTCGAGTCAAATAGTCAACCTGTAGTTAACCATGGTGCACACTCGAACTTGCTTGGTAGCAAGTAACCTGGGCCCAATTTTATATCGCTGCTTAGCGGCCGATTTTGTGCTTACTGTGCGATTTCTATTTCATAGCGCCCCTACCTGAGCACACGAAAAGGCATGCTAACCTTCCGGTGCTTACCGCACGAAAATAAATGTCGTCACAATGCAAATCCACGGTCAACACGCAATATGGCCGCCCAGTTTTTCTGCTAAACTATGAAATACGCTAAGGCTTAAGCAAACCGTTAAGAAGTGCTATGACATTGGGCCGGGGCAAACAACCAACCAAGCAACCACTCTATCACAAACTAACTAGTAACTAAAGTAGCGGACTAATCAACTAAATAAGTAATTAGCCAGAACATCTGACGTCACACTTCAAGGCTCATGATTTACGATTTGCCTTGAGCCTACGTCAATCTCCGTCCATAATCACCTTTGACCTCGTATCCATTTCATATGGGGATTCGCAGTCAAATCACATACATTGCCTCTGACCAATCATAACACAGAAATTTTGGAAAGCTTCATTGCACTGTAAACTTATCCAATAAAATCGTTGTTTCCAATGAAATCGCTGGGTCTATAAAACCCAAATCTCTAAATGTATCCATTTAAAATGAAGAGAAAAAAAACCAATACCTCTATTTAAGTGATTAAATAAAAATGTGTTTTGATACCTCTATTTAAGTGATTAAATAAAAATGTGTTTTGATGTTTACGCCCTCTCTGTTCACGGATCGATGTCGGTAAAGCAATTTAAAGAGGACGACCAAATCATGCTTGACATACAGAGTTTAATTTCCAAAGTCTCTCTGCTTCTCATCTACAGTCTGGAACTGCTTTCTGACAATCATCTGGAGCCTCGTCTTCCAGCCAATCTGCTTCAAGTTTCTGCGCACGCTCAGAGGGAACATCCTTTACATCCCGCCCAAACTACAGGCCAAGCGGAGAAGCGGCGGTTCAGCCGCTGCTAAGTCGTCGGCGTACGACAACGACAAGCAGTCGCAGGCATTGACGGGGTTGATTACAAAGCCATCGGAGAGTCAAAACATGAGCCCCGGGGTCGAGGTTGCCCGTGAGGCTAATGAAATCATTGAAGAAGAAGAAGAAGAACCAGACGAGGAAACTCCACTGCGCCGGCGCAGATATAGCACGGGATGTGTGGATGAAAAGATGGGTCGATATGGTTCTGTAATTGAAGTGTGAATGAGTTAATATATATACACTTACATATTCTTACTTGAAAGGGCACAGTAGATAAAGTTGCATACTGTTTTAAGAAGAACAAACATTAATAACTAATAGTCGCTGATTTAAAATTATGAAAAGTAAATGTTACTGATTAAAACGAGAGATTACAAGCTCATACCGTTGCCTCTCTATCGGTATGATGCGGACGGAGCGTACAAGGGTCAAACATAATGGAAAATTTGTATCTTGGCGCGGCAACTTACTGTCTTAAAGAAGGTTAAAAACGTTTTTAAAAACGTCGATAAATAATATTCGCTCAGTTTTTATATAAAAAGTATTTCTTACTGATTGAAACGAAAGATTTCAAGCACCTACCCTTGCCTCAGATGCAGAACGTACAAGGGCCAAACATGATGGGAAAATTGTTTTTTTTTTTGGCGTGGCAATTTATTATGCTCAAAATAAATTGAAAACTTCGTCATTCTCTATTTCAATGTGGGATAGCAGAGTCGATGTATCGAGTGGGGGTATCTACTCGACAAGCTGATGGGCAATTCCATGGTCAGTCGCATTACACTTTTCTGTTTCATTTCTTGATCTTGGTGCTAGAAGTTCTATGTTAGATATTCTTTCCACTAAGTTTATAGACTTTGTACTTGACACCCAAGGCTTTAAATTGATCATATTAGAAATGTTGTGGGCTTTGTGCTGTGGATGTTATAACGTTGTAAAAAGCGGTCAGTCACAAAAAGGACATGGTAAAACAAAAAATTCATAATTCAAAAATTTCCTCAACCAAAAAGCTTGCGAAAGTGTTACTATGTAACACACAACTCTTAAACATGAGTATCCAACAGGATACTTATAAATGGTCAGCAACTTGAACTTTCAGGTTTACATGGCAAAACCATGGTCAGTCGCATTACGGTCAGTTTTACAGTCAGTTTAGCCAAGCCTATACATGGAGCCCAAGCTGAGTTCTGTCTGTGCAAAATTTGGTTCATTCCTTGTCAACAACTAAAAATAAATTGGTTTCTTATGTTAACTTCTAAGTGGAAAGAAAGTTTAAAAACTTGATTTGTTGTTGTCATGTCCATGTTTAATTGGAGTTGCCCTGATGCTTCTTTGAGACCTCCATTCTCACACAATTATCCAAATGTCATTATGTTTTCTTAATTGGTGTAATATAGTGCTAATTATAATACATGACTATTTCATCACTTATTCCTTGTGTTTTTTATAAAATAAAAGATATTAATAAATGGATATAGAAATTCACCGAGCTATATATAGTATAATAAGCCACCTCGCCGAGTAGGTAAAACGACGCCGCCGTGTGGCACGTCCAGATATCAATTTTCCCGAGTCACTTTCGGCACTAAAAACGCGGTCAATACTCAAAACGGTCATCCAATTGTTCACTATGTGTAGAGCTCTTTTACGTCGTGCAATTTAAAGACAGTGGATACTATTGGTAATATTGTCAAAAAAACAGTCTTCTCACTTGGTGTATCTCAACATATGCATAAAATAACAAACCTGTGATAATTTGAAATCAATTTGGTCGTCGAAGTTGCGTGGTAATAATGGAAGAAAAACACCCTTGCCACACGAAGTTGTGTGCTTTTAGATGCTTGATTTCGGGACATCAAAATCTAATTATGAGGTCTCGAAATCAAGTTCAAATATTTTACTGGAAAATTACTTATTTTTCGAAAACTACTTCCAGGGAGCCGTTTCTCATAGTGTTTTATACTATCAACTGAGCTCTCCATTGCTTGTTACCAAGTAAGTTTTTATGCTTACAGTTATTTTGAATAAAACCAATAGTGTCCACCGGCTTTAATTGAATGCCAGCTATAAAGATCACTTATTGTCGTTTTCGTTCAAGCTGTTCTTTAAAACTAAACAGCTTAACTAATGAATACTCAGCAGGGTGAATATGTTCGCATAAGTCTTTATAATTATTACTCTAACAAGTAAGCATTGTTTGAAGATGTGGATAGTGTTGAGACATAAGAAGAAACTATAAATAAATAGTAAACTTGCGGGTACAACCATGTGTAAATCTCCTAGGGTGAAGACGAGCAGAGTATACTGTTCGAAACGTCGAGACCCAACCGCCTCTTTTCAGAGCCAACACTCACCCTAGGAGATTTACACATGGTTGTACCCGCAAGTTTACTATTTGTTTATAGTTTCTCCTTATTATTCTAAGAGTTTTATCGCTGATGTTTCATGAAGTTTTCTAAGAGTTTTATCGCTGATGTTTCTGGAAGTTTTCTAAGAGTTTTATCGCTGATGTTTCTGGAAGTTTTCTAAGAGTTTTATCGCTGATGTTTCATGAAGTTTTCTAAGAGTTTTATCGCTGATGTTTCATGAAGTTTTCTAAGAGTTTTATCGCTGATGTTTCATGAAGTTTTCTAAGAGTTTTATCGCTGATGTTTCATGAAGTTTTCTAAGAGTTTTATCGCTGATGTTTCTGGAAGTTTCTGGAAGAAAAGAAAAGTACACTACTAACGATTGATATGGGTCAACTTTTTTTACAGATTTCCAATCGAGGAGTCAATATGCAAGTTGATATAATATGACTGGTCGCTATAATTATTCATTATGCTATAAAATGTGCTTAGCTAAATTTATCTGCTTAGGAAAGCTATAATAGTTGTAGCTGTACACTTTGTTTAGCCTATGTCAACTAGAGTATTCAGATTTATATTGGATTTAGATTTATAATCCGTGTTATGTTTGATACCCTGAAATATCTGTGGATTAATAAACATGACCTTTGCCCTGTCATAAGACTGTGTATCTTTATACTTAAACCGTGGTAAAGGAGAATTTATAATGTTAGCACTCGCTATAATAAAGACTTAGATTATATACAGAGAGTTTCATGATCTGATTTCCCCGTCTGGAAGTTATTTTGGATAAATCAGCAGGAGAGTGTAAAGAAACTCTATCATTAGTAACTGTTTCATTGGGAGAAATCAAGCGGGTGCTCGGAGATGGTATAGGTTTGAACGATGGAAATGGAGTGTTAGAACCTTAGTGTCCGTGTGTATAGGTTTACTGAGCCACGCTGAACAACATGGACGACGATGTTATTATGTTCAACTGTACATCGGATCCAACTGCCGAAGAACTTTTTGAATGTAAGTTGTTTTTATTGTTACTTATTACGAAGTGCAGAATTGGGAAGCATATGGCCCACGGTGGGGGGGGGGCGGCTCCGTCAAACGTTGAAGACGTGTGGTACTGGGCTGCAAACAGACAAGCCTACATCTTTTCAAAAAGGGCGAATGGTCCAAGTCACAGGTGTCCCGGTATAGCCCCAATTCAGTTCAACGAATTGGAACTCATTTTCAAGAAGATTGCAGTCATAATGAAAGTGGGAGTAGAACATAAAGTTGAGATCCTTCCGGAATGTTGAAGACATTCAATCGAAAAGCCATTGACCTGGGTTTTAGTTTCCTTTCGTTATGAGACTGTAATTCATTGAAAGCTTCTATAACTTAATATCACAAAAATGCGAAAAAGTAACTTGTCTACATATTAATTAGTCAAAATTGAATTTAAAGGTAATTACTCAAAATAATTATCACCATTAGACCTTACTTGGTAACGAGTAATGGTTGATAGTATAAAACATTGTGAGAAACGGCTCCCTCTGAAGTGACATAGTTTTCAAGAAAGAAGTAATTTTCTGCGATTTTGATTTCGAGACCTCAAGTTTACAATTTGAGGTTTCGAAATCAAGCATCTGAAAGCACACAACTTCGTGTGACCAGGGTGTTTTTCTTTCATTATTATCTCCCAACTTTGATGACCGATTGAGCTCAAATTTTCACAGGTTTGTTATTTTATGTATATGTTGATCTAAAGTGATAAGACTGGTCTTTGACAATTACCAATAGTGTCCACTGTCTTTAACAAATGCCAATACCGGCGTGTAATAAATGGGGCTGGGGAGGGTTAATACCTTTGTAGAGAAAACAACTATATTTATTTCAGTCTATTATACAAGACAATTAGACGTTTTAAAAAGAGTCTCTAAAAGTCATATAGATAAAGGTTTCTTATGGAAGTTTTGGGGGAAATTGCAAATCGCTATTACCTCACTTCGAATTGGTGTTAAATGACACGTCTTGTTTGGAGCGTAATTTGAAACATGACGTCATTGGTTTCGGCAGCTTAACATGAAAGTAAGCAGGTAAGTATAGTATATACAATTGAAGAGTGTGCGTGCATTATATAGGGAACAAACTATAAAGCAGTTTAACACAATCAAATGCGCAGCTCGTTATGTTTCGGCATATTTTGCTAATCAGTTTCTTTTGGTCACACGTTTCAGATTTTGAGTACAATCCCGGTGGTTTGGCTTGCGTGATACTCGCTACCGTTATTACCGTAATCCAGACTATTGTTATGATAGATGGTATCGTGTGGATAACCAAGAATATTCCACACAGTGAGAGAGCGTCATCAATGATCTGGATCTACTCAGTATGGCCGGTAAGAAACATAGGCCCTTTTCGAATCCACGGCTTCGGCCCCGAGATTCGGCTCAGGCTAGCACGGCCCCGCGGTTGTTTTTACAATGAATGCGTGAGCTTTGCGTACGCGTTCAGGGCTTCAGACGAGAGAACGGAGCCTGAAGCCGAATCCAAAGCCGAAGCCGTGGTTTCGAAAATAAATTATTAAGACTAAATTTGCAATATCCGACCAGTCGTGGGTTTAATGATAACATTATACCATCAGTTTGACAAAGTTTTAATTTTTACAAGTAATCAGAAACGTGGGTTAAATCTTATTATCGTGGTTTCTTTGATGATTTGTTAAATATATTTTACTTTGATTTTTGGGGTTGAACAAAGAATTGACTGTTCAACCCCAAAAATCATTTACAAATTTACCCAGTCAGTTTCCCTTGTGGTTTATATTGATATATATTTTACTTTCATACATGTCGTGGCTAAATTTTACCTCTTATGATATATATTTTACTTTCATACATGTCGTGGCTAAATTTTACCTCTTATGGTGTAGTTTTAATAGTCGTAACCTCCCTTAAACTCAAGTAAGCAAGTGAAGAATTACAAATGCGCAGACGTAAACTCAATGGTTTCGGACCAACTTGATCCCGGAGGTTTGAACAGGTGCGAGACTTTGCAAGTCAACAAGAATAAAGAAAATGCACTTATGAGAAATGGTGGTTCAGACACCCTGAATTGTTCTTGTTCGCATTGAGGACAAGCACCTCTGTGGGCGATGTAACGAGGGCGATGTAACGAGGGCGATGTAACGAGGGCGATGTAACGAGGGCGATGTAACGAGGGCTTCCGAGCCATGCCACATTGAAACGAAATTCATTGAAACAATATCTTCCTTGTGGGTACAACTGATTGAATTCCATTCAATAAATCATTTTGCTTACACACGTGACCAAAACTATAATGATGCATTACTTAAATTACTTAATTACTCAAAATAGTTTATAGCATAAAACTTACTTGGTAACGAGTAATGAGGAGAGGTTGATAGTGAACATTGTGAGAAACGGCTCCCTCTGAAGTAACGTAGTTTTTGAGAAAGAAGTAATTTACCACGAATTTGATTTCGAGACCTCAGAATTAGATTTCAAGGTCTCGAAATCATCTGAAAGCACACAGCTTCGTGCGACAAGGGTGTTTTTTCTTTCATTATTATCTCGCAACTTCGACAACCAATTGAGCTCAAATTTTCACATGTTCGTTATTTTATGCATATGTTGAGATACACCAAGTGAGAAGACTGGTATTTAAGAATTGCCCTTTTTATGCTATTGGCCATTGAATTTTACGCCTAAATTCAATTAAACTTGGCAGTTTAACTCCGACTCGAATGCTACAAAAATCCAACATACCTGAAGCGACCACTTCTCATTTTTAATTTCTCATTTCAGAAATGTAGCTTCAGTGTTTACAACACTATAACAATACATTTATTGTTATTTGTTCCAGGTGTTTTGCATAGTGTCATTGTTTGGTTTATTCTTACCAAGAGCCGCTCTTCTTTCAAATGCCGCTGCCAATTTGTAAGTATTGCTTTTGCAGTGAACGATGTAAGGCAAAGTTTATCTGATTGTTTTTTGTGGGGGGTTTTTAAAACCGTTCTATTGTTTCAATCGTATACATGTAGATTATGCAATAAAACTTGCCTGTGAAAATTTTATTTCAAACAGGTGTACTCGTTTTTAAGATATAGCCGAAAATCCGGAGCGAATAATGGGTCTGTATAAGACATGAAAGAATACACAATCTTACAGTCCTTCTAAGATTCTCAGATTCAATTCTTTCGATAAAATCCACAAAAAAACTTGTATAAAATCTGTTTACACAACCAAATTACTTCGAAGTACATTATTTCTCAAAATTATGCTTTATACTATCGAAAGCTGACGGAGGTTTATAACCAAAAGTTGATATTGCCATTAATTTTAAGAGTGATTACCAAACGCATAACTTCACTTTAATACACTGAACCATTACTCTTTACTTTGTGTCAAAGATCCAAAGATCCAAACACAACATCTCAAGACACCCCAAGTCTTGAGATGTCGCGTCTGATCTTATGCTTCAACTTCTTATGATTTGTTGACAGGTTTCTATTTCCTACAATTTACCACTATCTGAACTTGATTGTGGATTATTTCGGAGGTGAAGATGCAATGATTGGAAAGATGAAAGACTTCCCAGTGAAGTACAATCGGGCGCCATGTTTCTGCTGTTGCTGCTGCGTCCCGGAGAAACTTTATACACACGTTCTCAAGAAGTAAGATTTCTTGTGAACAAAATCGATATAAATTTATACTCACTAAATGTAATGGAGTGAAAAACACCACTCTTAATATTTCGAGTTGTCCCTCATGGCTATTCAAAAAGAGTGGTGGTTATTTCACTCTTTTAAAGGGGTGTCACTCCAGGACAGATTGAAACATCACTCAAAAAGATGCAAACTTCAATCTAAACGAGCGGAAGACCACTCGAAAAAGAGTTGTCCCTCATATAGCTCTTCAAAGAGTGCTTTTCACTCTTTTGCATTTAGAAATATATATATATTTGGTTTGAGGTATTACCTTCTATTTGCTAGGTATGAGTTTGTTCCTTAGAGAACTGTCTTGCTATTGTACTACTGGCTGGGACTATAGTCACTTTAGCTTGTGGGATCGTAATTAGTTGCACTACCGCGGAGAGAGTTGTTAAACTGGTCTCAACGTTTTCGTCAGAACATAATCGGCAAACCATTTTGTTTTAAATGACTAGGCTTCAATTTGTAGACGCTTGGTTTTAATAATTTGGGGTTGAACAAAAATAAGTTAAGATAGACAATTACGAAAAAAATTCAGTTGTACCAAAGTATGTCCAGATCACAATTAAGTCATAAACAACACATTGTATTTTTTTTGATAGCAAAACAAAAGAAGAAACTCAAACAGCTGTTTAATTGGTACTTCAATGTTTGATTTCAGAAAACATTTTGTAAAATTGGAAGTGTTAGTAATGCAGATAGCGCTAATCCGACCGTTCCTACTGTTGCTGTCACAGATATTCATCATCGATGGGACGTTTCCTAACGACAACGCTCTAGTAAGTCTCAAAAATATGGTTTAAATTAATTTTAAAATAATATATCCAGAGCGTAAATATGCAGCCTTATTCGGGTAAATGTGTTGGAAATGGCAATAACTTAGCTTTGATATGGAAAGTTTTGCGGTAGCATCATGTATCTCTAATGAGTTGGGGTGGTTCTGAAAGGAACCGTTGGTTTAAACTCGACGTTTCGATCAGGAACGTCGAGTTGAAACCAACGGTTCTTTTCAGAACCACCCCAACTCATTAGAGATAGTCATAGCAAACCTTTTCATATTGTACTTACTTCCACCATGCAAAGTTTCACATCCTACTTCACTTCACATGTTTTGGGAATAGTATTTTTCCCAAAAAAGGCAGTTTGGGAATAAGGCGACCGGACCCTTGATTATGAGTCTCGACCATTGACTATTACTATAGGCACGGGCAAAAATAGGGTGTGATTGTGTGTGGCAAAGGACAGGAGACCCCCCCCCCCACTCGCAACCCTTGATAAATAGATAAATAAACAAGTAGAAGAAACAAAATTTTCAGTTAGCCTATACACACACTATCGCCATGCATTGCTCATAACTATCAGACCTTTAGTATTTCTAAATAATATCTTTCCTAGGTATATGATAGACTGAAATATATCACATTTTTCTCTACACATTATCATGTAAACATTTGCAAAAACGGGAGTGAACGGCATCTTGTCGACCCGCCCTCCCTGAAAGCACCATCAATGTTATGTCAATGTTGGCATTTGTCACATTGAACGGCGAAGGATCTACCACATCCAGAAGAATAGAAGACTTGAGGTGGATTAGGATATGCACTTGTTGTAAACCACTTAAAACTCGAGATTATCACAACATTTTCATTCTCATATTATATACATTTTCCCCCAGGACTACACCCAGCCAGGCCTTTGGATTATTATATTAACAATAGTGAGTACATTGACAGCAATGCAAGTCATCAGTACACTTCACAATGCCACCAAGCCACGCCTTAAGGCCATGCATTACAGCACCATACCTAAGTATCTCGTGGTTCAATTCGCTCTACTCATGACCAACCTTCAGAATGCTTTCCTTGCCTTCGCTATGGCCGCCATCGAGTGCGGAAACCCATTTCCTTATAAGTCACGTGTTGACGGTAAGTTGATCGAACTAATTCACCAAGCTTAGGAACTCGCTAAATTCTCAACTTAAAGACACTGGACACTATTGGTAATAATTGTCAAAGACCAGTCTTCTCGGACAAACCTTTAAAGATTTGAGCTCTATTGGTCGTCGAAGATGCGAAAGAAAGATGGAAGAAAAAACACCCTTGTCACACGAAGTTGTGTGCTTTCAGATGCTTGATCGAGACCTCAAAATCTAGTTCTGAGGTCTCGAAATCAAATTCGTGGAAAATTACTTCTTTCACGAAAACTACGTCACTTCAGAGGGAGCCGTTTCTCACAATGTTTTATACTATCAGCCTCTCCCCACTACTCGTTACCAAGTAAGGTTTTATGCTTAAAATTATTTAGAGTTATTACCAATAGTGTCCACTGCCTTTAAAGCCTCTAACAAATCTCACTGTGTATAGCATTGATGAAGAGGCCTTACTTCTGCAGTGATGTGGTGGCATTGACTATAGATAGTTAGAGTCTAAGTGTGCAGTTTGCAATCGCTTATTATAAAACCCCTTGCAAGTATTCTGCCTGCTCATTGGTTTAGAGCGCGTCACATGACATGTATTAGTTTTGCTAGACGACGGCCGTGTGATAGTGCGTCGGTTTGCCATGCGCTAGTCTGAAGACTAGCACATGGCGTGCAGTACCCAGACGTCCGTTGCGTGTACGAGGATGATAAATTAATAGTCTGTAACCATTTCGGATTGCACGACACTACATGCAGCACAGTAAGTAGACTAAAAGTGTTTGCAATCTGTATTCGCGTCGTCCGTGGATTGTAGCATTCAGGTCTGTAACTTAATAATAATAGTACAGTATTTAGAAATGTTTGGGGTGTTATAAAACAAATATTGACTGCTTTTACTCGTGCAATGGTTAAAAACTATGACTCCCTCGGTGATCCCCGGAGCGTTCTATTTTCCCTCGGCTTCACTTCGGGAAAATAGAACGCTCCGGGGATCACCTCGGGAGTCATAGTTTTAACCATAGCACTCGAAGCAGTCAATATTTGTATATTATATTTCCTCAAAACTCAAAACTTCAAACTTACGTCTTGTTTTTGTTTATTTTATTTTCGATACTATGGAAATAAATTGTTTGAATGATGATAAATATTTCATAATGCAATAGATAGAGAAGTTTGGCGGACTTTCAACTCTGTATTATTTCCTAAAAATAATATTTCTATGCAGGAACTGTTGAACCCAAAAGCAGCTTTTAAAGACCGCATACTTGAAACACACTTGCCTATTTTTCAATCAAATCAAACCGATACTCGCTGTTACAAACAGAAATTTCGAAGCTTTAGCAATAACAATGATAGCGGTCGAGGAAGTTTCGTTGATTCCTCACTTTGATGTTGAGTTATACTTTACTTTCACCCAATCACAGTCTGGAACTGCTTTCTCGTCATCATCTGGAGCCTCGTCTTCCAGCCAATCTGCGTCAAGTATATGCGCACGCTCAAAGGGAACGTACTTTACATCCCACATCAGTTGAAGAGTTCCGAGTCTTACTCGGTCATATCACTGGCCGAAGCTACGGGAGAAGCTACCGAGGATATGAACGAAAACGCCCCACTGATGACGGCGGGTAGATTACGGAGCACGGGCGACAGTAACATGGTCGATAACATTTCTTATGGTAGCGTCATTACGGTGTAAAGTTTTGTCAGGGAGCAGTCACACTTTCAATGAAACCGTAAATTATGGTGGCATCAATAGTATTGCGGATAGAGTAGAACAGAGTTGAGTTTGTCTTGCGACTTGGTAGAGAGGGGAGGCCCGTCCCCTAAATGAGATTAGGAAAATGCACAAATAAATGGTTTGATACGTCAAATATACACGATAAAATCACCTGTTTGGGGGCTCAAAATGGTCATCGAAAAATACAAGAAAATGATGTAAGACAAAAAATAACATTGACTCTCCTTCAGATGCCCGAGATCAGATTGAATTATTTTGGTGAACGATTGCCTCTTCCTCTACAACTACATTACTTCAAAGTTGAATCTTTTATGTGAATTATTTTTTTGAGTAATTATCAAAGGTATACAGTCCCTTTTAAACAGCTTTAAACAAAAACTTCCCTCCCTCCTACTCCACAAAAAGGCTGGTTTTAAACAAATCTAATATACTATACTGATGTACATTATCATGGTATAATCGTAACGTCATTGTGATGCCATCTGAATATAAAATTCTGCCATACGCCAAATCGTGTTTGAGGGAGTATTTGTTCAAACAATGAGGTCGACTGGTGTACAAATAAACTTAATATAAAAAAAAACAGCATTATATACAAATTAATAGCTTCGTAAACGATTCAGCGTCTTTTATTTTCAAACTTATTCATCGATCCAGCATGATTTCAATCGACAAGTTATATAATTGATGTTTGGAAAACAGTATGTGTAAAAAATCTTAAATCTTAAGCCAAAACGTAATCCAAGATCTAATACCAAACTCAATGTTGACCTTTGAAGTTTCTTACTGTTTGACCCTTAAATATCACTCAACGTAGTTTTGAATTGGGTTCATACAAGTGTACTTGTTCCAAAAATAATAATGAAATGGAATCGGGATTACTGAATTTCAAGAGGCTGCAGTAAATACAGGGCCAAAAAGGAAGACATGTGACGTGACATGTCACGTGACGAATGCTCAACCAATCAAATGTATGCATCTAAGTAGTACACAGTCAACCCTCCTGTTGTATGACTATTCAATATCATCTGTGGTTTAGAGTTAAATATATAAACTGTCAGCTATCATGTTGAATGCATCTACAAAGTCAGTCAACCTTCCTACCATCTGACCATTCAACGTGGTTTTGGCTAATAGATTAACTATGCCAGCTTGCAACATGAGCCATGCACACAGCTTTAAAGGCAGTGAACACTATTGGTAATTGTTCAAAGTAATTGTTAGCATAAAACCTTACTTGGTACGAGCAAAGGAGAGCTGTTGATATGAAACAACATTGTGAGGAACAGCTCCCTCTGAAGCAACGTAGTTTTCGAGAAAGAACTAATTCACCACTTAAATATTTGAATTTGATTTCGAGACCTCAGAATTATATTTCGAGGTCTGGAAATCAAGCATCTGAAAGCAAACAAGTTTGTGTGACAAGGGTGTCCTTTCTTCCATTATTATCTCGCAACTTCGACGACCAACCAAGTTCAAATTTCCACAGGTTTGTTATTTTATGTATATGTTGAGATACACCACGTGAGAAGACTGGTCTTTGACAATTACCAATAGTGTCCAGTGTCTTTAATCCACATACTGCATCTCTTTTGAACTCCTTGTTCATGTTTGCCTCCATTCTACAATCTAGATTGTTTTAGGAGGAATATTAATTCCTACCTTCAGCTCTCGAGTTCTTTCCACTTAAATAATTTCTCTTCTTGTAGCCCCATACCAAGATAGGCTGTAGCCTTGTTTGGGGCGAACTTGCATAACAACAAAATAATTAAAAAGATGTGGTGTTTTATGCATCTACATAGCACAGTTTTTGTGTGTACAAATTGTAGTTCAGTGCCCAGCAGTAACACCATACACAACCTGTGCAATTGATTACCAAAACCAGTAGGGTTTTCAATTTTGCATCTTGAAAATACATGTTAATACTTTCTTCATAAAAACACAACATATCATAAAAGTGAGATGGCACACTTCAGAAATAGTGTTTAGGGTCACAATACCCCATCAGATTTAACACAGAAGTAAGTCATATATTAATATAGCACAAAAAAATAACACTAATATTTTAAGTAATACCAACATTTTGGATTGTGTATGTTTATACATAATATAAAACCTGTAGAGTGACATAGGATTACCAATGTAACAAGGCACAGAATAGCCGTGTGATTTTGCTTAATTAATAATGATCAACAAACAAGGTCAGCTGGCAAGCTGTTAATTTTCAAAAATTTTATGGCTGATGGGGTAAGCAGCGGTTTTACAAGGTGGAAAATTATCCATGCTTTTAAAAGAATGAAAATTAACTTTTAAGGAAGCATTACTTAATAAGCAAACAAATAAAATCAGATAAATTTTGTCGGTCATTCTAGAAAACGATAATCAATTATGAACTATAATTTTTCAGAAGTCTACTTCCGAAAGAATCCAAGTAAAAATCAAATTTACTGTGGCCATATTTGGGGTGAGATGTGTTTGTTTGTGTTTTGCTTTGAGATGGGGTGACTTTTGAGTTTCTCCCTTAGTAACTTTGTCTAAACATTAGGAGAGAGTTTCTCGCTTAGTAATTTTGTCAAATTTTGGAGAGAGTTTCTCGCTTAGTAACTTTGTGAAATTTTGGAGAGAGTTTCTCGCTTAGTAACTTTGTCAAATTTTGGAGGGAGTTTCTCGCTTAGTAACTTTGTCCAAACATTTTGAGAGAATTTCTCGCTTAGTAACTTCGTCCAAACATTTTGAGCGAATTTCTCGCTTAGTAACTTCGTCCAAACAGGCAGTAGCTCTGAGCCGGCTTGCCGCACTCAGGGTAAATGCACTTTGTGTCCTTTGTCACCTCAGCAGGCTGCTTGAGCGGGATGCAGAGACTCTTAGCACCCATAGAGGGCGCTCCAACCTCTACGTCTTGACCCCTGCAAAGAACAATCGGATTGTTTAATAACAATAATAATAATGATATAAATTGTTAAAAACTTATAAAGAGCACAAATCCATCAAATTGCTCATTGCCCTGAATAGAATCAATAAACATGTCAAATAACCCAAATTAAACGTAAGCCTAAGCTACATGTAAGAACAAATCCAGAATATTTGAAAGTGAAACACAATACAAATTCAATATCTAAGAAAAAATCGAAGGGTAAACAAAAACAAACCATTTACTCAAATACTTTTTTGAAAAAGATGTGTAATCTGACTGATAATCTGAGCAGGAAGTTTGTATGGTAATAATAACGGTAATAATAATGTATGGTAATAATAATAATAGTGTTTTGTTTTTTTTAAGGGACAAAATACCTTGTGCTTTATTACATGATAATAATAATAAAAGCACAGTATTTATATAGCACAACATTTTGGGTGGAATTAAGCTCTAAAGAGCTTTACACTATTAAATAAGGAATGAGTTACAATTTAAAAACTCTGTTTAAAACCATAACAAGAACAATTTCAAATATAAACAGTAAAATTAAGTGATAGAAATCCTGTCAAAATGTATTTAAAATGCAAGCAATAAAAAAAACATCATCAAACATGTGAAATGCACAAAAAATTCCACAAGATATTTCTGGAATTTACCAGGTGAATTAAATGCATGTGTGACTCATGTAACTCTGTATCTGCTAGTTCAAAAAGAAAACAACGGATTTATTTCCATTTTATGAGAACTGAATATCACCAGGCAATGTATGGAGCCTCCCTATCTACACACATATATAATGAAGCATTTTGAAGAAATTTCCTTTAATAACTTCTTCTGGTTGTTTACAGAATGTTTATTCTGTTTCTTAAAGTATGTTGTACAGCAATTTCTACCAGCACTATTATGTCATTCAACAACGATTAGGTATACATTGCTCAGTTTCTTCTTCCATACCTTGCACTGTCCTTCTTGATTTTATCCTCGCAGTCAGGTTCACCACAGAATGGAGTCTGGATAAGCTGTAATAAGAAATATGTATTCATGTATTTATTTATTTTATTTATTAATTCTGATTGTGAAACCAAGGACCTCTCAGACGGGCAAACTCAATCACTGCACCAGACCAGAGGGAAGGAATTTTTAGTTTTAGATTTGGGAGGAGGAAAACCTCCGATAATTGTTGAAAGGAAAATAAACACAATCTCGTAGGGATCGAACACCAAATCGACAGGGAAACAAATAAAAGACTATTTAAATATTTTGCAATAAACTTACATTTTTCTGATCCAGCTGGGAGCAGAAGTCATCCCAATCTGTTGATACCTTCATATGATCAGCAAGATCCTTGCAAGCTCTGAAAATAAAAGAAAGTAGTCGTCTTTATCAGTCGGGATTTTTAACAAATTATTAAGACCACACTCAGGGTAGAATGTTTTTAGAGGGTCTATGTACTTTTTCCTAACACAAAACACAATGTCCACAGATTTGCATTAAACTTACAAAGTTTGAAGACTATGATAGTAGAAAGCTTTCCTTGAAATTTTACTTACTGAGGTGCTGAAGTTGTTGAGAAATTAGTATAACAAATAATTTTCGTCTCAGTTTTAGCATGTAAAAACGTATTAACCAGTTATGCTAGGGTTATGGTATAATATCATAACTGGTTTATGGGATTTTACGTGCTAAAATAATTGTTGTCTTCCTGAGGCGAAAATTATTTCTAGACTTGTTTTACTCATTTCTCAAAAACTACAGAACCTCAGTTATTAATATTTGAAGGGAAGCTTTCCACTATCATTAACTTCAAACCCTGTAAATCCGTGGACATTTTAAAAAAGTACCCAAATCCTTTAAGGTATTTTACAGGATTGGTATGAAAAACAAACGTCATTGTTCAATCTTAGTCAGAAAGCTTACTGATTATTACATACTGAACTTTTTTGTTTTCATATTCAAGAAAGTGTATCTGATAACCTAATAAAATGCAACATCTGATTCCCAGGAGAGTTATTGCTGACAAAAACAGTCTGAAACTATTATCCAAATTTTAGAAGGTATTTTGAAATGATGGCATTTCCACCTTTTAGTAACTCCTGTGGTTTAGACTTCACATAGCTTTTAGGAACAGTGTCCTCGCACTAGAAAAGTAGATCAAAGAGCAGGATTTATATCAATGTGGAAAAAATAACGGCTGACTTTTCTTATGTGAGTCAAACACTGTCTTCTCAGTATTTTACCAATGTCCTGTGAAAAATTTGAGAACTTACTTGGCAACTTTGAAATACTAAAACACAGCCACAAAGCCCGGTTTATACTTCCTGCGAATGCAAATGCGATACGAAATTTGACACACATGGCTGTTTTTGCAGCGTATGTTTCGCAGTTCAACAGTGCGAATGATTTGTTTGGATGTTGTGACGTAAAATATTGTATAGCATTCGCCTTCACTGGAAGTATGTACCAGGCTTTAGGCTATTAAGTAAGTACATCTTGGTTCTAGATCCACTTACTTATCATAGAGATAGGTGTGGATGGACTCCAACACTTCGGCGGCCTTGCTGGCAGCCTCGCCCGCTTTGAAGACAAGCTTTTCCCCGGTATCTCGGCGCACCATCACAACCTGACCATTGCTCACATCACGTGGGCCAAGCTCTACACGAATGGGTACTCCCTGATATTTGTTAAAAAGTGTTTGAAAAAAATTAATGAACAAGGAGAACCAAATAATAAAATGTGACGTAACTATACACTCATCGAGCCAGTCAACAGCCTGTAACCCTGATGACGAGGTGTTGTAATCAGAATCACGAAACGTGACAAACACCACAAGGCATAGGGTTCAACATTTTTATTATTATTATAACTCAAGACCTTATGCACAGTAGTCATATCAGTAGGGCGCTCTCACCTAGAGGTAAAAAAGCGGCCGTTCATTGGCCAAACCTATGCGTCGCATGTACAAATCTGTGCGTTTCCATTGTTTCGTCATCGTTTTACCTCTAAGGTGGCGGCTGGATGATGTCAATGCATAAGGTCTATTGGTTCATTAAAAACACTACTTGCAGCCCAAAGGCTGAATTGGATAGAGATTAAAAAAAACATCAAAAATATAATACTGAGCAGAGAAAATACAGAGAAAATACAGAGAATACACGAAATTCTAAAAATGAACTGTAACACAGAAACAACAGCAATACGACTCAACATCACCAGAATCTGGCAAAGAATACTTTAGCAGGGAAGAGCTTTGGAGGAAATGTTTTCCTTTGTACTTTTTGTAGGACAAAAAACACAATATCCACAGATTTACATTAAACTTACACAGTTTGAAGATAATGATACACAGTAGAAAGCTTCCCTGAAATACGTATTTTCATGACATTGTTTTACTCAATTCTCAAAAAAATCAGCACCTCAGCAACTAATATTTTTAGGTACGCTTTCTACCATCATTATCTTCAAACGGTTTAAGTTTAGTGTAAATCTGTGGACATTGTGCTTTGTGTTACAAAAAGTACCCAAATCCTTTAAGCAAGTGTCGGTAAATAGCCCAAAACACATCCAAAAAAGGAATACTACAGTGCCCCCAAGTTACTGGGTCTAACTTTACCTTGAGCTCCCAGTGGTTGAACTTCCATCCAGGGCTGTAGTTATCCCTGTAGTCACGTCTCACCTTCAGCCCGGCCTCCTCAAACTGCGTAAAGTATTCATCACACTTGCCCATGAGCTTCTCCTTGTCTTGGTTGCTGGTTGACTTGGTTATACCACAAGGAACGATGATGATCTAATACATCAATCAAATGAGAAAGTCATTGTTCTATTTTCTTACGTCAAACATCAGTTTTGAAGGGCAAGTAATCGTTTGGTAATCACTCTCAATATTAATGGCAATTAAAACTTTTGAGGCCCAATAGTAAACTAATTAAAGGGAAGGTGTTTGTTCGGTAATCACTCTTAAAATTTCAATAACTTTTGTTTAGTAGCCTACATGTACAGCAGCTTTCGATAGTATAAAGCATGTCGAGGAACATTTCACTTTGAAGTAATGTTGTTAAAAGAAAAAACATACGTTTTATGAATTGCACAAGTCAAGATATTGTTGTTCGGTAACTAGCGACAATACTAATTCAAGTCATTGTGAAATCAGCGGTTAACCCACAACCTTGTGATTGCAAGACCTGTAGTCTAACCAGAGGACTACAGTGACTATCCTTTAACCGTTTAGGAAAATAAACGTAAATACACAACTCCAGTTCCCATATGGTAGGAAATCTACCGTTCCACAACTTGCCAACATGTTGTAATAGTTTTTGTTAATGGTTTTGTTAATCTTGTACTTTGTTTTGACTATATGCCCCTTTAATTTGTATTGAGACTGTTTGTATTTTTACCTGTGCTCACATTTTACCATTGTACCAGTGAGTTGCAGGAAATCTTTCATTCCACAACTGCTCAGATGTAATAGTTCTTTTATGAAGGGTTTTGTAAATTTGTACTTTTTACTCTATTGCCCTTTAATATATGTGATTGTTTATATTTGTACATGTACTCATGTATTCAGTTGTATCGACCTTTGCGTACAAATCTTCGCTCCAATGCAGATCCATTTCGCCTTACTTTTCCCATGACTCACAGTAAGGCGGGAGATCGAACATTCACTGTTTCAGCAGCTAAAGAGTGGAATGAACTTCCCTCCTATATTAAATCTGCTGAATCAGTGAATGTGTTTAAGAAGATTCTTAAAACCTACCTCTTTCCTAATTGATTTTGTTTTTTGTTTTTATTGTTGTTTGTTTGTTTGTTTAATGTTTAATTTATTGCTCTTTGTAAACGCTGTGATATGGTTTTACCATGAATAGCGTACCTAAATGCTTAATAATAATAATAATAATAATAATCTTTACCATTGTTAAGTGACCAAAATTATAAGACTAGTCTCATCTCAAGTTAGGAAGAGTTACTCGTCCTAACTTAGGACTAGCTATACGTTTTTGATATCTCCTAGGACTAGTCCTAACTCTTGGAAATCTCCCTCTGGTCATTTTGTATATACCAATAAACAAGTCAATCAATAAATAAAAATAGAGAGTAATTGATAATGTCTTACCTGTACACAGGCAACTCTAGGTGGCAGGACCAGCCCTCTGTTGTCACCATGAACAAGGCACATGACACCGATGGTACGAGTGGTGATACCCCACGAGTTCTGATACGCATACTCGTGGCTACCCTCCTGCAAATATGAATCAAAATCAGTCCAATGTGAATTAAATCATCCTTCCAACCATAGTTTCACCAAGTAATTAATAGTTAAGGTTTGCGGTGACACCAAGGAAAAAATCTCTTTTGTGAGTAGTGCTGGATCTGAGAAGAGCCAGTTATGGTGATACCCCACAAGTTCTGACACGCATGTACGATGGGAGGTGTCATGGCCGAGCGGATAACAGCACCGAACTCAAGTTCTGGTGTTTCTGTTCAGCAGAGTGTGGGTTCAAATCCCGGTCGTGACACTTGTGTCCCTAAGCAAGACACTTAACTATAATTGCTTCTCTCCACCCAGGGGTAAAAGGGTACCTGTGAGGGCAGAGATGGTTCTTGTGATTGATTAGCTTAGTTCGCTACATATTTGGCGGCACAGGCTGTATACTCCCCAGGGAGCTGAGATGGTTTAAGGAATTATTTAAGGCCCAGTGACCAGGGGTAATAATGTGAAAGGGCTTTGAGACATGGTGTATAAAGCTATATAAAAGTTGACTATTATATTATTATAATACTCGTGGCTACCCTCCTACCTGAATCATCCTCCCAGCCAGTTTCATCATTCGGTTAAAATATTTAGTTTTTGTACAAATTTGTCATAAATGTCCAGATATAAGCACATATTTGAAAGCTCTAGAAAATTCTCTCAAACCAAATGATCAAAGTGACTAACATGACATAACAATTAAAATGTATAACAATAACAACCGAGTTTATATAGACTGTAGTACCTTTAAAACTACACAAAGCACTTCACACAAAAAACATACAAAGGCACTATTCCATCAAGATCATAGCGCACATAATACAAGTGGTAGAGGCCAGGTCTTAAGAGCCTTTACGAAATAGAGACAAACGAATAGATTCCCTAATGAGAGGAGGAAGATTGTTCCAAGTCATTGGTCCAAAATGCTTTGACCCAGAACTTTGCTTGCAAGGCAGGGATCATTCAAGTGAACGGACCAAAGAAAACATGACAAGGAATTAAAAGATATATCGGAGTAGTTTTGAACAAACATTTGAAAATAAAAAGAGCATGTTTAAAATGAGGATAACCATGAAGAGGATGAAGTGATTATTCTTGTAGTCTAGCTTTAAGATCTATTGAGGAGGGCTGAAGAGAAGTAATCAAACAATCAATGGGTTATCTTACATTGTTTGGATCCTCAAACTTGATTTCAAACATCTTGGAGAAGTTCTGGCCAAGATGATGAGAGGTTGCACCCTGTAATTCATATAAAAATAAAGATTGTTGATGAGACGTTTAATCGTTAAGTGTAGCTCTTACCTTGAAGTGGCCTTGTGATGTTAGGCGATATCTTATTAGAAAAACAAAACTGAAAAAAATAAGAATTAACTACAAACCTGAATGGCCCGACCACTGGCCGATATAAACGCCTCCACCGTGGTGGTGAAATCTCCGCCAGCGAATTTCTCCTTCAGTGTCTTCCGTCCCCTCACCACTGGAATGGCAAGTAGATTCTCGTACACCTCAGCGTAATGCTCCAAGATCTGGAAGACCTCTTCCACTGCGTCGGGTCGGTTTGCCCAAGCCGTGTGGCCCTCCTGCCACAGAAACTCACGGGTACGCAGGAACGGCTGTGGGTGTTTGAACTCCCATCGCTATGGGTTGAAACAGGGGATAAATCTTGGGTCAGTGGCACAGACAACCACCCGGAAGATTTCAATATTTGAGTCTAAATTTGCGACAGTTCTGCTGTAATTTAACTTAATAATACAGGCAAAATATTTGGTCTTGAAAAAAAAGTAGGATTTGACAGAATATTATACCTGCATAACCCAATGCTATGTCATAATTCATTGTGTGTTTATAGTACACAATTTAGGCAACAGGAGCACAGTTAGACATTCACCATAACTCATCATCATCATCATCATCCAGTCTGTTCCTCCATTTGGTCCTGTCCGTTCCATGTCACTTGACACAGAGCTCTGCCACATCTGGTGCGGTCAACCAACGGGTGTGGGCACACGCACATAACTCTACATTTTGATGCCCTAAATAGCGGCGTGTGCAGACAGTATCCGCATCAGAACAAGGGGTTTCCATTTGGGAAAAACTGTAGCTAAAAACAAATTAGCTAAAATTAGGGACGGAAAAGCAGAGGTTACACAAAGTGAAACTCTTCCTACTCACCACAACGTTGCACCATTGGTTGAGCTTAATTGGAAGATCCCTGTGTGACTGAACCCACTTGGCATACGTTGGGTACATTACTGATGAGACACATAAAGTAAACCAAAACCAATCAAGTCAATATCAAGGCTACTGAACAAACAAACTCTTGCTAAAATAAGTCAGTTCACAATCACAAAAACTTAAAAAGAACGTGTGTACTGAAGAAACGAAAGCATTTTTAAAAACAAAATTTTAAAAATGTTTTTATAAAATATGTTTCAATAAAAATAATGATGAACTGATTTATATTGCACCAATTCACAATAGCAAATCAACAAATATTGAAAAAAACTAAAATAAAAAGGTTAAACAAAGCAGCAAACTTAAACGCTTTGCGATCATTGGAGATTACATTGAGATTAAAGGCAGTGGACACTATTGATAATTAATTGAAATAATTTTAAGCATAAAACGTTATGTGGTGACGAGCAATGGGGAGAGGTTGGTAGTATAAAACATTGTGAGAAACAGCTCTCTCTGAAGTGACGTAGTTTTCAAGAAAGAGGTTATTTTCCACGAATTTGATTTTCGAGACCTCAAGTTTAGCATTTGAGGTCTCGAAATCAAGCATCTGAAAGCACACAACTTCGTGTGAACCGTGGGGGTTTTTTCTTTCATAGTTATCTCACAACTCCGACGACCAATCCAGCTCAAATTTTCACAGGTTCGTTATTTTATGCATATGTTGAGATACACCAAGTGAGAAGACTGGTCTTTGACAATTACCAATAGTGTCTAGTGTCTTTAAATGCTATCAACATGTTTTACACAAATCTTTATAACAAAAATAATAATAATTCATTGATTTATATTGCACGATTTCATACAATGAACACAAGCTCAAACAAGTCATGATAAAATAAATTAAACAAGATCAAAAAGACAATGATTAAAAAGCAGGAAAAATCGCAATAAAATGTATTGATTAATATCATGCTGAATGCAACCAGAAAAAAAGCAACTAAACAAACAGACAGAAAGAATCCAGTATACTTGATTTCCTTACCAGTCTCGCTAGTTGGGCGAATCGCAATGGGTTCAGCCAGGTCAGTACTGCCAGATCTAGTCACCCAAGCAACCTATAACACCAGAATCACAATCATCAAAACAAGTATCAAGAAAATGTCAACCTCTTGGTGAGTTACGTTAATAATAAATAATAATAATTGACCATTTCTAGTGCGCAATGTCTGTGAATAGAGACAATCCTGGTGCAAAAACGAGAGCTCTGCTCTACGCAAGGACAACTACATGTAGTTTATATCAAACTCTACCCTCGCAGGTACCTATTTATACCCCTAGGACGACAAGAAGCAGTTCATATGAAGTGTCTTACTCAAGGACACAAGTATCATGACCTGGATTCAAACCCACACAACGTTGACTTATAAACCACCATAACTTGAATTCAATCCTCGGCCATGAAATCTTGAAGCTCTCATCAAGGCCCAATGAATAAAACTGCCGTTTTACAAATTACTCTCCGACATTTTGTCCTCTCTGTGGCCTGCTTTTACCTCAGGGGATAAGTCGGCTAGATGATACTTCTCCCTCTCCAGTTTTCCCTTAAAAGTTACCCCATAGACTTTTTCACAACATTTCCTTGTGGAGCACAACGGTCTTTAGAAATTTCATGCAGAGACCTTTTATTTTTCCCTTCTTTGTTTTATCCTTGGTCTCTCTAAAGGCAGCTGACACTTTTAGTAATTACTCAAAATAATTATCAGAATAAAACCTTACTTGGTAACGAGTTATAGGGAGATAGTGTAAAAATTAAAGTTGATAGTTGTGAGAAACGGCTCCCTCTGAGGTGATACAGTTTTTGAGAAAGAAGTACCTTTTCAACGAATTTGATTTGAGACCTCAGGTTTAGTATTTGAGGTCTCAAAATCAAGCATCTGAAAGCACACAACTTCGTGCGACAAGGTTTTTTTTTTCTTCTTCACTCTTAACTCACAAATCCGACGACCAGTGGAGCTCAAATTTTTACAGGTTTGTTATTTTATGTGTATGTTGAGATACACCAAGTGAGAAGACTGGTCTTTGTCCATTACCAATAGTGTCCAGAGTCTTTAAGGTATCTAAAATGAGCACAATTTTTTGTCCTCTCTGTAACCCGCCTTTACCTCTGGTGAGAAGTCAGCAATATGATCCTTCTCCCTCTCCAGGGCACTCTGAGATACAAACATCGGGAAGTAGGTGTTCTCCACGCCGAGCTTCTTGATACAGCGGTCAAAGTACTCCTTGATTGCCTCCCAGATTGAGTACGACCACGGACGGAGAACGTAGCAGCCACTCACATCATAGTACTCAATCATCTCAGCTTTCGTAATCACCTGAAGAAGGTAACAGAAATGGATTGATGGGACCGGACTGGAGGCAATGGAGTAAAACCACTTCTCAACTCGATTCTTTTATTTGCATTATACAACACACACGACCTACAGCATGACGTCCCATGGGAACGACGGAGCGATTATAGTCAAGATAAGAATTCACTAGAAATAGTAACCTTGCGGGTACAACTATGTGTAAATCTCTTTTGAAGGAGTGTTGGCTGTAAAAAGAGCCAGTAAAAGTTTGGTGCCGTCAGGTATGTTAGAGTCGGGGATGTGATAGGCCGTTGAACAAAAACTGAACTATAAGCGCAAAGCGTGAAAGCTTGCGAGCACTAAGCCTGCTTTACATACATTTATCTTTGGTTTTAAAAGCCCTACTTTGCAATATGGGGCATTCTAAATGGTTTTATCTTCATTTTTTTTATGAAATTGATCTTATTAATAAAAATATTTAAACAAAATCACAGTTTTTTTTTTTTTTTGGGGGGGATGGGGTTTATTTCTGGTTAAAAATGAAGAAATCACAGCCTACCTGTGAGTACCAGTCACTAAGGTTTTCTTCCTTCTTAGCTTCCAGACCTAACCTCGTCTGCTTCTTGTCAGCTCCGGCAGCCTCCTTTGACGTTTTCTCCTCTTTCTTGGCTTCGCTTCCCTTCTTCCCCTCGGCTCCCTTCTCCTTCTTCTTGTCTGCCTTCTTGTCACTCTTTTGACCACCCCCTGGGGGCTTGTAGTCACTACCAGTCAAGCTTTTATACTCAGCTTTCAAGGCGAGGAGGCTTTTCACTCCCGCATCAATTTGCTCCTGGCAAAGAAACAGACAATCATTTCAGTTTGAACAGCAGTTCAGATAATGATAGATAAATAAATAACAATTCTGCATGAACGTCTGAATGATGTTGTATCAAGTATGCATACAAGTTTTTAGAATATGGATCTGAGGAAACATATTATGGTTCAAATATTCCCCAAAAGAATGTTGTGAGATGTTGTTATGTCTAAAAGAATTTCTTTATCATTAAATGCCATTCCATTATTTACTAGAGGTGCCCGATTTTGGCAAATGTATTTCAACTCAGTTTATTGGTCCCACATTGTACCATGGAGAAAATTCTCTTGTATATACGCAATATAATTACACACAGGCTTTTGCAATTCCAGAGCACTGCCTCTAAGTAGCCAGCAATCTAGGTGGTCTAGTTGGTAAGACACTGCTCTAGATTTGCAATGGTCGTGGGTTCAAATCCCACCAGAGTAATATGCCTGTGATTTTTTTCTTCACAGAACACTGGAAAGTTCAGAGTGTACAGTGCTTTGCACACATCGTTGCTATGGGTAAAACCAAAATGAATTTCTATTAAACTATGGATAATTTCACACCAATACCTTGGATGCTTTGTCCGTTTTGAGTTGTCTGACTTGATCTCCCTGTGCAGTGATCTTTTCAACGATTGCAGCCACTTCAGGTGTTTCCTTCTTCTCCTTTGGCTTCTGAGCATCAGCTGCAGGAGGTTTGTAGTTTGATCCTGTCTCCTTCTTGTATTGCGCTTTCAAACTCCGAAGAATTTTACCTTCGGCATCAACAGCCTCCTGTGAAGAAAAAAGAAAAAAGAAAAAAACAAGTCAACATCACAGAGATTAAGTAGGTTTTGAGACTTTGCATGGTGGGAGAATAACCAGACGAGGTTTGCACTGTAGCACCATGTATTGGTTCTGAAAAGAAACTAGTATCGGATCCAAACACTGCAGCACCATGTGTTGGTTCTGAAAAGAAACTAGTATAGGATCCAAACATGAGCAGGTTCGGGTGGCGACTAGACTTGACTATAGACGATGTGACCTCTGACGTCACACGAAAACCATAACATGATTCGCGCGCATACCGCCGGGCAAAGCCTTTGTGTTTTGGCAGCCAGCTAGAAAGTGTATGCAATCTTACCATGACTACGCGTCTTTTTGCCCGGCGTAACATGACGTATACAGTGTTTTTTCAACAGAGGGCGGTTCGAAAGTAAACATAGGTCACATCGTCTATACCGACTAGACTAAGCAGAAACCATTAAAGCACAAGGAGATTGCCTATATCGAACCATGCCCTGGAGTATGGTAGACTATGGTCAATTGTGGATCGACCGAGAGCTACGTCACAGTTTCTGGTCGCTCACCCAAACTTGCTCTATGTTGAAATGATGGCATTCCCACCTTTTGGTAGCCCCTGGGGGCTTAGATTTCACAAAGCTGTTAGAAACAGTGTTCTCAGCACTATAGAGAAGTAGACCAATGAGGTAGTTTTTCTCATATGTTGACATGGGCTGATTTTGTTCATCGGGCTGATTTAAAAAGTTTGAATTCAGATAAAAGTCGGAACTTTCTCATCCCTGATATTGGCATCGTCACTGGAGTGGAATGCACCTCAGATACTTAAATTGTCCCAAAAAGTAAAACAGTTAAGCACAACTGAAACCCACAACTGAATTTTGCGTATTAAAAACACTAAATTCATGTTAATGATCGAGGTACACGTAAAAGGCAAGTATTTGCATAGTTAGATGGAGAGATGAACAAAGTACATACATGTACAGGGGCATTGCTTGACAACAGACAGCACAGGATAGAGTGAAATGGAGAATTGTGAAGATGCTTTCCTCCTGCAGTGGAGTGAAATGGGCTAGACAGACAGACAACAAAATACCTTATGTGCCTTGTCAGTTTTCAGTTGGCGCACTTTGTCTCCCTGAACAGTGATCTTCCCAACTAGTGCAGTTGTATCTGTTACTGGTTCCTTCTTCTCCACTTTCGAAGCACCACTTGCTGGAGGCTTGTAGTCGGTGCCTGTTTGAGCTTTGTAATCTGCTTTCAAACTCAGTAAAATCTTCACTGCAGCAGTCACGGTTTCCTACAATGGTGTTAAAATAAAGTTATTTCAATTTCAAGTAAGAGTTAGAGCATTGTGGAATCTAGTATGGATTTCTGTAACACATATGAACATGGTCACTATGGTCCAGTGGTTAGACTGCAGGACTTGCAATCACAAATTCTTGAGCTAACCGCTGAGTTTACAATGACTAGAATAAGTATTGACGTCTAAGTACTGAATCACCATTTCTTGATTTGTGCAATTCATAATCAAAGACGTTAAACCAGTATTTGAATGAGAGATTGGCTGTTGCCAGCTTGGCATTTATATCCCTTTGTGGGAGTTTGCCGAATTCCCTCGACAGGAAGATCATCTAAACAAACAAATCTCTCTTATGGATTGTGATGGTTCTGAAAAGGAACCCATGGTGGAACAACTTGACGTTTCAATCAGTAAGTTCTGAGAAAACTCAATATTAGGATTATTTCTGTCAAATATTCAAAAAGTTTGTATTGTGTCTGTTTTTTAATCACAAACTGTCCATCCTTGAGCAATGTTTACCTTGGATGCTTCTTCAGCTTTGAGTTTCCTGACTTCGTCTCCCTGTGCAGTAATTTGATTGATGAGGGTGCTCAAATCACTGCTTGGTTTCGCTGATGACGGTGGTGCGGTACTTGTTGGTTTCGATGCTGGAGTTCCTTTTGACTTATTATTTGTCTCTTTTTGCTTATCCTAACCGAGAGAATCAATAAATGATACAGTCAACTGTTAAAGATCATTGATAGTGGGAAGGTACGATAATTAATCCTGCTTTCTTATTGGTAGGTGAGTTGATTGAGCAATGGCTCAGTATGCCAGGTGCTATAGGTTCAAATTCTGCAATTGCAAATCTACTTTTCACAATCTCAAAATATCATCTGATTGAGAACTGTACCCTGACAAATTGTAGACAGGAAAAGCTTCTATCAAACTATTTTTACAAAATTAAACAGTGACAACTCACAATAGGTGCTTAAATTAAAGGCAGTGGACACTATTGGTAATTACCCAATATTATCATCAGCGTAAAACCTTTCTTGATTACGAGTATTTGGGGAGAGAATAAAACATTGTGAGAAACGGCTCCCTCTGAAGTGAGGAAGTTTTCAAGAATTTGATTTCAAAACTTCAGATTTAGAATTTGAGGTCTCAAAATCAAGCATCTGATGAAAGCACACAACTTCGTGTGACAAGGGTGCTTTTTTCTTTCATTATTATCTCGCAACTTCGACGACCAATTGAGCTAAAAAAAAATCACACAGGTTTGTTATTTTATGCATATTTTGAGATACACCAAGTGAGAAGACTGGTCTTTGACAATTACCAATAGTGTCCAGTGTATTTAAAGGGCGAGTATACCTTTGGTAATCACCCACAAAATTAATGACCATGAAAACTGCAGCTGTTGAAAATGTACAGCATTTTGTGAAACATTTTCCTTCAAAGGACTGGGTTTAAAGGGTCTATGTAACTTTTGTAGGACCAAAAACACAATTTCCACAGATTGACACTAAACTTACACAGTTTGAAGATAATGATAGTAGAAAGCTTCCCTGAAAATATTATGTGCTGAGGTGCTGCAGTTTTTGGAGAATGAGTAAAACAATGTCATGAAAATAATTTTCGTCTCATGAGACACAAACTATTTTAATCATTTCCAAACGCATTTTCATGACATTGTTTTACTCATTTCTCAAAAACTACAGCACCTCAGTAAGTAAGATTTGAAGGGAAGCTTTCCTCTATCATTATCTTCAAACCCTGTAAGTTTTTGAAAAAGTACCCAAATCCTTTGAGAGAGAGGGGTTCAAAAACATTTAAATCTGAGCAACAATTCTTCATGAAACGTTTCTCAGATTGTGTATTCCAATAACGGATAATTCTTCCTGCGTGGACGCAACCATTCCAGATTTTCAGCGATATCTGAAAAACGCTACCATCTTTTGAAATGAAATTCTCACAGGCTAGTTTCATTGTATATATCTACATTTATTATGGTACAAAACAATGAAGCAGATCCCAAAACCAAAGGTATACTTTGCTTTTTAAGCTGAGAGTTTGCTTGCAACATTACCTTAGCTGACTCCTCTGGCTTGGATGCTCCCTTGTGACCATCAGGTATGTTCAGAAGAATACACGGACTGGAACGACCGCTGTGGCGACTAGTAAAAACAAACAATATACTTATTAAAGACCTACTGGGTTAGGCCCAAGACCTCAAAAACCTGAAATCAGGAAAACTACTGACATCTCACAGGCAAAACGACCGCAAAACGTACAGCTGTTCTAACAGTGCATCTCGCTGTGCATCGAGTTTGCTTGAAGATAAATTTGTTATATCACACCTGCGTTAGTAGTCACAACTCAGCTTTTGGCTTTGTTGGATCTGGGACACAGAAGTGCTCTGGGTTTGTTTTTTCGGTAGTCCACTCATGCTTGTGTGATAACTAATATTATATAAAATGTACTGCACATAGAATGTCTTGTATTCAAGTATTACGACTCTTTAAACCGGGACTAAAATTCTTTCAATCCCATAATTTACCTTCCTTAATGACCTTTGGCCCCCTACCTTGGCTCCTCATACGCCTGGTCACAGATAAAGAATCCCTTGCGCTGAAGCTGGATGATCTCTCCTTTCTTCAAGCTGGCGAGCTCTGGGTCTCCTAGGAGCATCGTCTCAGTCTGGTGGGAATGTTCAGAAGAAATGGAAACAATAATCAAACAATTCAAAAGGTCAAAAGAATTGGTAAGATACATGAATGGTGAAGATCACAGATCTACCTTTAACCTACACGGTCTAATGATGATAATAGTATAAAACATCCCATGAAATATTTCTGTCTGAAATGTCATATTTGATGAGAAATGATTAATCTAACTTCGTGTACTGTCTTGTTTTCCTTCTTTTTTAGCGCCTTGTATCCTTTGGCAATTTGGCACTTTATAAACACAGTTGTTATAATTATTACTTGAGGTGGATATTTTGTTAAGAAACTCTGTGTGTTTACCTTTGAGTTGGTGTTGACAAAGTCTTTGAAGTTTTCATCTTTACCGAGTATTCCCTTAGTGATGAGGTAATCGTAGTGCATCATGACAGCGGGGATCAACGGGGCCTTCTCAGTCTCAGCGAGCCATGTCAGCTTGGTGGTCTTCTTGTAATCCTAGGATAGTCATGGAAAATAATCATCATTGAGGGAATTTCTCTACGACCCTTGAAGTAGTAGGGTTTAACATGATGACATGGTATTTTACAAGCTTACTGGTCTTTTTGTTATCTAAAGAACGTGCCGGAGGTCGTCGGTTCGAATCCCACTCTAGTCAATTCTTTGTTCAACCCCAAAAATCATTTCAAAATTTACCCAGTCAGTTTCCCATGGGGTTTATATAAAAATCAAATGCTCTGCACGATTTTCAGGAAAACCATCCAGAAAAACACAACCTCTTATAAGTTTTTCATTCATCACATCTGAACTTAAATCCCAACAAATGTCAAGGTAAATTAAATTCTGATATTTTATCATGATAGTCAACCAACCCATCATTGCTTTTTTTTCTATTGGACTGAAGACTGCTTTGTGCACACTGAATGCTAATATCAATTAGCAAAATAAAAAAGATATTTTTTTAAATAGAAATTGGTACATTTTGTGTAGCAACTTGCTATGCTAGACAAGAAAATAGTTTACTGCTAAGGAATTGTGTAACATTATTTTACTTTAAGGCAGTGGACACTATTGGTAATTACTCAAAATAATTATTATCATAAAACCTTACTTGGTAACCAGTAATGGGGAGCCGTTACATTGTAAAACATTGTGAGAAACGGCTCCCTCTGAAGTACGTAGTTTTCGAGAAAGAAGTGATTTTCCACGAATTTGATTTTGAGATGTCTGAAAGCACACAAATTCATGTAACAAGGGGTGTTTTTCTTCCATTATTATTCAACAACCAATTGAGTTCAAATTTTCACACGTTCGTTTTTTTTGTGCATATGTTGAGATACACCAAATGAGAAGACTGGATTACCAATTGTGTCCAGTGTCTTTAAAGAGACCGATTTGTCCATGCCAGAATCTTACCTGATTGTCCAGATTCAGAGTTGCATCAATTGATGAGATTTTTCCAGAGCCATCCCTGTAAATTTAAAAGTTGCAATTTAAAAATTATCAATTGTTTTAAGATTTCAAGTGAAGATTTATCATTGTGCTATTGAAGACAATGGAAAATACACTTCTACAGCTGTAGATATGTATTTGCTTTGAACGAATCAACAATAAATGCAAGACTGTTTTTATTATGTGCTATATCATCTTCAAGAAACATGAACATCCGGCCATTAGACCAAACTGCCACAAAGTACATTTGTACAACTTTATATAAGTGCAGCAATGTTTCTTCTTCCCAAATCCATATAACTAATCGACGGTCACACTTAGACGCTGCTTCTACTACAACGAAAAAGTTGCCGGAGCATGGGCAATCGCTGGCCAATTGTGGACCTAACGAGGGCGGATCTCCATGACCATGGTTTGGTTGGGGTGGGATCGTCTAGGTTGAGAAGCTGCATTCTCTCCCCACGCTTAGTTTTGAACATGCACAAAATAAGCGTAGCCAGGCTGTTGTTCTTGTAGTTTTCAGGCAGATGGTGGTATCCTTGCCTTTCTCCATAGTTGTGCACATCACTTCAGTTAGTATGAAACCAACAGTAATAATTGTGGCTTCTTATATAGCGCACATGTTCGTCACTCAGTGACACTCCTGGCGCTGTAACATACAGTATTTCCTGCATGATGTGGGACTCACTATATACGAATCAGTCTTATAGACCATGTGAACTTTATTTACAATAAGTGTGACCTTGTACATTCTTTGGCTTTTCTGGCAGGCGAGATACTGCACTGGTCATATGAGAAAGTTGACATTTTGTGTCATAATTTCCACATAAAGCCAAGAGTTATGAAAGTAAAAGCTGGACAAGTTTTGAGATGTGCCCCCTTTCATCATATCAAAAGTTGCAATCTCCATAAAATATCATATTTTTATGTTTTTTTTCATAGGCTGTGTACAAATCACATCGTCTATAGACTTTGTGACTTACTTGTGGATCTTGTTCACTATGATGTTGCCCCAGTTGACAAAGGTCACGACCTCTCCGTCACTGAGGACAGCTGCATCTACCTGATCTATCATCACCTTACTGCTGTACCAAACTTTCTTCATTCCAACAGACTCATTCTGCAAAGAGAAACAACACAAACGAAATGATTTATGGTTAGCAGCGCTATGATATGGAAACTCATGCAGTAGGCACAACAAACGTCCTTTAAGGCAGTGGACACCATTGGTAACCACTCAAAATAATTTTTAGCATAAAAACCTTACTTGGTAACGGGTAATGAGGAGAGGTTGATAGTATAAAACATTGTGAGAAATGGCTCCCTCTGAAGTGACATTGTTTTCGAGAAAGAAGTAATTTTCAATGAATTTGATTGCGAGACCTCAGATTAAGAATTTGAGGTCTCAAAATCATGCATCTGAAAGCACACAACTTCAATCAAATTTTTAACCAAAGAATTATAAATCCTGTACTATGTCTTGAAAGACACTGGACACTATTGGTAATTGTCAAAGACCAGTCTTCTTACTTCGTGTATCTCAACATATGCAAAACATAACAAACCTGTGAAAATTTGAGCTCAATCGGTCGTCGAAGTTGTGAGATAATAATGAAAGAAAAAACACCCTTGTCATGCTCAAATTCTAAATCTGAGGTCTCTAAATCAAATTCATGAAAAAATACTTCTTTCTTGAAAACTATGTTACTTCAGGGGGAGCTGTTTCCCACAATTTTTTATACTATCAGCCTTTCCCCATTACTCGTTACCAAGTACGTTTTTATGCTAATAATTATTTTGAGTAATTACCAGCAGTGTCCACTGCCTTTAAATACTTGTACCTTTCTCTCAAAAAAAATATTCTTTGTGTGATAACTTGTCATAAATGATACAGCCCTAAGTGGTACGTAATCTAACCAACTTACTTTGGGATGTTTGGCGACATCTTTGGAGTCCTCCTTTGCCCCCTTCACCGTGACCGGCACTGCGTCGGTTTTCACAACCGCTGAGAAACGAGGCACTTTGGGGTCAATGACCTTACGGTTGAAACTCCACAGCTTGTCCCATTCCATCATCACAACTGATCTTGATGAACCCTGGTGAGAAAACATCAAATGTTATTCAAATCTATAATCAATCAATCAACCCAACAAAATACATGTCTTGGCATTAAAAGATCACCCAAGATCACACACGACCTGCAATACCGTCAACCAAAAGATCTTTCAGGGACAAGTCTTTTTCTGTTTCAGGGTCCAGACTTTGGAACAATCTTCCTGTGAGCCTTCGTAATGCCCCTAAATATAAAGATGTTTAAGAAGTTTTTAAAAACTTACCTCTTTCCAAAGGAATTTTAATGTTGCTGGTTTAACTTTTTCTTTGCAATGCTTTTCGGCTTTATATTTTTACTAATCTTTTATATACCGGTACTTCTTTAATGTGCTGTTTCTCGTGCTTTTTATGTGTGTGCTCTTTAGCTTTCTATTGTATTTGATTTTCAATTTTTATTTGGAAATGCGCTATATAAATCTTTTCAATAAATAAAGAAAAATAAATAAATAAATTAAAGGGGAGATGTAGAGACAGTGATGAAAGCATAACCCCCCCCCCCAACCCTGAATAAGATTGACAAAATGCACACGTGAATGGTTAAAAAATAATAATAATAGTAATATCGTATTCTTATATAGCGCATGTATCTACCAAACAAGGTACTCAAGGCGCTGAGTATATACAAACTTTCAGAAAGATAGGTTATTGAAGTGATGAATATTGAGACCCAATTATTTAGCACCTTATAAGGGTTTACAAGGTGCAAGGGCGTATATAGAAGCCACAGCCAGGAACACCAGGGCGAAACCCTTTCTCTTTTCGATAAGTGCACTGGGTTCTTTTACATGCGTCACACAGCACATGGGACCAACAGCTTTACGTCCAATCCCAAGGACAAAGCAATGGTTGAGTGTCTTGCTTAAGGACACAAGTCTCACGGCTGGGAATTCGAACCCACACTCTGCTGATCAGAAACATGAGAGTTTGAATTTGGTGCTCTTAACCGCTCGGCCACGACACTTCCACAATACATCAACAGCTTTCAAGATTTCTTGTGATTTATTACTTGAAATAACAATAAAATAAACTAAACACAAATATTTCTTTGAGTTCCCAAGTGATCTACACTTAGCAATGTCTTACATTCTTAATTTCAAAGTTTTGGATGGCATGGTTGGCTTATGCATAAAGCACTCGCCTCTCACCAACGCAACCCTGGTTTGCGACCCTGAGTTGTGCGTTGGTTCTCTCCATTGCCATGGAGGGGTTTTCTGGTTTTTCTCCCTTCACAACAAATCAAACACTTTCAATCACAGGCTGTGCTATGGGTCTTATATGGGTCAATGTGACTGGTTGACAAAGGCGCCATTGCATGACTGCAGATCCAACACATAGTAGCAGCGTCCTTCGCAATTCAGCATCTCAGCAGCCAATGAGGATAGATAGCCTCCAAAACTATTATTGCAATGGGAGACTTTGGACTGCTAAGGTGGCAGCAAACTTATTAGGGACATTTCCATTGTTTACATAGCTGTGAGCACGCGCACATAACCAAGTACAACGGATTTACCTGGTAAGTCTGCTGCCACCGATCGTCCCAACAGTCCCCCATTATTACATCTGAAAGGAATAGCACAAGTCTGATTTACCTGTGCAGCAATGAAGAGCTTCAGGCCTTCTACCGTCATCCCACGCCTCAGAACTCCACGCACTGTGGGGAACCTTGGATCCTCCCTACAAACACCCACAAATAGATGGAGTTATTAACGACAATCACAAAAACAAAACCAGACGAAGAGGTAGAATCTGTCCTAAAATCGGGAAAAAAATCATGAGAAATCACATGTCTGGATATTACTTAGCTGTAGCTGTAGCCAATTCCGACCTTGGCCTGATTTCAAACAGCTGCATTTCTATTTAAGCAGAAAAGTAGCTCAACACAACAAAATAATGTTCACCAGAATAAACTTACCAGCTAAGATAACATGTCAAATGCACCATTTCTGACTTGTATACTGCTAAGCACACAATTTGTAAGCAAAGTTATCTGCTTCAGCAGCTCTATGAAATTGGGCTCTTGCCAGGTCCCTTGATTGCATTAAATGCAGTGGACACTATTGGTAATTACTCAAAATAATTATTTGCATAAAACCTCACTTGGTATCGTGTAATGGGGAGAGGTTGATAGTATAAAACATTGTGAGAAACGGCTCCCTCTGAAGTAACGTAGTTTTCAAGAAAGAAGTAATTTTCATCGAATTTGATTTCGAGACCTCAGATTTAGAATTTGAGGTCTCAAAATCAAGCTTCTGAAAGCACACAACTTCGTGTGAAAAGGGTGTTTTTTTTCTTTCATTGTTAATTCGCAACTTCCACGACCAATTGAGCTCAAATTTTCACAGGTTTGATATTTTATGCATATGTTGAGATACACCAAGTGAGAAGACTGGGCTTTGACAATTACCAATAGTGTCCATAAATATGCATTTACTATTGTAAGATACCAAGAACATGACAAATGGTTGTCGTACCTCCCAACAGGAAGCAGTACACTTACCATCCATCCACCAATCCCTGCTGGACGAACCACGTCAGTTTCCGTTTGGACAGCACAGTGTGTTGGAGATTCAGCCTACTGTAGGCCCAGATGAACACCTTGCGTAGCTTCAAATGATCCAAGAACCAGTTGTACTGGTCGTCTCGGTCGTGGTACTCCGTTGTGCGCAGGGCGTGGGTGACTCCCTCTATGGAGTCCACGATGGGACACGCAAAGTCGTATGTTGGGTAAACCCTGGTGAATAATGAGCAAATTTTTATCATTGAATGTGATTGAAAACAACATGCAGTATTTGATGTCATGCGAGGGCAAGGGTCAAACAAATTTATGTGATGCAAAACAAGTTTTAAAAAACTGGGTTTTTGTCAATGGTGTCTGTTTTCATTGTTGTTTTACTTTCATTAATGTTATCTTTTTGGCTAATGACACACACAAAAATTACATAAAGGCAGTCAAAACAGGATACAACTGTAAACGGGATGCAAGAATTAGATGGTTAAATGGCTCCTGACTTGCACCTCGGAACAAAGATATTGACTAAAAGGGAGACCGACAACAAAGGACCAAATAGCTCTGTTGGTAGAGTGCCGGTATGTTGATCGGGAGGTTGTTGTTGCAAGTCTTACTCCAGTTAGTTAATCTTTGTTCAAACCCAAACTATTTAAAGATCTATTTAAAAGGAGACATCCCAAAGGGAACAAATTGAGCGCAGTAATCTGGTGTAGCTACACTTACTTTCGCCAGAACATCTGACGTCACAGTCAAAGGTTTGTGAAAAACACCAAATGACCAGCCTGACCGGATGTTTGGATCCTTACAAAGGTACCTTTTGATTTTGCATTCGTTTCACACGGTTCACATACATGCATTACATAGTGATTTTAGCAACACTACATGATGTAAACAATATCATGCAACTATCTGCATGATGCAACTACGCTGCATGCAGATTGTCGAAAGTGCAAGCTGAATTTACCTCATCTAGAACCAATCATAACACAGATATGGAAAGCTTACGTTACAGCACGTTCATCCAATGAAATCATTTTATCCACTGAAATCATTGTATCCAATGAATCATTGTATCCAATGAAATCATTGTATCCAATGAAATCATTGTATCCAATGAAATCCTTGGGCATGTAAGACCAGTACCTGTCTTTAGGAGACCAGTATAAAAATAATGATAGACCAGTCTATAAAAATAATTATATTATAATATCAAAGTCTTATAGCGCACATATCTACCAACAAGGTACTCAAGGCGCTTGTGTATACATTTATACAGAAAGAGCGCTATTGAAAGCTATGAATTCTGAGACTCAATTATGTATCAGCTTATAAGGGTTTACAAGTTGCTAGGGTGCATACAGCAGCCACAGCCAGGAACACCGGGGTGAACCCCCTTCTCTTTTTGATAAGTGCACTGGGTTCTTTTACATGCGCTACACAACACATGGGACCAACGGCCTTTCCACCCGAAGGACGAGGCAACGGTTAAGTGTCTTGCTTAAGGGCACAAGTGTGAAGGCTATACTTACTTGTATTTAGTACCCGTCTTGACATGGAGTTCATCTTTACACCTATAGATGGTAGGATCTCTCATGCAGCCATTGTTGGATTGCATATCAACCTTGGCTCTTAGGCAGCAGGTCTTGCCAAAGGGGGTAGCTTTCTTCATCTCTTCCCAGATCTCAAGATTTCTTTCAACCGCTGCATGATATAACAACATTATAAATAATAAAACACTTAGAGTTGTGCATTTACGTTTATCTTCCTAAATGTGACCCGCTCTAACGAAATGAGGTATGTCTAGTGAACTTCACTTTTGCGTTTTTCATAATAATCCAAACAAGCAAATCTTAATATTTTAAATGAAATGAAAATCAAGACCATACGACCTTCCTGTCTGAAATAATGTGGAATTTTCGACGACCTTGACGCTAAATTTTACGACTCCAGAAAGATTAATTTGAAAAAACGCGCATCTCACACACTCATTAAAATAATATTTGTTTACGATAATGAAAACATCAATTTTTAACCCCCCGTAGTCAGGCAAACAAAATTACCAAAACGAACAAACAACTCAACGAGAAGTTGGATTATAATGTGTAGACAATTTCAACAATAAGTTTGACAATGTTAACCTGAAATTTTAGAGCCATTTGCGTTGATATTTCCAACTTGAAATGCGAGTTTTGTTCCGTCAAGTCAAAACATAGTAAAGACAGCTGTCACTCAGCGCATAGCATCAACCCCCACGGGTATACTCGGCTTGAAGACCAGGGAACATTCGCAATTTCCCCGTGCATGTTTCTCATGATTTTAGCGAAATTTCTTACCCAGCATGAAGTTTAACTGAAAGATTATTCCTTTAACATTCAGAATTATTTGGGTTTGGAACAATTTAACCTTGAAAAACCACGAAACAATGATGGAAATTAGACACTGTTTTCCCAACGTTCGATAAACATTCCACTGTTCCACACGTCGTACGTGTAGCAAAGTTTGTGCATGGTACCCGCGCAGTGTTCGTGTACACGTACATTGTCGTATTACCAGCACTGCAACTAGCTATGGCAACAAGACCGGGTCGGGTGATCGGACTCTCACGCTGCATGGATAAACATACGCCTTGGTCTGTGAGCCATACTAAATCTCGCGACGCGGATTTATGAATGAGAGATGTCATCGCTGATAAAACAGGGTTTGCCTTTGGTGACCTTTGAACCCCTTTCAGTGTTGACACATGTTTTTGGTGGCTATATTTAGACACTTCTAATCTTTGGCTTTCCAATGGTACTCTTGGTGGCGCTATGCGAGTTGTGTGAAAAGTTTTGCGACGCTCGCCAAATTTGGTGTTTTCAACGAATGTTCGCTGTCTGTCCCGTGGGATTTGGAAAATTTTTTGATAATTACGTCAAGAACATGGCTCAGAAATCGTCTGTTTTTACATCTTTAGTAATCTTTTGACGAAAAGGTAAGACCATAGTAAGTTTAATCAAGATTTAGGCAACCTAAAAGTGTAGAAATAAAAAATTTAAAAAAATTCAATAATTTTCAATAATTGTTTGTTATGATTATGTTCGGTGTCAAATTACACGAAATGAGACTTTATTAGACATTCCTCATTCCGTTAGAGCGGATGGTTAACAAATGGTTAACTGGGTACCAATTTCAAACAGAACTATAAGCCAATCTGAAAAAAGAATAGAGTGAAATTCCTCGTCTCTGCTTTCCGCCGAATTCTGCACTTACGATCAACAAGCTCCGCTTACTGTGCAAGGGCCAAATTTTGTTTTTCCACTAGCTGTGTAAGCAAAGAATGCATCTTAACTTTGAGTACGCAGCACTGAAATTGGGCCATAAAGTCTACACATCATGGGATAAAAAATAAAACACTGTAACCCAGTCTTACCAGTCACAAAATCACAAACCACAGTGGGGGTTACCAAACAAATTGAAGGCGATTGGAAATAATGTATTACATTTGTGGGGGATAAAGATGAGAAACATTCCACCAAAATAACAGATATCAATCATTCTTCCTGGATAGTGTGTGGGGCCAACATTGAAGAAAGGAAAGATCAATTTCTTTTTACTGTCGGCATAAGAGTTGAAGGGTAGGATTTTTTATACCATTGTAAATAAGAACACACAAAAAATAGTTTGAAATGAGAGCTCACAGTTCTGCCTGTTGTTGTTCTCAAATCTCTGTTCCCGCTCTTTCTTCATCTGCTCAGCCTCTGTGTTATCTGCGTACGCCTCCCCTTGCTTCATTAGAAACACGGCGTAGTCCTGGATCAGATCAAAGTGGTCCGATGTGTGGGAGAAATGGTCGTACTTGATGCCCAACATGGCTACATCCTCCAGAATCACCTACAGAAGAGTCAAAGGATAGAGAAGAACATCGTGAATTTCAATTCCCGAATTTCTTTACCCTTGCCTGCCCCCCCCAAGTGAAAAAGTCTTGCTGCAACACTGAACAAGCAATTGTGAGTATTTTGCAGACACTTCATCATGTACATACATACATGGAATAATATAGCTCAGTTCGTAGAGCGGCAGCACATTCATTTTGGAGGCCGTTGGTTTAAATGCTGCTCCAGTCAACTTTTCTTTGCTCAACCCAAAAATATTTAATATTTACCCAGTCAGTTTCCATTGTGTTTTTTACTTGAAATTTGAAATAAGAAAGTTGCATCCCATAAGATGATCCCCTGGGTGCCGCTTCCCAGGTTGTATTGTAAACTTAGGTGTGATCCCAGGCTATACAGCAATTATATGGCTTCTGACTGGCACCCCCGAACAAAGAAGTTGACAAAATAGGAAGTAGCTCAGTTTGTAGAGAGCCGGTGTGGCAGGAGAATTTTGTTCCCCCACAGATGGTGTACCCTGAACGGTGAACTAAGAACAAACTTTTTCTGCTTTTTATTTAAACATCCACCTCCAGCCCATGCAATTTCCCATATGGAGGACACAATATCCGGGTACATATTTAACTGGGACATTGGCATGTTGGTTTAAATCCCACTGTAGTAAATTTTTCTTTGTTCAACCCTAATTTACTGAAAAATATATTTTGATAAAATCAGAACAAATTGGACAGAGTAAAAGTTCATGAACAATGCACATTATTTAGCGGGAGCTTCTTAAAAACTTCTACCGATAACCGTCAATGATCTCACCCTTTCGAATTCTAAGTCCTCCTTGGCTGGGTTGGTATCGTCAAAGCGCATCACTAACTTGCCCTTGAAGAATTCTTGGTAGTATTGATTGAGCAATGCTGCCTTGGCGTGTCCAATATGCAGATATCTGGGTAGAACAGAAGAGTACCATGGTTAATGAAAAGTATGAGTTCAACATTGGTCATTGTTAAAGCTATTCATGTGAATCGTGGCCGATAAGAGCACCGAAGTCAAGCTCTGATGCTTCTGTACAGCAGAGTGTGGGTTTGAATCACGGTCGTGACACTTGTGTCCCTGAGCAAGACATTTTACTATAATTGCTTCTCTCCACCCAGGGGTAAATGGGTACCTGTGAGGGCAGAGATGGTTCTTGTGATTGGTTTAGCCGAGTAGCGCATATATTGCGCACAGGCTGTATACTCCCTGGGGAACTGAGATGGTTTAAGGAATGATTTAAGGCCCAGTGACCAGGGGTAATAATGTCGGAAGCACTTTGAGACACCCCTCGGGCGTAAAAAGCGCTATATAAAATTATTATTATTATTCAACATATGCATGCCTTAACAAACCTGTCAAAGCTTTAGCTCAATTGGTCATCAAAGTCACCAGAAAATAGTGGGGTTATTTGAAGGAGCCAGCAACTTATTCTGACTGGACGGATGTAAGGCACTACAGCAAGATGATCTCATCAGCAAGGCCATTTTCTTTTTGCAAATGGCCTGCGTGGCCTGCACGTAATTCCAGGCCTGGGGTTATGAAGAACAACTTACCCACTAGCTTCTGGAGGGAATCTCACCACCACCTCACCCTCCACAGCTCCAGGTAGGTCAAAGAATCCACCAACATCTGCCTGTTTGGCCTGTTGTAAATACAAAATTTGTAATAATAATAACTAGTTCTTATGAAGCTTATATTACAATTACTGCATCAATTTGCCCTACGTTAGTGCCCTGGTCATTCGGCCTATAACATTCCTTTAATCTTTCTCAGCTCCCTGGCGAGTATACAGCCCTGAGCTGCCATGGTGCTCTGAAGGCTTTTTCATACCGAATATCCACCTCTACCCTCGCAGGTACCCATTTATATCCCAGCTTTACTTACCGACAGAGTAAGATAATTTGTTCATTTACCCAAATTCCCCAACTATCAAGTTAACATATCCACCAAGCCACTTGACAAAGAATGAACATCTCTCTGGTTAATTATTCCACAGCCGGGATTTTAAGGGAGGGGTGGAAGGAGACTGGCAGTGTGTCAAAAAGTGGGCTACGGATAAGTGGGTTTATAGGATAAACACTGAACTGGAGTAAAAGATATCGCCCTTATAGCCCATAGACTGACCGATAGCCCACAAGATTTTTTGTGTAGCCACTTTCAACCAGCAGTGGCAGTCTATATATATTTGGTTTGTGGAAACACCATGTGTGTATCTACTTCCTAGATAGATAATTATCTTTCAAGAACTTGTCTCGTTTTATGTTCTACTACCAGAGAGTAGATTTTTCGGAATTCAGGAGATTTCTCAGTTCTGAAAAGGAGCTGTCCTGCTTCCTAAAGCCATTGGACACTTTCGGTACAGAAAAAAAATTAAAAGTTCACAGCTTTACAAATAACTTACAGGGTTTACAGAGGGTAATGGTGAAAGACTTCTCTTGAAATGTTAATCCATGAAATGCTTTACTTTTTGAGAATACATTAAAACAATATCAATTCTCGATAACGAGAATTACAGATTTATTTTAAACACATACATGACATGGCGAAACGTGCGGAAACAAGGGTGGACTTTCCCGTTATTTTCTCCCGACTCCGATGACCAATTGAGCCTAAATTTTCACAGGTTTGTTGTTTTATATGTAAGTTGTGATACACTAAGTGTGGGCCTTGGACAATACTGTTTACCAAAAGTGTCCAATGGCTTTAACTACCACTACCAAGGCGGAAGGCAGGACTACTACTTTAGCTTTAGAGGATCAAGGAGACTTCACGCTATTGGCTTTACTACTGCGGAATGAGTTCTTTATTGGTCTAAACATTTTGACTAGCTTGCTTTAGTCATTGTCTCCGTGTACTTACTGCTTTATCCTGCTTGCTGGCTTGAGCAGTACTAGGCAGACCGCTGGACACTTTCTTCACCTCAGGCTGCGATGCAACGAACCTGAACCACCTACTCACATTTGTTGGACCCTGTCCTTTGTTCAGCATGCCAGTCCATGTGGAGCTCCCTGAACAGACAATGGGGACAAACCACGCACTTTTTTTTAACAAAGGTGAAATATTCTTTCTATTTTAGGGTTTTGGTTTTTTTTTTTTTTTATAATAGCGAACGATAAATGCTTTTGAGTTTAAGGGTGAAAACCTTTTAATGAAGACTAAATGAAAGTAAGTAAAGGAGTCTGCAGTTTAATTTCATTCTCATCTTTTATATGAATGTCCAATGCTAGTCCTAAGACATTTGTTTTATGCAAACATGAAAGTAAACTGTAAATAAACAAAAGCATGAAATCAAATTGTCTCACCTTTTAGGGACCCCCATACAGCCAGATCAGCTATGGAGAGTGTTTTTCCTACGAGGTACGTTCGAGGACCCAGACTCTTATCGAGGCTGCGCAAAGCCTCAGGAAACTGATCTGACTGGCTGAGACGAGTGTTGCTAAAATCAAGCCAGTGGTCCACCTACAAAATGAAAAAATCTTGTCGTTTATTAAACCATCAGTTTTGGGGCTGATTCTTTTGAGATCGACAACTAGAGAGACTAGAGACTACAACTAGCTTGAAACAAAATGCCCATTGTGGCCGCAAATAGCCTCAACATTAAACAAAATATCAAAAGGGGAGGTAGTGCTTTCTGCTCTACCAGCCAGGCTTCTGATGGATGATACCCAAGCCTACATCAGTACGGACTGTAGAGGGGGTAACCCTGTTTCAGCCCCAGGAGTAGGTGTCAACGGCCACTAGATAAAAAAAAATGTAGCCCACACCTTGAAGTGGCCATCAGGCATTGTGCATACAATTTTTGTTTTAATAAAACAAAAGGGCCAATGGCACAAGTCATGTCTGCATTGACATTATATGAATAAATAACTATAAGTACTAGTAAACTTGTGGGTTCAATTACAACCATGTGTGAGTTCTCTTTAGGAAGGAGTGTTTGAAAAGAGCCGATGTAGTCTTGAAGTGTTTGAACAGTATACTCTGTTTGTCTTAAGAGCAAACAATCCTCCCCAAAAGAAACTACACATGGTTGTTTCCGCAACTTTACTAGCGACAGTTACTACTTATTTTCCACACCATACAAAGCTCCAAACATCCGTGTTTTACAGTGTAGTGCAGATTTCAGGCGACACGGGACCTTATGCACCCTTACGATTTACAACAAGAAGGGTGAGCATGGGAGACAGCAGTGTGTGTAGCATCAATTGGTGCAAGGGTCCCTAGATAATACCTATCCAACAAAAGTAATGATAACCGTGTTGATACTTAGTTAGACTAGTTTTCTCTGAAATCCATTCTGCTCCGATAGACCAATCCGACAAATCAAAATTGGTAGCGCCCTCTATTGAAAATTACCAACTGTGGTGTCTTTTTGTGCACAATCTAGGCATTGAAGACACGGCAGCAAATGGTGTGCGGTGCTCAACACTTGCGCGCCCGGTGCACGTCAGATTGGTCTATACATCTATTCATACCTCAGTTGCTTCAAGCTGGTTACTGCCATACAGTCCACTCTCAGGAGACACCCTTGCCAAATACCGGCAAATAGCCACGGAATTTGTACACGTCAAGTCCCTGAAGGAAATCGGAGGAGATTCCAAATTAGTTCAAGACTTTGTTTTCACATTGATATCAAGAAAGGGAAAATGCCTGGGTAAATTTCAAGCAATTTTGGGGTTGAACAAGAAAACTTGACTTGAGCGGGATTCGCACCTGTGACCTCCGGATTAACAGGCCATTTGTAAAATGGCTATTTTTTAATTGCTTCCAACTTGAATACATTTGAAATTATAAATATTTTGAGGTTGTTGGGGCATTGAGTTGCAGACAAACATTTATAGACTTACTCAGACACCCTAAGAGCAGTGGCCTTGCCCCATTCTACATTGATGTTCACTGAGCCTCTGACGTATTCTGCTGCAAGAAGGGCAGCTGTGGACAAACAACAAGGTAGAAATTTTCACAAAGTTCCAATTCATTCTAATTGTTTGAACATTTATTTAAAAGATCAGGGTACTTTTTGTAACACAAAACACATCGCTATAGATTAAACTTACATTTAACTTACACCGTTTGAAGAAAATGACAGTAGTATAGAAAGCTTTAAGCCTAACAATATATCTTGCGGAGGTACTATATAGTTTTAGAGAAATGAGAAAAACAATGTCACACAAACTCCGATTTACATGCTCGTGAGACAAAAACTATGTTTGTGACTTGTTTTACTCATTTCTCAAAAACTACAACACCTCAACATGTGCCGGTAATGTTTTCTACCATCATTATCTTCAAATTTTGTGAGTTTTTTATAAACGATTTATATTTTTACAGAAATGTAGATTTTAACTTCCCCTTTAAGCTTTCTTAGATGTACCCGTCTATGTGGTAAAAATAGACCGCTGACTGAAGCTATTTTTAACCCCTAAGGGCCATCCAGGGGCCTGAGATGAGTTTTAATTTTGTTTGGAAATCATCAGCAGAAGAAAGTTCATCTGGGTATTGGAAGCAGTGGCAACTAGATGACACAGATACCTGTACCTGTACTCGTAGCATCAAAGTCTCATCAGGGTTTGCCCTAAGACGTTTTAGTGATAAGCAAGCAGGATCAGTAAGCTTGTCATTTCACTGGTCTGTCAGCTTTTTCACTAGTCCATATTTTATATTAACTGGATGCTTTTGGACTATTCATCCTGACCCCTTTTTGACTAGTCCTGTTAGCCTTTATTTAGCCAGCGGACCATTGTTCAGGAAAACGCGACTCAAAAATTACCACTCGGCTACTCCTAGTCCTAGAACAATGAGGTTCCCTTAGCTATCGTCTCTATTGTATGTCGAGACGATAACAGAACGAACCTCGGCCACCTTTGTACATGTTGTACTTGATTAATAACTGTTTTCTTCATTCAAAATAATTCATACAGATGGGACAAAAACAAATTTAATGCCTTGGACAGACAATATTAATATGGGGGGATCTTACACCCAGTGACTGGGGCGCTAGATTCCTTTTTTCGAAATTGTGACATTATCAGTCATGATGACCGATAATGTCCAAAAAAGGAATCTAAGCGCCCCAGTCACTGGGTCTAGGGGGATCTAAGCTTCAAGGTAGGCAGTCTTTTAAATTTAAAGACAAACTTAACAGAAAATTGTCTCGTCTTTTCCACTTCCCCAGCCATGGCCCCCCCCCCCCCCGAAAAAAAAAAATAATAATACAAAATGTTACACTTTACAGGGTGTAAAAACAAGTTTGTAAATGTAACAAGCATTTTTTTTATTTTTTTTTATTATAATTTATAGTCTTTAATTAAAAAAACAAAATTAATATGTTTTTGTACATTTACTTCTGCAAAAAAATCCTACTTTAAGCTTGTGTATTCGTAACGACCACAGAGCACAACAAGGAAAATACATGACACATTGATTAACAATCCATGCCAACCAATGTGAAATGGAATGCAATCCAATGACACTGACAGATGTCAATCTTTTGTATGGCGCCAGGGCCCAGTCAGTCACTCACTGAGCATGCCGAGTCAGTGAGTTTTTAGGTCTACTCTAAATCTGGGCTTACAACAAACAAACCAATTCGAACACTGTGTAACTTCGATTCCTAATCATCCTTTTATTAAAAAAAAAACTTGTTTTCCCAGAAACTATGATTGTAAGTTTAAAAGTTGGGTTTTGGGCACGATTGTATTTGTAAGAAGAGTTGTGTTGTTTTGTCCACGTGGACGATCCAACTCATCGTGTGTGTGATGTGATCGAATGGAATCTTGAATGAACACGGTTGTGAATCAACAGAACTTTCTGATCTTACCAATCGGAGGATTGTCAGAACTTGCACAGAGCTTCATCGCCATCTAAAAATTTTCTTGCTCTCTCTGAAGATTTTTCCGTTCACGCCCCAGCACAAAATTTACTCAAAATGAAATCAATCTTGCACAAAGTTGCAGCAGACTGCAGATTACTGCCAATGGTAGGGCGCCCTCAATCGCCTACACTTTTCGATGGTCCCGGTTATTATTTGATGTGTTTTTCGCAAGATGAGCAAGATACCATTGATGCGAGATCGCTTGGAAATTCCACACTATTGCATCAGATTTTACTTCAAGCCCTTATCCGCCCCCGCCCCCCCCCCCAGCCAAAAATGTTTGCCTTGATCGTTTTTGCAGAAATTATGAAGTAAACACATATACTAAACATGTACATATTCTACCGATCCATTCAGCATTATAGGATGATTGATAGATAATGAGACTGAAAGAATAAAGTCCTGTATAAACTTCATTTGAATGCAAAGCGTGTCACATTGCTGTTTTCACTTCAACTATTTCGCATTTTAACAAAACTGTTCAGATCATTTGTGTCAAACTTGTGGCGTCAAAAAGAAGTGTGAAGCAGGCTTTATGCTAATAGTTTCACTAGTGCAGATTTCTGCTGTGCGTAATTTTTAGCCCTTCCCATCCCTGCCTACGCGTGACATATTTTCCAACAATGGGTTTGACTAACATCATCTCCTATATCAGAATTCATCAACTTGAATCTCTTCAAACAAGCCATTAATGCCCGAACCACAAGTACAAGCCATCTATTATGGTTGAAATTGGCTCAGAGGTTATTTCCTAGAACACTATCCCAAACTAGCCAAGTTTAAAACCAGCTCACTTCTGCTCACAAATGCAGCTCGAAGGGAAAACAAATAGGATTTGTATATAGGAGTTAAGGCATTGCATGGTGAGGTATCAATATATATTTAGTTTGCGGTAACACCATGTGTGTATCTATTTGCCAGGTAGAGTTTGTTCTTAGAGAACTGTCTTGCTACTACCGCGGAGTAGATTGTTCGGGAGACTACTCAGTTCTAATTGCCTGCTTATTAACTACGGATGGTATAGAAATAGGTTGGGACTGCTACTTTAGCTTATAGGATCGGAAATAACTGTACTTATGCGGAGTCAGTTCTTGGCTTGGTCTCAACGTTTCGACTAGCTTGCTCTAGTCATCGTCAGGAGACTAAAGAGGCAAGATTTGGTTCTCAGAATGGCAAACCACGTTAGTTCACAGTACAAGAAAACCATGAACTTTCGATGCATTTCATAAATCTTTATAGCCAAAGGCATGCCATCCTTTTCCCATCCTTTCATATAAATCCTAGCTTAGATATTAAAGGCAGTGAACACTATTGGTAATTACTCAAAATAATTTTTAGCATAAAACCTTTCTTGGTGATGAGTAATGGGGAGAGGTTGATGGTATTAAACATTGTGAGAAACAGCTCCCTAGAGCTGAAGTGCCATAGTTTTCGAGAAAGAAGTAATTTTCCACGAATTTGATTTCGAGACCTCAGATTTAGAACTTGAGGTCTTGAAATCAACCATCCAAACACACACAACTTCGTGCGACAAGAATGTTTTTTTTGCTTTCATTATTATCTCGCAAGTTTGATGACCGATTGAGCTCAAATTTTTACAGGTTTGATATTTTACGCATATGTTGAGATACTGCAACTGTGAAGATTAGTCTTTGACAATTACCAAGTGTCCACAGTCTTTAAGGAATCAAGCCCAGATCTATCATTAACAGCAAGTCCTGAAGATCCAGCTCTGCTAAGAACAGGGCTTCAAGTCAACATAGTTAAAGACACTGGACACTACATGTATTGGTAATTGTCAAAGACCAGTCTCCTCATTTGCTGCATCTCAACATATGCATTAAATGACAAACCTGTGAAATTTAAGCTCAATTGGGCATCAAAGTTACAAGATAATGAGAAAAAAAACACCCTTGTCACACGAAGTTGTGTGCTTTCTGGAAAATAACTTCTTTCTCGAAAACCAAGTTACTTCAGGGGAGCCGTTTCTCACAATGCGTTGGCCTTCGAGAAAGACTCTGCTAGGGTCGAAACGTCAGGCTAGTTAAAACTATTTTGTGCAATGCGTTATACTATCAACAGCTCCCTATAACTCGTTACCAAGTACGGTTTTATGCTAATTATTACTTTGAGTAATTACAAAGTGTCCACTGCCTTTAAAGAAACATACAGATGGACAGTCTACTAAAGATGATAGTAAGAAACATCCCTTGAAATATTTGTTTGAAATGTCATAATTTGATGGGAAATAAATGAAAGTTATTTCCCATCTGGAGTTTATTGCTCAAAGAGCAGTTTTTCAATTCGTTTTAAAAAAAACGTGTAGAAAAACAAAATTTCCAGTCAATTTATCACTACATGTACATGTATTTTCTCATGACCCAGAAAGAATCTATCTCAAAGTTCGTCAGTTTATTACATCAAGTGCTACACTGTCGTCAGCAGTTTTGTTGGCAAACCACTTATGTAATGTTCCTTTAGCAATTGGCTTGAAATTTATTTAAAGCAGCGGACACTATTGGTAATTACCCGAAATAACTATTAGCATAAAACCTTATTAGGTAACAAGTAATGGGGAGCTGTTGATAGTATAAACATTGTGAGAAACAACTCCCTCTGAAGCAACGTAGTTTTCAAGCAAGAAGTAATTTTCCTCAAATTTGACTTCCGAGTCCTCAGAATTAGATTTTGAGGTCCCAAAATCAAGCATCTGAAAGCACACAACTTTACGTGACAAGGGCGTTTCTGCCAGTATTATCTCGCAACTTCGGCTCAATTGAGTTCAAATTTTCACAGGTTTGTTATTTAATGCATGACACCATGTGAGAAGACTGGTCTTTGACAATTACCAATAGTGTCCAGTGTCTTTAAAGTACACATACTCCGTTAAAAAGGAGACAAATCACACAGTAGATTTTTGGCAGATCTGTAATTTTTTTTATTTTTGCATCTGAGAGTGAAAATTACAATTTATATTTATTGTGATGTTTGTACATCATGAAATAAAGTGTGGATCTTTGAAGAACCTTCAGAAGACGAAGTCATGGAGCTGTCACTGGTTCCTTTCATAGCTGTATAGTTGACGTTCTACACTGACTGTGCAGAAAAAGCGCCATGTGGAACCCACTGCTTGGTTCTCTGAGCATGGTGTCTGGTGGTCGAATCCAAACATCACATCATTCCAACTGTTGTTGATAAACAGATCTGCCTTGATAAAGACGCTACGCATAAAAGACCAGCTGCCCATTTTTTGATGATTTTTTAATCCATCTGAAAAGAAACAGTTGAAGCACATTATCTACCAGAGCTGCGATTTCATTAAAATTAAGAAGGCAAGATTATTTTCAGAACTTCTACTTCTACTTCTATTTCTATACTCGGCAAAGTCCCATGTTGGGATATCACGCCTTAGTTCGGAGCTTCTTGAGTGATCATTTTCCTTTGAGAATATCAATGCAACAATGAAGGCCGCAGTTGACTATGGCAGGACATTAAATGTCCCTATAATAAGATGTGGGATTTGTTGCTCCGTTTGGAGAAAATATCAGTGTGCATTCAAAATAAATCGCAAAACAACCATGGGCGTGTGCCACAAGTGATACTATGCCATGTTATGCAATGGTAGCAGCCTGTCCATTCTCACAAGCCAAATATTGTTAAATATTGACTGCTTGTATCATCTGCCCTGTGTGTACAAGGAAACCAAGTATAGCATGGTAGGTGAGTGCTACACAATGGAAAGCCAGGGTAAATTTATCCATCAGCCAGGTCAACTGACCGACAAAACAAAAAAGACGCTCTGAAGTTCTTCCGTCTAGAGCTGTTAGCCAGTTAGAAGAAGCTTGGCATGTATTATACACATCAGACATTACTGTAGACTTAAGTCTTTGGAAACATATGACTGGTCACCAAGGCCAAGCCCAAGACCATGCCACAGCCTTCATTCAGGTAATTCTAAACCTGATTAATGAGATTTTTTATAAAGCATTACAATCTTTTTTTTTTAGTTTACAGGGAAAATCTACTCAATCTGAGATCACACCATTCATAAATGCTTTATCTTGGTTTACGTTGAAATTAAATAATGATGAATTCACAATGGCAAACCACCATAGGAAAATCACACAAAAAGACTTGCAACTATTTTTTTAATAAAAAATCGTCATTTACCTTCTGAAAGCCAATGTCCTTAGCATACATGCGGAAACATTGTCTGCAGATATTCAGGCCATACTTCCTGATAAGACCGTGACGGTTGCCACATACACGGCTGTTGAAATAAACACAAAAACACAAGGTTCTCATTATAGAACTGTATAAAAAACAACATCAACAATCAATATTAAAGGAACACGTTGCCTTGGATCGGAGGAGGTGGTCTTTAAAAAGCGTTTGTAACCGTGGAAAGATATTTTAAAAGTAGAATATAATGATCCACACAAATATCACTCGAAATTGCGTGGTTTTTCTTTTACCTCGTTGACTAACACGGTCGGCCATTTATGGGAATGGCCGACCGTGTTAGTTCGCAAAGTAAAAGAAAAACATGCAATTTTGAGGCAAATTTGTGTGGATCATTGTATTCTACTTTTAAAACATCTTACTAACCAGAATGCATTATTTCTTTTTTTTTTTCACCCATACACCGATGTGTGTTAGCATTGTATAATCAGTACTTTCCCGAGTCCTGTGAAAAAATATCACAGGCATGTTACTCGGGTGGGATTCGTCGCTGTGTCGTAACGTTTCGCCAACAAATTTTGTAGGCACTTTTCGAATGCATGACTGTGACTTGGGTTCTGTCTGTAACCCTAACCCTAACCCTAACCCTAACCCTAACCCTAACCCTAACCCTATCCCATGACAAAACAGAATAGTGAGATTATACTCCATAGCCCGTTTTCCTACCCTGGAAAGTCAGACTGTGCATTTCACCACTTGACTACTTATTGTTGTATGGAACATGGAGGAGCAAGCCAGACTAAAAACTCTTTTTGAAACCACAGCTTCCGCTTGGTCTCTGGCTTCGGGTCCATTAGATTTTTACTAAATCGTATGGTTCTGGTATGAGATATATGAAAATATTGCACATTGGAACACAGCGCACGGCAGCATGGTGGTACTGTGGAGAGAGTCAAAGATTTTTTTAGTTCGATTTATTTCTACATATTATGTTTTGTAAATCGTTGATGATTGATCGTTTGATTGATTGCTTGAAATTTATCCCATCAACAGGGTTCTCCACACACGATTTTGTCCGGGAGCTGTGAGAACACTGAATACCAGATATTTTACAGACCAAAGCTTGATTTTGACGCACCCCTTTTTTGTAAATCATGACACACACAAACATTTATGGCACACCATTCACAAGCAAGGGATCACATTTTCCAACAAATTCTCCATCAATCAACAGTAGTGATCAACCAGCAATATAACCAAGCATGACCAATGACCAGCACTGCAGCAGATGACAAGACTGAAGACAAGAGAGCTGCACTGGGCAGTGAGTGACACAAGTTGTTCGTCCTTTTTCACTAATATTGGATAATTGTTAAACATAATATTACTTTTTTAACCTCATCATTGATAAAAAATAAACGTAATTGAGTCAAAATCAGATTAAACTGTCCTAATAAGTGTATTAAACTCTGACTGTAAGCAAGGAAGTTCGCCGCTGAAAACGCCCTCACGCGGTCAAAAGTACCGTCATGCAATTTGGCAATGATGACCTCGGCAGAAAACACCATCATTTTCATGGAAATACTCAATAATTCGATATATTTTTACACCTATAATGTGCTTTGATACTTCCGTTAAGGGATAATGCAAGAATTAAATGTCTTACCAACTCCTGGAGCCAGGCCCGTACTTCCTTGGATGCGAGTGCCAAATGTTTGCGAAACCCATGATGGCGGCCACGAGGAGAAAGAGAGCGAATTGGTCGTGTTCGCCCCACAGGTGGCGCACTTCAGGATCACCACCCGTGAAAAAATCAGCAAACTCCCTTTGCAACCAATGTTATTATTCAAAAAAGTCTCAGCCTCTTGAAAACAAAGCAAACGCATTTTCGGACAACTAATTTCCCTCGGCTTTACGTCCTGTCTTATGGACACTACCGAGTATACAAGTAGAAGTAGAAGTAGAAGTTCAATTTCGTTTCAAATTTTGGCAGTTCAGCCGTTGGGATTTTATTTAATACCCCAGAAAAAACCTGAAAAATTAGGGGACTTTTTCTCAAACCAACTGCTGCGGTTTTCAAGAAGGAAACAAACTAAATTCATCAAACTCAAAAGTTGAAGCACATAACCCTCAACTTATCATTATAACACAATTTGTCAGTTGCATGACCCATATTGTATTATTCAAAATATTTTGAGGGACTAAATTTACTGTAAAAAAAGGGATAGGCCTAGTCAGTTTGGGTGCATATTTTGGCCTGTATCACCCCGAGTGCAATGTTCAAAGGCACTTCTCTCTCAGCCTCTTGAATACAACTTATAAAGCCAAGAAGTATATTGTTTTCAGATAACTAAACTAAATCTTTCTTTAAAATGTTGTCTAAGCCAATTGGCTTTTGAGCCAGACATCCAAAATAAACTTGAAAAAACACCCTGAACGACTACATGATACTCTGGCCACCCACCCACACCAGCCACTTTGGACAAGAATTTTTAGCAAAGGGAGTGTGTATAGGCACAATAATTATGGATCATCCAGGCGCGTATCCATAATTTACCTCGTGACTTCGTCTCGGTAAAGTTATCAAGAACAAGGCCTCGTTGGGATTAAACCACTTGTTGAAAACCTCTTCCCACACATTGATTCCGTTGTTTTTTAAACGGTATTCATTTTCTTGGTGCTCTGTGTTTACCCTCAGCACATAAATTTCGTTAATTTATTATTCGTATTATTTTTATTTGTAATTGTTCTTTGATTTTCGTTTTTATGTTAAAATATAGTTAGTTTTTATTTTATTTAGCTTTTGGCCCTTTTGGCCGCCCATTCATGAAAATGAAGGCCTAGTTGGTTAAATCCATGTAAAAAAAAGTTAATAAAATGCGTTTTTGTTCACGTGTGGCTAGTAGGTGGCGTCGGTGAAAAATAACGTTGTACACAATTATGATTACACCTGTCAATTTTAGTATACTCTATGGTATAAGGGATCCGAAGCATGACTCGGCTCTAATCAGATTTTTTGTAACGACTATCGTGATATATTGCTTACTCTGTCCATGTCCTTACTCTATGGATCATACAGTGTTTACAATTCAACTTCAGTATTTACATGGATGAAGGAATAATCCCATCCACCGGAATAAACCGATTCTATCTCGTTTAATAAATTTTATTTTGCTCCGTTTATGTATCTGCTACATAATACTTGGCTTGGCACGATGATGATGATCAAAACAGGATGGATGCATGTGTACAATACGATGGGGATCGAGAGGCAAATGCATGTTATGCCGCCTGCCGTACACCGACGGTCACACACACACAAACAATAATACTGCCTGGAACTGGTTATAACCAGTTCCATCTAGCCAGAAAATTTCCATCACTCAATCACTGAATCTCGTCGTCAGTGGACGTGAATATCGTTCTCTGGGCTAGAAAATCGCACACTTAGTATCTATTTTCCCCTCTGCTTCTTAAAAAAATCGTTATTTTACATGAAAACCAATTTTTGAGGTCGTATAGAAGCATGGCGATACACACTCGTTCTTGAAGTGTTGCCTAATCATTCGATTCGGGGGAGGATATTCGCCGGACGACGTACGCATACCCCCAAACACTATTGTTGGAATTGCAGCAGTAGTGCACACAGCGTGCAAGATAGTCGTCTCTTATAAACACACTGTGATTGGCTGATGAAGGTAAGGCTCGGATTTGTGGCGCTGTCATTGGTGGTGGAAGCCCACATGTTTTGATGTTGGTTGTGAAATTCAGTGTTGTGCTGAAATAATTCCGACTTCTTAAATAATCTTTTTCCCCTCGAAATTTAGTATTAACTAGGAAGTAGAATAAAAAAACAGAGTATGATTTTGTAGGTCCTTGATGTGCTATAGTTTGAAACCGTGATTATTGTTTGAGTTTTCCTTTTTGCAAAACAAATGGAATGCACATTTTTCGTTAATTAAAGGCAGTGGACACTTGATAATTACTCAAAATAATTATCATCATAAAACCTTGTTTTTATTACAAGTATTGGGGAGAGGTTGATTGTACAAAACATTGTGAGAAACATCTCCCTCTGAAGTCACGTAGTTTTTGAGAAAAAAGTAATTTTTCATGAATTTGATTTCGAGACCTCAACTCAAGTTTAGAATTCGAGGTCTCGAAATCAAGCCTCAGAAAGCACACAACTTTCTTTGATTATTATCTCACAACTTTGACGACCGTTTGAGCTCAAAGTTTCACAGGTTTGTTATTTTATGCATATGTTGAGGTACACCAACTGTGAAGACTAATGATTGACAATTACCAATTGTGTCCACTGTCTTTAAAAATAATGTTGTCTTCACCGAACATGTTACCTACCTAGTACATGTACCTAAGTCAAGTGTACGCATGCCCGGCCTTGTCGGTCTCCATGGTCTAGGTAAAGCTGTGCACAGAAAGAATTAAAAGCACAAAATATAATGCTTACCAGAATAAGATGTATAGCCAAGCAGTACTGTATAATGCTGGTTTGTACTAACTAACCATTAATTGTCTAACTACTGAAGATCTGCTAAGCAAAGCAGACAATTTTTTTTAGTCAATATTTTCTGCTTCTTTTTACTAAATATTACAACATGGTTAGGGCTGTTTTTTAATGCTGTTTTTAACATTTTGGACATTGTCTACAGAGATGCAGAGGCCAGCTATGTATGAGATTTTTCTAAGCTCACCCTCCCCCCCCCCCATTTTCATTTTGGAAGGCCCTTTTTTAAACTTGGATAACGGAATCGCTGCCCGAAAAAATATGTTGTTTAAAAATAAAATACAAAAAAAAAATATTATACATGAGGTACACAGTTGTCTGTGATGTTGCTGGTTTTGTGGAGGTACGATTATGTCAGACTATTTCCCCCTAAAAGAAAAATCTTCGGCTAAAATAAAAATGGTACAAAATACTCCACTCACGACTTCTGCCTGTAGAGTCTACGCTCATGGAGCGCATTGAACGAATTTGTTAAACGAATCGGGACAATTTTGTGAGCAATGTGCAATTTTCGCTCTGCCGAATAGATCGATCCATTAAGCTCCGCCCCATTGCATATTGACCAATCACAATGCAACTAAGGTCCGACAAATAAGGTCCGACATGCGTGCGCGTATCTTGGCGCGCGCGGCAGAGTTGTGCAAAAAAGCATTGGAGAGCCCCACATGTTCTTGCTCACACGTGCGTCGTGGGCGGAGCATACTGGATGGGTCTATTGGCTGGAAGAGCAAAAAGAATGCCCATGTGTTTGTAGGTAAAATACAATGTACAAATTGATGGTCTACAAAAAAATAAAAGATTCAAAATTTATTAAGAATATTTCCCCATTTTGATTCTGGTCTTCTCATGGGTGGTCTTGTTATTGTAGAAGCGCTCACTATAGCTCAAAAAAGAGGATCTCATAATGTAATTTTAATATCCTTTCCTAGTATTTCTTAGTCATGATGTAGGTAATTATTTGATATGGTACAAAACAAACAACAGAATTGGAAGATATTTTGGACTAAAAAGTTTTTGTTTAAAATTAACACAGTTATTTTAAATAAAAGCATTTCGTGGAAAACACCAGTTAACTTAATATTTGGTCTTCATAAGTTTATTATTTGAGATTCCTTTTGAACGATTTTGGAACTGAGTTATTGTGTTGCAAATCACCCCCAAAAAAGGTAATTGTCAAAAGGTTACCAAACCTAAACAAGTTCCTACAATAAAAGCAATTGGCAGATTTGGAAAGCAAATTTTCCTTTCTAAAGACAATAATTTCAACAAATTTGAACCAAATTTTAACCTATTGGGTGATTTGACACGGAATGACCCAACTAGAAAATCATTTTAACATGGTACAAAATCAAACTCGTCGAAGCATGGCACACTTGTCTACTCAACAATTCAAAAACAAAAATACAGTTCAGTTTATCCAAATGATAAAGAGAGTGACTCATTTTCTGAGAATTTCCTGTTTTTTCCCCTTTCTTAAAAATATTGACACACGGCATGTTTTCGTTGGGGCTTCAGGAAAATAAATATCTTGTAAATGTTGTAAAAAAAACTTGGAAAGGTTAGTTAAATATGTCATGTTACTGTTAAATATGTCATGGATTCTTCAATTCGTATTATTTCACTCTCTCTCCAAAACGAAAAATTCTTAAAATAGTTTCAATAAATGTATAGCAAAGCTTCCTTCAAAAATAAATGTAGCCAAATAACTGCAGCTCACACAAGTGTGTGTTAGGAGAGGGAGGGGGTGGGGGTTTGGGGGAGACCACCTTCAATAAGTTCTTGAAACTGGCCATCTCTAAGTCCAACAAGTTGGCAAGTGAATCAAGGGCATCCAGACTTAGTCAAATTGAGTACCGGTTAGTTTGCCATACAGGACACTATTGGCAACTACTTAAAATAATTATTTGCATTAAACCTTACTTAGTAAAGAGTATGGGGAGCTGTTGATAGTATAAAACATTGTGAGAAACGGCTCCCTCTGAAGTTACGTAGTAGAAGTAATTTTCACAAATTTTATTTTGAGACCTCCAGATTAGATTTTGAGCTGTCTCAAAATCAAACATCTGAAAGCACACAACTGCATGTGACAAGGGCGTTTTTTCTGTCATTATTATCTCGCAACTTCGACGACCAATGAACTCAAATTTTCGCAGGTTTGTTATTTTGTGCATATGTTGAGATACACCAAATGAGAAACTGGTCTTTGACAATTACCAATAGGCCCTAGTATCCAATGTCTTTAAAGGTTGGTTTTGACATTTGTAAAGGCTTATGAGATTACATGCTGTTAATGTAGTAGACTTGTTGACTATAACCAGCAAACTGGCTTTATACACCCTACGAAAGGAAATGACAGATATCACAACAAAGGGTGCCACTTCGTATCCATAATATTTTTATTCTAAGTTCTCAAAACCAACCAAAACGTGTATCAACATGTGAATGAGCATGCACGCTTAGCCTATAAACACTGAAAATAGTAAGAGTTTGTAACTTTTAATCACTCCATTTCAGTATAGGCCTATTAAGCCTGCATTTCCATTCACCATTTTAAAATACTTTTGGGTGGTTTCAGGTTCATGATTTAAAAAAGAATGCAACCATTGGAAAACTACTGATAGAAATATAAGTACATTTTGGCAGATATTCTTTTAAAAATCTGAAGCATTTTGTGAGAATCGTAAACCTCAATCAATAAAATTTATTGTAAATGGTACATTACAGGTCTGGAAGAACATCCAGGCCACGGCGGCCATGGCCTCCGGTGCCCCTGATAATGGCCTTGGTGCCCCTTCAATAGTTTCAAATTGACTTAAAGATTTTCCAATGAAGTGTCCTATTGCAAAGTGAAAATGGCCTTGCCCTTTCAAGATAAAATTCCAGGCCTACAGTACCCAATCAATAGATTTACACTTTTGTATTTTGTCTTCCTAGCTGCAATCGGAAAGCATGGCAACGGTGACTGAGCAATCAGGGAAATTGCTTGACTTCAGTCAGAAATTGGACATTAATCTGCTGGACAGCGTTGTAGGCTGCCTTTACAACGGTGCCGGAACACAGGTACGATCAATAATTGATTCAGTTTATAATTAAAATTATTATTATTATTATTATTTTTAAAATAAAGTTTAAAATTTTCCCTTCCATCATTAGGGATCTTATTGTAATAATAAAGTTCTTAAAGTCAGTTTGATCACTCTAAAATTGTCTTGCATTATCTTGTTTCTCTGTTCCAACAAACAGATTCTTTTGCACTAATTAGCCTTTTGTGATTCTTTTCAATTACATAGTTTTCCCTTCCATCTATTCAGGATTTGATTGAAATGGTATTGAGTTCTCAAAGTCAGTTTGATCACTCTAAAATGTTCTTTGAGTTTATGAGCCTCTTTTGGTTATTTTCAATAACATTATTCACTTAAAAGTGATTATTTGTTTACTATCATTCCTTTCAGCAACAAGTTGCCCAGCAGATTTTGACCAGCCTGAAGGAGCACCCAGATGCTTGGACACGAGTTGATACTATTCTAGAGTATTCAAGTAATCCACAAACTAAGGTAATACATTCACAATCAAGGCTGTTAAAACCTCTAGGATGAATGTCAACACTAAATGTTTGCAGAGTCAAAACAAAAAAGAGGTAGCATTGAGAATAATCGTAACTAACATTGTTTGCTTTTTGGTTATTTTGCAGTACTATGGACTCCAAATTCTAGAAACGGTGATAAAGACGAGATGGAAGGTACTTCCCAGAACTCAGTGTGAAGGAATAAAGAAATTTATAGTTGGCCTCATAATAAAGATCTCCTCAGATTCCTCAGCCATGGAAGTAAGTATAATTTGGACAAAAAGGCTGGGTGGGGGGGGGGAATACGTCAATTCATGCAGCAATGAAAATTCTTCACACCTAGTTTTAATTTTTTTATATTGAAGTTGCAAAGTTACATCAATTCGAAGACCAGGAAACCATTTAATAATGGGGTCCTGAAATGGTATACGCGTCAATCCTTCTAGCAATCCGTGTCCTTGCTGTATGCTGAACCAAACACTTCTCTAAAAAAAATACCATGCCTAGTTGTGATAATTGTTTTGACACTGCCTGTAAGTTTTGATTTCACTTGCTATTGCTATACATTTTTACATAGAAAAATTAAAACCGTTAATCTTTTCAATGGGAACAAATTTATGATTGTTGCAGGGATGGGACCATCGCGAATTTTGATGGAAATCAAACCTTGCAATTTTTTGTCTTGGTTGTTTTATATAGCAAATCAGATGGCAATCAGACAAATGTTAATAACTGGTTGAATGAAATGTCACGCAACTGAACTACATGCCAAGATGTACACAACGCGCACACATACATCCCTCCAAATCACAAGCGACATGCAAACATGGGCACATCATTTTCAATACAGTTTGGAATTCTTTGTTATCTCATAATAAGAACCAACAATCAAATGCTAGCAGGCGCTTTCATAATGATGAAGACCCAATGTTTTGAACTTGTTAAATATCATGCATGGTAATGTAAACATTATTTTTGTAAACTCGGCGCTCACTTGCATTCAATTTAGGACCTTTTTAAAATTCTGTAATATCATCCCTGTTGATATGTGCAGTTGTTTGCCAGTGCCATAAATCCCAGTTCAGTGTATGCTACCAAAGCCTAGTTTGAGCTAACTGACAAATATTTGTCTAAAATCATGCACTCTTGAGTTGATTAACTGTTTTGTTGTGTATGACATGAGGTGGAAATTGTGAGCATTGGAGAATTGTATGCTTTATTGTGACCTAAAGGTGTTTGCGTTTATTTTGTGGAGTGAAGCGTTTGTGGTTTCAATGGGAGACTTTCTGGGACGATAGAGGGCAGCAGACTTACCGGGTAAATCCATTGTTCTCAGAATTATGCGCATGTTCAGAACTACGTAAACAATGGAAATTTACCCGGTATGTCTTCTGCCACCTAGTGTTGGAAAGTCTCCTATTGTACAGTGTTTCTTGACGACTGATGAGTGAGTGAGTTGAAGAATGAATGAAGTCTGCGGGCTGTCATGGTTGTCACCTGAATGTAACTTAATGGTAAATGATTTGAAAATTTCAAGTTGTTTATCCACTTAAGCTATGTTCAAATCGAAAGATTGTGATGTTTTTGTTTAATCGAGCACTTGCAAGCATTTTATTTTCCTGACTAAGCCAAATGAAATGTTTGCATGTGTTTTTTTTTTTTGGGGGGGGGGGGGTAAGTGTGATGAGCTGAATGTTTGAGTTTGAAAGGTGAGTTTGAAAGTTTGAAATGTTTGAGTTTGAAAGGTGTCTGTGTGAGTCTAGAAAGTTAAGAGTGAGAAAATACCTGAAAATTTGATGTTAAAGTTTGGATACAGACCATGCTTTATGTGAAGAGTGTCACGGTTGTTTATTTATTAATTAATTTTTTTACGCTTTGTGTTAGAACTAAAAGTGTCATGTCATCAAGTACATCATCTCATGTGATTTGAAAGTTGTTTTCAAGTTTGGACTGAATAAACTTGCAAATCATCCTCAGAATTTACTCATTGTTGAATTTATGTACGACAAGCTCCATCAAAAGAAGGAATAATCTTGAATTTCTCATTCTTGCCTATGAAAACAAATGAAGCATTTAATACCGGTTCCCTGGGATTTTAAATCTCAAATGCAAATGGATTAATATGTTCAATTTCTGAAGAAAAACAATTCTGAAAGGAATGGAATATTTGAGGTGAATGGTTTAATAATTTCTTTCTGAGCAAGACATTATTTTTCTTACTGAAGTATTTATTACTGCATGCATCAGTAAGAATTGAACTCTTAAAACAACAATTCTGTTTGGAAATAATTTTGTGATTTATTTCTGGTTTTGATGGAGTCTGTTAAAAAAATTGTTAATCTTATCTGCGTATTTCAAATTCTTCAGATCCTTTTCCGATTTGATATTCGATTCAGCAATCGGAATCAATTCCCTCTGATTTGAGGCAGTGGGTTCGTGTCGTAAGTATAATGGAAGTGTTAAATAAATTATCAAGATATATTAGAATAATGCAGAATTAGAATAATCATGATAATCTGTTCATAGTTTTGGGCCCGAGTTAATTTGGTTCAACATGACCCCCACTATAAACATTGACCAGTATTGACTCTACTTATTTTGGTGCCCCTTTTTTATGAATCCAAAACGGTTTGATCAATATAATCTTTCTCAAAAAAAACGAGTTCAGGCCTCAAATTTCCCGATTTTTAGGGCAAGGCCACTTTGGCCTTGAATTTGTCAAATTTTGAAAGGGCACCAAGGCCATGGGGTAGGGCACCAAGGCCAACTTAAAATTTCAAAAAGGGCATCAAGGCCATAAAAAATAAAGATCATGAAACAATTTCTGTTCAGGTCCATGAAGGCTATTTTAATGAACCATTTCATTACTTTTGCTTTCCTTTAACAAAAAAACATCAAGTATTTTTAAATGTATTTAATTTTATTGATCAATGGGAAGTAAAAGTATGCATCCATTTTTTGTTGCGATGGCCAGACGTAAACAATGAACTGTCACTTAACTGTGTGCAGCGGAGATTTTGTTGCGACGGCCGGACGTAAACAATGAGCTGTCACTTGACTGTGTTCAGAGCGGAGATTTATTCAACGGACATACATGTACATGTATGTACATGTACCTTTCATGTACATGTACATGGTGCGTGATTTACGTAACATGGCCCACGTGCACAAACATGTACGAGTACCAGTGAACAAGCACAATACCAGTGGAATAGGCGGACGCCCAACCTCGAATGGAACCGAAATTGTGATTAGCTGGTACCCATCATGGACAACCTTGCGTGGGTACGCGTGTTGCAAGATGAGTACCAGTGCGATTGTTCTCAAATGGTCGTTGCAAGTACATCCGGCCCGTGTATAAACTTCGAGTACACAATGTCTATGGATGCACGTCTGTCGTTCGTTCTGCATCGTGCACACACACATGCACTGCATGGATATGCTGCCGTCCGTTTAAATTCCGTGTGATGAGCATTCAACCGACCGCGCTCTGTGTGCGTGTATTAATATAGAATGTACATGTAAGTGTTTGATTTTATGTGCACACAGACGGATGGTGGTGTATCAAAACATAAATTTTGATCTCAAAAAGGGCACGGCGGCCATCGGAGAAAAAGGGCACGGTCTTTTTGGCCGCGAAAATGTCCGATTTTCTCGGGGCACCACGGCCAGTAAGCAGGGCACCGGCGGCCATGGCCGTCGTGGCCGCCGGGAAATTTGAGGCCTGCGAGTTCTCATAATTATCACTTGAAACAAGAAAAGATTGTTTTCAGCTATTTTAAAAACCTACTGGGGAATTTCTGAATGATTGGGTCATTGTGAATGATAACAAATTGTTGTTTCATTGACCAAGTTTAAAGAACTTTGCCATTGGGTTACCATAAAAGATGCCTCTGTAAAAGACATAACCATGGGAGTCAAGTTGAAGTTTATAGAGGGGTTATTCATCGGTTGGGATAAACAGTATTTTCCGATTGTTCATGTGTATGTAAATAGGTTTGACCAATCAAAGATGACTTGCCATCCTTTTTAAGTCGGAATGGCAACATCAGAACATACATGTAGTAGCCATACATTACAATTTGACAAGGATCACTATATCTCACTTGCTGAAAACCTCAAAATAGGAAAATTATTTACTAAGGGTTTGAGACACTGACGTTATTCCTAGCCAAACATTGGTAAATTTGTGAAGTGGTTACATGTAAGTGGAACTCTCGTAAACAATTTCAAGTTTGAAAAATCCATTAGCAAGCAGCTTTTTGGATCGTAATTCTGTGCGATTCACTGTTGTGAGCATTTCCAAAAGGCTTGTCTGTAATATTGCTACAGGCAGGTGCAAAAACAATCTCAAAAATACACGGGGTAAACATGCCTTGACCTGACGTACAGCAAAATGAATTGAGTCATTATTGACACACCTTGTCCCAGGAAGATCTTGATTATTCTGGTCTTGTTAGTGGTCTGTTCCAGTTCTCTTGAGTGTTGCTATCGTCAATCAAATTAATTGACCCTCAAAAATTTGCCAAGATTGTTTGGGAATCAGACCACCACATTAATGCCAGTGCAAGGCTGTGGACATTGATCTTACAAGAAGACATTTTGTGTTGCTTTCAGGTCAACAAGAGATAATTTACCCCAGTCTTTGATAGTCAAATGAGTAGAGTGCTTGAAATTGTTTGTGTTCTGATTGATGAATCCACAATGAATCCACAATCTCTGTTGAAATATCACAAATCATGTTCCCAGTATAAAAACAACCACCAAATTTAATATGTAAATATTAACTGGACTCTCTGGATTCTGGTTTTCTCCAGTTTTGGAACCGGTTGATTTTAAGTTTGTTAGATACCGATTTTATGATAGGTAAATGCAAACCAAATGGGAACAATTTCTTTGTGGTATTTGATGGTGCTTGTAAGATTAATAAGAACAGAGGTTTTGATGAGACATGATAACTTTTAGTCTTTGACATCATTGAAAACAATTAGTGAATTATTCAATTCACCCGGCAAGTTATTTTAACTTTGCAGAAATAATTTTTGCCTCTAAATCTCCTTTTTAAAATGGCTAAATTACTCTAAAAATAATATCCTAGTTGTTTTCAATATCAAAGCAAATTCAAAATTGTTCAGTGGAGAAAATTGTGATCAGCTTTTGAGAAGTTTACTTAAAGACACTGGACACTATTGGTAATTGTCAACGCCAGTCTTCTCACTTGGTGTATCTAAACATATGCATAAAATAACAAACCTGTGAAATTGGTGGCCGAAGTTGCAAGATAATAATGAAAGAAAAAATACCCGTGTCACACAAAGTTATGTGCATTCAGATGCTTGATTTCGAGACCTCAAAATCTAATTATGAGGTCTGGAAATCAAATTCAGAGAAAAATATTTATTTCTAAAAAACTAAGTTAATTCAGAGGGAGCCAGTTCTCACAATGTTTTATACTATCATCAGCTCTCCATAACTTGTTACCAAGTAAGTTTTTATGCTAACAATTATTTTGAGTAATTACCAATAGTGTCCACTGCCTTTAAACAGCATAACCTAATAAAGGATGTGTACACCTGCAAAGCAAACCTTCAAACAACCTTTCATGCACTTGAGTTAAGAAGACAGAAAGAAAATAAAATATTACTCTGAAAACAAACCATTCCAATTGTTTGGTCAACTTTGAAAAAATGAATGTAGAATTTGACGTGACTGCTCAGGAGGAAATTTTTTTCACGATTCAAACTTGTACAATTTCCCCCCCTTTTTGTTCTCTTCTATCTTCATAAAACTGATAGGGGAAAATTGGTGGTTAACATGAATTCTTGTCGGTGAGAATCATGTTCCAAACTCAGTCTGGGTGTAATTAATACATCCAATACCAATGGTGTCTTTAAAGTGCAGGTTGGATGTATATGAAGGACACAGAAAACTGATCACAACAATTATTCACTTGTCAACTTGAAGTGAGAGAAGTGATTGTGAAATCATGCTAAGAGTATCGGTTTGGGTGTCTGGATCTATGTAATGGGATTCAGGACTGTGTTTTATGGCATGCTTTGTCATATTGTAATGTAAATCTGCTGTGCACTGAGCCGGGCATATTGAGGACTTTGTTTGAAAGTCCCGGGCTTGTTTTTCCGTGTTTGTGGAGCCCTGTTTCCACAGATAAACTTCTCAGTATGTTTAAAGTGAAGTTATTAGATAAGTTGGTCAAAGTTGTTTCGTTATCATGGTGTGTACAGTGTTCCAATCCATTGTAATCCCTTTTTAATCTGGTCAGGGTGATGAGGGGGTAAACATGAACAGATTTATCATTAATACACTTATTACAAAACACTGCATTGGAAATTTTCATCAAAGATCCAGTTGACTGTATACTGTTACGTAGACATAATTTCCACTCTAAAGATAAATCTGGTACGTAATGTTGCTTGAATTTGAGTCAATTGATTACAAAGGATCAACGTTGTCAAGCAATGCAATGCTCAGGAACTGTGAATGGTTTTGATTCTTGTTAGTAGATTACTCAATTTCAAGCTGTGTTGAAATTTATGACTCAGCTTATCAGTAGTTCATAATAACAATAAATATTGTTCTTTATTATACTATGTACATTTATGCTCCTTCCCTACACAACTCTCCCCCATGGACAAAGGACAACATGACCAAAATATCATTCCTGCTACATGTACATATGACTCCCACTACAAATCCCACCACACACACTTCCCATTGGCCGGCCACCGCACTGGTTGGTACACACTGGTCTATAATGTACACTAGCTTCAATACACACTTAACAGTTCTCTTCTCCATGGTACAACCATGCAGTCATGTAGTTTACATTAAAACAAACCGTAAACACAGGAGTGTATAGCAGCATCTATAACCCCTTTCACACGGGAGCAATTTAGCAAGGGTCCCTCGCTTATATGTAGCATGGCTGTACAGTTTTACAAAATGTACCTCGTGTGAAAGGATTACAATGTTTCTCTACTGTCCCAACTCTCTTGCAAAATCTTGTCAAACATTGCTACATTTTACAACCATGCCAAAATTAAGCATGGGACCCAAGTTAAATTGCTGTCGTGTGAATAGCTATTTTGAGTTTTAACCAGCCTGTTGATTATGTTTCCCTCCTGTACAGACCGAAAGGGTTTACCTTGGTAAGCTGAACATGATCTTGGTGCAGATACTCAAGCACGAATGGCCCAGGAACTGGCCAACCTTCATTAGTGACATTGTCGGGGCGAGTGAAACAAATGAATCTCTGTGTCAAAACAACTTGGCAATTCTGAAATTGCTCAGGTAAGTTGCATCTTGTTTTGTGTTTTTCACAAAGTCTGTTTGTAAAAAAATTGAACTTCATTTACTTGAGTCAGACAGTGTGCCGTTCTTGTTTTATTGTCAGGTGAAAGCTTGACTGCTTTTTTACAGGGATGTGATTTCTCCGTATTAAACCGGAAATCTTGTGTTTTTTTATAACCATATAATTAAGATCAAATTCCTGAAAACATGAATATAAAACCATAGAGAATGTCCCAGATTTAAATGTATGATTTAAATACATAATGTATGTAAGCAAGCTTTCATGCTCGCAAGCTTTTATGCTCGCAAGCTTTTATGCTCGCAAGCTTTCACACTTTGCGCTCACAGTACAGGTTTTTTTTTTCAACTGCATATCACATCCCTGTTTTTAGTTTGTTTCTATTTTATGAACTGTTTTTTTGCAGTGAGGAGGTGTTTGATTTCTCCAGCGGACAAATGACACAGGCTAAGGCCAAGCATCTGAAGGACAGCATGTGCAATGAATTCTCAAAAGTGTTCACTTTGTGCCAGTTTGTCATGGTAATAAAATACTGCAAAACAAAATATTGAATCAAAAGTTGGCAATTGCAATCAACCAGTGGAAGTGTCGTGGCAGAACGGTTAAGAGCCCCATTCAAACTCTGATGTTCTGATCAGCAGAGTGTGGGTTCGAATCCCCCAGTCGTGACACTTGTGTCCTTAAGCAAGACACTTAACCATTGCTTCGTCCTTCGGATGGGACGTAAAGCTGTTGGCCCCATGTGTTGTGTAATGCATGTAAAAGAACCCAGTGCACTTATCGAAAAGAGAAGGGGTTTCGCCCCGGTGTTCCTGGTCTGATCGGCAGCAAATTGCGCCACTGCACCTTGTAAAACATTACATGGTGACATCGAATGGGGGCGGTATATATGGGTGTTGTAATTTTCAAGTTAGGATTGTATATCAAAGTCCAATTTGAATGTGTTTTGGTGGTCGCTAACGACCGCCGGTCGCTAGCGACCGCCTTGTGCACCAAAGAGTTAAAGGAAGTTTGGATTGGCACTGTTGTTATGACTTTGAACTATAGAGACATTTTTATTTATTTAAGCGAAATGGTCACAGACATGGCAACATTTCTGATTTTATTGGAACTTGCATTAAAATTTTGTAAATCTGATCTTTGTTAATTCCTTCTGTATTCTTTTCCCGCAGGACAATTCACAAAATATTCATTTGGTAGACGGCTGCTTACAAACTCTGCTGAGATTTCTCAACTGGATTCCTCTTGGTTATATCTTTGAAACCAAGTTGATCAACACTCTTATTTATAAAGTAAGTGCACCCCTCCAACGATGACTCCTTGTTTATTTTGTATTTGATTGCAGTGGATGTTATTTCATTTAATTTCATCTATTCTGGTTGTGAAGCCAAGGGCTCGCAGACAAGCAAACTTAATCACTGTACTATCATCCAAGAGCCCAATGGAGAGAAGACAAGGAAGGCAGTTTCAGATTTAGATGTGGGAGAAAACCAACAAAGATTTCAGTCCAGGAAAACGCACGCAGCCGGGGACTGAATACCCAATCCACATAGTGCTCCTGCCGTGATTTGGACCGGGGTCCTAGAAGTGGAAGGTTGAGAAAGATACTTCTACACCAACCATAAAAGATGCCGCCTTGCTTATTTTTAGTTGATTACAAAAGATGCCTCCTTGTTTAGTTTTACTTGATTACAATATAAGAGATGTTAAATTTGCATCAGGGATAAAGAATATTAATTTTGTTTTTTACACATACACCGATGTGTCTTAGCGCTGTATACTCCGTGAAGAAATATCACAGGCATGATTCGAACCCACGACCCTTGCAATGCTAGAGCAGTGTCTTACCAACTAGGCCATCGAGGCTGCCCGGTAGAAATACATAAGAGGCAGTTCGAACCCTATGTTTTGGCAGCGGGTACAAAAGATGCCTTGTTTGGTATACAAAAACAACAGTGAAGTAGTCCGTCTTGAAGTGGTCAGTTTCTCTTACACATGAATGCACAACATAAAATTCCACCAAAATGACTGACTCTTATTTTCTTCTTGTTTTTGATTTGCAGTTCATGAATGTACCGCTGTTCAGGAATGTGACAATGAAATGCTTGACAGAAATAGCAGGTGTTAACGTCAGTCAATATGAGCAGCAGTTTGTGGTGTTGTTCACACTGGCCATGACTCAACTTAAACAGGTAGGTGTTGATCTTCTTCAAAGGTTTGCTTTTTGCCTAACCAAGAAATTGTGAAGTATCATTGTTATTGGTAATGTTCCTATTCAGGCCTGTATATTTCATTTTTGAAAGGGGGGCATTTCATCCTTGGTAAAGGGCACCCTATGAGGAAATTGTAAATTTCTACTGGGGCATTTAAAGGGCTCCAGGGGACATGGTGGCAATCGCCCTCGGTGCCTCCGTGGAGTATCAGGCCTGCCTATTAATGTATGGAAAATGGAACGGAGGCAATTGACGGTTGCTGGTTCATTTTCTGTTTTTGATTAAGGGTTGCAGAATGCAATGGTAATTATGAGTTTACATTGAAACTAACTGTTTCTCAACTCATTTGTTTCAAAAAAAGTGATCTATATGAAAAGGTGTAATTTTGAACTTGCATGCGGGGTACTCTTTTTGAAGAAGGAGTATTTTCAGTATTGATTCAATTTTCCCCAATAACTTACCCACATCACGTCATGGAACTATTTTTCAGATCTTACCATTGTCCACGGACATTAAGGGTGCATACGCCAGCGGACAAGATGAAGAGCAAAAATTCATCCAGAACTTGAGTTTGTTCCTGTGCACCTTCTTCAAGGAGCATGTGACGCTGATTGAGAAGAAGTCTGAGCTGCGAGACATCCTTCTTGAGGTGAGGGTAACATCAGGCTGAGTCCGGCTCGATGCTGTTCGGTGTGGGTGTGGCTTGCCACTGATTCTGATCCGGGCCCAATTTCATAGAGCGCTTAAGCACAGAAAGGAGCTAAGCACAGCAACATTATGCTTACCTGATTAAGGTTATCAGCTAAAGTACCATGTACATTTTGTTACTGGTAACCTGCTCATTTCTGCTAGGCAGGAAATCGTTTAGCAAAAATGTTCTTTCTAAGCAGCTCTATCAAAATTGGACTTGTCTTTTTTGTTGTTATGGATTAGTATTCTTTGATACTCCAAGAAGTTGAAAGATATTTATCAGACCAATGTAAATATTTGAACACAAACACCAGACCGCTGGACTTGTACAGTCACAAGTTTTCCGGCCCAATACTAAAATCGATAGCCTCTGACCTGTGCTGGTCAAGCCCTGGAATGTATGTACTTGTACCTCAATACATTTTATGAGACGCTCAAGATATATTTAGAACCAAACTATTAAAAGAGCTAACAAAGTTTATGAAAATTAGATTTCCTATTTCTTGTTCTTGTGGAGTACTTTCTTTATGTGTTTTGAAAATTTTCCTTAAAAACAGGCGCATCAGTATTTGCTTCTGATCTCTGAAGTTGAAGACACTGAAATCTTTAAGATTTGCCTGGAGTACTGGAACACACTAGCATCAGAGCTGTACAGGGAGAGTCCCTTCTCATCCACAACACCGTCGTCACCATTACACATAACTGGCAGCACTACACAGGAGATTCCACCAAGGAGACAACTGTATCTGGACAAACTTTCAAAGGTGATTACCATACACAATAAATGTACAAATACATTCTCAAGCATTTCCTTTTGAAAAAGCCACTTTAAAAAACTCAATGCATTAAATCATTATGGATCAAAGAACCATACAACCTAACGAACAGTTGATGCTAACAGTGCCAGCAAATCTGGGCTTGAGTAAAGCGTGTTTCACAGGTTAGTGAGGAAGGTTTGCTTGTGCATAATTCACATTAACGCGCATTCTTGCTTAAACAGCTTATGCAGACTCTTTAGGAGAGTGAGTTGCTGTAATCACAATTTTGGCCTAGGTTGCTTTTAGAATAAGTTTTAATGTTGATTTTCCTTCTGCCCATCCAACATAAAGACACCCCTCTAAACAAAAAGATTTCATTTTTGTATTTATTTTCCTTATTCACAGGGAAGACAAATTTCATGCTTTTTATATCAATACAATAAAAATCTTGAATTCTGAATGTGTCCATTGTTGTTTAGGTGCGCCGTGTGATGATTTCCCGCATGGCTAAGCCAGAGGAGGTGCTTGTTGTAGAGAATGACCAGGGAGAAGTCGTACGAGAGTTCATGAAGGACACGGATTCAATCAACATGTACAAGAACATGAGGGAGACACTTGGTGAGTTCACACAAGACACCAGGTCCCAATATTAGGTTGAGAATGGTTACTTCTTTGTACTTGATAATCTTTTTGTTCCTCTCTGTATTTTAGGCTTTTAACCCTCTTATGATAATGCAAACAGTGTTAGCAAAACCTGTTAAACTTGAAATCAGGATTCATTTAACAACCAAAGTTCCACATCAACATTTAGAATATGTTCTTACTTCCCTTTACAGATTTTTTAATGATACTGCAAACAGTGTTAGCAAAACCTGTTAAACTTGAAATCAGCATTCATTTAACAACCAAAGTTCCTTTACAGATTGTTTCTGTGGCATGACTTTCATAATAAACACCTAACCAAACGGTGTCTTCATTCTTTTTTTTCTCAGTTTACTTGACACATTTAGATTATGGTGATACTGAGCAAATCATGACAGAGAAACTTACGCTACAAGTCAGCGGACATGAATTCTCCTGGAAAAATCTCAACACGGTAATAATTCATCCCATGTCATTCATTTTCCCAGTAAAGTATTTTTATTTATTTTTTAAGGTGGATAGACAGGTGAATTTATTTTTGAGTTGTGTGAACAACAAACAGTGCCACTCATGACCACACAAACCATGATATTTTGTTTCCGTTTTGTAGTTATGCTGGGCCATTGGCTCCATCAGTGGTGCCATGCATGAAGAAGATGAAAAGCGATTCCTTGTCACGGTCATCAAGGACCTCCTGGGACTGTGTGAGCAGAAGAGAGGGAAGGACAACAAGGCCATCATTGCATCCAACATCATGTACGTGGTCGGACAGTACCCAAGATTCCTCCGAGCTCATTGGAAATTCCTGAAGACTGTCGTCAATAAGCTCTTTGAGTTCATGCATGGTATGTATCTTGCTCGACCCTTTTATATTTTTGTAGCGTTTATGATATCAAGTGGTCAGGTTGGCAGAGTGATATCTTTCCTTGCATTTCATCTCAAGGACCCCGCTGGGGCACTGGATAGTTTTGCAGTCCCTGCCTGACTGTATGAGTTTTTCGCTGGAATAGTTCTCAGGTTTCTTTTCCACCTAAATGTATAGTTGAAACTTCCCTCCATTTCTTCTCTCCAGTGGATTCTTGGATAGTACACTGAATAAGTTTGCTTTTTTGAGAATAAATGAAATGAAATAAAAATCTGTTTAAGTGCAGCTGAAATTCATAATAGTAGTTTGTCATATATTCCAATTTTTTTCTGTGCCTCATAAAAGTTGATCATTGTGTTTTGTTATAACAATTAAAAACTCCCAAAGACTACATCAGGATCATAATTCTCTTACTCTGTTTTCATGATATTTTTTAGAAACACACGATGGCGTTCAGGACATGGCATGTGACACCTTCATCAAGATAGCGCAAAAGTGCCGGCGTCATTTTGTACAGGTCCAAGTCGGTGAGGTGATGCCGTTCATTGAAGAGATTCTGAATACCATCAACACAATCATCTGTGATCTTCAACCACAGCAGGTGAGCCATTCAAAAGAAAATGTTGATTTTATAAATGCTCACTAAGATTCATCTTAAGATGGGTTGTCTATTGACCCCTTGAACGCGCGTCACACGCGGCGACTGATGCCACAGTTAGGTTTAATGCCGCGTCGCCTAAAATGTGCACTTCACTGCATAACGCACAGCATAGAGTTATATATAAAAACGCACAGTGAAATTGCCCACCAGTATGGCGCATTCAAGATTTTTCTGATTATGAGGTCAGGTGAAATGGGTCAATATTGATATGTTGTGACAACACGCTTTGCTTAGCAATTAAGACTGATGCGTTTCTTAAAGGAACATTACAAAATTGGTTTTTGCTAACAAAACAGTTGATGGCAGGGTAAGCACCTGATGTAATCTACCATATACATAAACTGACAAAGCTGTAGAAAATTGAGACCAAAGAAACATTACAGAATTGGTCAGTATAACTTCGCATAGTATTTGCAAATATCTAATTTCGCAAGTGTATGATGTTATTATCTGATACTATACATATTTTCCTGTTCATGAACTGAAAAAAGAAATGAAAGTATAAAATGTATTTATACTAATAATTGTTAGTCATGCATTTGTTCAAAGCTGTATAAACATTTAGGCAAATTAATTTGTTTTACATTTTTAATGTTGTTGCCCTCCCTTTGGTTATGGAATATGTTAGTGAATTTGAAAATAACAGTCAGTAAATTGGATGTTTCTTCTCTTGTATAGGTACACACTTTTTATGAAGCCGTTGGTTACATGGTCAGCGCACAGACAGATAGTATGGTACAGGAACACCTGATTGAGAAATACATGCTTCTACCCAATCAGGTGTGGGATGGGATCATCCAACAGGCTACAAAGGTTTGTAATCACAGTCCATATCTTTTCTTCTTTCTTTTTTAACCCTTCCCCAGGGTATGGGGTTTGTTCCAGTAAACAAAAAATTAAATACCATTAATACAATTAATTTCTTTATGAGATTATCCCTTTTTTTTCTGAAAACCGTTCCCCCCCCCAAAAAAAAAAAAAAGAAAGAAAAGAAAACCCAGTTTCTAAATAATTGTTTTTTATTACTAAAAACCTGAAGATAAACTCAAATAGAATTCCCCAGACTACAGATTGGGGGTTTAAAAACCAAAGATCAATGTATACTAGTGTAAATCATAGTAGGCTTCATGTTTGCAAACATTCCCACTTTGAACTCACAGCTCAGGTTTTTTTTAGCAGCCTATCACATCCCTGTGTAAAGATACTGCTATACAAGATGAAAAATCCAATTCTTTCAATGCTATGTTCAACTTAATCAGTCATTTTAATGTTTGTATTTCAGAATGTGGATATTCTACGGACAGAAGAGGTTATTAAACAGCTTGGAAGTATTCTGAAGACAGATGTTCGAGCTTGCAAAGCTGTCGGTCATCCGTTTGTTGTTCAGGTAAATTTATGCAGCTCAAACCTTCATGTGTGTGCCTATTTGCAAAGCGGTGTCAATTTCATAGCTGTGAGCATTGCAGAATTCTGTGCTCACAACACCATGTAAAGCTTGTGATTCTATGGTTTATATGTGCAGAAATATACAGTACCCTGATGTTCAGTTGGAAAGTACAGTTGTATGTTTCTAAATAAAGACACTTTTCACTGGTGTCCCGTGGCTACTGTTTTCCTATAGTCTGCCATTTTGGTATTCAAATGGCATGGTGCTGGTTTCATCACCAGCCATAGGTCTGTTTTAAATGCACAGTAACCATAGGGAGATTTGACTCCCAAAATGGCAGAACCAAGATTTAGATGTGGTGAAGACAGCAGGTAAAATGGGTCAAAAGATGGCTTTGTATTCATTCAGGAGTTGATAAGTTGTAACCTTGTCTCTATTTTAGGTCAGAAATCTTTCTAAATCTGATAGAATCAATTCATCGTCATATAGTCGCTAAACACTCAAATCTCTTCTGACTCTGGGATCGATTTCACAAAGCACTAAAGATTCATGAGATGAGTTCTCAATATGACCATATTGATTTGTACTGTGACATTAGTATTTAAGAGTGATTTGTAGTAAGATAAACCTTAAATCTTTGTGAAATCGAGAGCTTGTGAGATTGCCATCTATTCCCCTTAATGTGTTTTGTGTGGCTGGACAGTACTGAATCCTTCAAATTCTTGCAAAATAAGGGGTAGGACTGTGGAAGAATTTTGGTCGTTCAGATTAACAGACTTAATGGAGCCAGATCAAGTTGTAGTATAATATTGTTGACTATATTTTCCATGTCCTTTGATTACAGCTTGGGAGAATATACCTGGACATGCTGAATGTGTACAAGTGCATGAGTGAGAACATCTCGGCAGCGATCACCAGCAACGGGGAGGTAGTCACAAAGCAGCCGCTGATACGCAGCATGCGCACCGTCAAGAAGGAAACACTCAAGCTCATCTCGGGATGGGTCAGCAGGTCATCAGACCCCCATATGGTCAGTTTTCGTTGTCATCATTTGTTATGAATTCATTGGCGCTCAATCTGCTGTCTTCATTCTCCCTATCGATCAGGCATGCAACTTTTCAGCTGACCAGCTGGTTTCCTCTTGTTTTCCCTTCAAAGCAGTGCCAAAGAAAACTGAAAAACACTACAAATGGGAAGTGTGATCGGCTATTTCCTCTTTTTTTTGCAATTAGCAAGTTGCATGTCTGATAGATGGATTGCACATGACGTCATTGACTCAGTCTTTGATTACAAGCAATAGAAAAATGCATGCGTGTACGATCTGCGCATGACTCTTGGCCCATGACAGCCTTTCAGGCGTGCACATTTCATCAATGATGGCAGCCAATCCAATAGGTCTATTTATAAATAATTCGTGTTGAATCCACTTGACTTAAAAAGAGGCAAATTTCACTATTTGCATCTTCAAATTAATTCTGAAAGATTGCAGAATTTTAGTGGACTTTTAAAGCAGATTTTGCATCTGTTTTGTCTTTAACAGGTTTGCGAGAATTTTATCCCTCCTCTTTTGGAGACAGTATTGGCATACTACAAGAAGAACATCCCGGCCGCTAGGGAACCAGAAGTCCTTAGCACGATGGCAACAATAATTAATAAGCTGGAGGTAAACGATATTTGAATGTTAAATTAGATTTATAGAAACAGAAACATTTACAAACGCAATTGGAGACAGAACCATTATTTGATCATACATAACCTACAGCAAATGTTCTAATTAGTATAACTGATTGTGATCGTGGAATAGTTTTTAAAGGGGTTAAAGAAAATTTCTCAAGGCTCATGAGTTCCAACAATCTACTCCACCGATTTCTAAAATATCTACTCCTTAGTATTAGAATATATAGAAAGTATAGAAAGATAAGATCTCTAAAGACATAATCTACCTAGGAAGTAGATACACACAAGGTGTCACTGCAAACCAATTATACATTGATACCTCACCATACAATGCCTCAATTTTCCCAAAAACTTAACTTATACTATTAATGTGGCCTCCTTCTTCTCAATAGAATCACATCACAGACGAGGTGCCCACGATCTTTGACGCAGTCTTTGAATGTACCCTTGAGATGATCAACAAGAACCTGGAGGAGTACCCAGAGCATCGGACAAACTTCTTCCTGCTACTGCAGGCAGTCAACAACCACTGCTTCCCTGCACTGCTCAACATTCCTGCAAGGCAGTTCAAGCTGGTGTTGGACTCCATCATCTGGGCTGTTAAACACACCATGCGAAATGTCGCAGATACAGGTAGGAAACTCCCTCTGTGACCTATGGGCCCAACTTTATAAAGCTGTCTAGCAATAAATACTGCTATGCAAATTTCTTTTCTAAGCAAAAATTAGTTGGGCACCAGTCACAACAATGTTAACTTTTTGGAAATTTGGCTGGTAACCTGTTTTTCGCTAGGCAAGTTTTGTTTTAGATCTGAGCAGGTCTTGTGCTTAAAGGCTTTATGTAATTGTTGTAAAATCCAAATTCATACTATTTATAGATGTGGTTAAAGAGCCAAACAAAATGTCAGATCAAGGAGAAAAACGAGTGGTTAAATGTTTCATAGTGGAATTTGGTTATACATTTTTGTGTGTGATTGTTATTGTAGGACTTTCCATCTTGTATGGACTGCTTCAGAATGTGTGGCAGGAGAATTCTGCAGCCCAGGGCTTTTACCAGACCTACTACACTGACGTCTTACAACACGTATTGTCTGTAGTTACAGATACATCACATACTGCAGGTAAAGACCCCTAAAAGAAATAGAGTAATTTTTATCCGGAAGCCTACTGATTGTAGAGATGGTAATGGTAGTAAGCATCCTGCAAAGTTATTTCAATACAGCCAGATGCGATTGGTGCATAAAAAAACCCAATAGACCGTATCGATAACCGCTTTTTTGCTTTAAAAGTCGCCATCTTGTAGAGCAAACCGTGTGCGCGTCCAAATGCGTACATCAATGAAGCATGCAGCATGCAACATTCGGGGTTTGATTTGCACGGCACATGCACGGACACATACACGCACACAGACGCCATGTTGTAGGTCAGATATTTGAACGGTGACATCATATTCAATACGGTCTATAGACTCAACATTCTTGATGAAAATAAAGTTCACATATCTTCTTGCTTTCTCATCAAGAAGATATTATTGAACTGAAACTTTAACAGCTGTGAAAGTGAAGTGCACAGTGACTTTATCTTTCTTGATAGTTTTGCCATAAATCAGCATTTCAGCAAACGATAACCCAACTGTTAAATGACAGTCTTGTTTTTATTTTGTGCTTTATAATTTTTTTCTTGGGTGTTGTGAGTCTTTGAAATTTGTTTGAGTCAAAATGAGAAATATATATTTTTTAAACACATCTTTTGATTTGATCCACAGGTCTGACTATGCATGCTAGCATCCTGGCGTACATGTTCAGTATTGTGGAGACCAGTAAGATAACTGTACCACTTGGGACTAGCCAGGGAAGTGTAACCAACGAGTTATACATCAAGGACTTCACTGCCAGTTTACTCAAATCGGCTTTCCCTCATCTACAGGAGTAAGTCTTTAGAGTCATATTTCATTATCATGTTTAAAGACACTGGACACTATTGAAGCCCGAGGGAAGCAGTTCCCTCTTCTGGTCACTCACAGGCCCGAGGTGGAATAGACATACCGTAGTAACCAGATTATGTTTGATAACACACCTCGATCTTAAATGCGAAATAAGAACAGAAATCTGGAAATTATAGAGGAATACAGAACTAGCCAGAGGTGTCTTATAAAAGTCCATATTATTATTATTAATTCACTAAACTGATGGTGTTTTTTTTTTAAATGTGTTTTTACTTCAGTGTCCAGATTAAGTTATTCGTAAAGGGACTGTTCAGTCTGAACCAGGACATTCCTGCCTTCAAAGAACATCTGCGAGATTTCCTTGTACAGATCAAGGTAAGCCAAGACTTTTATCTCAAGTCAAGTTGTGTTGTCTCTGCCTGGTGATGAATAAATCTACTTGGTGTACTTCTCAAGCGCTGATGAGGGTGTATAGTTCTGTAACTAAATTGTGGAAAATGCAATAATTTCAACATGCCTTTTCAAATTTCATTTCCTAGTTTCAGACCCTTTTGTCAGCAATAACTTTCACCGTGGACCCCTGTCCTCATCTAATAGACTCATGTTCCAGATGACATTGCATGAGTCTTTGCTTTTGATCACCATGCTAATAAATGCCCATTTCAATGTCCATCCCACCTATTAGGAGGTAGCTGGCGATGACACAAGCGACCTGTTCCTGGAGGAGAGAGAGGCTCAGCTGAGACTAGCCACAGAGGAGAAACGCAAGATTCAGCTCTCTGTACCAGGCATTATCAACCCTCATGACATGCCAGAAGAAATGCAAGACTAGAGACGCTTGGGGAGTGTTTGTCAGTCAGTAGGATACAGTTTGTGTTTCCTTTTTAGATGAAGTTAAAGATGCGGTGTCCGTCCTATTATCCCTTGGTCCAACTTGAAAATGCACATCGGCCATGTAATGCTTAGATAAGGGAAGTACCTGAACATGATGTATGAATGAGTACAATATGTGTTTCCTTTCATGAAGTCAGAATGTATTATCTTATTTCACTCTTCATGACATTATGGCAAGACGTGGAAGTTTACGTCTCTGTACTAACATCCCGTCTATTCTGAGATGAAACGAGATTAAAGCCACTGGACACCTTAGGTAATTACTCGAAATAGTTATTATCATAAAAACCTTACTTGGTAACGAGTAATGGGAAGAGCTTGATGGTATAACACATTGTGAGAAATGGCTCCCACTGAAGTTACATAGTTTTTGAGAAAGAAGTAATTTCCCACGAATTTGATTTCGAGACCTCAGGTTTAGAATTTGAGGTCTCAAAATCAAGCATCTGAAAGCACACTACTTCGTGTGACAAGGGTGTTTTTTCTTTCATTATTACTTTAATTAATATCTTGCAACTTCAATGATCGATTGAGCTCAAATTTCACAAGTTTGTTATTTTATGCATATGTTGAGATACACCGAGTGAGAAGACTGGTCTTTTACAATTACCAATAGTGTCAAATGTCTTTAATGCCCCTTTTTACCACATGGAATTTGTGGTTTGAACAAGTAGTTGGATGAAATAACTATTTTGGATGAGAGACCTTTTATCTACTTTCCTTTCGAGGTAGTTTTATCGTGTAATAGCTTTATCATTTTCTAGATGGATTGACATTTGCATTAGACCATTAAAAAATTAGTTTAAAAATGTTTTGATTCAATTAGATCACAACTTTTGGATGGGCTGACTCTTTCTATTATTCAATATTTAAGTAGAGTCAGTGTTACAACGGGTTTGTCTCTCCCATTTTACATTTCAGGTTTTTATTTGGATAAGGAGCAGCTGATTTCTATTGAAATGTTAAATCGAGAAAGGATTATTACAAAGTAGCGTCGAGGTTGAACGATTTTTGTTCATTTGTTGGCGTATAATTACATGTATCTGAAATTTGTGTTCATCTTAAACAGGCATGACAGGTGACGAAGTTTCTCATTTGAATATGATGCGAGTTTAACAAAAAATTAGAAACTCCTTAGAAAGGAAAGAACATAGTCCATGCGGTGCATGTAAATTTTTTGTATGCCCTTGTTTTGTTTATGATATATTTTGTGCACTTGTCCATGATGTAAGTGATTGGTACACTTTGCAAATGTTTTATACACTGTTTGCAAATAATTAGCGGTGAAGAAGAATTCATATCGAAATGAGCACACATCACAAGGTATAAAGTGAGAATGGTGTTTGCCAAATTTGTTGAGCAGTCTAAGTTATGTTTTGTATGATAAGACTGGAGTATTTAGTTTTTTTTGCGAGGTGATAATTGTATAAGCTGTTGGTTTTGTTACTATTGGGAGACTTTTGAATACCAGGTGGCAGCAGACATCCCAGGTAAACTTTAACTGTTATGACGATCTGAGAATGTGCACATTTCTGAGAACAGTTGAGTATGTTGCCTCCTAAGCGTCCCCGAATGCCTCCCATTGAAGTCATCATCAAAATTTGTTTTGTATGCCCTCGTTTTTTTCTGTGAAATAGATTTCTTCTGTAGGACAGTAGTAGCATTAAACCAAAGCTGTAGTTTTTGGCTAGCCTTTCCCATCGAGTGCTTGTACATTTACTACAATTTTTTGTAGGAATTTGGTCATATTGACTACTATTGTTCAAAATTTGATACGCAATGTGTAAATAGTATAAATATGTTTTCAAGAGAGTAATTTTTTTGTTATGTTTTGACCTCGATAACTAAGTAAAGACTGCTGTTAAAAGAGATAGTGATTCTTTTGTAAAAAATGAAATGGTGATAATCAAAGGCTCACTTGTAAGAATATGGGTAGGGTTAAAGGTTTATCTGTGTACACTGTTTTAAGGTCCTTATTTCTAGAACTCTCTGTACAAGTATCATGTGTATGTAGAATGTGCCTTAGATAACCGTCATTAGCTATAACCAAATTTCTTTTGTCTTCTTTTTATACGAGCCCCCCCCCTACAAAATCTCGATCCCGTTTAAGATGTCAAGTATAAATTATAAGTCGAAGGAGTTTCAATTTTTCCTTCATGCAGGCGTGCAACTTTTCAGCTGATCAGGGCCCACATTCATGGCTCTGCTTGCTGCCGAATTCTGCAATTTTTGTTATAATTCTTCACTTACATGGCTGGTGCCAAATTTCTACATTAGCTGTGTAAGCAAAGAATGCCTAGTGACAGCCTAGTAAAAGGTGGAGTAAGCATGCGCACAACAACAAATTCCATGATCTTTGAATTGTTGTTGGCGCACGTGCCGATTATTTGCTGCTTACAGTAAGCAGGGCTATGAAATTGGGCCCAGCTGATTTCGTCGTTTTGGATTGGCAAAGATAAGAAAGTTTCTCATCTTTGCCAATAAAAATTGAAAAACATGGTACAAAGTCGAGCTGTCTGGCTAGCACTTTCCACCCACTTGTTGACAAACTGTAGTTCATGATTGAGTCCATCCAAATTTATCTTCTAAAGTACAGCGGAAATGCCATTTGTTTGTGGAAGTTGGTTGGCCCAACTCACGAAATCCTTTTACTGTATGACTTTACCATACAGGGTGTAACCATTGCCATGCAATTTCACTGTCCCTTGGTGCCTTGACAAACACTTGCATTCTTTTCAATTAAAACAAATTTCACATCCAAACTGTCTTGCCAACTGATATAAAAAAAGGGGGTACGTAATTGTAGTGTGAATGGAACTGCACGTGTATGATGCAAGTGAAACATTGTGTTACAGTGTCTACGTTAACAACACGGGTGCAATTAGTATTTTGACGATGTGACTGGAAAAAAAACCATTACACTGTTCCCATAGTTGTACTTATTATTAGTCTTGTCAAATCTTGAATAATGTAGATAGAAAGCACTCTTTTTGGATTTGACAATAACCCGGGCTTGTCATATTATTCAACCTATTGTTTGAAAACTTAAATTGAACTTATTTGATTGCGAGTATTCAAGCAAAATGTATTATTAGCTGTATTTACCACTTATTGTAGGAAGACGTCATATTGAAAATCATTCCATTAGGTGCAACATGTGTTATCTTGTTCTTGGCTGGTGTGATTTTACACGTACAAAAGAACAGTCAATTTGTCATTAGAGCATTTGCAAATGACTGCTTTGTGATGACATGTGGTTATGTGAGCAACAGTGTTAGGCAGTTGATTGGGTGTGCTTTGCAGAATAACCACAGCTGGAACTATTGTTATTTATACACACTGTACTTTGGACTCATGTGAAGTGACAACCCCCTCCTTCCAAAGTGTTGGATAGGTAGTGACACAGATGCATACCAATTTGGATTCTGTTCATTGTGTTCACTAGTCATAAGCTTGATTTCTTGAGAAACTACATGTAGTTGGACTGTGTACAATCCCATGCTGATCACTGTCTGTGTCAGGGCCAAACTTCATGGAGATGCTTATGCACAAAATGTTGCTAAGAACGATACAATTTTGCTGACCAGAACAAAGATACCAGCCAAGGTACCAATCCACACAAGTACTACCTGTTACTGGATTCCGGTCCTTGCTTAGCAGAAAATTATGTAGTAAAATTTTCTGCTTAAGCAGCTTTATGAAATGGGACCCTGACACTGCTTACCATACAACTTCAGGAAGACAATCCACCTAATGGAAATTGAAAATAATACAAGAAAGGTGTCTCTAAAAACAACTGAATAGCAGATTATTTTAACATGTGCATAGAATTTGAGAAAAAAACACTAGCATGTAAGTGGACAGTTTGTGAGCATGATTTTGTGTTTGTTACCTTCGTTTTATGTACACGTCTCAAATTAATTCTAATAATGTTTGTTTTAAGGTTGCAGTTTATGTAATTATGTTTTAAGTTGGTAATACCATAAAATAGTAAGCCAAACTTTCACCATGGTTCCTAGAAACTGATTGATCAAAGTCCTAATAAACTATTCTTTTACTAGAAAATTGTGATATCTTTGTGAGTAATGTACAAATTTTGTGTCTCTAGTTTTAAACTGCTATGCAGTTAACATGGGAAAAACTAACTTGTTATAAGTCATTGAATATCGCTCGTCTTTTATTTGTTTGTGTTTTACCAATCACCAGTGTGTGGTAAGCAGTGTACACTCTGGACTCCTTATCTATAGTCATGAACAAGAACATCAAAATGGTTTGAATCCCACCTGAGTAATATGCCTGTGATTTGTTTTCACCCCGAGAAAGTACCAAGTATACAGTATCGGTGTATATGAGTAAAAACCAAAACAAAATATTCTTTATCCCCAATGCAAATTTTCATCTATTAAATCATTGCAGTACCCGCTGCTAAAATATAGGATTCAAACTGCCTCTAGCTACCGGGCAATCTCGGTAGTCTAGTTGGTAAGACACTGCTCTAGAATTGCAGCGGTCGTGGGTTCGCATCCCACTCAAGTAATTGCCTGTGATTTTTTCCACAAAGCTTGGGAAAGTTAGTACCGAATACAGTATACAGTGCTAACACACATCGGTGTGTATATGGGTAAATCCAAAATGAACATAATTTGTGTTCATCTCCATTGAAAGTTTAAAGTGTTGTAGCACCCACCACTAATTGCCTCTAGCTACTGAGCAAGTTCTGTGGTAAAAAGTTTTGAAGGTCTCGACCAAGGTCTCGCTCTCATACTTTGAGGTCTGGACTCCAACACGTGTGTTAAAGACACTGGACACTATTGGTTCTTGTCAAAGACTAATCTTCTCACTTGGTGTATCTCAACATATACATAAAATAACAAACATGTGAAAATTTTAGCTCAATCGGTCGTCGAAGTTGCGAGATAATAATAAAAGAAAAAAAACAAACACTTTTTACACAAAGTTGTGTGCTTTCTGATGCTTGATTTCGAGACCTCAAATTCTAAACTTGAGGTCTAGTAATCAAATTTGTGTGAAGTTACTTCTTTCACGAAAACTACGTCACTCCCGAGGGAGCTGTTTCTCCTAATGTTTTATACTATCGACCTCTCCCCATTACTCGTAATCAAGAAAGGTTTTATGATGATAATTATTTTAAGTAATTCCCAATAGTGCCCACTGCCTTTAAAACATCTGCTGTAAAAATAGCAATGGTTGTGGGTTCGAATCTCGCCTGGGAAATTATGTCGACATAGGAAACTAAAAAACACTGAACAGAGTTAAGTGTAGTTGAGCATCTCATCCTTTCTTTTTGCAATTAAAAAGTTGTATGTCTGATTAATTCAATTCAATTCAATTCAATTATGTTTATTATGAAAATCTCAAGAATTACACCTTAGAAGTTCAAAAGACCTAAATGAATGAAACAAATTAAACTTAAACTTCATCTAGAATACCTTTGCCCAATTTATTACAATAAACAATGATCTGTCATTTACAATTACTAAAGCTGAAAGTATTTTATGCAACTACAAAGCTCTAGTAGTAGTGCACGTACATGTAAAAGGCTGTGAGAGGATGGTATCATCGCGTCAGTCAAGTCGCTATTCTTACCATGAACTGACCTTACTCGTTCAGTTTAAAAAACAAGTTGGGAGAAAATCACGATTGAAGTTTCAATACTTTTCAAACTGCTGTATTTTATGACGAAAACAAAGCTGAATACTTTATTCATACAGAACTATCAAAGTGTTTTCATCCCTAAACCTATTTTAATTAGTAATTAATTCCTAAACAGATAACCGTTTGTAAAGTGGCGTATCTACACTTTGTGAAAAGACAAAATGGTAAGTCCAGCGATGCGTCGTTCTTACTAATTAGAGTAATTACCAAACTTTTAAATATTAGGCACTGAAACTTGCTGATAGTGTTAACAGAATTGAGTTTGTCAATAATTTGTTTTAATTTGTTTTGCAAAAATGTGTGATTTTAGTCAGTTAGGTCAGTTCGTGGTACGACCGACCATGTATCTCCTGTAATAGCACTACATGTAATTATACTTTATGCCAGTTTGAAACTGAAAAATCTTTCTTGAAATATCACAGTTGTGCACACTAAACTTATAGCATTTTCCTGCATTTTTACAACTTGTTTTGCAAAATCAAGAAACAACATTTTTGGACTGATTGAGACGATTTTTTATTACAAGGTATGCTTCACCTTGCTCTATCGATAAAAAACCCATGTCAGACTTAAACCAAGCTACATAACTCAATGCATTGTGCATCCTGCAATATAAAAATTCTTCAATAAAGTATTAAATACATGTACAAACACTAGTTAATATTGACAAATACATATATGTACAGTGTACATTCATTAGGATGATTATACATTTTGAAATCCATAACATTTAAAAATATATATACACAACAAGCCAACTGGTATATGTACACTTTCCCATAAATTTATGATTTACTGAAAACATTAGCCATAACAACTTTGTTACATATACACCAGTAACACCAGTTTGTACCATGAAATGAATAACAAAGTAACAATCCTCTAGGCCTGGAATTTCATCTTCGAGAGGGCAAGGCCATTTTCCTGTTGTGAAGGGCACTTTCATTGGAAAATCTTAACATCTATTACGGGAAAATTTGAAAAGGGCACCAAGGCCAAGACAAGGTCAACAGAGGCCATGGCCTCCGTGAACTTCCAGGCCTGATCGTTATACAACTAATCTGTTGTTAACCAAAGACCATTTTGTTACTGGGCAGCAACCTTGAATCCCTTATAAAAACCCAAACAGGCACCCCCTGCGTGCCATTTGGTAAATCAGGGCTAGCTATCCTACTTGTGTTACACTCAAAGGTCAAGATCATTACATGTTTGCATACATCGAACATCCATTCGCAGTTTGAGACAGTTATTCAAGCTGGGTGTGTCGCACAATGGTTGAATTCCCCTGTATGTACATGTATACAGGGGAATTCAACCAAGACTGTGACGTCATGATTACATTGAGTTACTGCCCCTTTTCAAGCAAAAAAGTACTAGATATTTTGACTACAGATTGTTAATTAGGAAATGTTCAGGGCCCTATATCATAAAGCCTCCATACACAAAAAACTTGCTTAGTACAAAGAACATTTGACTAATCAAAAATAGGTTACCAGCCAGAAATTTGCTTTTAAATGAACAGCCTAAAGAAAAAGGGCCCATTGTATAAAAAGGCCACTAACGGTAATGCTACTGAGCGAAAAGGGTAAGGCAACAGAGCTCTTCTGTATATGAATGTGAAATATAGTTAAAGTCTATAATAAGGCAAATTTTTGTTATTTTAAGTTCTCACACACAAAGCTCTCCATTGATATTTACACACTAGTTTTGGATAATCCTGCAAACTACTCATTCTTTCATCTGAAAGAAAGTCCTTGCAAAAGGAAGTGACTGGTTCGCATTCAACTACAATGAAATGCAATGCAAAATATGCAGTTTTCACAATTGAACTGTGGCTCGACCGTGCAGGGCCCAATTTCATGGCTCTGGCTTACGATGGAATTCTGCGCTTATGTCCCATAGAACTATGTGCCCTCGGCGCAAAATTCTAAGGTAAGCAGAGCAATGAATTTAAGACCTGGGGCCAATTTCATAGAGCTGCTAAGCACAAACATTTGCTAAGCATGACATTTCTTACTTGATAAAAACAGGACTACCAAGCAAATTTCCACATGATTTTCAGGATAAGCAAACAACAGATGAATACCAGTAACAAGCAATATGCAACAAATAGAAATTTGGTTGGTAAACCTGTTTTTATCAAGAAAGAAAGTTTCATGCCTAGCAGCTCTTTGAAATTGGTGTTTTGCATACCCTGATGCTCAATGTCACCATTGAGTTATTACTCTACAACATAAGTCTCGTCAGCTTCCTCAGTATGTATAGAGCTGACGGATCTATTGTCATCATCACGGCTATCCTCAAAGTCATCGTTGTAACTAGGATCACCCCGTGTTGATCTAACCCCACTACCCACAGAGAAATCCCTACTGTCACCTTGTTTACCATACTGATAACTATCGTCGTCGTCGCTATCTTCAGGGTCGTTGTACAAGGAGGTGGATGCTTGAGTACTACCCCGGCCTTTGCGTACCAGAAACTCCTCATCCAGCCCTGCATCTTTTAGTGCCTGTTGGTATTTTCGCTCAGCAGTTTTCTTAGCGCCAACCTTCAGACACAAAATCATACAAAGAGTTATAACAGAACCAGGGTGAATGGTCAACTTTATAGAAGCATTTTGGCACTTAAAAAAAATATGCTGACCGTTCCTTTAACAAAGGTCACAGGTTAGAGCAACAGTGAAAAAAAACACCCAAATAACACATGTGGTCTATTATTGATGAAACTGTCTTACCTTAAATTCCCTACAATTTGTAATACATTTTTTTTAATCCTCTAAAATGTGTAAGTACATTTTGCTTTGTAAACCACCACATGGTTTTGTGACTGTGAAGACTTGGTAAAGTGTTTCTTTGTTAGTCATGATCCCTCCCAGAAAGTGTGTTGCTCCTTTAATCAGCTCACAAGAACATCATATTATGTGTACGACGGTACGTAGGCTGATTGGAATTGGTGGAAACAATTACTAAACATAGATGCACAACCCCAATGATGACCAACTAATGCGCACCAATCAAGAATGGTGTCTGTAATGAGTTGTGTGTAATGTGCAATGTGTGAAATTAAAAGAACACTATGAGCTAGAAGACAACAAAAATTTGCATTGCTGGTTGTGTACTTTCATTTTACAGGATTGCGCACTACGCATACCAATCACATGAATTTTCGGCCTAAAAGGCCGAGTCACACTACAGCACTAACAAAAACAATAACAATCACGACGCAAAGAGAATGCATTATATTAGTTAAATTTGCTCCACGCAGTATACGCACAGGCTAATTCAACCAATAGAATGTGTTCTCTTTCCATCGTGATCATTGTTATCGCTGCAGTGTGACTCGGCTTTTGTTTCTTACCTGTGATTGTCTCTCAAAGAGTAGAGGTCTAGAATCCACCCTTGCTATCATCTCCTTCAACTCTTGATCATATTCCTCTTGTCTCGAACGGCCTGCTTGGCTGTCAACAGAAAACAAAAACTATTGTAAAACAAAAATATATTTTAAAGCAATACAAACATGCATTAAAAAAAAAGGAAAAAAAGCAAAATAAAGAAGATATTTCTGTGCAATTACCTCTTAGTTTTAAAAGTATCAATATAGTCTTTCTGTAAAGATGTGTTTACTACACCAACAGTTATGAATGATTGCCGACTGAATGTAAATTTACAAAGCAAACAGAAAGGAAAAAATGTACTCCAAATATTAACACAATTTGTGACAATCAAAACGAGAAGGTCTTGCACCAAAACTACTTCACTTGGCACATTGGTTGTGTCCATTTTCAAGAATTTGGGAGTCTAAATTCCTTCGCTTACATACCGACAGCACTCAAAACAATTATTAAGAAAAGTCATACTCTAGCAAAGTTTTAGAAACATGGGTGCAAATGGATTTACAATTGGGGGCCGTTATTCATTGATAAAAAACATTTTGCTCGAAATAATTTGGACTACAACTACTTGCAAAAAGATAAACTGCCAAGTTTAAACCTTTCACAAGTTTTAACAAGACAGCAATATTTTATAGATTTTCTTTTGAAGGTTTCCAAGCCTTAGACGAATGCAGGGACAAATTTGTTCGCTGGTCCGTTGAAATTTCTGAGCAACATGGTGCTAAACATGCCATGTGTACTGAAATTCCTTGGAAATTCAGGCAAGGATTTTTGTTAAGTTCCATTATAAAACCTGGCAGTCACATTCATCTTCCTTACATGTAATTATGAAGCTTGGTTTTACTGCTGGCAGACAGACTCTCAGAATAGTCATTGGCCAAGGCCTTCTTGGAGACAAACTGCTTCAGCTTCCGCTCTTTGATTCTCTTCTGTCTCTCCTTCTCAATGGCTTCCCTCTCCTTCTCTGCTTTCGCTTTGAGACTCTTTTCCGTTACACTCATCCTCAATTTGGAGGCCGTTGTCGTCTTTGCTGGGATGGCGTCCTCGGAGATATTAAGGGAGCTGCGCAGACTTAGAGATCTTGAGGTTGATCCCCGAAGCTTCTCCTTTCGATCATCTTCTTCCCTCTTCAACTCCTCCCTGATCTTATCAATCTTAGCTGGAATGCGGGATGTGCGGAGATTAAAAGGCTGTACCACAGTTGGCTCCTTCTCCCTCTTCTTCATTTGGACGTCACTTTGGAATTGCCGGTACAGTTGGTCATAGTCGGGCACATCACCATTGACCTGAGGTCGAAACTTGTGCTCGGTAGTCATGAAAGCTTTCTTCTCTCTGTTCTTGTACAGTTTCAGCCTCATTTTACCATCTGTATACTCTTTTCCCCGAAGTTGCATGTTGGGAGGTAATGCAGACTGGCGAAGCATCTCCTCTGATCGCATCTTGATTCTGATTTTACGATACTCTTCTTCCTCAAGCATTCTGTCATTGACAGTCGGGTCGAATACAGACTTTGGGACATCTCTCGCCTTGAACTTTGGCTTCTTCACTTTGGCTGCTGCTGCTAGCGGCAGAGATTTTGACCTGTGGTGTTTCTTTTTTTCCTCTTCGCGTTTCATGAATTTGAATGGCTTCTGCTGCGACTGTAGAACTGTTTTACTGTTCTCTTGGTTCATCCTGCTTCGTTCAATTTCCCTTTCTCTGATCTCATCAAAGAGTGGCATGAAGGTGTGCGCTGGTGCTGGAGTTGCCTTGAACTGCTTTTGACACTCGGCTTCCACAGCCTTCTCCTTCTCAGCAAGATCATGCTCCAACTCTAAACAGGCCTTGGATTTGGTTCTCTCCTTTGATGCATCTCGTTGTGTCATCTTGAAAGGCTTTGGGATGGTAATCTTAGGAGACCATTCTTTATTCTTTATGCTTCCAGTACTTTTGACTGATGACGCTCTTGAGTTGCTTCTTGATCGAGATCGAGGGGCATACTCATCCACCGAAAAGTCGTCCCACATCTTCCCAACCATGTCTTGATTTGCAGAGTAGGACGAGTCAGACAAACGGGACCTACGAGTACTTGTTGTCATTTCCAACTCTGATCCACTAGTATCGTGACCACTTTCACTTGTCCAGGTAATGTCATTCCAAGACTCTGAAGGCACACTGCGGCGTAGACTACGTCTGGCTTTACCTGCCCATGCTGTTTTGGGTCGGCCAATGGGAGGCTTTGCTGACATGTCTTTAACATTGTCTTTCTTTGTAGACCAGTCATGACTTTTTGCAAACTGTTCTATTTCATCATCTATGTGGCGTAGCTTATGGTCACCAATATAAACAGGACCAGACTTGGTAAATGGTGGCTCCTCCTGTGTCATAGCCGTCCTTAACAAATATTCATTTTCATTTTCGTTTAGTGACAATTGCTGGTCATACAGATCCTCCAATCTTGATAGTGTTTTCCTGTGTTCGTTTTTCATGTCAACCAAGTTCCTGTAAAACTCCTCATCAGTAAGAGTATCGATGTTGTTTCTGATATTCTCGAACATTTCATCAGTTGGTGCAGAAAACTGACTACCACTTTGATGTTCAACAGCACCAACTCTGTCGACCATGTCGACAACGCGGCTGTCAACAAAGCCTGTCCCTTCACCTTCGTATTCATTTCCACTGTCGTCATATGCCCCATAATCGGGAGCGGTGTTCCTCGGTTTACTGCTTCGGCCATTCACCTGCTTTGAACCAGTCGGCTTAAACGATCCCCCTCTTTCGGTGAAAGTAGCAGCAAGTCTGCTTTTGGGATTTCTTGGTAATTTTACACAAGAATTTGTCACTGATGACAAAGCGTGCCCTGCAACACCAGTTGCCATGTTGATAATTATTTTCGTCTGCAAAAATATTTCAAAATTAGGAAATTCATAACAATTAATTGTTGATGTCTTCTCAAAGCAAATAATAAGTGTTTTATTAGTATTTAAAGATTTAAATTAATCTTTTACATGTTTTTCAAGTTAATGTGATATTATTAGTATGATTAAGTTTAAACATATAATATTCTATATATTTTTTAGAAAACATTATTTGAGAGAGTCTGCTTACCTTCGAGAAATATCTATGACCTCTGACCCAGGGTAGGGTTGTTGAATTCACTGTGTCATTCATGTGTTATTTTGTGCTTTAAAATCCTCCATTATCGCACAATTTAAAAACCATCAACAAAATCTTTCTCCTGGAACTGGAAGAATAAATATACAGTAACAGAATGCCTGATTTCAAAATGGTAAGATCGCAAGGAGGTGGCAAATCTCAGAGTGCTTACAAAGACAAGGAAAAGCCAGCTCTGATCCGCGAAACAAACATCTCTGCGGCCAAGGGTAAGATTACAAAATTCAATGTCTACCGTAGACCTTCATACAAACAACATGACCTAGCAAATTCAAAGTCATGTATCTCTATTTATTGCTATAGTTATTTCGTCATGTACACAATGTTCTGAGTGTTCTGCCGAAGTTATAAATGTATTTTTTATATGTTTTCATATTGGTAGGCATATCATTATCAAATCCAAGTAAAAAGACGGTGGATATTTTGCCGTCATTTTTTGTGTCATTTGTCGAGTGTCTATTATATTGCCAAATAAAGTGTCTGCTCAGTCATGACATAAGCATACTGTGATCTGATTGTTGTGATTGGTCATCTGGGCCCAATTTCATGGCTCTGCTTACCGAAAGAATCGGCGCTTGCGGAAGCAGGGAATATCTCTGCTGTTATGTCAAGCGTATTTCACAGGTTTTTTAGCTGTGAATTTTGGCTTGTCTTGTCAGGTTTGTGCTGCAATTCTTTGTTACATAAACAGACTTTGCTTTGAGCGCTTGTGCAGTTGCACTGCAAGCGGCGGAATTGTGTTCGTAAGTGCAGAATCTGGCGGTAAGCAAAGCCATGAAATTGGAACCAGCCCTAGTCATGCATGCTTGTTGTACACTAGTTGCGATAATCGTAACCCTCCATCCTCCCGACGGTCGGAGACCGGAGGGTTACGACACAAGACTGATATTATCGGTGTAACTAGCAGTTTTGACCAGTTTTTGCCAGACTCGTGATCAGATTCGTCCTTTTTTTCCACTTTCCAAAATCATGACAGACATTCTAAACACATGGAGTTGATCTTTATTGTATGACAACATCATCTGGAACCCTTAAAACAACATCATGAAAATATTTGGCAGAAAAAACGACAAAAACTTACCAAAAGACTGACCGAATATATCCATAATCCATAGCGGGCCCAACTAGTGATTTTGAACGTCGCACTTGCTTGGCAACAACCAATCAGCGTGACCCAACCAAACACGCACGATGTTCATACAGTACATGTACATGTACATGTACATGCCTGCATGCTGCGCACTCGGTGCGGGGGATCGGTGCTTACACACACAGGCGGCGTATTTGGTTGGGTCACTCAGAGAATTTTAGCTTGTTTTTGTGCATGATTAAAAATTCGTTATTAACGTTATTTAAAAATTACAAAAACTATTTACAAACATATTTGTTTAAATAAATAATATAAATCCAATTAAAGTTGATTGTGTGAGAGGGTCGAATTTTTGAAAAAAAACACTTATCAAATGTGATATTTTTAATTTGAACGATTTAAAGACACTGGACACTATTGGTAATTGTCAAAGGCCAGTCTTCTCACTTGGTGTATCTCAATATGCGCATGAAATAACAAACCTGTGAAAATTTGAGCTCGATTGGCGGTGGAGGTTGTGAGAATAACAATAGAAAAAAAACACCTTTTTTTGTCACACGAAGTTGTGTGCTTTCAGATGCTTGATTTCGAAACATCAAATTCTAAATCTGAGGTCTCGAAATCAAATTCGTGGAAATTTACTTTTTTTCTCAAAAACTACGTTTCTTCAATGTAACGTTTTTATGATAATCATTTACAAATAGTGTCCACTGCCTTTAAAACAAAAGCCTATTTTTAAAAGTAAAGAGCGTGCGAAAGTTTTAAGGGAGCACCTGGTGCAAAAACATTAACAAATTGTATTATTATTGTTATTATAAATTTAGTACCAAGTACAGGATTAGCCATTTTCTTTGGGGTTTGAATTTGTTAATTGACATTTAGGAAAATAAATGTAAATGCACTTGTAATCCTTATTTAGATGTATGATTTAATTCTTCCTTCTTAGAATAACATGCCTAAATCGCTTTTTTTTAATTTATTTCCTTTTAGCTGTTGCTGATGCTGTCAGAACTAGTCTTGGTCCTCGCGGTATGGACAAAATGGTAATTTTCTCTCTTTTAAAAAACTCACCTCAGGTTTTTCACTTTGTACAGAAACAGAGACATAAAGAAGGGCATTTATAAGTAATTTAATGATATCTAAAGAGAGAAATGGCAGCTTACAAAAATTGATTAATGATGCTACCATACGTAAGTTTGCAGATGAATTGTTATAAATGGTTGATCCAATATTACTGGCAAGTGTTTTGGAAGGCATGCCATTTTTTTTCTGTGCAAAAGTCTCCTTTAGACTTCAAGATTTTCCAGTAGAAATGGCTTTCCCTCTCAAAGTTGAAATTCCAGGCAAGATTTTGAAGGTCACATGGCAAACAGAAACATCATGGATGCTATTTGGGACCTTTCATCTGAAGAATAAATTTATTGTATGGATAACTGGGTTTTCTGCTTCGTTTACAAATCCTTTTTGACTGGATTATAGATATTTTGAATTATTTTGTTGTTGTGTTTTGACAGATTCAGAGTGCTAATGGGGATGTGACCATTACCAATGATGGAGCGACCATTCTTAAACAGATCCAGGTCTTACATCCTGCAGCAAAAATGGTAAGGATCTAGAAGAAAAAAAACCGTTGCTTCCCTGTAGGGGCCCAAGCAGACATGGAAGTCTGGGTTTTCCAGATTGATTTGAAGTCGCAGTTCAACTCTTGTTAGATAATTCATTTGGTGTTTATTTCATTTCAGCTTGTGGAGCTGTCCAAGGCCCAAGACATTGAAGCTGGAGATGGTACTACATCAGTTGTTGTTATTGCAGGCAGTCTTCTTGCAGCAGCTTCAAATCTTCTCAAAAAGGGTGAGGAAAAGAGTTTGATTGAGAGCTACCTACCTGTTTTATCACCATCAAGTTTGATTGGGTTTTACATGCAAAAGTTGATAACTTGATAGCAGTTTGTTCTATATAATTTCTGTATTCCAGTCCATGGTGTTGGCTTTACTTTCAAGGATTGCGTTTTCTTTTCATAATTAGTGTTCTCTGCGCAACAATCAAACGTTTAACAATTTAATTTGTTTATATTTTTTTCTTCTTCAGGCATTCATCCTACGACCATCTCTGAATCTTTCCATCGTGCGGCAGAGAAGGCTGTAGAGATCCTAACTGAAATGGCAGTGCCGATTGATCTGAGCGATCGAGAGACACTCATCAAGAGCGCTAGTACCTCTCTCAATTCTAAGGTAAGCTGAATGAATAGATATCGCAGTAGAAACCAAACTTTTAATTGCTTTGGTAACGTCCCAGATGTACGAAGATACTGATTCTGCTCCTCTTCGGACTTGACATGGCTTTCCATTCGCAGATCTAAAAGGAAAGCTGTGAGCCTTCGCAGTTATGCCAAAAATTATTGTTATTATTATTTTAGAGATGTTAATTTTGCATCAGGATAAAGAATTTAAATTTTGGTTTTTACCCATGCACCGATGTATGTTAGCACTGTACAATCAGTACTTTCCCGAGTCCTGTTAAAAAATATCACAGGCATGTTACTCTGGTTATTATTTTTATCCCCCCCCCCCCCACATGAGAAAACCATGTAGAAAACATTCCACAGACCTTGATTAAATTCAGCATGCTTTGGCCAAACTTCCAAAATGTTGGTCGAGAATGCCCAACAATTTGTAAGAACCCTGATTTACTTTAATAAAAAGAAATAATAAAAAACCAGTTACCTCTAATGTACACAAACGATGCAAACCTTCACTGAGTTGTTTGTCAAATTAACCACAATATTCTACTTTGATATGACAGGTTGTTTCACAGTACTCAAGTCTCTTAGCCCCTCTCTCCGTGGACGCAGTGTTAAGAATCATCGATCCCAAGAGTCCCAACTCCGTTGATCTTAGGGATGTCAAGATCATCAAGAAACTGGGGTAAGTGTATGTGACCCTAGTTGTTTTTTTGGTCAGAATAATCAAAATAGAGGACTTGGTTTTCGTTCTGCTTTGGTAGTATCATGTAAGTTACTCTGGAACTGAAAGTATAGAAGATGGAGGAAAATTATTAAAGTTGGCTTTTTCTGTCAGGTACTTATTCTCCGAAGTTCAATGGGGCATTTTTGAGCAAGAATTGAGTAACATCTGGTACTTTACTTTATAAGACCAGACTGGAAAAGAGTTGAACAAACACAAAGAAAGTCTCTATCATTTGTCTGGTGTGTAAGTGCACTTCGATACTCGACAAAATTAAAAAATATTTATTAGACATTAAAGGCCAGTTTATAGTCAACCGCACAATGGTCGGGCGATTGAAATCTTGCCGCACGATAAAAAAATTACACAGTTTTTAGGCCTCAGCAATGACTATAAACTGTGTCGCGTGTCAAAATTTCCATCGCAGGACCATCACGAGACCGACTATAAACCGGCCTTAAATTTCAAAAATATTTATTGTCATGATAAAAAACATGAAAATCAATGATTTTTGTTCATAAAGGTACTACACATTGAGTTAAAGGCAGTGGACACTATTGGTAATTACTCAAAACAATTATTACCATAAAACCTTTCTTGGTTACGAGTAATGGGGAGAGGTTGATGGTATAAAACAGTGTGAGAAATGGCTCCCTCTGAAGTGCCATAGTTTTCGAGAAAGAAGTAATTTTCCACGAACTTGATTTCGAGACCTCAAGTTTAGAACTTGAGGTCTCGAAATCAACCATCTAAATACACACAACTTCGTGTGACAAGGGTATTTTTTCTTTCATTATTATCTCGCAAGTACGATGACCGATTAAGCTCAAATTTTCACAGGTTTGCTATTTTATGGATATGTTGAGATACACCAACTGTGAATTGTCTTTGACAATTACCAATAGTGTCCACTGCCTTTAACCTATCATTTTCTCAGTTAAAAAACACGAACCAACGGGCTTGTCCGGACATGTGTTTTCTGGCCCGAAGCTAAATTCACTGATCTCGGGCCTGTGGTCCAGTGTTAATTCGGGCCCTGATGTAAGAGATTAATGAGGTAAAAATGACTACTCGCTCTCCTTCTTATTGTTGCTTGCTCTGTTTCCCCACAGTGGTACCATTGAAGATACTGAGCTGATTGACGGCATGGTGTTCGCCCAGAGGTCAGCAGGAAGCGGTGGACCCACTAAGGTGGAGAAGGCTCGCATTGGACTCATCCAGTTCTGCCTCTCACCACCAAAAACAGACGTAAGTTCTAGGAGACAGTGTCTCTGCAAATAGGATTAGTTAGATTTCCATATTTCTGTGAGTCATAATAGTGTATTTGTAAAAATTAACTTAAAGGCAGTGGACACTATTGGTAATTACTCAAATAATTATTAACATAAAACCTTACTTGGTGACGAGTAACGGGGAGAGGTTGATGGTATTAAAAATTGTGAGAAACGGCTCTCTCTGAAGTGACATAGTTTTCGAATTTGATTTCGAGACCTCAGATTTAGAATTTGAGGTCTCGAAGTCAACCTTCTAAACGCACACAACTTTGTGTGAGAAGGGTGTTTTTTATTGCATTACTATCTCGCAACTTCAACAACCAATTGAGCTGAAATTTTCACAGGTTTGTTATGCATATGTTGAGATACACCAAGTGAGAAGACTGGTCTTTGACAATTACCAATAGTGTCCATTGTCTTTAATTAAAATAATATTATAGTCGTATATGGTGCACGTATCTACCAACAAGGTTACTGAGTATACACAAACTTTCAGAAAGATATGTTATTGAAGGTATGATTTCTGAGACCCAATTATGTAGCACCTTATAAGGGTTTACAAGGTGCTACTGTGCATTCAGCAGCAACAGCCAGGAACACCGGGGCGAACCCCTTCTCTTTTAGATAAGTGCACAGTGTTCTTTTGCATGCGTTACACAACACATGGGACCAACGGCTTTACGTCCCATCCGAAGGATGAAGCAATGGTTAAGTGTCTTGCATAAGGACACAAGTGTCACCGCTTCAGACATTTATACACAACTTTAAAAACAAAACTTAGGGGCACACCCTTGCTTCACTCAAGGATGACTGGTCAATACTATGATAAATGTGGTAATGAAAGTCAGTTGGTATCAATTATGGGTGAGGCCCGGAGTTAGCATCCACGATGCCACGGGATTCAATAGCTGTGTGCAAATACTGTGTTAACAAGATCCAACACTGAGCTACCACCATATTGTCAAGTGCTGAGAACAAATATATCTCTCCTTGTTGAATCTGGGTTAGTGTTTTTATATTCCCTAATGTAATGGTACAGAGCTCAGTGAAGATTTTAAGGGGAGACTTTTTTCATGATCGCAACAGGCCCTGTGACTAATCAAGGTATTATGGCATACTTTGTGATATGATGCCAAGCTTGCACATGTGCAGTAAGTAGGCGAGAGTTTGATAATTTCATGTACAGTCGCAGCAAGCCTGCTTTGATTAGGACACTGGCAGTCTCCCTTTAAAATGTGACATAATGATCAAAGCAAGCTCGTGGCTGTACACGGAATTATGAACTCTCACTTAGTAACTGCGCATGCCCTCCCTCTTTATCATATCTATGGAGAGCACACACGTGTGCAATAACTGGATGACAGTTTATGGTTCCATATGCAGCCACAGACCATGGTAGTGTGTTAGTGTTTCAGTTGTGACTGTCTTCCACTTTTAACACATTTTACACATTTTACATTTTAGATGGACAACCAAGTGGTAGTGTCTGACTACACCCAGATGGATCGTGTGTTGCGTGAGGAGAGAGCGTACATTCTGAACCTTGTCAAACAGATCAAGAAGGCTGGCTGTAATGTCTTACTCATCCAAAAATCTATTCTTAGGTAAGTACCAAGAAGTGGTTGGAGACGATTTAGGCAGGAGAAGAAGGTGCAAACAAACATATTTCCAATGAAGGCTTTAAGGGAATTTTATATGGGGAGATCCATTCCAGTTTAAGTTTGTTTAGTTGTTGTTGCAGCTATGGCCTAGCCCCACCCGACCCCATCATAAAGCAAACATGCTCAATCCTCCAAGATGAACCAATGCGAGTTTGTTTACGGTGCGTACTTCCCCATTCCTCCAAAATCAACCGATATGAATTGTATTCATGTAGTTAAATGTCAAATGTGCTTCGATCCTCCAAAATCATCCAAACTCTCTGGTTGATTTTGGTGGACACGAAAAGGTTATGACTATAGTCCTATCCCAATTAGCCTTTTTGTATAGTGGCAACTATAGGAGTGCACTGTGTGGTTTGGGTGTATACAGACAAACTTACCAAAACCTTACAGTGTTATAGTATATGTCCACCACATCTCAAAATGGTTTATAGCAGTAAACGTCTTATGCCCACAAGTTGTTACACCACCAGGCATGCCAGGGACCAATCCCAACAATCTGTTCAACAGAAAATCGTGCCGAGAAAAATGTTTCTGCTGAACAAACATAAGCACGGAGCCATGCACAAACAGTATACATTACAAGGTGTTATGAAATTGGGCCTTGCTGTTCTTTTCTGCACCACCACAACTCATTAAATATTTCATGTGCTTGGTGTTCCCATTAGCCTTACTAGATAGAGTATATGCGTAGAAAGAATGAGCTATTGCAAACTGCTCACCAACCAAGAGGACCTATAGTTAATGGTCCGACATTTTTGACCCTAGTAGAGTCTTTCTCGAAACACATATGAACAGGTGTTTAAGTGTAACAACTTGATTGATATGTGCAATGTTGCAGGGATGCTCTGAATGATCTAGCGCTGCACTTCCTGACCAAGATGAAGATCATGGTGGTCAAGGATATTGAGAGAGAAGACATTGAGTTCATCTGCAAGGTATGTAGTGCTCTTACAAATAGCTGTACATGTTTGGTTTATCATGTTATTGTTATGTACATCCCAGATACTTCATAGAAGACAGGCCTGTATGCTTCTTTTAATTAGCTGTACATGTTTGGTTTATCATGTCATTGTTATGTACATCTCTGATACTTCATAGAAGACAGGCCTGTATGCTTCTTTTTTTGAAAGAGCATGGACACCGAGGAATGTTCTCCTTTGTAAAGGGCACCCTATGAGTAAATAGTAAACTTCTACTGGAGCATTTCAATGGCACCAAGGCAATGACCATGGGGCAAGGAGGCAATGGCCTTCATTGCCTCCGTGAAGTATCAGGCCCGTGAGGCAATTGCCTCCATGCTCCTGTTCTGCCCCTGTTTAGCGCTTTGTATCGCTTTTGTAAAAAGCGCTTTATAAGTAAGGTTATTATTATTATTAACTTGCTGCTCTTTTAAATGTTTTGGTAGATATTTATTATTTCTCGTAGAGTTTGGTATCCCTAAATATGCTACGAGAGACTTGATACTCCATTGTCCTTTATTTGGGTCTTGCAAGATTTCTGTCTGTTTTTGGTTTAGGGTTTACCCTCTTGCGTGTTTTACTGTTTGTTTATTTCCTATAATTAATACATTTTACTGTTACATAATGTTGAATATTCTTATGCATCCTATAATGGTCGCTTGCGCTGTTTGGATGCTTAATAAAATTAAACTAAATTAAATTAAATAAAAATAAAATAAACATATTTGTTACATTCCCTCATCAGTCCATCAACTGCAAGCCCATTGCCAGCATAGACCACTTCACGGCGGAGATGTTGGCCTCAGCTGAACTAGTTGAAGAGGTTGCTACAGGAACTAGTAAAGTAGTCAAGGTAAATAGAAGGACCTCTTAAACTGCATCACCTCAGTGATCAGAAAAATTATACCGAGGAGACAGGTTAATTTGTCTAACCCTCCTACTCTTTGACCGATCAAAATCGTCCACTGTGGTTTTGAATGATAGATAAACTATGCCAGCCTGCAATATGATATGTGATGATGAATGAAACTACACAGTCAACCCTCCTACTGGTTGAGCATTCAATATCATTCACTGTGAATGACGAATAAACTCTGCCAGCCTGTGAAATGAAATGATATCATCTACACTGTACACACATGTACACTGTTAGTTCTGTCCACAGTTGTTTCATTATACGCAGCACTTGAAGTTGAAGTTGAATGGTTTTTACAACGTTTGGCAAACTCACTGGAAAATGTTACAAAAAGTTAGAGGGTTGAGTGAGTTTGATGGTTGTGTGTGAGAAAGGTGTTCGACAATAAAGCCCCCCCCCCAATCTGTTAGTTTTCAATAATAATTCCGTTGGACAAAGGGATAATAAGTCGTGAGATCAGGCATACCACCATAATTAGAGTATGGTTGTTCTAGCATTGAGTTATGATATTGTTTTGGTCTTTGTTAGAGAGAAGGAGAATCTATAACAAAGCCAATTAATTTATGGTTTGTAAAAATCTTATTCATTACGATCCAGTAACTTCTCAAGAAAGTATGTTATTTCTAAGATCCATGTATTTTGCGTATGCAGGTCACAGGAGCAGCCAACCCAGGAAGAACGCTGACAGTCTTGATCCGTGGCTCCAACAAGCTCGTCCTAGAAGAGGCGGATCGCTCCATCCATGATGCTCTCTGTGTCATCCGCTGTCTCGTCAAGAACAAGGCCCTCATCGCCGGTGGAGGAGCCCCTGAGATTGAGGTATCCCATCGCATGATGGAGTACGCTCACAGCTTGACCGGGATGGAAGGCTACTGCTTCAGCGCCTTCGCTGAAGCTCTGGAGGTCATACCATCCACCCTGGCTGAGAATGCTGGTCTGAATCCAATCTCTGTGGTGACTGAGTTGAGAAACAGACACGCACACGGGGAGAAGACGGCAGGGATCAATGTTCGCAAGGTGGGAACAACTTTGTTTTATTGTGTTACACCCGTTTCAGACAGGCGCTCCATAGTCGCACCGAACCAAATTCTGAACTAAGTACATGATAAGTCCAATGTCTGAAACAGAAGCAACTGGATGCACTAGAAGTCGAAAGAACGACTGTCACAATCGTTTTGAACGACGCTGGAGCACCTTGGTTTCAGACGTCAACCTTATGATGAGATGAACCTAATGTTAATGTTATGTTAAAGATTGTCTGTCTGAAACTAAAATTTACTTAGGTCGACCTAGAGTTGCTCCTAATTTATTTGGTTCGGCACGACTATGGTGCGCCTGTCAGAAACGGTGTAAGTTTGCTCTGATTAGTGGTTGTTGGTTTGTTGTGGTAATTGACCTCACATAAACTGAGGTTAAAGACACTGGACACTATTGGTAATTTACAAAGACTAGTCTTCACAGTTGGTGTGTCTCAACATATGCATAAAATAACAAACCTGTGAAAATTTGAGCTCAATCGGTCGTTGAGATATTAATGAAAGAAAAAACACCCTTGTCGCACCATGGTCACATGAAGTTGTGTGCTTTCAGATGCTTGATTTTCAGACCTCAAATTCTAAATCTGAGGTTTCGAAATCAAATTTGTGGCAAATTACTTCTTTCTCGAAAACTACTTAGGAGACATACGCTTTTTGGCGATAGTTATTTTTTTTACTTTTATGCTCTCCTGGGCACCCCACTGTTGTTTTACTTTGTTTTCTTGAATATGTCTAATGTATGTACATGTGCTTGTAAATGTGATTGCCCGAATAAATAAATATGATATTATTATGTCACTTTCTCACAATGTTAACTATCAACCTCTCCCCATTACTCATTACCAAGTAAGGTTTAATGCTAATAATTATTTTGAGTAATTACCAATTGTGTCCACTGCCTTTAAAAGAAAAATTTAAAAAGGATTAGCTAATGGCCTGACGTTTTGACACACATGAACTGGTATATAAGCGAATGAAGTATGTTCAAATCGTGCATAATCTTTTTGGGACGAAACAAGCGCTTTTGCATTTTTAAGTTTGTACTGTACTACAGTAATGGGTTAATAAGGTTTACTCATATTGGAGAATGTTTTGGGACACTAGGTGGCAGCAGACTTACCAGGTTAGTTCACATGCTGAGAACAGCGTAAACAATGTTACTTTTACTGCCACAAAGTTTTCAGAAGTCTCTTATTGGCATTGACTGTTTAAACACTGTTGAATTTAGTTGTGGCAATTGTATGTGTTATTTGCTTCATTTTCTAATATGATGGTTTTAATTTTTTTGTTTTTTTGTAGGGTGCAATTACAAATATTCTGGAGGAGAATGTTGTCCAACCTTTATTAGTATCAACCAGTGCTATCAAGCTAGCAGCAGAATGCGTCACAAGTATCATGAAAATCGATGACATTGTAAGTATTCTTGCCATCCTAAACCTCTATCACAGCAATGAAGGGTTGAATCCATATCTGAATCTGAATTATATAGTCAGCAAAGCATCCTCATTGAAACATCACACCAACTTTTTGTGGAGAAGACAATGAAGAAATTTCCGTTTGAGACGTGGGAGGAAAACCCTTTTAGGGAAAACCGACGCAGTCAGGTAGGGACTGAAATTTACCCAATCCACATACAAGGCTCTGGTTTGGGAGTCAAACCGGGGTCCACAGAGGTGCAAGTCAGTGTATAGCGGATAAAACCAGAACAATACAATTGTACAAAGTATTTTCTCAAGAAACTTGATAAATGCTACTGCACTGGTAAATCTGACAGACCCAGTGATATTTTGTTTCTGTTTTCTTTATACACCAGGTCATCACAGGATAGATTAAAAAAAGACTACTCTTCGTCGTTTACAACAAAAAATAAACGTTATGTGATGTGGATGCCCTGCTGTGCCAGACGTTTCTACCAGACTTTTATGGACTCGTCCTGACTTCAACACAAATGCATGCAAAGCAAAACTGTACCTTGTAGTCTTGTGAGTCAATTGTGCAAATCTTCAACGTTCTTCTTTGGTCCATCTTATAACGATTGACATGTGAAGTTTAAAACCCAAGCTATCCCCAATTCAGAGTTTGATTTGGAAGAATTAAGCACCGCACAGCTAAACCAACCATGCTTAGCATGAGGTGAGGCAACACCAAGCTTGATCATTTTGCGAGTCCGCTAGTCTTGGTGGTTAGTTTACATATATCTGAAGCCATTTATTCACTTCATGTAAAGCATGAACCATGCAATAAGACAGGATGCTGAAATCTGCCCTTCGTCAACAATTCTTGTTCTTGCTAATAGTTGTGTACACATTTGTTTTGAACTTACCTTTTGAAAGCAGGCTTGATATTCTTTCTGCATCATTCAGATTTCTGAATTTGTTTGCCCTCAGGAAAATCAGAAAGTGTTTTCAAAAAAACCGAGGTTGACCCAGGGAAGCTAAACGAACGCACCCTGTATTGATAAATTACTGAATGACTCATGCCGAAATAAAACAATCATACCAGTAATGTTTTTACAAATCTAAAGAGTTTCAGAACACTAAGTTTCAAGTTTCATGAGCTTTGTCATGAATTGTGTCTGGTTAATGACCTGTTTTCACATAGCTCTCAGTAATTGTTTCAATCAGTGAATTTTATAACAAACTTGGTTTTGGGTAGGATTTGCAAAACAGGCCTCTAGTGTTCATTCAATGGCACTTACACATACAGTATGTGTACCTTGGGCCGATTTCACAAAGCAATCAAATTCATCGCAACACAAATTTCCAGTATCACCATAGTGATTTGTATTGTGACATCACACTTTACTAAACAACTACGATTGATTTGCAGTTACGATCAATTTTAGATCTTTGTGAAATCGGCCCCAGATCTGATCAGATAGGTTCCAATTTCGTCGTCATAACAAAACTGATCTGGGCCCAATTTCATGGCTCTGCTTACCGTAGGCGTAAGCAAGAATCAGTGCTTGTGTAAGCAGGGAATGTCGAGCTTATGCCAAGCATATTTCACGGGTTTGCAGGGAATTTTTGCTTGTACATGTATGCATGTGTACTCCATGTTACAATGCATTCTACGCTTACACAGCTTGAGCAGAAATACGGCGCTTGCTCTGCTCTGCTCTGCTCTTGCTCTGCTAGCGGAGAATGGTGATCGTATGCAAGATTTTGGCATTAGGCAGAGCCATGAAATTGGGCGCTGAAAGGTCACAAACCAGACGCTGTTAAATAGAGTTTATTGTAGGTTTAGATAAACCAATTTATGTGTGCAACATGTTTGATACTTTCTCTTGGTTTTTTTATAAGTTTATTGTTTTCATGTCAAGTGAAAAATGTGAAAATAAAGCTGATAACTACAGTCCATTTTGTCAGTGTCTTTTAATTGCTGATTTGGTGGAAATGCATATTGAGCCGATAGAACACACCTCCTGTGTATTTCATGAGCATGGTTTTGCTATACACCTAACTAGATTGTATAACCCATGTGTTCCCTTGTGTTTCATTGTTTGATATTTGAAGTGCTGCCGCTTCCAAAAATGTGTGTTGGTTAAAGACAGTGGACACTATTGGTAATTGTCAAAGACTAGTCTTCACAGTTGGTGTATCTCAACATATGCATAAAATAACAAACCTGTGAAAATTTGAGCTCAATCGGTCGTTGAATTTGCGAGATAATATTGAGGGAAAAATCACCCTTGTAACATGAAGTTGTGTGCTTTCTGATGCTTGATTTTGAGACCTCAAATTCTAAACTTGAGGTCTCGAAATCAAATTCAAGGAAAATTACTTCTTTCTCGAAAACTACGTCACTTCAGAGGGAGCTGTTTCTCACAATATTTTATACCATCAACCTCTCCCCATTACTTGTAATCAAGAAAGGTTTTATGATGACAATTATTTTGAGTAATTACCAATAGTGTCCACTGCCTTTAACTTTGGTGTGATCCCTGGCTACATGGCAGTCAATGGTTTATGGCTTCTGACTGGCACCTCAAAACAAAGATATTGACAAATACATTTTTGCATTGTTCCCAACCCCAAATTAGGATAGTATTTCCACCAGTTATAATTATTGTGGATATAAACTTCATAACTCCCTTCAAATAATTTTTGTGATGATGAAACCCAAGGCTAAGACTCTCCAGTGTTTTGATAAAACACTTTGCAGCTGTGATTTCAGGGGTAAGAATTTACAAAATAATGCATGACAAACTAGCTTTATTACAATGTGCTTGTTCTAAAACATTTATTTCAAAAACTCTGAAGTCCAAACTGCAATGTAATTTGATGTTGCACTTCAAATTGCACACATGATGAAAACGAACATACACTTGTAGAAACAGTTAAACAAAGTTTGTCGATCAATTCACAGAAATATGTCACAAAAATTGTTGGCTGAAGTTCAGACAATTAAACCCCACTTAGAAGAAAGCATGCAAGAAACAAGCCCCCCCCCCCTCCCCAATCAAGTTAAGTTTTCTAATAAAATTATTTTAAATAAACTCTCTAAATTCACAAAGATCGTATTCATATTTTACACAAGAAAGTTGATCAGTAATCATTGGATTGTTACTAGTAGGGCATGTAGGTGATGGGATTTTGCCTTTGATGGTAAAGGCATGGAATTTGTCACACACTGAGTATTTCAGGGGAAAGATATTTGTGTATAGGGACATTGCAGATTTGTCCTTGGAAACAAAATAGCCCCTTTTCGAATCCACTTATTCGGCTTTGGGTTCGGCTTCAGGCTCCATTCTCTTGTCTGAAGCCCTACCAAGCAATGGCAACCACTTTGAAAAATATGAAAATTGCTTGTTATTCTACGTATCCTTTCAAAGGTCTAATCTGTGACAGCCATCTTCCCTGTGACTTCTTTTGACTGAGACCCAAATTCCACACTTGATCTTCAAAGACACAATTCCTTCAAATGTTTCCCCTATCTGCCCCACTAAACAGCTACACACAAGTAACAATCAAGTAAGTTAGGGTCATCTTCATTATACAAAACCTTTTTGTAGTTTTAATAAATGATAAATATTTATAAACAACAATTTCTTTTTTGCTGCAGTGAAAATAAAAACATTTGCGTGATAATAAACCAAACATTCTTGGAAAGTGCAAGAAAAGTGTGATTAACAATACATGTCCGCAACTCAAGCAAATCTAATGACAGTAAACATCATTATTCGATAAATCGTCAGCATATGAACAACTTAATAACAAACTCACAAGAACAAAAGTTATGCATTCGTGCGACAAGGGTATTTTTTTCTTTAAAAGTTATCTCGCAACTCCGACGACCAATTGAGCTCAAATTCTCACAGGTTTGTTATTTTATGCATTTGTTGAGATACACCAAGTGAGAAGACTGGTCTTTGACAATTACCAATAGTGTTCAGTGTCTTTAAAAACCAGACTCGGCTGTTGAGATAGGAGACAGATAGGGAGTTGATAAGAAGTAAAAGTCAATAACAATTTATCATGCATAATTAGTGAATGATAAGAGACAGTTCAGTTAATTTCCATAGAATTGCTGTTTTGTATCTCTGCAGTTCCATGATGTTCACTTTACGGATGCAAAATCTAATCCGTGAATGCTCAGCAACGATTTAGGAAAACAAGTTGAGATTAAAAAGCTGTGCTGGGTTCAGCTTAAAACCTCTCAGAAAAGATATATTTACATAATGCACGCATACTTGGGTAATTTCAAACACACTATCAAACAACAGCTACAAGAAAACGTGAGAGTGCCGTTATTCAAACTATGACAAAGTTCTCTCCCAAGTAAAGGTCAAATCAGCAAACTCTTAAAAATATTGTTCACGTTTTGTTTCTCTCCACTGATTTCGTGGGAAAAGAAGACTATATAACTATGGTAACCTATAATCAGAAACCAAACTCTTGAAAAGAAATTTCTTGCTCAAACAAGTTAGTAGTACCTAAGCTATGTATAAGTATGTACGTTTTTCTAATGTTTTTTTATTTTCAAATGTCTTTAAGAAAGTTTATGTTAGTTTATCAATGTGGAGATTTACATGATTAAGCATTGCCAAGAAAAGGGTATCCAACTTTCTTATTTTAACTGTCTTTATTATACAAACGTAGCATTTTTTTGTTAAAAAAAAGAAGGTGTAAATATCAAGGCACATGATTTTCATTGAAGACAGACTCCATTGGTGGTGCCACACACATCAGCATACAGAACCTCAAATATTGTTTGATTTTATTTTTTATTATACCCACAAAAACAAACCTTCATAATAAATTCAAAGTCATATCAACATTAAAATCCAGCATGAATCCAAACTGCTTTGTCTAAGTGAATTGTATAGGAACAAAGCCAAGAAGAAAAAAAAACAACAATGTATATATATATACAGATATATAAAATATTGAGTGAAAATAGAGTACTTTATATTCTGTTGTACACATCACATTGGCTTCCCACGCCACACCACACTTAAATCACATCTTCACACTGAAAAATAACTAACTCAAATAATTCAACCTTCCTGCCCAATTCTCCTGCAGATTGTTTTGGTTGTTGACCGATCCATCACAGTTTGGAGGTTTCATAGGCATTCCCATCTATTCATTTACCAGTTCATACTTCATGTGAATTGTGCAAGCGAAGCGAATTTCCTCGCGTCACAATTGGAAAACAGGGCCTACGCAATTGCTTGGTTGTTTGCTTTGAATTCACTTCCACGTAAAGTATGAACGGCGCTTAACACTTTGGCACTAAACCTGTCAGCAGATATTGGTTCTTTGAGCCTAAATCAAGAAGTTTTCAACTGAAGTCACAGTCACCACTCCTGTAAATTTTAAATCTAACAATCATCACACCAAAAATTCTCAACACAACCAATTTCAATTTTTTTTTTTCCACGGAAGCAATTTCTTTTAGCATTATTAGGAAAAAACATCTACATCATAGTTGACTCCAACTGAACCAACAATGGTAGAATGTTTAGTAGTCGTACCCTTTGTTTTCAGCCTCCTGTTGTTTTCCAATCATTTTAACTGGGAAGGTTTATGAGATGTGGTGGGGCATAGGGACAGATCCGGGTAGGTCTATTGTTGGGGCACGACACAAGTCACTACAACTCTAAAAACAGGATAGTCCTCATGCCCCAAAGTCATGCAATCTCCCTGCATCGAACACCAAACCTCCCTTTTGGGTTTTTTGATCAGAAGGATGATGCTTAAGTGATTTTCTAAACAACAAAAAATCCACCTGTTTAAGGTTTTACTCGACACACCCACACACTATCTAAATTCTTTATGTAATTTCATGTGAAGAAGATTACACTTGATCACTATTTTTTAGTTCAATTTTTTTTTCAGACAAACTTATTTTCATTAAATTTCAAGTTAATAAGTCATTGTTTATCTTTCACAATTCTCTGTAAATTCTTCTCTTAAATGCACATTAAATCTTAATTTATTAATGATTTGGTATAAACAATTGTTTTGTTGTTTTCTTCTTTTATACAATACAAGGACAAACTGAATACACTGATATATAACAAAAACAAATATAATTCATATTGCAACACAATTTACTGAACAACAGCCCCAATATCAATAATAAACTTTGGTTTATAGTAAAGAAAACAACATAAAGTCAAACATTCCATCCCTTTTTTCAAAAAGAGTTTGTTTTGGTAATAAATCAATCTACTGAATACAGGTTCCTCTAAAAACATTTAACATAAATCACACTTTATCTTGAGATGCACTAAACAAAAATTCGTTTGTTAAATTTCATTGCTGAAGAATCGATGAGTTGATGTTTTTTCCCCGAGACAGATTTTTGATGAGTTGTGTCCTTTGAACGATCAAAATCAGTCATCGTTTTTTTTAAAGCTTTTTTTTAATACAATTTCTAACTCATCACAATATTGCAGCTGTGATTAAATCTAGCATAAATCTGCTGAAATTCCATGACACGACAATTCAGCCTTGAATTTTTATTTATGTGATATATATTTTTCTGTCATAAATTTCTCAAATAATATACTCAATAATATTCTGAAATCAGGCAAAATATATTTGTATAACTTTTTTCAAATAAAAAATAACTTCATTCCGTAACTTCACAAAGAGTGATTCCCTCGTATGTGATGTACTGTAAAATGCTTTGCATTTTCGTACAGACCCAACATGACATGTAATATGCAAAAGGTCAAGGGTCACAATCTTAAGGTCAGCATTCCATGACCTTTAATAAGTTGGCACAGCACCCGACAAAGGGGAAATTTTTTACAGAACCGTGGTTCCTGTTGGGTGTTAATTCACACACACTGAACTCCAACATACACATCGGTTATTGATCACACAGCAATACGGGTTTGTCATTAAACTGATAATTAATACACACAGGGACATGCTTATAATACCAGATAAGAATGCAGGAAATCCGCATAACTGATTTGGTATAAAATAAGCAATCATCTCCACTGACTCCACTAGACCATCCTAAGGCTTGGTACATTTGAATAAATGTGATGCCTTCTGCTGTCCTTGTGTGCGTTTTCGCCGCTGTAACCACCAACTGTTTCGGTATTTTGGTCAGTCATTAACTGGCCAATTCAACCCAAACAGTTATTGGTTATAAATGCGAAAACCCACCCCTTTTAATTGCAAGTCGTAAAACATATTCAAACATTGGGACCCACCAAAAGTGGATAATTTCTATTTCCTTCTTGTGTTAAGTCTGACTAGAAGATTCCCCAATGGTTTCAAGATGTCAGAATATGCCTGTCGAGACTTGCTTGGTGTACTACTTCTTAAATTCACTGCTTGGTAGAGAGGTTGTGCTTCTGAACATACAGGCAGACGTTAAGGTCACCTCACACCCTCCATCTTCAGCCCTCTCAGACCACCATGCAGAACTGCTGAACAAAAGAAGGAAACCAGCTGTCACTGGCTGGTAACCCATTCCCCGCTCAATCAAAAATCTCTGTGACCTGCCGATTTTTTTCTTGCTCCGCTGCACTAAACGTTTCTGCTGATAACAGATGCCTTCCACCCACTCTCAAAGTGTCTCTCTATTTAGTCTTTGAGAACATAAAACTTATTCCGATCAAGACGTTAGTACTGACTATGATATCACCAGCAGCAACAGAAGAGTGTGAGGATGCATGAAGTCAGATTATTCTTCCTCATACTGCTTGCGGAAACAGTCACCAACGGGGAAGAAATCCCAGCATCGACGTTGATACAGCTGCCAGACGTACGACTCCTGTAGATGAAACACATAGATTCATGTTTGGGGTCAAATTTTGAAATGATTGTTTCATCATTGGCTTAAATCAAATTGTAAACAAAATTGAAAATTGTCTACGAGACAGAGTCATTTTGTGACTGTGGAACAGTAAGAAACTATAAATAAATAGTAAACTTGCGGGTTCAACCATGTGTAAATCTCTTTTGAGGAAGTGTTGGCTGTGAAAAGAGTTGGTTTGTCTTGACGTTTTGAACAGTATCTGCTCGTCTTCAGGTGAAAGAGCAAGCAGGCTGCCTAATTTTCTTGCTTACCTGTGGAATACGCTCACACTTTAAGCCAAATTTTACTTACTATAGCTAGTAGGAAAACTTGCCTACTGTTAAGCAGCTCTATGAAATTTTCTCATATTTGCAGCAGTTTGCCTTTGATAAAATAAAAAAAATCAAAAGCAGTGACTCAGTGTGATACATACCTGCCCTGTATGTTCAGTTTCTGGTTTGTTGATGAGATACATAAGGAAGAACCTACAGGAACAAAAATACATCAGAACAAATTTAATAATGAATCTGAAGAGATGCACATCTGAGAGTAAATTTTGAAATTGAGCCGCAAATAATAACAACATTCGTTCTGAAGGCTAATCATTCTTGCTCACAGCTGGAGAAACTAAATTGTGCAGGACGCAGCAACAACGTGTTTGAACTGCTGGTATCCAAGGATGCCTTTTTGCAGCCAGCTACCTCTACCAATCCTAGAGCACAGCCAGAGATTGAAAACCGAAATTGAAAAACATTTTGGATAGGAGAAAACCAATGCACAACTCAACACACTTTGGTAGTGAAAGGCTTGCGCTTCAGGCACGCAAGCACATCATGGGTGGCATGGTTGGCTTGTGCGCAAAGCGCTGACCTCTCACCAAGGTGACCCCGGTTCTATTCCCGGCCGGGGCCATATGTGAGTTGAGATGTACGTTGGTTCTCTGCTGTGCCTCGAGACCATCCGTTTTTCCTCCCTCGCGAAAAATCAACCACTTTCGATCTTGGCTGTACTCCGTGTACTCCAACTCATAAATGGGTTGATATGGCTGGCAGCCAAAGGCGCCCTTGCATGCCTGCTTCCCGAACAGCATCCTTCCCAATTCAGCTCTTAGCTGCGAGTAAGTACGATTAGCCCCCCAAATTATTATCATGAAAGGAACAGAAACACTTACATGTAGTTAGACAGGTCGTGCTCCTTGGATGTATGCAAGTCAAAGCCATGGGGCATTTTGTCAAAGTATTCGCTTCCGATACCACAGATGAAGCATTTTGTCTATAAACAAAACAGAATGAATCAAAAAACAATCAGCATATAGTCAGTTGCATAAATGTTTAAAGATTATTTTTTAATACAAAACAATTAACGACCCATGGGAAACTGACCAGGTACGTTTTCAATCCGGAGGTTGTTTGATCAAATCCCGCTCAAGTCAATTTGTCTTTGTTCAACCCAAAATCAGATTACTTTTGAACTACAAATAGTTCGCCTTCTGCAGTGGTTTAGGCCCAAAATGTTTGTTCAGAGTAGATTTCTTCAGTGTATTGTATGTACTGATTTTTTTGTTGTTTTTAATATAAGTCATTCACAAGTTTAAAGGTTTTGGTCTCTCACAATACCCTTCCATATGCTGTCACAAAACCCTTATTACCCTCACTGAGGTCAATGAAGAGCTATAATTGGCCGAGGGAGAGAGTTGGGAGTGGCGCATACACGCTTCTATTGTTTGACCTCAGCAATGGCGGCCAAGGCACGGGTCTATCAAATAAATACTTTAAAAAAAAAGAAAGTTATTGCCCTGACCTTTGACCCTAGCTGATACTTCCTTTTTAGCCTTCCAGAAAGACTCTGCTAGGGTCAAAACATAAGACCCACTAACTATCTACTTTGCATTTATACCATAGGTCCTTTTAGATGATAAGCAGTTTGCAAAAGCTTAAGCTACATGTACTTTTCAAATAAATAATTAACAATACAACAGGCGATTCCTAAAGTAACTTTTGTTTCATGCAATTGTTTTGCATCATTCAACATTATACCAGTTTTATTCAAAACTCTAGAGACTGTTCTTTTGTCAGTTCCTAGTAAGTGCTTCCTCAATCTACAACCCTGGCCATATCTGGTTGGGCCCCTCATTCAATGTTGGCTCTCATTGTCCATGGTCTCCGCTCCAGCTGGGGTTAACAACATTGAGCGGGAGGGGAGTGGGAGAGGGTAGGTTTGGTTTGACATGGGCCAAGCAATTTGGTCGCGATTGTAGCCAACTTACCTCCATGTCTTCCTTGACTTGCTCCAGTTGATCTCTCAATTCTCCAAACGCATCAATGATTAAACCTATAAGAATGAACACAGATGCGTCTTATAAAGCGCACGTATCTACCAAACAATGTACTCAAGGCACAGAAGGACAGGTTATTGCAGTGATGAACTCTGAGACACAATTATGTAGCACCTTACATGGTTTACAAGGTGCTACGGCGCATACAGCAGCCACAGCCAAGAACACCAGGGCGAACCTCTTCTCTTTTCGATAAGTGCACTTAGTTCTTCATGCGTAACACAACACATGGGACCAACGGCTTTAAATCCCATCTGGAGGACGAAGCAATGGTTAAGTGTCTTGCTTAAGGACACCAGTGTCACAGCTTGGGAATCCAACCCACACCTCTGCTGATCAGGAACACCAGAGTTTGAAAACGTGCTCTTAACCGCTCAGCCAAGAGAAATTCTTGCCTGCTTGCTTATAGTCCAGTTCTAAAAGATTCCATTTACAATCATGGGGTAATGAAAAGCATTCACTGATGGATTGCATAAAAAGTGCAGACTAGTCTTAGCTCGAGTAACAAAGGCTAACTCAAAACAATTCCAAAACTTAGTCCAACTTACCACTAGCCTTAAGTTTTCATTAACTCCTAGCTAGGACTAGTCCTAATTTAAAACTATCATTTAAAACTATCTTTGTGAAATCAACCCCAGCATCTCCTGGTGGAATCATTATAAATGTACATGATCATTAATTACTTCTAAAGGGTTAAAGAGTGTATTCGATTAGGGTCAACTCAAGTCTGACCCCAGCCCGTGACGTCATTGTCCTGACTCATATGGGTCAGACCCATGTTACTTACATGTAGGTCTGACCCCAAAACTTTATGCTATAAACAATCATGGACGTTAAAAAGCTAATTGTATGAGAGCGATTGGCTGTTAAGATCATCTAAATAAAGAAAGAAAGACAGAAAGAAAAAAACAACACTCACCTTGGATGATGGCGAGTAGGATGATGATGACGAAGAAGAAGAAGGTGATATCAAAGATGATGCGGTAGAGCTCATTATCGTCACCGTCTGGCGGCTCAATCTCATCAGCTGTAGGAGAAGGAAACAACATGGAGGCTCTCATCAAAGTTGGGATGAAATAATAATAATAATGAAAACTTGTTTTACAAAAATGAAGCAAATGCGCTTCACATTAGTGCCCTGGTTATTGAGCCATTAACATTCCTGTAATCTTTCTACAGCCCCAGGTGAAGTGTTGGCTCTAGTGCCTTTTTCCTACACAACATCAACCTCTATCCTCGCAGACACTCAGAGATTTATCAGTAGATTGTTAGAAGCTTTGTACATTGCTCCACAATTAAGAAGGGCTTTGGTTTGATTCTCGACTTTGGCTTGTAACATATCCCAAGACCGCATGACTTGTTTCTAAAAATGTTTGCTGGACAATAAATATTCGTATCATAGCCATGTTAGTACTAAAGAACAAAATGTGCTTACCAATACCCCCTCCTGCTCTTAGACCAGAGTGCAAGTGGAAGATGAAACACTGTAGAAAATAAAACACAAACAAAATGTGAAGAGATCTTGTAGAGTCGACAATCATACTAACAAAACCTTTTTTTTTTTAAGAATCAATTGATCATGTACAAAGTTATTACAATTAAGCAAAAGAATAATACAATCAGACCAAACTACTTTGAATTATATGCCAGAGGTAATGGATGGGCCATTCACAAAGATGACATTGAAATGCTCACACAGAAGGTGTCTATGCAATATTTTGCATATTTCCCCGCCTCAACCCATAAAACCACAAACAGCGTACAGCCCTTAAAGAATTTGTTTTTTTCATATATACATTGTTGACAATCAAAAACATCTGATAGATTGGAAGGTTTAAGGACTTACAGTCATCATGTTGTGGCACTTATGCTCAATCTGACCATCCTCATCCTTCATATAAAACTTGCGGAAGAAATTGAAGGCCAGCACGGTGTACAGATAGATGATCACACACGTCATCAGCACAGTCAACATCAACTAGAAAATGACAAAAGAGCAAAGAGTGTAAATAGTGATTGAGCTAAAACGGGATAACCTTTATTTGTTAGAGATTGTAGACAGTCTCCTGAGGATGACTAGAGCAAGCTAGTCGAACCATTGAGACCAATTAAGAACTCACTCTGCAGACCCATGCTCTGTTGTTGTCAGCAGCAGAGTGTGGGTTTGAATCTTAGTCATGACACTTGTGTCCTTGAGCAAGGCACTTATTAACCATAATTGCTTTGTTAAAAAGTTAGGAAGGTAGTCATTCTGCTCTACCAGCCAGGCTCCTAGTGGATGATACCCATGCCTACATACTTACAGACTTTAAGGGGATAACCCTGTTGTAGGTGGCAATGTGCGTCTGGTGGGGTGCAGTTGATTTGGTCAATCGGCTCAATGCACAAGCTTGATCAGGGAACCATAACCTTACTAGCTTTGCTTCTTTATGGGTCCCACACAGTTTCATGAATGTCCATGCTTAATATTCATTTAACTAATCTCATCAAACAACTATTTATTTCTTAATTTCCAACTTACAATGCCTTTGATTTGATTTTGATTGTGATTTTGATACTGTGGAAATAAACTGATTGACCGATTGTAGCCCTAGATCATCCTTAAAGCGGACGATTGGGTTTGTGATGTAAAGTGATCTCCCATAAAAATGTTGTTCATAAAATGTCAGCGTACCTGTTTGCCATTGTGTGTGACAGATTGGAGTACCGTACGTAATGTCTTGAAGCCCATGGCCATATCTAGCAGATGAGCCGCAAAGAAGAAATGATTGACATGACCAAGCATTGAGAAGGTCAAATACCAGGCTATGTACAGGAACGACTGCAACCAAACACAAAGAGCTGATGATAAATTAACAGTGATCAACACTTAAGCACTTAAGCTCAACATTAATTAATTTATTCTGAAATACATTGCAAGGGCATCTTTAAATAAAATTTGAGAAGCTGAAGATGATCCAAAAGAGCGGACTTATCGAGACCTCCAGGTTTCAAACCATTCATTCTCTTTAGAAACAACACAACTTATCATAGAACTGATAAAACATCGTGTGACTGTCTACTAGTTGGGTTTGTTGTAACACTATTTTCATTTTCTCTCCGAGTTTTGATTTTCTGAAATAAAAAACTCTGGTGTTTCTGAGTGTGGGTTCGAGTCCCAGTTGTGGCATTTGTGTCCTTGAGCAAGGTACTCAAAGGCAGTGGACACTAATGGTAATTACTCAAAATTATTATTAGGATAAAAACTTACTTGGTAATGAGTAATGAGGAGCTGTTGATAGTATAAAACATTGTGAGAAACAGCTCCCTTTGAATTGATGTAGTTTTCGAGAGAGAAGTAATTTTCCACGAATTTGATTTCAAAACCTCACATTTTGAATTTGAGGTCTCGAAATCAAGCATCTGAAAGCACACAACTTCTAATGACCATGGTGCGACAAGGGTGTTGTTTCTTTCATTAATATCTCTCAACCTTAACGACCGATTGAGCTCAAATTTTCACTTGTTTTTTATTTTATGCATATGTTGAGATACACCAACTGTGAAGACTAGTCTTTGACAATTACCAATAGTGTCCAGTGTCTATAACCATAATTGCTTTGTACTTCAGATGGGACATTAAGCTGTTGGTCCTGTGTGTCCTAGGATTGGTAAAAGAACCCAGAGCACTCATGACAGAGTATGGGTTAACTTCAATTTTTCGGATTCACATAACAGCAAGCACTCTTATTTAAAGTTTTCTCAGGCTTGCAGGCTACAGTGATTAAGTTCACTTATGGGGCATCCTTGGTTGCAATTCCAGAAACATATAATAAAAATAACAATAACTTAATGGTGACACAGCAACCATAGTTTCTAAACTTAAGTTGATAGCCAAAATGTATTGCTCCATGATCCATGATCCAGCGTTTCAGTTGGTATCCCACTTTGGTTATTTTGTCTTAATTCATTCCTCACCCTATCAGTGCAGATGACTCCACACTTCCAGATCTGATACTTCCAGTCCAAAGCATTTAACCTGAGAGAGAAGAAAAGGCAATAACTCCATGGGTCATCCATGTTTGTTTTATACAAGACTATCGCATGCTTAAACAGTCCGCATCCCATCCAGTTTTACAGGAACAAACACTGAGTAGAGGCTTTATACACTAAATTGCCATGCCACACAAGGAAGTCTCGACTGTGGCACCTTGGAGGTAACCAACAACTACACTGCACTTTGACAGCACAAGATACAACTTAATACTGCCCCAAATAACATTGGGCAAAAAATGAAATGCAACTGAGTTTCTTCTTTGAAATTCCCTGGAAATAATCCCCTTTAAGTTGCTAGTAGGTGTGACTTTGCCCAAGTGTTTTAGAGTTTCACCCTCATTTCTCCCCTAACATGACACACAAGGCAGTCTCAACTGGCACTTTGGAGGCAACCACCAAATGCACTGCGATTCGGCAGCACATGAGACACCCAATACCCCAACAGAACATTGGGCAAAAATTGAAGTGAAAATAATTTTCCCTGGAAAAAAAGGCCTGTATATTGTTTGGTGTGACATGACCAAAAAGTTTCTAAAGATTCATCCTTCGTTTCTTTCTTATTAGTCTTTAGTGTAGAGCTGTACATCTGAAGACTCCATCCCATCTCCTCTCAAAAATAAATACGCCATCGACCCTTCACATACCACAAAACACTGATGAATCCCCCAGTGTAACTCAGTACGGACTCTATTTGTAAACCTACATCACCGACCCTTCACAAACCACAAAACACTGATGAATCCCCATCTTGATTTTTCTCCAATTTGAACCATTCTAAACTGAGGCTGGAAGAAAAAAATAGTCTGGTTCCTTTCTTAGCAGTGGATTTTTTTAATTCATTACTGCTATTGGATACAAGGAACATGACCAAGATGGAGGCAACATGATAAAGGTCTATTTGTAAACCTCCACACCTTTCCCTACCTCATCTCCAATATGAACACATCACTGACCCTTGGAGTACCTACACTGCACTTTGTATCAGTCCATCAGAGTAGCTAAATACATCTAAGATCTCTACTTTTAAACTACCCCTTTACCTCTCTCTTCTAATCACCAACCCTTTGAATACTTACAAGACACTCAAATCCCTCAGTGTAAAAGTGGAAGCTCTTAAGACTCTACTTTTAATTCCCCCCTCACCTCTCCCATCTTCCCAATATCATGTTCACATCACTGACCCTTTGAATACTTACAAGACACTCCAATCCCTCAGTGTAAAAGTGGAAGCTCTTAAGACTCTACTTTTAATTCCCCCCTCACCTCTCCCATCTTCCCAATATCATGTTCACATCACTGAACCTTTGAATACTTACAAGACACTCCAATCCCTCAGTGTAAAAGTGGAAGCTCTTAAGACTCTACTTTTAATTCCCCCCTCACCTCTCCCATCTTCCCAATATCATGTTCACATCACTGACCCTTTGAATACTTACAAGACACTCCAATCCCTCAGTGTAGAAGTGGAAGCTCTTAAGACTCTACTTTTAATTCCCCTCACCTCTTCCCTCCTTCTAAATATCATGTTCATATCACTGACCCTTTGAATACTTACAAGACACTCCAATCCCTCAGTGTAGAAGTGGAAGCTCTGAGGACTCTACTTTTAATTCCCCTCACCTCTTCCCTCCTTCTAAATATCATGTTCATATCACTGACCCTTTGAATACTTACAAGACACTCCAATCCCTCAGTGTAGAAGTGGAAGCTCTTAAGACTCTACTTTTAATTCCCCTCACCTCTTCCCTCCTTCTAAATATCATGTTCATATCACTGACCCTTTGAATACTTACAAGACACTTCAATCCCTCAGTGTAGAAGTGGAAGCTCTTAAGACTCTACTTTTAATTCCCCCTCACCTCTCCCCTCCTTCCCAATATCATGTTCATATCACTGACCCTTTGAATACTTACAAGACACTCCAATCCCTCAGTGTAGAAGTGGAAGCTCTTAAGACTCTACTTTTAATTCCCCTCACCTCTTCCCTCCTTCTAAATATCATGTTCATATCACTGACCCTTTGAATACTTACAAGACAATTCAATCCCTCAGTGTAGAAGTGGAAGCTCTTAAGACTCTACTTTTAATTCCCCCTCACCTCTCCCCTCCTTCCCAATATCATGTTCATATCACTGACCCTTTGAATACTTACAAGACACTCCAATCCCTCAGTGTAGAAGTGGAAGCTCTTAAGACTCTACTTTTAATTCCCCCTCACCTCTTCCCTCCTTCTAAATATCATGTTCACATCACTGACCCTTTGAATACTTACAAGACACTCCAATCCCTCAGTGTAGAAGTGGAAGCTCTGAGGACTCTACTTTTAATTCCCCCTCACCTCTCCCCTCCTTCCCAATATCATGTTCATATCACTGACCCTTTGAATACTTACAGGGCACTTATCAGTCCTCCGTGTGCTTTAGGGCATCCAAGATTGTCCTCACTTTCAAGTCCCAGAATCTCATTTAACTTTTCTTCTCCGATGCTCTCTGTGTATTTCTCCATTACCTACAAAAGAACATCAATATGCAAGATGAATGTAAAGCTCAATCTCAGTGTCACCTTTGGCCAAGTAAGCGCAAGAACTACTGTTGGCTATAGCTCAACTGCACTAGCCTGAACTCTGTCTAGTCCTATTAGTTTGACTACACTAGTCGACTATTTGGAACCAGCACTGGGCTTGACCCATTGCTCATTTGCTCATTATCAGCAGCCATTTTCATAGCACAGTGCAGAGTGGACCCGATATCAAAAAATGATAACATATATGACATGCCTAGAGTCATTTGCACTTCCAACTTATGCCACTAAACAACCCCTTAGTTAACAATAGGTCCTTGCAAAAACTTTAACTTTGTGTACAACAGCTGCATAATCACTGTAAATAACACTAAGTTTACAAACATTGATGAGATTCAGGATTTTGTGTGTCACTTACTTTTCTCTTCACAAATTTGTCCCAGTAGTTGTTCGGAAAGAGTCTGTGAGCAAAAAAAAAGAACAATAACAATTAAAAAACTGTTAACAGTTGCAAATAATTTTAATTTTGCTATTTTACAAATTAACTGACGCAATAATGAAATCAAAGGTAACAAATATTGTTTTGGTTTTACCATAACAAGATGTGTGATAGGCACTCATTACTCAGTGATTTCCAAGGCTTGCAGGAAAAACTAAACCAAGCAAATCAGGTAGGATTCGAACCCGAACCCACTACATTATTATACATCAATGTAACTGTTTTCCACCGCTGCCAACAGGATTAGACCAAGCCTCTTTTAACTTGGCATCCTCAGTGGTCTATTAGAAAACATCTGTCCTAGAATATAGGGGTCATTAGTTTGAATCCCACTTAAGCAGTCTGCAGATTTTTGTCGAACAGGACTCGCAAATCACCGAGTCATTCACTTACTGCTTATTAATACATGGGTGTACAGGTTAATCAAATGGGATTGGAGGCATAACATGGTGAGGTATCAATGTATAATTGGTTAAGGGTTAGGGTGACACCATGTGTGTAACTACTTGCTGGGTAGCTTGCATTCTTTTGAAAACTTGTCTTGCTATATATTCAACGGAATATACTGCGGAATAGATTTTCCGGATTTGAGAGGCTTCTCTACTACCGCGGAGTGGTTTTTCGAGCTCGAGAGACTTGTCAGTTCCGAAAAGGAAAAGAACTGTTCTGCTTATTAACTACTACCTGGGTGGAAGGTAGGAAATCAGCAGAGACTACTATACTTTGGCTTAGTGGATAAAATGTACCTGGTACTGATAGCGAGTGCATCCCACTGTCCTCTTATATCATCCCGTGTGGGTTGCTCCTCAATCCAGATTCCTTCAAACTCCAATTTACGAGCAATCTCCTTCTCCCGCTTAAAGATGGCTAAGGGAACCTTGAGAGAAAGAAACAAACAAGCCAAGAGTCTGTAACCGTGTCTGAATGGGCTGATACAAAAGTTAAAATTATAGACAATCTGTGACAATCTATTTTTTGGGGTGACTTCATGGATTTCGAACATTTTCAATAACTTAAACAAAATTATGTTTGGTGCGCATTGGGCCGTTTTTACGCGCATGTACAAATAGATTACGTGCTGGTACTAATAGTTATATTTTGCGTTCCGCGTAATTAAATTTGCATACATGAGCTAGCGCGCCCCACATGCGTAGCCAGCTGGTTTTAAATAACTTCAGCTATGTCTTTATCAGAAGTTTAAAGGCAGTGGACACTATTGGTAATTACTCAAAATAATTATTGGCATAAAACCTTTCTTGGTGACGAGTGATGGGGAGAGGTTGATGGTATAAAACATTGTGAGAAACGGCTCCCTCTAAAGTGCCATAGTTTTCGCGAAAGAAGTAATTTTCCACAAATTTGATTTCGAGACCTCAGATTTAGAACTTGAGGTCTCGAAATCAACCATCTAAACGCACACAACTTCGTGTGACAAGGGTTATTTTTCTTTCATTACTATCTCGCAACTTCGATGACCGATTGAGCTCAAATTTTCACAGGTTTGTTATTTTGTGCATATGTTGAGATACACCAACTGTGAAGGCTAGTCTTTGACAATTACCAATAGTGTCCACTGCCTTTAAACACCCCTTTGTGACATTCTCCCCAAAAATAGGAATAGCAAAACTCTCAGGGGTTTTCATGAATGTCCGATTTTATTTGAAGACTAGACTCACCTTGAGAGCGCAGTAAGCAATCATCATGGAGACGGATACCAGAGTGTGGATGAGGCAGATTAGACTAAGGAGGGGTTCAAGATACAACACACTGTCTTGTAAGATGATGAATTCCTCTTCCTCTGTGAAGAGTTCCTCCTCAGGGGCCGGTGCTGGGTCACCATCATCAGGTAATGTGGTGTTGAGATCAGCAAACGAGGTGCCGTCTACGGGAATTGGGGATGCGACTAAATGCGCCGAGACCTACGCCAATTGTGAATGACAAGCAATGATAAAGTTTTAAGTTACATGTATGTTACATCACTAATTCTAGATACTGCCATGTTTCTTGCTCTGCTTACCACAGAACTCTGAGTTTACAGAACCCTGTAAAGCTCTAAGGGCTGTAAATGCAACATTACGCGCTAAGCAGAACCATGAAATTGGGCACTGCTTGATTCTTAGGTTCCCTTCACACAATGATTTTGTGCACGTCCTTCAAACATCCGCTAGAGGAAGATTTTGCTGTAGGTCCAGACCTCCGACAAAATGTACCAATGTTTAACAAAACTTTACAAGGGACTCTGAACAGTACAAAATTTGCTGTCCTTTCACAGGTACAATTTGTAAAATTTTACAACCATGCTACAATTTAGTAAGGGACCCTTGCTAAATTGCTCTCGTGTGAAAGGGGATTTAGCTTACCCGGAAGAAGAGAAGACAGAGGTTGATGATGAAGGCCAGGATGAGGGCCAAGTACTTGATGTTGTAGAAATTACGGGCGAAGAAACTCTGCATGGTTAAAAAGACACACAGACAAAAATTTCAATATGAAAGCTCTGCAAAATGTTACCCTTGCGTATGATTATTTTAGAATTCACATGGGAACAGATTATTAAGTAGGCTGTTAATTTCTTGACAACACATTGTGAATTTTGTTTGGGTAGAGGTGGTGGTTTTGGAATAAGTTGGTTGTCACCAGCTCTTTACTAGGCCAACATCTCTATTGCAGAGATTTTTCACAGGGTGTATCCTTGAACATATCTCTTGCAGCAGTCGAGCGGTCTTGTTTTTTTTCCCAAGTGAATAAGAATAACATGTCAATGTGTATCATCTTTAAAGGAACACGTTGCCTTGGATCGGTCGAGTTGGTCTTTGAAAAGCGTATGTAACCGTTTGTTATAAAATGTGTATGACTAGAAAGATATTTAAAAAGTAGAATACAATGATCCACACAATATCACTCGAAATTGCATGGTTTTCCTTTTACCTCTTCGACTAACACGGTCGGCCATATATTTTGGGAGTCAAATGTTTGACTCCCATAAATGGCCGACCGTGTAAGATCGCAAAGTAAAAGGAAAACCACGCAATTTCAAAGCAAATTTGTGTGGATCATTGTATTCTACTTTTAAATCATCTTTCTAACCCTATGCATTTTATAGCAAATGGTTTCAAACGCTTTTCAAAGACCAACTCGCCCAAACCAAAGCAACATGTTCCTTTAATTACAAAAAAAGAAACTAAAATGTTGCTTCTGTATCTGATAAAGGTTTTTGAATTCTACAGACAAATCTTCTCTCGGTATTTGTTCAACTAAAAAAAGTTTATTGTATTGTAAACTGTGTAGATATTTTGATTCAGGTCAAGTGAACATTTTGAGCTACACGCCCTGTGGTCTTGTTTAGGGGCATAAAGTAAAAAGTTCTTGGAACCTGACATTTGACCTTGACTCACCAGGAAGGTCTGTTTGACCCTGCCCATGTTGGGTTCACAGAATTCCAACTCATCTGGCTCATCTTTGTTCTGGAGGCCAAGTTCCTGAGCCAGGAACAAACTGCAACACAAAAGAGAAAGAGAGATTTAAAAAAAAAAAAATAGAGATTTTTAAAAATAAATAGACCATTTATATCTACATGTACATGTGCAATGTAGATATGACCTGATTTCAATGTGCAATAGTGGCATATCATTATGTCATCAAACAAAAGTTTTGAGCCTCATTTCATAGAGCTGCTGAAGCAGAAGTTGGTACGACACTGCTCTAGATGCAGAGGTCATGGGTTCGAATCCTGCCTGAGTGATAATGCCTGTGAATTTTTTTTCACAGAACTAAACACACATCGGTGTAAAACCAAAAATGAATACTCAGAAAATACTGCTTAACAACTGTCTGCTAAAAAAAGATGAAGCAGGATACCAGTCACAAATTGAACATGTGGTGTTGTAGTTTGGCTGGTAACCTTATTCTAATAAACATAATTTTTATGTGCTTAGCTCCTTTTGTTTTTAACAGCTTTATAAAAATTTGCCTTGGTGGCAGAGTTATCACGTGAGGGAAGGGATATTGTTGTTGAGAATGATTAGCAACCTCTGAGCCAATTTGGCAGCTGGTGCTGCATACTCCTAAGGAGCTGAGATTGTTTCAGAGATGTTAAGGGCCTGATGAGTAGGGTTAATTGAGGGAGGAAGTTAATTTGTAGATAATATGTGTGTTTTGTTTGTAAAGATCATCGAGAGTTCTCCCAAAACTGAAATGCGCTCTATAAGGCACCAAATCTTTACATTAATGGTTTAAAAAGGGCATAATAAATCAAAGTTATTATTATTATTACCATCCTAATGTTTAAGCTGCTCGAACAACAAAATAATAAAACAAAGTCTTAAATCTTACCTTGGGAAGACAGTACTCTCTCTCCGATCCATTCCTTTTGCCTGATTGGCAGAACCATTCTGAAAACATAAGAAGTCAAGAACGTTATGCTTTACAAAGCTGCAAGTGCACTAAGCCACTTTTGAAGATACAATTTCACATTTATGGCAATCTTATGTAACCCAGTATGCAGATTTAACCAAATGTAATTGAAGTTGGCCTCTTCTTTGCAGAACAAAACCAGACAGTACTTGGTTTTGCTATCGTCTACATGGGACCACAAAAAGCTTATAGCAGCATTAAGACGTTTATTCCATACTATAGTTGGGAAAGAGTACAATATGAAAATTGATCAGTACGTAGAAAGGTAACACAATCAAAAGCGCATATAAGTATACAAAGTTAGTATAAAGTTAAAGCAAAGTACTCCAGCTTGACCCTTGCCCCCTAGTGCAACAAACATTATACACTCGTATCTGAGTCAATCAATCAATCAATCAATCAATCAATCAATCAATCAATCAATCAATCAATCAATCATCAATCAATCAATCAATCAATCATTCATTCATAAACATTTTATATAGTGCCTAGTCATATAGAAGTACTGAGTGTTCAGAGCTTATCACACAACTACCTAAGGGCCAAATCCAAATAAATATTCTACAATTAAAAGGAAAAAAATCTTATTTGACGATTCCCTTACAATCATTGCAGCGATGGATGCATCTATAGTCTGTGCATCAGGGGTAGAGGGCATGGACAGTGGCCCCTCCTTCCCTTCATGATCAAAGTCAAAGCTTGAGGACGGAGTCAGCTGACGTCGTTTGCGTCTCATCCTCATCTGGCATGCCGTTTCCTCACTGCCCGAATCCGATGATTTGCGATCCTTGAAGAAGTCTATGCCGAATGCCGAGACGGTGGGTCCACTGTGAGAGATGGGGAGATGGAGAGAATGGAAAACTAAAACTCAACAACACATTTCTTCAAATCTTGACAGAATGATTGATTTATGAAATAAAATAATAAATAAGAAAATATAATAAGCTGTTTCAAACTGCTTTCCAACCAAAAGGACCTATGGTATAAATGCAAAAAAATAGTTAATGGCCTGACTTTTCGACCCTAGTAGAGTCTTTCTCAAAGGACAGATCATTCTTAGCAGTTAAAGCCTTTGAGATAGACTTTGCTAGGGTCATAACGTCAGGCCATTAACGAACAAAAATAAAAGGTTTGTTCATCCATCTTTTGTTTGCATAAATTTGTTTGGCTTTTGTATTTCTTCCTTTTTTATCAAACTGCAAAAGATGCTTCATGACTACATTTAGTGAGGTATTATGTACAGTGATAGTGTGCTTTGAAGAGAGGCAGATGCTTGGTTAAAATGAAGAAGTGAGCGAGACAGTGAGTTTTTTACAAGAATTATGATACGGCCTGATTTGGTGAAATAAAATGTTTCATGTTGGATGGTAATTTGTTTGCTCTTAACAATGTAAATACGCAGGGTCCAAATGGAAACCAGTTATTGTTTTACTGATTTGGCTCACCCTGGGTAAATAAAATACATAAATAAATAAATAAATAATCAAATGGTTAGTTTTGATGAGTAAATACCCACGAACTATACCTTTCAGTTAAGTTTTGTTATTACACAATTTCACGGAATTTTTTACAGCAAACACTTTTAGCGGTATGAAGTTTGAGCAGGAAACAACTAACCTGTACAAAATCTCATCATCGTCCAACAAGATTTGAGATAACAATAAAGATAGGTACAAAATACATGAAAACGATTTGAAGATTTGAGCAAGATGGGATTTTGCAGTAACACCTGTCACAAATCTATACTTGTCAATATATTTGTGGTTCATAAACAAAATTCTATACACACCAATTGTAATTCAATTTTTAGCAACATCCTTGTCAACAATTCCTTTTTCATTAACATAATTAAAGCATTTTGACAAGAAGGTTTATTGGAACACTGAAGACTTATAAAGATAGTTTCACTCCGGTATGGTAGAGTATAAATTGTTCCTTTTTAAAATCTCTGCACATTTTTTATGGCACTGCTCACCAAGGAATTTATATACTCACAGCCAACCTCGCTACCATGGGCAGCGCGCCGTATCACGCTAGCTCTGCGTATGTCTCTAACCCCTGGGAGGGAAACTCCGATCCGTGTCTTTGATTGGCTATCATATACGCGCAAAATTTGAAACGCCGTGCGTCTCCAAAACGCTCTATACGCCGAAATGCGTGCGTATAAAGATGTACGTATTCACTTTTTTTGTCACGCAACACTGAACGCCGAGGCAAGTTTATGACTTTTATTACACACAGCGCACCCAGCGTGTGTGTGCGACCACATCCAACACAGAACGGATCAACCACAGGACTAATTGTAATATCCCTTATATTTGGATATTTTGGAGTTACACTTCCAGGGGTTATGATCGAGCAAGGCATGCTGGGAAAAGATGGCGCGGCGAGATCGATCACCCCTGGGAACGAGGTTGACTCACAGCCAAAAGAATAAACGTTTTACAGTGCAAGCACAGAGCTCTGTGGTAAGGAGCGCAAGGAAATGATTGGGCCCTGGATTAAGTTGTTTCTTCTTTTTCCGCAACAACCGACAGAAAAAAAGAGGGTTCTAAAAACAATATGTGCCTCGAGAATGTATGTTTAAAGGATTTGGGTACTTTTTCACAATGTCCACAGATTTACATTAAACTTACAGGGTTTGAAGATAATGATAGTGGAAAGCTTCCCTTCAAATATGACTAACTGAGGTCATGTTGTTTTTGTGAAATGAGTAAAACAAAATAATTTTAGTCTCACATAAGACCAAAATTATTTAGCATGTAATATCCCATTAACCAGTATTGGCATCATCATAGCATACATGTACATGTAACTGGTTAATAACTGAGACAAAAATTATTTGTTTTAATAATTTCTCAAATACTACAGCACCTCAGTAAGTAAAATTCCAAGGGAAGCCTTCTACTATCATAATCTTCAAACTGTGTAAGTTTAATGAAAATCTGTGGGCATTGTGTTTTGTGTTAGGACAAAGTACATGTACATGTACAAAGACCCTTAAGGCTCAGAACTTACATCAGTAAAGCAGTGATTCTGTTTTATCCTTGGACAATTGCACTTATAATCTTCTACTTTACATCAAAGACACCCTTGATCCCTAATATTGCCACAAAAACATATGGTCTACTAACTTTTCAATTTGGTGCACCTCATTTATGGAGCAATCTCCCTCTATCAAACAAGCTACCACTATCTAGAGTTTCAAGAGTCGTTCTCAAAACTTTCCTGTTCAATTCATCGTATTCGTGAAATATTTTGTTTATCTCAGCGCTTAGACAACTTTCTTTTTGAGGTGTTTTAGGTGCTATATAAACGCAGTAGCTATAATTATTATATTATGACCCACAATACATGTATTTACTTGTCTACTTAGTCTACTTTTAACTATTTGAGTAGCAATTTTTTTAAAACACCCAAGCATGCTTTGGGGTTTTACGACGTCAACCATAGTGACACCATAATCACCTCTTGGTGGCCGGTAACCCGTAGTTCTGCATATTTCTCAATCCAGATGCCTGTTGCCTTGCAATGTTGGGCACCTTCAATGTTTCTTTCAGGGTACCAGTGATCTCCCGTGCATCTTCCAGGATACGGTTACCGAGCAAGATGCTTATGAGTTTGCTGTTGAGTGGGAGGATGGCGAACAATGATGATGATATACAAAAACAATGATAGCTGTATGATTTAAAGGCACTGGGGTAGATTTCACAAAGAGTTAGGACTAATCCTAACTTAGGACTAGTCCTACGAGATATACAAATTGCATGGATAGTCCTAAGTTAGGAATAGTAACTGGTCCTAACCCGAGATAAGACTAGTCCTAACTCTTTGTGAAATCCACCCCTGGACACGTTGGGTTAGTCAAAGAACAGTATTCTTACTTGATGTATCCCAACTTATGCAAAAAATAACAAACCAATTGAAGTTGAAAGAGAATAATGAAAACAAAAACAGTCACTCTTGTTCCCAAATGTGAAAACTTTCAGATGTCTAATAAAAGGCTTCAGGGCTGAGGTCTTTTAATATTTGAGTGAGAAATTACCTCTTTCTCAAAAACTCTGTTATTTCAGAGTGGGCCATTTCTCACAATGTTTTATACTATCAACAGCTCTCTATACAGCTCGTTATAACAAGTAAGTTCTTATGCTAGCAATTATTTTGAGAAATTACCAATGGTGTCCAGTGTCTTTGAGTTAAGTCCCTAATAAAGATTTTCACAGCTTTTTAGAAATTGTTTATAAACTTGAAATAGTTGTAAATAACCCGATGTTTTAAATGGTAACACTCAGTTCAGACAGGGGCTTAAGAGTTGTGTCAAACCAAAATATTTCAAAAGCTCGACATCTATAACAGTTAGGAGTGACTGGAAGCGATAGAAGTCGAAAGATCGACTGTTTGGAACAATTTATAACAATTCTGGGGCAGTGAGCAGAAGCATTTAATAACTCTGCATTGTCAACTTAATTTAATGAAGTTTCATCCAACATATAATACATTACGTTCGCCTGTCTGAAATTTTTATTTTATTTGGGGTGGACCTAGAGTCGCTCCTGATGTATTTGGTTCAGCACAACTCTGGTGCGTCTGTCTGAAACGGGTACTACACAACAGTGAACATGATAACAGATGCGAAGCATTGTTTGTCTTTTTGATGATCAAGGAAAGTTGAAAATGAAGAAGTGTCTTGATGAGTGAAGTGAAGTCGATGGGCTGTTTTGTTAAAATAAAAAAATTAAAAGGGACTCACCCACGTGGGAAACTGAATCGGTAAATTTAATTTCAAATATGGGGAGAACAAAGAAAAAATTACTAGACCAGGGCCCAATTTCATGGCTCTGCTTACCTTACGCACAGAATCGCGCTTACGGAAGCAGGGAATTCTGTGCTTACGGGAAGCGTATTTTAGCAACGAATTTTGGCTTCTGCGTGTGCATACTTCACATTACTAGGTATTCTACGCTTACAAGGCTAGCGCAGAAATTCGCCGCTTGCACATAAGCAGGGAATCGTGATCGTAAGCGCAGAATTCGGCGGTACGGTAAGCAGAGCCATGAAATTGGGCCCAGTATTTGAAACTGTGATCTCCAGACTAACACAAAGAGTTTAAAATTTAAAAACTTGAGGCTAGTCCTAAGTTAGTACGAGTGAGATGAGACTAGTCTTAACTCTTTGGAAATTTGCCCCTGGTTCTTAACTCTTTGGAAATTTGCCCTGTTTTAGTTTGAAAGGATGATCAAATTTAGTGAAAAGAAATTTGTTAAGATAAAATAGCAGTTCTCACTTCCTGAAATGCAGTACCAGTTCTTCTTTACTAAGGTAAGACATATAATTTCATACCAAACATAGCATTTCTGGGGAAACCAACATCGATCCGTTTTAAAAGGTAGCAATACATTTCTGCTGAATGTGATCCAAATTAAAAAAAAACAAATCTTCAGCTTTCCCCTCACTCTTTTGTTATTATTTATTCGCATAACAAGAAGAACAATACAAAATACAGGAAAAACAAAACAAAACAGGACAAAAAGCCAATGGCACATGCCTGGCATTAAAAATGTTAACTAAACTGGCTAAAATTCCTATCTGGCTCTTACCGGATGAAGAAGAACACGAGGGCAAACATCTTCTTTGACAAGAAGAAGAACAACCTGAAGACGCCAAAGAACATGGAGAAGATGGAGATATTCCTAAGCTTCTTGAGGCTGTAGTTCTCAAAGAAGTCGCTGACCGACTTGCGGATGCTGGACGGACGTAGAGAGCGAAAGAACCACATCAGCCACGCCCTGTTTACAGAAAATAACTCAGCATTTATGTTACACTTTAATTTCCACTCACATTTACAAAATGTAACTTAAACAAATTGATGATACTCATGATATACATGAATACATAAATATATATTCATGGTTTATACTTCATGTTCATAATCAGTGATCTAGACACTTACATCACACTTTGAAGAAACAAAGAATAATGAAAGAAGACAAAAAACTGTCAAGTAGTTTGGGTAATTTGATGGAGAACCGTAATTTAAAACTGTATTTGGCAGGCTAATTTGAGTAGACCTAACAAAAGGGCCATACTATGAAATAGCTACTAAAAGAGAAAACAAAAACTGAAAGCAAAAATAATATTTAATTTTTCCCATGAAAAGTAAATGAAATTGGTGGAGCATTTAAAGACAACTCAGTAACTAGTACTTGTGTTCGTGCCTGTACTAGTTTTAACTTGTACAGGTACAACATGTATCTTTTTTTAGCTTTTGTTATGACTTGTATTCAAAGATAACAATTTCTATATTCCAACTTGTTCCTATGTTCAAAACAATGTTCCAACATCCGTGAAGTGTGTACTTAGTGCCATGTCATACAAGACAACTTGGAGGCAACCACTATCTCCAAAAAACTGAAATGTGAATGGCTTAACTTTTTGGAGATCGACAAAGCTGACTCCTTGTAAATTCCCTCATAAGACATGGTCTTAATTCTTCTGAAACACAATGGATATTTTGTCCTGAAACAATCTTATCTACTGTCCCCAAGAAATGTTGTCATCTATTGTTGTTGTATATCGTTGCGGTTCCCTAACGGTATTCAAACTGCCTCTAGCTACCGAGCAATCTCAGCAGTCTAGTTGGTAAGACACTGCCCTAGAAATGCAAGGGTCGTGGGTTCGAATCCCACCCGAGTAATATGCCTGTGATATTTCAAAATGAAATGCCTGTGATATTTCAAATGAAGTTTTCAAAATGTATGTGTGCTTGGATCTTGTGCTTTTTTAAATGAATGTGTAAATTTTTAATATTTTATCTTAAGTTCACTTCTGTAGATTGTTATTAGCTATGATCCATGGGAGATCAGTGAGTTTTTCTTACTGAATGGATTTCCCAGGATAAACAATAAACAAATAAATAAATAAATAAATAAATAAATAACTAAATAAATATTTGTTCAAAGGACTCATGGAAGTATCGGTGTATGGGAAGGAAAAATAAAATTCTGAAACTTACTGTGAATCTCTTCCACCAAATGCTATGAGACTGACTATACTCTCCAACATGCCTTCTGTTGTATCGCTCATACTGGCTGCATGTTGCATCTATTATGGGATAACAAATATATTTGAGTCAGAATTTCTACCACAAATAAAAACGATTGTTGAAGGCCAACAGAGGTGAATCAAAATGTGTTTGTAAATTTAAATGCAAAAACGTATCTTACTTTTTAATTTATATTGGCAACTTCCTTTCTGATAAATAACATCAAAACAGGGTTAAATAAGCATTGAAAATACACTTGACTTAAAACCCCTTCAAATGTAATTTACGTATAACTTGCATTTTGTTCTCTCAAATTTAATTTACTTCTGGCAGGCTATCATTGGTAATACCCCAATCTTTTGATAAGAACTTGCGTAAACTAAATTGTTATTACGCTGGAAAAACAGTGATTTTGAACAATTTAAATAACCACCTCAAATACCTTATTAGCATCTTCAACAAGTCTGGACACACTTAAAAACCACTTTACAAAGGCCAAACAATTTCATTGAGAACAGTCAGTTATTCAAACTTTAATGGAAGACCCAAATTCTCATTAATATTCAAGTGAATGTAAATTTTAGTCAAAGATTTTTAAATTTTTCCTAAAGTCAGACCTCAAAGATGGTGTCCTCACAGAAGTTGACAAAGTCTTGAAGCTTTTCCTTCTCTCCTCCTTCGTTGACGAGCTCATGGAGGAAAGCGTGTTTGGATTCCTTAATCTGTGGTTTCTCCCATTGCGCTTTATGTGTCTCTTTGATCTCAAAGTAAACACGCTCTATACGCTTGCTGCTACCTGCAAGTACGAAGAGGGGATAGTTTAATTATTTCAGGATTGAAAAAGGATAAATAGAGGAAGAAAGTGCTTTGAATTACAACAATGGAAATAAGTTTTTCTAGCTTTTTCTTGTGCTACATATTCTAGACACTTCCTCAGGTTCCTATATCTTTTATGCATATTGTATTTTTTTGTAAGCGCTGTGTTATAGTTTTGTTATTGTCCATTGTTGTATTTTGACGAACTCTGTGGAGCAAATAAAAATTTTAAAAAATAAATCAAATTATGGTATCTTTGCCGCTTTCCATGAAAAATAGACAAAGAAATTTAGTTTATTAATTGAGCATTTGATTACTTTCCTATTATAGATGAAACGGCACGGTGAATGGAACCAAAATGAACAAAGATGTACCTGTAGCCCATGGTTTGATTAATGAATGCCAGATGACCAACAGACCTCCAATCAAAAGACAAGGACTCTACTTGGGTACCATATAAAATACACCAGAGTTAGGGACGGGGCATGAAAAAATAAAAAGATAAAATTACCCATGATCTCAATGCGTCCGAGGTAAGGTTCAAAGTGGGTCAGCAGACTCTCTGCAAGTTGTTTAAACCTGTCCAACCTGAAGACAGGAAGAAAACAAACAAATCAACTAATTAACATTTACGTGTATCATTGTAAAAAAGTCTCTATTCAGTATATTCAGAATGGCTTCAACCATCTAGATCCCACATTCCGCTTTGTATCGAATTTGTAAAAAGCTCTATATATTAATATAATAACTTCGTGGTATGTTTAAGTTGTGCGTTTTGTGGTTTTTTGTTTTGTCTGAAACCCTCCTGCAAGCAGGTGTTGACTTGAAAATGAATAATAAAGTAACAATACTATTTTATAGTGGTGAGTTATCAACCAATAACAATTCTTGTATAGTGCATAACACATAGAAATCAAACATGTCCCTAAGCGCTCTTGAGAAGAACACAACAGAATACAAATACAAGATGTACTGGGTAACAAACAAAATGGATTAATTAAATGTTAAATAAGTGCGTCTTTAAAACAATCTTAAACTTAATAATGGAGTCAATGTTTTTTAGTTGTTCTGGGAGATTGTTTCGTAAAGTTGAGGCAGTGTGAGCAAAGCTGCATTCACCATATGACTTGGTCATCACTGGTGGAATAACAAACAACTTTTTCTTTTTACAACGAAGATTTCTAAAAGGTGTGTACAATGTTAACAGCTCTATCAAATAAGGAGGCGCAAAATCATAAAAACATTCATAAGCTATCATTCAGAAATTTGGAGCTCAACCGCTAGCTATACCTACCTGGAATCATTTGGCATATGGTCGGCCAGATTGGTTAACAAGACTGCCAGGTTGAACCCTACAAATACAAAAATGAATTCCTTATTAAAAACCAAAAACATAGTCAACACTTGAAAATGGTTTTCAAAAACCAAAAATAGGCTTGTTTCCCCGAACTGATTTACTTTCAACAATTAAACAATTAATTTTTTTTTTTTTAAAGCTGGGCCAATTGTGGGAATGATTGCTTGTCTACATCTTATAGACTGTGAAAATCTTGAGTGAATTTAAAGACACAGGACACTTTTGGTAATTGTTGAAGACTAGTCTTTTCACTTGGTGTATCTCATATGTATAAAATAACAAACCTGTGAAAATTTGAGCTCAATTAGTTGTTGAAGTTGAGAGAGAATAATGGAAGAAAAAACACCCTTGTCGCACGAAGTTGTGTGCTTTCAGATGCTCGATTTTGAGACCTCAAAATCTAATTATGAGGTCTCGAAAATACGTTTGTATACGCTAAAATAATTTTTGTCTCATGATCATTGAGACAAAAATTATTTGCATGACATTGTTTTACTCATTTCTCAAAAGCTACAGCACCCCAGCAAGTAATATTTCCAGGGAAGCTTTCTACTATCATTATCGTCAAACTGTGTAAAAAGTTTAATGTTAATCTTTAGACATTGTGTTTTTTGTCCTACAAAAAGTACAAAGACCCTTTAAGCATCGTACCAATATCTTGGGCTGGCCCATGGAATCGTTCACTGAACTCATTGAAGTCAATACGTCCATCATTGTTTCTATCAGCACACTTCAGTAGATAATCAATCTCATCACTGCAATATAAACACACATAAACACAAAGTTGCATCAAAAAGCACTTACAACTGCATGTGCATCACCTTAAATGAGCACTACAAACAGGATATGTTACAGGGAAACTGACCTCTCAAAATGGCTCAACATCGCTCTGCTTAGCATTAATTCATGGCTTATGGAGCCCTATAAAGCACACAATTCTATGGGAAGTCTACATAATTCTACTTAAGTAAGCACAGACCTCTTTCGGAAGTAAGCGCATGATTCTAAAGGAAGTAAGCGCATAGCTCTATGGGAAGTAAGTACATATATCTATGGGAAGTAAGCGCAGAACTCCTTGGCAAGGGGAGCGCCATGTTTTGTGGCTCATCAGGTGAATTGGGTGAACAATGTATAAAGTTGGATTTATACTCACCATGTGTACATCTTCTGAGCCTCCATGGCTATCCTGAACTCTTTATGGGAAATCCAACCATCATTATTCGTATCGTACTCCTGAAATGTACAAAAGATCCATATCATCAGTGGAACAAATTTACATTTTCATTCTAGGGTGGAGGGGGCGGGGGCAGCAATTAAGTAAAAAGCGGTTATGCATAAACCTTCTGCATCGACGCCATGACGCAGCCTTCTCAGAAGTAAAACGATGATGGAACAATGGAAAAACACTTCTATGTATGCGCAGAGAACAGGCCAATGAACAGCCTTTGTTTGACCTCTAGCCGAGGGCGCCCTAATGAAATGACATCATGTGCATACGGTCTATTACAGTATAGATGGTCTGGGTTAGAATGCATTACCTTCTTGAGCATCCACTGTGTAATTATGAAAATCACAAACAGGACTCGCAATGCAAAATGTGCTTGCATTTCCTTCTTTCATTTTATTATGGGATAAAAATTCACAGACCGATTTGAATACATCTGTCTTCACCAAATTCAGTAGTAATTGATGTTAAGATTGTATGAAGTACTTAACTATTGATATTTATAGTAACTTCACTTTCCTTATTCTCACTCAGGGGGTTGGAGGGGTGGTACAAGGGTTCTAAAAGGGGCACAGCTCAATAACTCTTTTGATGCTTGTGCAATAATTGTTTGCAATTTTGTTTAATTTTATTGTAGTTTGTCCATCTTCTATGTGATTTGGTTTACTGGTTATAGTATTTTGTTGTTTTCTTCTGTTGTTTTGCCTGCAGTTGTGCTTGTCCCTTGCCCCTTTTTTAAATTGTTATTATGTGTAAAACAAGGGTCCCCATAGTGGGCCTGTGTGCCTGTTCGGGGCTTCCCTTTTGCACCAATGTAATTGTTTATGTTGTTGTGCAATGAAGGTAATAAAAATTTAAAAAAGATTACCATATGCCACCCTACATCAGAAGGAACAAAGCCATTAAATGTGATTTGTCACCATCAATCATCAGGCATTTGTAGAGCGCCATCAATCTATTCCAAGGCGCCTACCAAAATGTAGGAAAACTGTAAAAAAGATTGCGACAAATTTATCCTCTAGCAATGACTACCTTGAACGCCTCTCCAGACGCTAGATCCTTCAGCTTCAAGAACATGTCGAAGAACTTCAGGATGATCTGTCAAGATGAATGAAGATTCAGATAATCAATAGATAATAACCAGTTATTATTACTATTGCTTCAAATATAGTAAATAATAACCAGTTTATTAATACCACTGTAAAATATCAGGCAACTAAACTCCAGTTTGTCAAAACAAAAAAAGAGGGAAAGTGCCAGGCACAGCAAGACTTAGAACTGTTTTTTGTTTCTTTCAATGGCACACTTGACAAACTAATAACGAAAAAGCCAGCCAACTAGCTGGCTCAGAAGATGCATGCCTATAGTATAGATACCAGTTATTTAAGATGCCAACTTTATTTCAACAGTTACCAGAAAGGCTACATGTATATTCTGGGCTAATTGTGGTCAAAAACTAGAGATAATGAAAGAGAGAAACAAAATAAGTTTGTTTGCTTGTTTGTTTTTAAAGGATTTTGGTACTTTTTGTAACACAAAACACAATGTCCACAGATTTACATTAAACTAACACCGTTTGAAGATAATGATGGTAGAATGGGAACCTTAAAATATTAGCTGCTGAGGTGATGTAGTTTTTGAGAAAAGAGTAATAACAATGTCAAGAAAATACGTTTTTACTTGGTAAAATAATTTTCACCTCATGATCACTGAGAATTTTTTTCCAAACATTGTTTTACTCATTTCTCAAAAACTACAACACCTCAGCAAGTACTATTTTCAGGGAAGCTTTCTACTATCATTATCTTCAAACTGTGTAAGTTTAGTGTAAATCTGTGGACACTGTGTTTTTTGTCCTACAAAAAGTACATACATGTAGACCCTTTAAGAGAAAGAAAGAAAACTTAATGATTACATTAAAAACAACTTCATCCCAGGGACAGAAATAAAAACTATTCAAAAACTTTATAGGATCAAGGCAAGATTTTCTACCAAGCTTTATTTTTAAAGGGTCTCTGAACTTTTGTAGGACAAAAAATACAATGTCCACAGATTCACACTAAACTTACACAGTTTGAAGATAATCATAGTAGAAAGCTTCCCTGAAAATATTACGTGCTGAGGTGCTGTAGTTTTTGAGAAATGAGGAAAACAATGTCATGAAAATAGTTTTCGTCTCATGAGACGAAAATTATTTTAATCTTTTACATACGTATTTTCATGACACTGTTTTACTCATTTCTCTAAAACTACAGCACCTCAGTAAGTAATATTTGAAGGTAAGCTTTCCACTATCATTATCTTCAAACCCTGTAAGTTTAATGTAAATCTATGGACATTTTGAAAAAGTACCCAAATCCTTTAACAACTAAAACTAATATAAAAATGGAGATTTTAATGATTCAGGTTTTCAATTTAGGTTCTTCAGTAATGTTTTAATCTTAGTATGCGTTATTGATAATTTTTTGATTATATTTCAATACGACGACCATATTTTGCATTGTCATATTGTTACAAACATACTAGTAAATAAATTAATGCAATTCTGACCTCTAGATTGACTGAAGATTCCACCAGCGTGTCCACCATCTGTTTACCGATTGTACCATGCATCACGTTACCTGATGAAACAAAAATAGTATTCGGAAATGGCATTTCAAAGGTCCAGACACATTTAAAACCACATCTTTTAAAATACACAAAATGTGAATCTTCAGGTTGTAACTCTACAGCATGATCAATGCATTAAATTGAAAGGAAGACATCAGCAGAACTTTGCTCTAGATGTAGAGGGGGCACAGCAGATTTCCCTCTGGTACGATGATGAGGGGTAGTTCTATGAGAAAATATTTCATTTGTATTGGAACTTTGGGAAGGGCACCAGAACAAAAGCACCACTGCAATTAATGTGGGTGCTGTGTGTTATTTCAATGCCTGCCTAAGCCACATCTGTGGAAGTGTCGTGGCCGAGCGGTTAAGAGCACCGAATTCAAACTCTGGTGTTTCTGATCAGCAGAGTGTGGGTTTGAATCCCCAGCCGTGACACTTGTGTCCTTAAGCAAGACACTTAACCATTGCTTCGTCCTTCGGATGGGACGTAAAGCCATTTGTCCAATGTGTTGTGTAACGCATGTAAAAGAACCCAGTGCACTTTTCGAAAAGAAAAGGGGTATGCCCGGTGTTCCTCACTGTGGCTGCTGTATGCGCCGTAGCACCTTGTAAACCCTTATAAGGTGCTAAATAATTGGGTCTCAAAACTCATCACTGCAATTACCCATCTTTCTGAAAGTTTGTATATACTCAGCGCCTTGAATACCTTGTTTGGTAGATACGTGCGCTATATAAGACTTCGATATTATATCTAAATTAGCAGGTTCAGCAGTGGCAATAGTCATAAGAAGCAATTTAGGCTATTTGCAACTGTGAAATTTTGAATAAAAACAGTGGGGAAAAAAAAAAATATTGGGCGATACAAAATAGTTGCCCATAACTTGTGCATCTCCCTAGTACAGAAAATATAACTATAATGAGTCAGCCTACTAACTATAAAGTGAAACAACCAGATTCATTATAAGATATAACAAAGGTATAGAAAGGTGAAAACCAGCTCAGTTTCAATAATAGTCAAAGGACAAAAATAATTGAGACTTTTAATGGAGAGGACACACCATGGTTTTGGACCCACCTTCCAGCATACTAAGCATCATAACCACCATCTCCTTCTGGAGGTTCAGAAGTTCTCGAAGAAGCTCCAGCTGACCAGGATCCTGCGACAGCTTCTTCTGTAGGTTGGCAAACACGTGCAGAAAACCACCAACAGCGTCCCACAGCCTGCTATGGGCTAAGGCTAACTGGTTCCCTGAACATGGACCCTGATGGGGAAACAGTTTTAGAAGTCAACTCAAGAACATTTGAATTACTAACCATGGCAAACTCCAGCGAAATAGAAATAATAGTAATAATAACAACATTTATAATGCACACATATCAACTGCCATACAAGGTGCATACAATAATACATTGCAAATACCTATACAGAACCTTACATTTAAAAATACAAACATGGAAAATTTGAGTTGAGATATAAAAAGGACTTAAAAGCAGTGGACACTATTGGTAACACAACTGTAACTTATAATAATTATTGGCATAAAAACTTACTTGGTAACGAGTAATGGGGAGCTGTTGATAGTTCGCCTCGGGAAAATAGAACGCTCCGGGGATCACCTCGGGAGTCATAGTTTTAACCATAGCACTCGAAGCAGTCAATATTTGTTTTATAACACCCCAAACATTTCTAAATACTGTACTATTAAATTACAGACCTGAATGCTACAATCCACGGACGACGCAAATACAGATTGCGAAAACTTTTACTGTGCTGCATGTAGTGTCATGTAATCCGAAATGGTTACAGACTATTAATTTATCATCATCGTACACTCAACGGACGTCTGGGTACTGCACGCCGTGTGATAGTCTTGGGACTAGCGCACGTAAAAGCTTCTCACCAGTCAGGCATGCAGCCGGTACAAAATGTTTGCATGATGTTAAATAATGAAGATGATGATGATGAAATGATCATAGACCAGGCAAAAGGACAGCTCCCTGGAATTAGCTGAACTTGCTTTGGAGTAGGGACAAGGTGAGATCTCCCCAGGCTAATACCATCTCTAGTGTTCATTTTACCAGAAAAATTCAACAAAGAGTTAAACAACCATGGGGTAAAGTTCCCCAGGAATATCCTGTTTTTCCCCCTGGAAGTTGTCCTGTTTTTCCCCCTGGAAGTTGTCCTGTTTTTCCCCCTGGAAGTTGTCCTGTTTTTCCCCCTGGAAGTTGTCCTGTTTTTCCCCCTGGAAGTTGTCCTGTTTTTCCCCCTGGAAGTTGTCCTGTTTTTCCCCCTGGAAGTTGTCCTGTTTTTCCCCCTGGAAGTTGTCCTGTTTTTCCCCCTGGAAGTTGTCCTGTTTTTCTCCCTCAGTAGTGTTAAAAGGGCTCCATCAATCAACCAAAGGATTGTCTGGGATGTTTCAACAGCCTACATAAAAAGTTACCCAGAGTTACAAAGCGAACAAAAACGAAAGGACTTTTTTTAAATGATCAAATTGAAACTAAATAAACCAGAAACATTGGATTACCTGAATGTACTCAGTGAGCGTTCTGAAGATCTGCTTTGCTACTTTGAAAGCACGTGAGAAGTTTTCACGACCCTAGAAGAAACAGATCAGAACAGCATGAACAAACGAAAGAAAAGAGCAGTCCAATTATTTAGTATTTAGAAAAATAAGTTGCATCCCCTGAAGGTGTTACTTCCGCTGCTGCTTCCCAGGTTACATGTATATCATAAACTTGAGTACATCTGGTACAGGTTGATAGTAAGATTTTACAAAGTCATGTTGTAATTTTTTTTTTTTTAGATCAATATGTGAAGTTTGGTTCTGACAAATCGATCCTCAATAATTCAAGGAGAGCAGGTAGTAGCCCTCAAAGGAGTACAGTTTATAGTAACCCTCTAATAGTAATAATAAAATAATACAAAGCATTTATAAGGCGCTATACATGTACAAAGAACAGAGCGCCTAACAAAGGGAGGGCAACACAAGAACATTGACAAGCCAAAAGATAAACAAACAAGAGGAGCAAATTAGGATGGTTGTGGGAACAAAAGTGTCTTAAGGAGTCCTTTCAACACAGCAAATGACGCAGGTTCTCTCAGACTTGTTAGTAGCTACGTTAGGTTTTAAGAGCAACGCGGTGCGGTGTATTATAGATTAATATTTATGAATGAGTTTTCTTAACCTACCTGTTGATCAACAACATCTTTTCCAGAGTAATGCCAGTAGAAGTCACTGATTGATTCCTGACAAAAAGAAACGAACCCCTTATTAATAAATCATGAATATGTATTGATATCCAGTTCTGTTATTTGTCAGTTGAAACTAAAGGGACAAGGGGGAGTGTGGCTGTTTGGGATTGGTTATAACAAAAACAGAGAATGTCTGTCAGCCATGAGGAGAGGGTGGTCAGGTTCATCACCTTCGCACTATGCGGTTCAGGTTTTCAGTCCCCACTCTCCCACATCTAAAACTTAAACTTTCATCATTGTCTTCTTTACATTGTATTCTTGGCTGCAGAGAATAAGTTCGCTTTTCTGAGAGTCACCATCGAGCCTTACTACCGGGGTCCAATTTCGTAGAGCTACTAAGCACAAAAATTTGCTTAGCATGAAATTTCTTCCTTGATAAAAACAGGATTACCAACAAAATTTCCATTTGTTGCATATTACTTGTTTAAATGGTATTCATGAAAATCACGTGGCAATTTGGTTGGTAATCCTGTTTTTATCGAGGAAAAAATTTCATGCTAAGCAAAATCTTTGTGCTTAGCAGCTCTATGAAATTGCGCCCATTTAATCTTAAGTAGCATCTACATAGCAACAGAGTCCAATATTCTCCTGAAGATGATCAGAGCATACTGATCGAAACCTTGAGTTGTCAACCATCAGGGCCCATTTTCATAGCGCTGCTTAACGGTAAGCAAATTTGCGTGCTTACTGTAGCAGAACAATTTGCTTAAGCCTTAGCGTATTTCACAGTTTAGCAGAAAAATTGGACGGCCATATTGCGTGTTTACCGTGGATTTGCATTGTGACGCCATTTATTTTCGTGCGGTAAGCACCGGAAGGTTAGCATGCCTTTTCGTGTGCTTACTGTTAGCAGCGCTATGAAATAGAAATTGCACAGTAAGCACAAAATCGGCCGCTAAGCAGCGCTGTGAAATTGGGCCCAGTTCTTTTCAGAATCAACACTAATCAAGGAGATTTTCAAATGGTGCTACCACAAACCTCACTTTATTATACTCCAGCCATGCAAAGTTTCAAATCCTACTTTCTGAGAGTCATTGGCTAAATTTACAACCAGATTTAATAAGAATAAATGAAATGAAATATAAGTTACCTGCAATCTGAGGAGGTAATCCACGGTGCATATAATGATGTTAACGGTAGTATGGTTCCCTGTCTGTGTCCTCAGATAATTCTGGAAATCTATGACAGTTACAAAAAATAACAATTAAATCAAAAGTTATAGAAATCTTATTAAACTACACTCTCTCCACTCCAATCCAAGTTAAAAAGAGGGAGTTATAAAATGTGCTTTTACTTTCTTTGTTTATCCTGGCGTGTTGTGGCTAAGCGGTCAAGCTCACCATGCTCAAGATGAGGTGTTTCTGACTAGCAGAGTGTGGGTTTGAGTCCCAGACTTGACACTTGTGTCCCTATATGAGCAAGACACTTAACCATTATTGCTTTGTCCTTTGGATGGGACGTTAAGCCATAGGTTCTGTGTGTTGTGCAATGCACAAAAAAATACACTTCTCGATCTTTTGAACATAGCTCTGTATACCTTGCAAATAAAATAATGAGCTTTTTGAGATGCGCTCAGGTGTGTCAAAGTGCTTTATAGAACTGTGTGAAGTATTATTAATATTATCATCATGAAATGGAGATATCATTTTGAATCCTGAAAATCTTTGTCTGAAATTGAAGTAACTCACCGAGGTTGTGTCCCTCACAGAGTAACTGAAGGAAGCGGAACAGAGCACACGTAAATGGAGCATCGTGAAGAGCCTTCTCTCCTAGATGGGGACCAATTCAAATAGAGATGAAACCAAATAGAAATCAAATAATACATCTTTCAAACAGTTTACCTTTCTTAATGTTGTTGCTTTAAAGGCAGTGGACACTATTGGTAATTACTCAAAATAGTTATTAGCAAAAAACCTTACTTGGTGACGAGTAATGGGTTAGTAATATAAAACAGTGTGAGAAACGGCTCCCTCTGAAGTGGAGTAGTTTTCGAGAAAGAAGTAAATTTCCACGAATTTGATTTCGAGACGTCAGGTTTAGAATTTGAGGTCTCGAAATCAAGCATCTGAAATACACAACTTTGATGACCAATTGAGCCCAAATTTTCACAGGTTTGTTATTTTATGCATACGTTGAGATACACCATGTGTAAATACTGGTCTTTGACAATTGCCAATAGTGTCCAGTGTCTTTAAATTCAGACAGTGCTTTTCCTCAAGAAGAGAGTTTCATTTTTTTATTTATTTTTTAACGCCAGTGAACTATAGATGTGTGTGGCTGATGATAAATGAGGCCATGTCGAGTGTCTAGTCATCCCCTTTAAGTGTATCAAAACCAGGGTCCAATATACCAGAGTATTGTTTGTTTATTTCGCACTATAAAGCACAAAGTTCTGCGGGCTGTAAGCACAGAATTCCAGGGTAGGCAGAGCCAAGACAGTGGCCCAAGGCCCAATTTCATTAGAGCTGCTCAAGCACAAAAAGCAGCCAAGCACAAAATTATGCTTACCAGAATAAGGTTACCAACCAAGATACCTTCTCACATGTACAATCTGTGGCTGGTATCCTGCTTATATTTGCTAAGAATAGTTATTTAAGCAGCTCTATTAAGTAGGATTTGAAACTTTGCATGGTGGAAATATGATATAGGAAGGTTTGTTGCAACACCATGTAATGACTATCTCTAATGAGTTGGGGTGGTTCGAAAAGAACCGTTGGTTTCAACTCAACTCTTTCTCCAGAAGACGGTCAGAGCATACTGATCGAAACGTCGAGTTGAAACCAACGGTTCTTTTCAGAACCACCCCAACTCATTAGAGATAGTCATTACATGGTGTTACCGCAAACCTTTCTATACAGCTCTATTAAATTGGACCTAGATCAGGTAGTACCTACCAAGCTGTGTTTTAATTATCTCTTTTCACTCCAGAATGAATGAGGGCAGACTTACTTTTTAGTTTCTCACGACATATTAAAGAGATGCAATGTTAATCCATCAAGAGGATCTGTTATTCATGACCCCATCCAGCTATAGTAAACCAGGGAAGCTTTAACTGAGTCGCTAAGCACAAACTGAGCATGGAAATGGGTGCCCAATTTCATAAAGCTGTTGAAGCATCATAAATTGCTTACCACAGAAAGATCAAATTGCTTTGCAGGGAAAAAAACGTTACCAGTGTAACGTACAATGTTTTAGACTGTGGTGCCCTGCTACTTTTTGCTAAGCAGCAAAAACATAATAAAGCTAAGAATAAATTTCTGCTTAGCAGCTTATGACAGTGTGCCTGGCCCTTTTTGTTCCTCAGTTATGTCTGCTCGATAAATGATAATTTTAAAACAAACTATTCTGCTTAGCACCATGTGACTCTGGGCTCATAGGCCTGTCTAAACTATCCATGAAAAAAAAATGAAAGCTTGCTAAGATCACTATAAGCAAAGACAACAACCAGTAACGAATGAATACACTTCTAGAAACACCCAAGATAACAGATGTTTTTCTCTTTAGAAATAATGATCAAATAGGCTTCATCTAGAGATCTAAAAAAAAAAAAAAAAAAAAGAAGCGATTTCCCAAAGAATGAAAAGCAGATACATGTATGGCATGAAGAAACAGCCTAGGAGAAGACTATGCTAATGAGAGAGAATGACTTCTATCACAGCACTCACTAACGTGAGGTCACTTAAAGTCCTAATCTCAACAATCCTACACCGTTGATGCATGCGCATTATGCAACACTGGAGGTGTTTAACCAAACCGACGTCCGACACCCAAGCACGGACCTCAACCAAGCAAAACCAATGCTGTGAATAATGGCGTTATAATAATCATATGGAATTCAGGCTTTCTTTCCCTTTTCGAATAATTCTCCAAGAGGGAATATTACCTCCTGTTCAGCACATGTTCCCTGTTGGGTTATTTACTGTATTCCATATAATTATTATAACGCCGCCATTATGACATACCTCCCCCATTGTAGGATTATTTCAAAATGGTTGGTTGTGGATGGTTGTGGTCCGTGGTTGAGTGTTAGACATCGGTTTGGTTATACATACCTCAACACTGCAAAGAACACTCTGGTTATGTTATCACACAGGCAATAATGGTGTATAGCTCAATGAAAATGGAGATGGTAAGTTTTCATCGAGAGTGAAATAAATGGATGTTGCACTACACCATTTGGTGTTGTTGTTGTTGGTGTTGTTGTTGTTATTTGTTATTACAGTAGTAATCATTTACCAATGCATTAGGTAACTATCTTTTGGAACTCTGCAGGACAAAAGTTGAGTATGATTTTGTTAAAGCTGAAGCAAATACAGAGATACCAAATTGATTTCCTAGCAAAGAAACCAATATCAGTGCATTAAGAATGGGTACAATTGTATACATGTAGGGGTTACCCTAAGATTAGTTGATCAAATTTGGAAACAATTTTTTATTTTGGTTAATCACACAACAAATGACTAGCAATTCCAACTTGATGCTTTACAAATGCATTATAGGATGGTGTGTTGCAATTTATGAAACTCGGTATATCCAAATATTTTCATCTGACCATGTGAACTCAACTTTATTTAGATCCCAATTTACATTGCTGAAGTATCAAGTATTTGATTACAATCAATTAATGGTGCTCTGAACGATCTGTAACATTTCTGGCTTTTAAAGAAGTTTCATGGTGAGTTTAGTTTATGGGATTTAAGGTAGTCCATGGTGAGGTAAATGCTAACACCATGTGTATCTCTACTTCCTGGTTAGATTATGTTCTTTTGGAGAACTTGTCTTGTTATGTACTCTACTACCGCGGAGTAGATTTTCAGAATTCGGGACACTTCTCAGTCCGTATAAGTCTGCGGTTAAATGAATGGATAAGCCATGGCAACTCTTGCGCTTGAATAATCAGATTTGAAAATCGAGATGTGCACTTTGGAAGAAAGTCCTCGCTTTAGACAAAGATAGGGAGAAGATTTAGAGAAGTTTGATTTTGAATACAGATCTGCACAGGACTTACTGAACTCTGTCAGGAAATGCTGGTCTGATGAGTTTGGGAGAAACAAAACATGCCATGCAAGATAGAAAACAAAATGTCATCACAATATCAAAATGATAAACAAAACTAAGAAAACCGGTATGGATATGGTTTATGGAATGGTTTCAAGATGGTATGGGAAAGGGTATGGATTAAAGTATAGCGAGGTAAAAAGGTCTACTGTGTTTGAGACTTTTACAAGTTCATTCTTGAAAGTTTGGTCCGGCATTAAATATGTCTGCAAAACTATATATGTGTGTAGTAAGCACATTCTGTGAACAAAGTTCACAGGCATATTACTTGGGGGGGGGGGGGGGTTAGAACCCCCAACCGTTGCCATTCTAGAACAGATGTCGTGTGACCTTTTTCACAGACACCCGGTTTAGTTGGTAAGACTTGTAAAAATTATGTAATAAAAATTGTTGTAATGTCAGTTTAACAGGGTCAATGCTTATGTTCTTGTATACTGATTTTAATTTAATATAAAATTTGATTTTATACACCAGTGGAAACCATTGTTTAACTATTTGGACAGAAATGTAATAAATGAAAAGATATTCAAAAAAGAAAGTTATTTGATTCAGATTTGTTGTGACAATTCCTTATGAATAAAGCTAATCAAGAATAGAAAAAGGATCAAAATATGAATAACTTAAAAAATAAAAACGGTGTTACAAACAGACGCTAAAATCAAAGAAATCAGGGAGGGAGAATGGGAAAATTTCTCTCAATAATAGTAAATAAACAATTATTTGAGGATACATCCTCGTGGTTATGAAGGGAGTGAAGATAAACAAAAGTAAATATCAACTGAAAACCGGGGAAATAAATGGTGTTATACGTCCTGATGATTGGTCAGTCACATAATCACTCCAACCGAATGTGGAATTTTGTTAGTAGTTTATGACGATTATTGACAAAATATTAGAGCACAGATTAGAAATCTTCAGAGTATGCTGTGTTATTCAGAATAACCTCAAGGACAATCTAGCAACGCAAGCTGCCAGTAAAAAGTGCAACCATCACATTTATGGAATAAACTTCTCTGGGTTTGTTTTATATGAATGAGTGGCAACAAAAATGAAATGACTCCGATGGAAATATAATCCCTAAAAGCACAGTTAGGTTTTTCATTAGTTGCTGAATTCCATGCTTTAGATCACGCCACCATCATGCTAAAGGTAAAACCACATCCAGGAAGAATAAAAAAATAGCTGTGCTGAAGAAAAAGATCGCTGTTAATAACTGTGCAGCAAATTTGTTTGAGTTTCAGCGTTTCAGGCTTAAGTACATCCAAAAATCCAGCCAGGAAGATAAAGAGAGAAGAAGAAAAAAGCAGTATTAATAAAAGATTTTCAATGCCCCCGTTACCATTAGCAACAAGACAGAAATATATGTTTTTGTTTATTACCTGCGGCTGACTCACCAGTGACTGTATAGGGGGAGGGGAGAAAAGCAAACAAACAAACTTGACATGCAGTTGCTACGCAACCAATCAAAAGTGCAAGAACTTCTTGGGAGTAGGGGATGTGATGATAAGGGGGAAACATTAAAGCTTATTTGTCAGCCTGTTGGGTTTTTTTCTTTTTTTGCATGATGCCATTTTGTTTTCCACTCTTTTTCTGCAATTTGGAGAGTTCTGCACTCATGTTGATGTTTTACTGCTGTTGAAAATGGAGGCCATGTGAGCTCCGCACACCAAAGACATAATTTTGTGAATATCACATATAAAATATTAAAAGACAGCAATGGAAAACTCTTATGAATTAGTGATGTTTTTTTTGTAAACATGTTTACTCTCTAAACAGTCTTTTAGATCTATGTATTTGAAGGTTTATAACAATTTCTGAATGTGATCACATGGATCAAGGCTAAAAACCTAAATTCTAGTTAACTTTTAACGAAGAGCCCGCATAATTATGAAATTATGCATGTATAAATGTAATAAACACATGTTATTATTTAGCATTAAGAGTCAATTGATTCGGAAGGATTGAAAACATTTTATAACAAGAACCACAAAGGATGTATCTTTTTACTTGTTTGTGATTTGGAATCAAATACAAGGTTCTGCTCACTTTTTGTGGTAGGAATGTTGATGGAAAACACTCCTTTGGTTTTGAGTGTCAAGATTTAATGTCTGAATTGTTTAAAAAGTGTTAACTGCTCAGCAAGAAGGCAAAAAACAACAAATAAATAACTTTCCTTTTTTTTCTCCAATTCTTCAACAAAAAGGGACCATTGTCATAACTTACAGGGAACAAAATATATATATTAGCCATTAAAAAAAATAATTATAATAAAAATGGACAAAGCGGCTGACAAGAAAATTTGTTCAGAAACTGAGCATTGAAGTATGACAGATTTGCTTCATAACAAAACACTTCACACAACCAGAACAAAACAAAAAGGAATTGAAACACATTTGTAAGGGGTTGATTATGTAAATTTGCATATGTCTTTCAAATGATTACTTTTTGTCTTCTTTTTATTTACTTGATATGAATTTAATTCGTTTTTGTTTTATTTTCAAAAATGTCAAGTTTGCAAAAGAAATGTCGACATTTATCAGAATGTAAAAATGATGCGTCAAGATTTGGATGTAGACCATAAATGTAGTTAATAATGAAATGTTTCGGTCAGGATCAGAACATTTTATCGCAAACTTTTCAAACTTCTCAAACACACTAAAAATTTAACTCAAGCCAATAAATGTAACTCAAGTCAATAAACATCAAACAACATGACCAGAATTGAAAGATCTGGAAGAAAGACAATAAATATGACATCGCATGCAGTGATGTCAAATCAAAATGGAAAAAAAAAAAAACATTTTGCTGAAGATTAACGAGAGAGCGGCTGCCATCCAAGACCAACAACACACAGAGGAACAACAAACACACACGTTTAATAGTGGTTGGATATAATATTGAAACTCTTTGGCTAAAGCATTTGGCAGCTGTCATATGTAGCCATCCAGGGGTGGATTTCACAAAGAGTTAAGACTAGTCTTATCTCTGCTTACTCGTCCTAACTTAGGATTAGCCGTACGTTTTCATACCTCCTGAGACTAGTCCTAAGTTAGGAATAGTCCTAACTCTTTGTGACATCGACCCCTGTTATAGCATTTCATAAACCTAAGAATTGTGCTAAGCAAATTGCTCTGCTCAGTAAAAATTTGCAGTGAACCAGTCACAAAAAATGTACACTACATGGTACTTTGGCTGGTAACCTGTTTCTGTTAAGCAAGATTGTTCTGCGCTAAGCAACTTTATAAAATTGGTCCCTGGGTGGGCCTTATTTTAAAATCTTTTAGTCACAGAAATTTGCTTAGCACATACAAATCTTGCTCAGCAGAAACAGGTTACTATCAAGTTTACCATATAATTAACATCCCACTAATTTTTGCTCAGCATACAAAAATTTGCTAAGCACAATTTTCTGTTTTCCTAACCGCCACTGACGCATTCTTCAAATTGATTGATCTACTTGATTAACTCAGGGTCTACTCAAAATTTAACGAAATTTTAAGGGAAATGTTGAATTCGGATTTATACTACATTTGAACAATGTTTTAGTGCACTCCATGGTTTGGTGGGCCTAAGGCCACTGCTAAAGAACTTTGGGAGGGTAAACACTAATCAGCCATAATGCGTTCCAACTGTCCCCCTTTTCTGATTTTCCATTTAAAAAAACTAACGACAGGGACTAAAACTGAGACAAGGAATATTTCTAGCTGAACACTTACCGGCATTTTCCCCAGAGCTGACCCCCAGGCCCTCTGCCTTGTTGTATCTCTCATAGGCTTCAAGGTCTAACACACTGTAAAAGAATCAGAGTTCAGTGTTACTGGGGGTGGAACTCCACTTATTAGGGTTGCTCCACTTAAAAACACTGGACACTATTGGTAATGACTCAAAATAATTGCTAGCATAAAAACTGTTTTGGTAACGAGCAATGGAGAGCTGTAGATAGTAAAAGTAGATTTGGAGAAAGAGGTAATTTCTCACTCAAATAATAAAATACTATAGTTGAAGCCTTTTGATGCATCTGAAAAGCACACAATGTTGTGCAACAAGGGTGTTCTTTCTTTCATTATTCTCTTGCAAATTCGAAGACCAATTGAAACCAAATTGTTCACAGGTTTGTTGATTTATGCATGTTGGGATACACCAAGTGAGAATACTAGTCTTTGACAATTACCAAACGAGTCGCATGCCTTTAACATTTAACTCTTTCCATGCAAAGGTGCCAAAGTGCCAAGGTCGTATATGTATGATCTATTTTACATATTCTGAAAGGTTACAGGGAAAAAACATTACACGTTCATTAAAATAACCCTAAATCCTAGCACTCACAAAAATTACAAATATAAAGAGAAGTTCTCCTCAAGGCAAAAGTATATGGTGAATCTTGTGAAGAATTAGTGCTTCTAAAATAATGAACATCAAAGTTTTGATGTTAGTATTTACCTGCAGGATTCCATCAGCTCAGCTACGCTAGTGAAGAACCCGACATCCATCTTGTCTTGCAGATGAGAAAGCATTTTCTAAAAAAGGAAATTGAATGTATAATGGTTTTTTTTTCAATATATTTCCTAACAACACAAGGCCAGATGGCTACTCCTAGTGCTGAGACAGGGTTACCCCCTTCACAGTCCATAAGGATGAAGGCATGGGTATCATCCACTTTACGACTAATCTTTCTGCCTAGCACCAATTTGAAATTGAACCCAAGTCCTCTTAGTGCAAGTTTACAAACAATAAAAATGTCACAGATGGTGTCTTGTAATGTTAATAATATTAAGAGTAACTGGGTTTGTTATAGCTTTTTATCCACAGGCATTTAACAGCAATTATCATTATTTATTTCAGGACAGTTTTGAATTATGAGATCTGTTTATATTGAAAGGGTTAACAAGGTGCTGCAGCGCAATCAGCAGCCACTGGTAGAAACACCTGGGCAAACCCCTTCTCTTAGCGGTAGGTGTAACTGGGTTCTTTGCTTGCACATTACCCAACACACAGGACTAACGGCTTTACGTTTCATCTCAAGGACCAAGCAATAATGGTTAAGTGTCTTCCTTAAGAACACAACTGTCAATAGCGGGACATGAACCCACACTCTGCTAGTCAGAAATACCATAGGTTGCGTCCAGTGTGCTATCACTTGTGAGGAATCTGAACAACATGCTGAAGACCTACCTCCTGAACTAGTTCATTGCCGCCCCTCAGCAGCGAGATACCAAGTTGCAGGGTGCACATCACCATTGGGCTGGGCTCACCTGTATGAACAAAATAAACAGAGTTTCCAGAAAGTAATCATTAAATCCTTCTTCATAGAGAAAGTGATCTTGCCTTGGAGTTCTGTAATGACTAATGGTAATTGAGTATTTCTAATGTTACTCCCATGTTATGGAATTGATCTTCCATCAAGCATACGTGCAGCCCGTAGCTACAAGTATGAAGTCTTCAAGTCATTGGTGAAAGCACATTTGTTTCGTTCTTATTATGGAAGTCGTTACTTTATTTTGAACTGCTTCTTTTTTCCTTTTTAAACATTAATTTTACTGGTACTGTTTTTTTAAAAAGTTTTGTTAGTTTTTGTTTTACAATAAATGATTAAATGGCAATCTCGGTAGTCTAGTTGGTGAGACACTGCTCTAGAATTTCAAGGGTCGTGGGTTAAAATCCCAACCGAGTAATATGCCTGTGATATTTGTTCAAAGCGCTCGGGGAGTATACAGCGCTAACACACATCAGTATATGGTAAAACATGTTTTTTTTAATAACACATGATTAGATTAAAATAGTATCCTATTTTAGTGTCACATCAAAAGAGTCGTAACAGTAATAGTAATAATAATAATAATAATAAACACCATTTATAAGGCGCATTATGAATCAAAGATTCCTCAATGCGCCTAACAATAAAAACTAAAAGGCAAAAATCAAGACCAATTAAAATAATATAGGCTAAATACTTTTAAAACCGAAACATAACCAACATAAAAAAGATACAACAATGCAGACAAAAGTAGATACAAATTATAAAGATTTTATAAGATCAAAATATATGCACAACATTATTTTTCAAGTGCTATCAAACAATTCAAACAATTTAAACAGAAAGACGACAAAACTTGTGGAAAAAGAGCCTATATGAACAATTTGAGAATTTCCAAACGTTACCTTTAGATGCGCTGAGGAGTAGTAAGACCATCTCAGCAGCACCGCGATCAGCCAGCCTCCCTTGCTCTGACAACAGACGCTGCTTGGCTAGCTCTTGCTCCTGGGATCCAACAAAACAGATAACAATAAAATAGACAGCTAAGAAATTGGACAGACCAACAGATCAACCAGGTATACAGTATTGACACGAAGAAACGGCATTTGTTCTTTATAAAGACCTGCTAACATATTAATGAATCAATCAATCAAAACAACTTTATATACAATGTAGCGCCATTTTTCACACAAAAATAGGTTCAAAAGCACTTTGACGTATTCATTGAAATGATTCATAGAAAATATGTCAGGGTTGAAATGGGTTTTCAGTCTTTTAAAGGGAAGGTACACGTTTGGTAATTACTCAAAACAAATATTAACTCAAAAACTGATTTGGTAATGAGAATTGGAGAGCTGTTGAGAGCTGTTGTAGTATAAAACATTGTGAGAAACGGCTCCATCTGAAGTAATGTAGTTTTCGAGAAGGAGGTAATTTCTCACTAAAATAATAAAAGACTTCTAGCCAGAAGTCTTTTATTCCTATCTGAAAGCATACAAATGCGTCCAACAAGGGTGTTTGTTCTTTCATCCTTTTCTCGCAACTTTGATGACCAATTGAACCCAAATTTTACTCAAAAGAAGACTGTATTTTTTGACGATAATCAAATCATGCACATTTGAGTTGAAAGGTGGAAGAATAAAAGC